>NC_086113.1:58225852-58845365 GCF_963921235.1 Mobula hypostoma
CAAAAAGAATGCAACATAGCATGAGATATCATAATATTTACCTCTTAATTGCCCAGTTTGTATTAAACTTTAATGAACTAAATTAACTTTTGATAGGACCAGTTTGGCAAGACATAAATATTCTCTTGAACTTCAAAGTTCAAAGTAAACTTATTATCAAAGTACATGCATGTCACCACATACAACCCTGAGATTTATTTTCTTGTGGGCATACTCAGTAAGTACAATGAATCATAACAGAATCAATGAAAAACTGCACATAACAAGACTGACAAACAACCAATGTGCAATCAAAAACAAACTCTGCAAATACAAAATGAAAATAAATAATTATAATAAAAAATAAATAAGCAATAAATATTGAGAACACGAGATGAAAAGTCCTTTGAAACCAGTCCATACGTTGTGGGCACAGTTCCATTCTGGGAAGAATGAAGTTGAATGTATCCTCTCTGGTCCAGGAACCTAATGTTGAGAGGTAATAACTATTCCTGAACCTGGTGGTCTGAGACCTGAGGCTCCTCTACCTTCTTGCTGATGGCAGCATCAGAAGAGAGAATGACCTGGAGGGTGGGAGTCCTTGATGATGGATGCTGCTTTCTTGCAATAACACTCTTGTAGCTGTGTCAGTGGCGAGAAGGGCTTTACTTGTGATAGACTGGGATGTATCCACTACTTTTTGTGAATTTACTGTTCAAGGGCATTGACGTTTCCGTTAGAAGGCTATTATGCAACCAGCCAGTACACTCTCTAACGTGCATCTATAAAAGCTTGTCAAAGTTTTAGATGATATGCAGAATCTTCACAAATTTCTAAGAAAGTAGAAGTGCTGCCATGCCTACTTTGTAATGGCATTTACATACTGGATCTAGGAGAGACCCTCTGAAATGATATTACCAATAAATTTGTCTCTGTTGTTTCGACCAATAAAATGGTCGAGACAACAGAGGCTTATGGAGAAGAGAAGTTATAAGCCGTGTCTCCCCTCTCTCATCATGAGAAATGTGAGATCGCTGGGGAATAAAATGGACAAATTGACGGCACTTGTCAGGAGTCAGAGAACATTTCGGGAGAGCAATGTCATGTGTTTTACTGAAACATGGCTGCACGAGGACATACCCGATCAAAGCGTTTCCATAGAGGGCTTCCAGACTGTTCGAGCTGACCGGAATTGCACTGAAAGCGGTAAGCGTAAAGGAGGGGGGCTTGCGGTTCTGGTAAACAACAGATGGTGAAATCCTGGACATATTATGATCAAGGAACATGTTTGTAGCCTGGATATTGAACTTTTTGCTGTTGGACTCCGGCCATATTATTTGCCAAGAGAAATCTCACATGCAATTGTGGTTGTGGTGTACATCCTTCCCTCTGCCAACCCGATGTCGGCGTGTAACATCACTTACACCGTCATAGCCAGATTACAAACCCAGCACCCGAGTGCCCTCATTACCATCTCAGGTGACTTCAACCATGTTACCATGGCTAGAACACTGCCCAACTTCACGCCGTATGTGAGCTGTACAACCAGAGGGGAGAGGACTCTGGATTTGATGTACGCTAACATTAAGGATGCACACAGCTCCTCTCCCCCCCGCCCCACCACTGGGAAGGTCAGATCACAACCTGGTGCATCTAAAACCCTGCTACGTGCCTCTGGTGAAGAGTAAACCTGCAACCTCGAGGACAGTGAGAAAATGGTCGGAGGAGGCTCATGGGGCGCTCCAGGGTTGTTTTGAGGTGACAGACTGGCAGGCACTGTGTGAGCCACATGGAGAGGATATTGATGGGCTCACAGAGTGCATCACTGATTACATCAACTTCTGTGTGGACTGCAATGTTCCGACAAGAACTGTCCTTTGTTATTTAAATAACAAGCCATGGGTAACAAAGGACATTAAGGACATCCTGAACGCTAAAAAGAGGGCGTTTAGAGATAGAAATAGGGAGGAGCTGAGGGCAATACAGAGGGACCTGAAAGCCAGGATCAAGGAGGCTAAAGACAGGTACAGGAGGAAGCTTGAGTGGAAACTCCAGCAGAACAACATGAGAGAGGTCTGGAGTGAGATGAGGACCATCACTGGGTTCCAGCAAACTAGCAACAGAGGAGCTGAAGGCAGTGTGGACAGGACCAACGAACTTAACCTGTTCTTTAACAGATTTAACATTGTGGCCCCAGCCCATCCCCCACATGAGTCATCTGTTGTCGGCCCCCAACCAACACATATTCCACTCTCCCCTCCTAGCTCTCCTCACAGTTCCCCACCCTGCTCTCATGACTATACCCCTTCCCCACATGAAACCACCATGGTGGGCTTCACAGCTGAATAGGTGAGAAGACAGCTGAAACGTCTCAACCCAAGCAAGGCTGCAGGACCGGATGGTGTCAGTACCAGGGTGCTCAAAGCCTGTGCCCCTCAACTATGTGGCGTACTTCGCCATGTCTTCAACCTGAGCCTGAGGCTCTGGAGGGTTCCTGTGCTGTGGAAGATGTCCTGCCTTGTCCCTGTGCCGAAGACGCCGCGCCCCAGCGGCCTCAATGACTACAGACCGGTGGCATTGACCTCCCACATCATGAAGACCCTGGAGAGACTTGTTCTGGAGCTGCTCCGGCCTATGGTCAGGCCACACTTAGATCCCCTCCAGTTCGCCTACCAGCCCCGACTAGGAGTTGAGGATGCCATCATCTACCTGCTGAACCATGTCTACGCCCACCTGGACAAGCCAGCGAGCACTGTGAGGGTCATGTTTTTTGACTTCTCCAGTGTGTTCAACACCATCCACTCTGCTCTTCTGGGGGAGAAGCTGACAGCGATGCAGGTGGATGCTTTCCTGGTGTCATGGATTCTTGGTTACCTGACTGGCAGACCACAGTAGGTGTGCTTGCAACACTGTGTGTCCAACAGAGTGATCAGCAGCACTGGGGCTCCACAGTGGACTGTCTTGTCTCCCCTTCTCTTCACCATTTACACCTTGGACTTCAACTACTGCACAGAGTCTTGTCATCTTCAGAAGTTTTCTGATGACTCTGCCATAGTTGGATGCATCAGCAAGGAAGATGAGGCTGAGTACAGGGCTACGGTAGGAAACTTTGTCACATGGTGTGAGCAGAATTATCTGCAAGTTAATGTGAAAAAGACGAAGGAGCTGGTGGTAGACCTGAGGAGAACTAAGGTACCGGTGACCCCTGTTTCCATCCAAGGGGTCAGGGTGGACATGTGGAGGATTACAAATACCTGGGGATACAACTTGACAATAAACTGGACTGGTCAAAGAACACTGAGGCTGTCTACAAGAAGGGTCAGAGCTGTCTCTATTTCTTGAGGAGACTGAGGTCCTTTAACATCCGCCGGACGATGCTGAGGATTTTATACGAGTCTGTGGTGGCCAGTGCTATCATGTTTGCTGTTGTGTGCTGGGGCAGCAGGCTGAGGGTGGCAGACACCAACAGAATCAACAAACTCATTCATAAGGCCAGTGATGTTGTGGGGATGGAACTGGACTCTCTCACGGTGGTGTCTGAAAAGAGGATGCTGTCCAAGTTGCATGCCATCTTGGACAATGTCTCCCATCCACTACATAATGTACTGGTTGGGCACAGGAGTACATTCAGCCAGAGACTCATTCCACCGAGATGCAACACAGAGCGTCATAGGAAGTCATTCCTGCCTGTGGCCATCAAACTTTACAACTCCTCCCTTGGAAGGTCAGACACCCTGAGCCAATAGGCTGGTCCTGGTCTTATTTCCTGGCATAATTTACATATTACTATTTAACTATTTATGGTTTTATTACTATTTATTATTTATGGTGCAACTGTAATGAAAACCAATTTCCCCCGGGATCAATAAAGTATGACTATGACTAATTTAAAGTTGCACCTCTCCACCTCTGATCCCCGATGAGGACTGGCTCATGAATTTACAAGAGATCATCTTGAACAAATAATTGAAAGCAGGGTTGAATATCAGTAAACAAATTAAAAATGCCAATGTATTGGAATATATTTAGTCTAAAAAGACACAAAAATGCTGAACACTAAAAATTGTGAATATGGTCATGTTGCAGTGAAAAGCATTGTGTTTCTGTACTTTGGAAAGGGAAATACAAAATATGATAAGAATGGGCACGGTAGCGTAGTGGTCAGCACAATGCTTGACAGTACAGGTGACCTGGGTTCAATTCCCACTGTTGTCAGTGAGGAGATTGTACGTTCCCTGTGACCATGTGGGTTTCCCCCAGGTGCTCCGGTTTCCTCCAACAGTCCTAAGATATACCAGTTGGTAGGTTAATCGCTCACTGTAAATTGTCCCATGATTAGGCTAGGATTAAATCGGGGGTTGCTGGGTGGTGCAGTTTGAAAGGTCTTTCCAATGCTGTATCTCATTAAATAAAATTAAAAAGCTGAGAAACTGCAGCCCTTGAGACAGAATTAAGAGATCGGGGCTTTCTTC
This sequence comes from Mobula hypostoma, assembly GCF_963921235.1. Lineage (NCBI taxonomy): Eukaryota > Metazoa > Chordata > Chondrichthyes > Myliobatiformes > Myliobatidae > Mobula > Mobula hypostoma. Next base: position 58,230,304 of record NC_086113.1, read on the forward strand.
CCTACATTAAGAATTGGTTATAAAAATAGTAACTATGTTGGACAGTGTAAATGATACAAGATTATTTCCATTTGTGCAATATCAAACACAAACTACCATAAATAAAAGTTACTAATAAACTAAGTATGGAATAGGAGAGAAAATCCTTTCCTTTGATAGGGGCTAAAATGTGAAGGGAATGGCTGTGGTCAAAGGAAACTGTGTGGGAACACAAGAAGCACAGGGCACAATGGAATCCAGGCAAGGGTAACATCTAAGACTTCAGTGGCAGAGACTAGTCAGTTGAAGGGCCCATTTGTGTTGTCCCTTCTACCCCATTTTATGCATTACATACATACCCCTTGACGGACCGCTGGGATATCATAAACCTTTTGATGCCTCAATGGAGAATCATAAACGTAACCTTGTCCACATCTGACTGGAGTCATAACCTGTAAAAAGAAAGGAAATTTAAAGCATACAAGGAAAAAAAAAATTTCTGCAAGCAGTTTTACAGTACTTGTGAGAAAAATCAATCTCCATTCAAATCAACTATAAGCTTGGCTGGACAATATTCTAAATTTTCAGTACTTTCCTATGCTACTGTTTAGAAATTAGGTCTAAATATTTTAAATAATCTTTCTCCAAATATGCTAACTGTGTTCAGACTTCAGTGCATTGAACTTCAATGCAAATAGAGGCATATATTTGTTTATCGCTAGAATTACTGGGTCACCTACACATTCAGGCACCTGTGGTGGACTGTTACACTACAGAGTACGTGCTCAGCCTGACATTTGTTTTGTCAATTATGTTTCCAGTGGTAATTGACCCCAAAAGAGCTCTTGGATTTAAACTGCATGGCAACAAGAAATGGTGCAGTGAAAAGTGCAATTTTCTGGACACGTATAGATTCATTGTGCAGTGTGTGAAACTTTTTTGAAAGCCTGGGATAGACAAAGTAGGGTGAAAATTGCTAGCCATTAAGAGATATCTACAAAGAAAAGTTGCAAGAAAAATAGTTTTCCCCTTGGGGATGAAACAAACCTGAACAAAGCTTTTCAGAACAATGGAACAGTCTTTTTCAAAGGTAAGCATTTAAACAAAAGCTAGCTGGGTCAGGGGCAACTCTGCAGCCTTTCATCCACTCTTAAATCACAGATCTGGCACTGGCAGATGGTTAAACATGTTAATGACATTCCGGCACATCTTAGAGCAAATGGGGAGGCTGCACAGTTTATGAAACAAAAAGCTGCTACAGAGCTCCAGTGACCAGGATTCAAACACTGGAGGTCAGGCTGTCTGTGAGGTGTTTGCACGTTCCCCTAGTGACCATGTGGTTTTCTCCTGGATGCTCCAGTTTCCTCTCTCAGGTTTATCTCTGACCGTGTTAGGGGAGAATAAAAATAGTATGGGATTAATGTGGATGAATGCTTATAATTGGAGTGGACTTGGTGGGCCAAATGGCTTTGACTTCATGAATGATCACAATATAGAGCTGTATATTACAGAAACAGACCCTTCAGCCCAGACATCCAAGCTGACTTTTTTGCTTATCTACACAAATCCCATTTGCTTGCATTAGGACCAAATTCTTCTATGCCTTTTTTATATATGTGTCTGTCTACATGCCTAGTAGATGTTGTGATTATATCTGATTCATCTACCTCCTCTGGTTGCAAGTTCTGGTAATCAAACAACCCATGTGCAAAAAAGACTATTAAAGCTCTTTCCACTCATCTTAAACCTATGCCCTTATGTTTCTAAGAGCCCTACTCCCAACAGACTCATTAATTTTATATAATCACTGTCAAATCACTCCCCAGTCTCCTTTGCTCCAAGGAAAAGCTAGTTTATGCAATCTCTCCTCATAACTATAGTTCTCCAAACCAGTCACAGCCTGGCCAAGTTACCCTTAAATAAAGCAACACCTGAGAATATGTTGTTCAGTTTTGGTGCACTAGGAAGCAACACACTACCCTTCCAATAAGCAGGTATTCTGAGGTTTTGGAGACCTAGAGAGTGGTTAATGTGGTATCGTTGTTTAAAAAAATGGCAGCAAAAGCAAGTCAGGAAACTACAGGTGAGTCTGATATTGGCGGTGGGAAAATTCCTGGAAAGGATTCTGAGGGACACGATCTAGCAACATTTGTAGAGTCGGATCTGATTTGGGACAGTCAGCATGGCTTTTGTGCATGGGAATTTGTGTCTGATAAATCCCTTGGGAGTTCTTCTAAGAGGGAACCAGGGACAGATGAGTGTAGGGCAGTGGGTATTTTAGTGAGGCCTTTGACAAGGGCCCTCATGACTGGACGGTTAGATTGCATGGGATCCCAGGGAGATGGTGGATTGGATTCAGGTTTGCCTCAGTGTTAGGAAGCAGAGGGTGATGGTGAAGGGTTGTTTCTCAGACTGAGGGGCTCAATCTAGTGATGTAACACATAGGCTAGTGCTGGAACCTTTGTTGTTTGTAATTTATACAGTATAAATGATTTGGATATGAATATACAAGGCATAGTTAGTCAGTTTGTACATGATACTAAAATAAATGGTGTTGTGGAGAGTGTTAAGAATATTGGCATTGGCAAGTTATTGCAGTAGATATATAGGAAATTGGGGAGGCCACACGGAGAACTGTGTATAGTTTTGGTCACTCAGTTATAGGAAAGGTGTTATTAATCTAGAAAGAGTGCAAAAAAGATTTACCAGGATGTTGCCTGGTCTTGGGGGTTGGGGGTTGGGTTCTGTTACAAGGAGAGATTGTATAGACAAAGGATTTATTCCCTGTAACCTAGGAGGTTCAGGGTGACCTGAAAGAGGTATTTAATATTATGAGCAGCATAGGCAGAGTCAAAGCAGTCTTTTTCCCAGGTAGGGTATGCCAAAAACAATAAGAGGCTATAGGATTAAGTTGGGGTGTATGGGGTGTCCAGGAAAGAGCCGCACCTAACTGGCAGGCTTGTTGTACTCCACCCTGGGGTAACTCATCCACCTTTGGTCCCCACCTGCCACCGAGTTCTCACCTTTGGCTCCAAGTAACTGTTTGCATGCGACAGTGGCCACACCCTGACCTGGAGTTACACGCTGTCTTTGGTTCTTTGCAGGAATGGGACCCGTTCTCGTGGTTTCAGGACTGGCCGTTGTTCGGCACACCAAGGGTTTGGCTTGAGAGTCCGGCTCGAATTCGGAAGCCTGAGATCTCAGGACTCTGGAGACAGGCGGATCGAGGGTTGGTGTGTCATCGGGGGAGTCAGGGTATCTGCTGTGGACCCGAAGACCCGGGATCTTTGCGATCTTCGGGCACAGAGCTCGAAAAAAAGCGACGCAACAGACTTTTTAACATCATAAACCAGTAAGTTGCTTGTTATGTCTCTCCACTCACTGGGAAAATGGAGATACCCTTTTCTCTCTTATTAGAGAGAGAGAGAGAGAATCTGCAGTATGTCGAATGCCAGGTGTAATGCGAAGTCTTTGGGGTAACTGCAAGTCTGTGTCTTTGCTATTTCTTTGCTCATGCTTGAGTGCTCAGTGATGGTGCTGATGCTTGCTTCTTTTTTTCAAGGGGAGGGGGGATTGTTGCTCGCTGCCACTTCTGCACGGGAGGTGGGAAGCTGGGGGGGCTTTGGGGTTCTTACATTTATCTGTCCTTCATTCTTTGGGCACTTCTCTGTTTTTGTGGATGTTTGCAAAGAAAAAGCATTTCAGGATGTATATTGTATACATTTCCCTGACATTAAATGGAAAGCATCACCGGGACTGGACGAGATGTACCCCAGGCTACTGTGGGAGGCAAGGGAGGAGATTGCTGAGCCTGTGGGGATGATCTTTGCATCATCAAAGAGTTCGGGAGAGGTTCTGGAGGATTGGAGGGTTGCGGACGTTGTTCCTTTATTCAAGAAAGGGAGTAGAGAAAGCCCAGGAAATTATAGACCAGTGAGTCTTACTCTCTCATGGCCCCTTCTGGCTCTCCTAATTTCTTTCTTAAGCTCCTTCCTGCTAGCCTTATAATCGTCTAGATCTCTATCATTATTTAGTTTTTTGAACCTTTCGTAAGCTCTTCTTTTCTTCTTGACTAGATTTACAACAGTCTTTGTACACCACTGTTCTTGTACCCTACCATCCTTTCCCTGTTTCATTGGGCCGTTCCTATGCAGAACTCCACGCAAATATCCCCTGAACATTTGCCACATTTCTTCCGTACATTTCCCTGAGAACATCTGTTCCCAATTTATGCTTCCAAGTTCCTGCCTGATAGCCTCATATTTCCCTTTACTCCAATTAAACGCTTTCCTAACTTATCTGTTCCTATCCCTCTCCAATGCTATGGTAAAGGAGATAGAATTATGATCACTATCTCCAAAATGATCTCCCACTGAGAGATCTGGCACCTGACTAGATCATTTCCCAATACCAGATCAAGTACAGCCTCTCCTCTTGGAACTGATAGAGGTGTATAAGATAATGAAAGGCATTCATCACGTGGATAGTCAGAGGCTTTTTCCCAGGGCTGAAACGGCTACCACGAGAGGGCACAGGTTTAAGGTACTTGGAAGTAGGTACAGAGGAGATGTCAGGGTTAAGTTTTTTTTTAATATATACAGAGAGTGGTGAGTGCATGGAATGGGCTGCCGGCAACGGTGGTGGAGGCGGATACGATAGGGTCTTTTAACAGACTCCTGGACAGGTATATGGAACTTAGAAAAATTTTCGGCACAGCTTTGTGGGCCGAAGGGCCTGTATTGTCCTCTCGGTTTTCTATTTTTCTATTAAATTGGACCTTTGAACCTTTGAACCCTGATACAGCATTTCAACAGGCGGGCTATACTAGGAGGGTAGCCGGGATCCTCCAACCCCTGTGAGATAGAGATAGAGATAGGTCTACCCCAGCATGTGAAGCCAGTTCTGGCGGACTGGCAGGTGAGACCAGCTCCAAGATCCAATGGCCAAGAAGGCAGTGCTGCAATGCTTTGTGGAGAGCAAAGGAGATGACAAGGCACAAAGGTGTCATGGCTATCCACTGCAGCCAAGGAAGTCTCCAGTCGTGACAATTTCTCATACTATTGGACCAGGATTTTTTGAGGCTGAGACAGTGCAACGGCTTTTTCACTATAAAATCCTCCCACACGGGTTATGTGATTGTCGGAAACAACAGACAACTAACATAAGGTTACGGTTGGAGGTGAGAGATTCAAAAGGAACGTCAGGAGCAGCTTCTTTATGCATCAGTAGTATTTGGAATAAGCAGTCAGAAATAGTGGTTGAAGCAGGCAGATTCGTAACATTTAAAGGACATCAAGATAGTATATGGTTAGGAAAGGTTTCAAGGGCTATGGGCCCAACGTGGGCAACACAGTTGCCATGGATGAGCTGGGGGTGAAGGGACTGTCTCCATGCTGTATGACACTATGATCTGTGACAGTCAGGTAGTATGACTTTCCTCCTATGTCCTTAAACAAGCTTCATTCATTGTACAAACGTACTTGCCTTTAGAAAAGAATAATTTTAAAGTGGCTACTAAAGAGAGTTGGTGAGAGTAGGGTAGAATGTAAGCCCTCTGAATTCAGACTTAACCAATGAAACACAGTCATTGTTCATCACCAGCTGCATTTGATTGCTGAATGTGGAACAACTCCTTTTAGCTTGAGTTGTTAATTGACAAGTAGTCAAAAAAAGGGAATGCCTTCAAATTGATAAATATTGAACAAGTAATATTTTCATAGACCCTCCATAAAAACAACAGAATTATTTTGGTCACTGTACCCTAAACCCTAATCTATATTTCAGACCGTTCCCTATACCATAACCCATTGCTCAGGTCCGTGTTCTGTACCTAGCTCAATGCCAACTCTGCACCTTCACAACAGTTCACAGGAACATGAACAAGTAAAGAAGTCAGGGTAAACGGCCACAGAGGTACGTGTGAAAGAGGTTGTAATGGAGAGGGTGATAATCTAAAGAGGAGAGCGAGCAGCAGCAGTGGAGGTTGACTAGTAAAGTGCAAGGGTCACGATGAGGTAGATTGAGAGATCAAAAGTTCATCTTTATTGTACAAGCGTCCGTTCAAGTGTTTGATAGCTGCTAGACAGAAGTTGTCCAAGAGCCTGGCAGTCTGATCTTTCAAGCTTTTGTATCTTCTGTCCGACAGGAAAGGGGAGAAGAAGGAATAACCAGGGTGGGAGTGGTCTATGATTATGTTGGCTGCTCTCCTGAGGCAGTGAGAGGAGTAGGTGGATTCGGTGGAGGGGAGGCTGGTGTGTTCACAGAGCCAAGTTAGAGCCACAACCCCTACCAACAGCTCACACTCTGTTCTTTATCAGAATCCATCTGCTAGTCACAGTTCAAGCAGACAACATAAACTACTCACATTGCTCTTGTGAAATGGGTGTGGTGACATTCGATTTCCGAGCAAATGACTGAAATGGTGATGAATCCTTTTAGGACTGACATACAGCCCCGGCCATCTGGTTAGGGGAAACATTCCTCACTGTGCTAAATTATTTCTCCGTTCATTGGTGCCATCTGCATGAAACAGATGGTAGACCCACAGATCCTAGTGACCACCTTGCCTCAGGTTAGCCCGCATCCAGTGACCCACCCCCACTGCCTAATGTAAAGAGACACAAATAGAAAATCTAAATAATTTTGGAGAGCATGAAAAGTGCAAAGTGCCTCACGGCATCCACAAACACCTGTATTTATAACAACAAATTCCACAAAATTTTTTTTAAGACAACATAACCAGGAAAGGTTAAAAAAGGTTGAAACATCAATGAAGGACGTGAGCTCCCACAAAAGATCAATGGGAACAAAATGATCTGTAGACAGAATGAGAAGATGAGGCACGGAGAAAGATGTCATCTCAGTAAAGCTGCCCATCTGCACGTGAGAACTGAGGTGATGGGGTGGAACTGGCAGCAGCCATCTCCTTCTCAGAAAAGTCAATATTGATTTAGCAGATGGGCAGCTTCCTTCAGGCTGCTTTTACAACACTTTGGCTAGATTTCAGTCTATTTCCAGCAAAATAAGTTGTGGCCAATTCTTCCATGAGTAAGAAAATAACCTTCAAAGAAAAAAAAACAAACTGCTTGATAATTTTCACTGATCCACTCAACTAACTTATGGATTGATTAAAAAAAATTTTTCAAAAAATTCTAGAAAACAATACTGTGTCTACAATGTTTTTTTTGACTTACTAAATAACAGACAGCTGGCTGATTTAATGCATTGGAATGTTTGCAATTTTTATTTTAATTTGCATGCGATGTATAATTAAGGAAGAATAGTAAGTACTTCTTGATCCATATGTGTTTGTATGGCAACAAGGTCAAACCCATGAAAACAAGCAAAAGAAACTTCATAGGGGTTGGTGTGGTAAGCACACAGCATTAAAAGTATAGTCACAAAATGTGGGAATGGGGCGAGGGAAAAAAGAGAGAATAAAATCCGAATGGGTTGTTGAAACCAATCAGTTTTCTACGCTCTTCACTGTTTTGTATACTTCTAAAGGACAGGGGGACAAGGGTCATTAGCAACAGTCAGATCTTCACTGACCTTTCGGTCCAGCAAAGGCTACACCGATTACAGACAGAAGCAGGTGATTCCACCCCCCTCACCAACAAAAAAATTAAAATAGGAATCCCAGACCCCAGAGCCAAGCTGAAATTCAGCAGTTAATGGAAGTATTGGTTGTCTTGGCATAGAGCACATTCCACATTTAAAAACAATTTGAAGAAAAGCTTCCCTTTGTAGGTCACCAACTTCACTGTAAAGAAAGAGCCAAAATTGGATTTTATCCATCCAGTTCTCCAGTTTGGTATTTATTGCTATTTATTATATTTGCACAATTTGTTGTCTTCTGCACTGTAGTTGATCTTTCATTGATCCTGTTATAGTTACTATACAATAGCTTTACTAAGTCTATCCATAGAAAAAAATGAGTCTCAGGGATGTATATGGTGACATATATAGATTCAAGATTCAACTACATTTTTTATCACAGCACAGTACAGGTCCTTCAGCCCACAATGTTGTGCCAACCTTCAAACCCTGCCTCCCATATAAGCCCCCACCTTAAATTCCTACATATACCTGTCTAGTAGTCTCTTAAACTTCACTAGTGTATCTGCCTCCACTACTGACTCAGGCAGTGCATTCCACGCACCAATCACTCTCTGAGTAAAAAACCTTCCTCTAATATCCCCCTTGAACTTCCCACCCCTTACCTTAAAGCCATGTCCTCTTGTATTGAGCAGTGGTGCCCTGGGGAAGGGGCACTCGCTATCCACTCTATCTATTCCTCTTATTATCTTGTACACCTCTATCATGTCTCCTCTCATCCTCCTTTTCTCCAAAGAGTAAAGCCCTAGCTCCCTTAATCTCTGATCATAATGCATACTCTCTAAACCAGGCAGCATCCTGGTAAATCTCCTCTGTACCCTTTCCAATGCTTCCACATCCTTCCTATAGTGAGCCGACCAGAACTGGACACAGTACTCCAAGTGTGGCCTAACCAGAGTTTTATAGAGCTGCATCATTACATCGTGACTCTTAAACTCTATCCCTCAACTTATGAAAGCTAACACCCCATAAGCTTTCTTAACTACCCTATCCACCTGTGAGGCAACTTTCAGGGATCTGTGGACATGTACCCCGAGATCCTTCTACTCCTCCACACTACCAAGTATCCTGCCATTTACTTTGTACTCTGCCTTGGTGTTTGTCCTTCCAAAGTGTACCACCTCACACTTCTCCGGGTTGAACTCCATCTGCCATTTCTCAGCCCACTTCTGCATCCTATCAATGTCTCTCTGCAATCTTTGACAATCCTCTACACTATCTACAACACCACCAACCTTTGTGTCATCTGCAAACTTGCCAACCCACCCTTCTACCCCCACATCCAGGTCGTTAATAAAAATCACGAAAAGTAGAGGTCCCAGGACAGATCCTTGTGGGACACCACTAGTCACAATCCTCCAATCTGAATGTACTCCCTCCACCACCACCCTCTGCCTTCTGCAGGCAAGCCAATTTTGAATCCACCTGGCCAAACTTCCCTGGATCCCATGCCTTCTAACTTTCTAAATAAGCCTACCATGTGGAACCTTGTCGAATGCCTCACTAAAATCCATATAGATCACATCCACTGCACTACCCTCATCTATATGCTTGGTCACCTCCTCAAAGAACTCTATCAGGCTTGTTAGACATGATCTGCCCTTCACAAAGCCATGCTGACTGTCCCTGATCAGACCATAATTCTCTAAATGCCTATAGATCCTATCTCTAAGAATCTTTTCCAACAACTTTCCCACCACAGACTTAAGGCTCATTGGTTTATAATTACCTGGACTATCCCTACTACCTTTTTTGAACAAGGGAACAACAGTCGCCTCCTTCCAGTCCTCCGGTATCATTCCCGTGGACAACGAGGACATAAAGATCCTAGCCAGAGGCTCAGCAATCTCTTCCCTCGCCTTGTGGAGCAGCCTGGGGAATAGTCCGTCAGGCCCCGGGGACTTATCTGCCCTAATGTATTTTAGCAATTCCAACACCTCCTCTCCCTTGATATCAACATGCTCCAGAACATCAATCTCACTCATATTGTCCTCACCATCATCAAGTTCCTCTCATTGGTGAATACCGAAGAAAAGTATTCATTGTGGACCTCGCTCACTTCCACAGCCTCCGGGCACATCTTCCCACCTTTATCTCTAATCGGTCCTACCTTCACTCCTGTCATCCTTTTTTTCTTCACATAATTGAAGAATGCCTTGGGATTTTCCTTTACCCTACTCGCCAAGGCCTTCTCATGCCCCCTTCTTGCTCTTCTTAGCCCCTTCTTAAGCTCATTTCTTACTTCCCTATATTCCTCAATAGACCCATCTGATCCTTGCTTCCTAAACCTCATGTATGCTGCCTTCTTCCACCTGACTAGATTTTCCACCTCACTTGTCACCCATGGTTCCTTCACCCTACCATTCTTTATCTTCCTCACCGGGACAAATTTATCCCTGACATCCCGCAAGAGATCTCTAAACATCGACCACATGTCCATAGTACATTTCCCTGCAAAAACATCATCCCAATTCACACCTGCAAGTTCCAGCCTCATAATTTGCCTTTCCCCAATTAAAAATTTTCCTGTCCTCTCTGATTCTATCCTTTTCCATGGCCAGGGAGCGGTGGTCACTGTCCCCCAGATGCTCAATCACTGAGAGATCTGTGACCTGACCCGGTTCATTATCTAGTACTAGATCTAGTATGGCATTCCCCCTGGTCAGCCTGTCCACATACTGTGACAGGAATCCGTCCTGGACACACTTAACAAACTCTGCCCCATCTAAACCCTTGGAACTAATCAGGTGCCAATCAACATTAGGGAAGTTAAAGTCACCCATGATAACAACCCTGATATTTTTGCACTTTTTCAAAATCTGCCTCCCAATATGCTCCTCTGTATCTCTGCTGCTACCGGGCAGTCTATAGAATACCCCCAATAGAGTAACTGCTCCCTTCCTGTTCCTGACTTCCATCCATATTGACTCAAAAGAGGATCCAGCTGCATTACCCACCCTTTCTGCAGCTGTAATAGTATCCCTGACCAGTAATGCCACCCCTCCTCCCCTTTTTCCGCCCTCTCTATCATTTTAAAGCACTGAAATCCAGGAATATTGAGAATCCATTCCTGCCCTGGTGCCAGCCAAGTCTCCGTAATGGCGACTACATCATAACTCCATGTATGTATCCAAGCTCTCAGTTCATCACCTTTGTTCCTGATGCTTCTTGCATTGAGGTACACACATTTCAGCCCTTCTACCTTACTGTCTTTACACCGTTTATTCTGCTTCTCTTTCCTCAAAGCCTCTCTGTATGTCAGATCTGGCTTTACTCCATGCACTTCTTTCACTGCTCTATCGCTCTGGGTCCCATCCCCCTCGCAAATTAGTTTAAACCCTCCCGAACCATGCTAGCAAACCTACTTGCAAGGATATTGCTCTCCCTCGAGTTCAGGTGCAATTCATCCAATCTGTACAGGTCGCACCTTCCCCAGAAGAGATCCCAATGATCTAAAAATCTAAAACCCTGCTCCCTGAACCAACTCCTCAGCCACGCATTCAACTGCCATCTCCTCCAATTCTTACAATCACTGTCACGTAGCACTGGCAGCAATCCTGAGAACGCCAGCCTTGAGGTCCTGTTCTTCAGCCTTCTGCCTAGTTCTCGAAACTCACACTTCAGGGCCTCATCCCTCTTCCTGCCTATGTCGTTGGTCCCAACATGTATCACGACTTCTGGTTGCTTTCCCTCTCGTACCAGGAGACATTCCGGACCCCAGCACCCGGGAGGCAACAAACCATGCGGAGTGTATAAATTATACAATTTTGAGATTTACTAGCCACAGACAGCCACAAAGCAAAAAAAAACAAAGAATAAAAAAAGGCCAACACTCGATGCCCAAGAAAAAAATACAGATCATGTTCGCTTCAATTGTTTGCATGATTTGTATTTTTTTTTCTTTCTCTTGTGCATCGAGTGTTGGTCTTGTATTTTTATTTTACAGTATGTACTTTGATAATAAAATTTACTTTGAGCTTTCAGCAGGGGTTCGCAGTCTGGGGTTCACGGATCCCTTTGCTCAATGGTATTGGTCCGTGCATAAAACCCCTGCCTGTCACTGATCACTAGCTTGATTGTAAATCAAAAAGTCACTTGAGAAGCACAAAGAGAGAGGTTGCACAGTACATTCATGCAGTTGCTTTATTTGCTTGTTAACTGCTTCTGAACCAGAATGTTGTAGGTTCAAGTCTTATTCATTGAACCCACACAGCTTTCACTAAAATGTGTCTCTCATGCTATGTGCATGTAATGTTACCGCAGGTAAGTTTACATTGCACCACTTCATAACGTTCATAATCGCAACTCAGATTCGTAGTCTGCTGAGGATTAGATAAGACCATAAGACATAGGAGCAGAATTAGGCCATTCAGCCCATCGAGTCTGCTCTGCCATTCCATCATAGCTGATCCCAGATCCCACTCAATCCCATACACTTGCCTTCTCATCATATCCTTTGAGCCATGACCAATCAGGAAATTATCAACCTCCGCCTTAAATATACGCACAGACTTGGCCTCCACCGCAGTCTGTGGCAGAGCATTCCACAGATTTACTACTCTCTGGCTAAAAAAATTCCTCCTTACCTCTGTTTTAAAAGGCCGTCCCACAGTTTTGAGGCTGTGCCCTCTAGCTACCCCTACCATCGGAAACATCCTCTCCAGATCCACCCTATCTAGTCCTTTCAACATTCGGTAGGTTTCAATGAGATCCCCACGGATTCTAAATTCCAGTGAGTACAGGTGCCTAAGCTGCTAAACACTCCTCATATGTTAACCCCTTCATTCCCAGAATCATCCTCATGAACCTCCTCTGAACTGTCTCCAATGAGATCGGTGGCATTCAAGACCAGTGAACCAGAACTATACAAGTCCAGGTATGACCTGTCTTAAGAGTGAAAGATAATTAAAGATGGAATCAGATGCACATCTGCTCTGGCAGGGTTTGTGGGTCATTGTTTCCTACAAACCAAAACCCAACATCATGAATGGCAGTGAAACTTCACTTCCAGACGAGCTCAATGCCTTTCATGCACAATTGGAAAGGAAGAATACAACTACACCTGTGTAAATCCCTGCAGCATCTGGTGACCTTGTGATCTCTGTCTCGGAGGCCAATGTGAAAACACCTTTCAGGCGGGTGAACCCCTGTAAGGCGTCAGGCCCCGATGGTTCTGAAAACCTGTGCCAACCAATTAGAAGGAGTGTTCAATCTCTCGCTGCTGTAGTCGGGCGTTCCCACCTGCTTCAAAAGGGCGATATTCATACCAGTGCCCAAGAAGGTTAGGGCAGGCTGTCTCAATGACCATCGCTCAGTGGCTCTCACATCTACCACTTTGAGAAGTTGGTTATGGCAAGAATCAACTCCTGCCAAAGGAAGGACCTGGACATGCAGCAATTTGCCGATCACCACAATAGGTCAACAGTGGATGCAATCTCACTGGGTCTCCACTCGGCCTTGGATCTCCTGGACAATAGCAATACCTACATCAGGCTGCTGTTTATTGATTACAGCTCAGTGCTCAATACAATCATACCCCCAATTCCAATCAATAAGGTCCAAAACCTGGTTTCTGTACCTCACTCTGCAACTGGATCCTTGGACTTTTCTCATCGGGCAACGACAGTCTGTGGATCAGAAATAACATTTCTTCCTTGCTATCAATCAGTATTGGTGCACCTCAAAGATGCTGCTTAGCCCTCTGCTCTATTCTCTCTACACACACGATTGGTAGCTAGGCATAGCTCAAACACAATCTATAAATTTGAAGATGACAAAACTATTGTTTGCAGAATTTCAGATGGCGATGAGAAGGCATACAGGAGTGAGAAAGGTCAGCTGGTTGAGTGGCAGTGCAGCAACAAACTTGCACTCAATGTCAGTAAGACCAGGGAATTGATTGTGGACTTAAGGGAGGGTATGTTGAGGGAACACACACCAGTCCTCATTGAGGGATCAGAAGTGGGAAGGGTGAGCACTTTAAAGTTCCTGGGTGTCAACATCTCTATCCTGAGTCCAACATATTGATGCATTTACAAAGAAGGGAATGCAGCAGCTATATTTCATTAGGAGTTTGAGGAGTATTTGTATGTCACCAAAGACACTCACAAATTTCTACAGTTGTACAATGTTTTCCACTGTACAGTGACTGGTTGCATCACTGTCTGATACGGAGAGGCCTCTGCGCAGGATTGGAAAAAGCTGCAGAAAATTGCAAACTCATCCAGCTCCATCACAGGCACTAGACTCCCTAGCATCTAGGACACCATCAGAAGGTGATGCCTCAAAAATGAGCCATCTATTATTAAGGACCCTCATCACCCAGCACACACCCTCTCTTCTTTCCTTCTCCAAAGTTTTGGTTACAGGAGCCTGAATTCACTCAAACAATGTTTCAGGAACAGCTTCTTCCCCTTTGTCATCAGATTTCTGAATGGGCAATGAATTTATGAATACCATCTCACTATTTTGCACGCAAACAACACGAATTCTGCAGATGCTGGAAATTCAAGCAACACACATCAAAGTTGCTGGTGAACGCAGCAGGCCAGGCAGCGTCTGTAGGAAGAGGTGCAGTCGACGTTTCAGGCCGAGACCCTTCGTCAGGACTAACTGAAGGAAGAGTGAGTAAGGGATTTGAAAGCTGGAGGGGGAGGGGGAGAGGGAGATGCAAAATGATAGGAGAAGACAGGAGGGGGAGGGATGGAGCCGAGAGCTGGACAGGTGATAGGCAGAAGGGGATACGAGAGGATCATGGGACAGGAGGTCCGGGAAGAAAGACGGTGGGGGGGGGGTGACCCAGAGGATGGGCAAGGGGTATATTAAGAGGGACAGAGGGAGAAAAAGGAGAGTGAGAGAAAGAATGTGTGCATAAAAAAGAGTAACAGATGGGGTACGAGGGGGAGGTGGGGCCTAGCGGAAGTTAGAGAAGTCAATGTTCATGCCATCAGGTTGGAGGCTACCCAGACGGAATATAAGGTGTTGTTCCTCCAACCTGAGTGTGGCTTCATCTTTACAGTAGAGGAGGCCGTGGATAGACATGTCAGAATGGGAATGGGATGTGGAATTAAAATGTGTGGCCACTGGGAGATCCTGCTTTCTCTGGCGGACAGAGCGTAGATGTTCAGCAAAGCGGTCTCCCAGTCTGCGTCGGGTCTCACCAATATATAAAAGGCCACATCGGGAGCACCGGACGCAGTATATCACCCCAGTCGACTCACAGGTGAAGTGATGCCTCACCTGGAAGGACTGTTTGGGGCCCTGAATGGTGGTAAGGGAGGAAGTGTAAGGGCATGTGTAGCACTTGTTCCGCTTACACGGATAAGTGCCAGGAGGGAGATCAGTGGGGAGGGATGGGGGGGACGAATGGACAAGGGAGTTGTGTAGGGAGCGATCCCTGCGGAATGCAGAGAGGGGGGGAGGGAAAGATATGCTTAGTGGTGGGATCCCGTTGGAGGTGGCGGAAGTTACGGAGAATAATATGTTGGACCCGGAGGCTGGTGGGGTGGTAGGTGAGAACCAGGGGAACCCTATTCCTAGTGGGGTGGTGGGAGGATGGAGTGAGAGCAGATGTACGTGAAATGGGGGAGATGCGTTTAAGAGCAGAGTTGATAGTGGAGGAAGGGAAGCCCCTTTCTTTAAAAAATGAAGACATCTCCCTCGTCCTAGAATGAAAAGCCTCATCCTGAGAGCAGATGCGGCGGAGACGGAGGAATTGCGAGAAGGGGATGGCGTTTTTGCAAGAGACAGGGTGAGAAGAGGAATAGTCCAGATAGCTGTGAGAGTCAGTAGGCTTATAGTAGACATCAGTGGATAAGCTGTCTCCAGAGACAGAGACAGAAAGATCTAGAAAGGCGAGGGAGGTGTCGGAAATGGACCAGGTAAACTTGAGGGCAGGGTGAAAGTTGGAGGCAAAGTTAATAAAGTCAACGAGTTCTGCATGCGTGCAGGAAGCAGCGCCAATGCAGTCGTCGATGTAGCGAAGGAAAAGTGGGGGACAGATACCAGAATAGGCACGGAACATAGATTGTTCCACAAACCCAACAAAAAGGCAGGCATAGCTAGGACCCATACGGGTGCCCATAGCTACACCTTTAGTTTGGAGGAAATGGGAGGAGCAAAAGGAGAAATTATTAAGAGTAAGGACTAATTCTGCTAGACGGAGCAGAGTGGTGGTAGAGGGGAACTGATTAGGTCTGGAATCCAAAAAGAAGCGTAGAGCTTTGAGACCTTCCTGATGGGGGATGGAAGTATATAGGGACTGGACATCCATGGTGAAAATAAAGCGGTGGGGGCCAGGGAACTTAAAATCATCGAAAAGTTTAAGAGCGTGAGAAGTGTCACGAACATAGGTCGGAAGGGATTGAACAAGGGGTGATAAAACAGTGTCGAGGTATGGAGAAGGAAGAAAAACTCTCCCTGCCATGCCGACCACAATTTGACTCTGAGTTATCCGAAAACCTCGAGCTCTGATCAGCTCTCCGACACCGAGTACTGAGTAGCATCTCTGCCGAACGATTCAACCTCCGTCTCAGTCGCCAAAAGCAGGCAAGGCCGGGGATTTTGAGGCCTACCTTCTGAAAGATTCCCGACCACACAGTAACGACAGCAGCGAACGGGCATTTCAGAAATTTCTCCAGATGTTCCTCTGTGCTTTCAAGTCCATTCTCCATCAAATCAGAATTGTCCACGGCCCCTATTTAACAAATACGATATAATTTTTCACCAGAGGGCTGCGCACACGCAGGTGCGCCGCCGCTTGCTGTTCCATGACATTTACTCAGCTCTGCACCAAACTGAAGCAGGGGCTGTGGCCAGCTCTGGCTTCTCCAGGCTTCATGTCTGTAGACTCACTCTTGTTCTGAATTATATTTTGCTCACTTTTATTGTTTGCACGATTTGTTTTTTTTCTATGCACATTGGATGTTAACAGTCTTTTTTATGGGTTCTTTTGGGTTTCTTTGTTTTGTGCTGCTTGTAAGGAGACGAATCTCAAGGTTGTAGAATGTACACATACCTTGATAATAAATGTACTTTCAACTTTGAAAATATCCAGAAGCTTTAAAATTACCACTGTACAGAACCTATCTTAAGCGTAAACAAGAACAGGCTGCACTTTATGGCAAAACACTTTCCCTATTATCCTTAGGCAATAAAATCTGTACAATTAAATTTCAAGCATGTTTGAGAGTGATCCTTGTTAAAGCCGGAGGGCTAAATATGGTGATTGTGTTGATAAAATCAGAGGGCAAAATAGTACCCTGATCATAAATATTTGCTTTTAATAATGTTTAGGGCAAAACTATGTAGCTGGGAGGAAAGGTTGAGATTGGTAGCGGGAACATCGCTGACTCAGCCACAACTCATGTGCAGGCACGAATCTTACTTGTCTAGTCACCTGCAAGGTGCATGCTGAACGTCAGTACCGTCTTAATCCAGCCACACTCTGTTGCTACAGTGGTAAGATATGAGATCACAGCCGAGGTGCAGAAATCTTAGAAACAAACACATGTCAAGGGTCTCGGCCTGAAACGTCGACTGTACCTCTTCCTAGAGATGCTGCCTGGCCTGCTGCATTCACCAGCAACTTTTATGTTTGTTGCTTGAATTTCCAGCATCTGCAGAATTCCTGTTGTTTGCGTTTTTAAATTCACTACTGCGAAGCCTCTTCCAGTGATGCCTACACCGAAGAGGTTTAGATCCTCTCTTCGACGGGAGTTCAGTGAAACCATCTCTCACTGCTCCCCATCTGTAATTTCTTCGGCTCTTCAACTTTTCGACCACACTTTGACTCAGACTCGCTATCACAGCCATATATCCTTTCTTGGAATGTGCCTCCGTCGCCAACTTACTCCAGTTGGCTTTAGGATTCGTTTCCAAGCCTCTCAGTTTGGACCTTCTGAGGATCCCAGGTACTCACATTTTATTGACTCTGCCTCTCGCCGCTTCTCCCGTCAAGCTCTGAAGGCGACTCTCTCCACCATGAGGAGGTACTTGGTGTCCCTATCCCAGACCCTTTCACACCTTCGGGACACTTTCTTCGCCGTCTGTAATGGTCCTACCCGTTATTTCATCCTCCGTCGGATTCACGCCTGCAATCGCCGGTTTTTTGACTTTGTCATGTTAGGCAAAGATCGCAAGATCCTACATCTACGGACTCCAGAGCCTGCTGGCCCTGACGCTAGCAGGCATGAACTTCAGATTGCCTCTGCCATTGATCTTGCCGGCTCCAACACCTCAGGGCATATTCAAAACCCGGACTCCAGCAACGACCATGGACACATTCAAAGTGATTACGCAACCACCAACTGCAACTCCAGCCTTGAACTCCAGGCCGGGTCTTTATGTGCTGCTATTGTGACTCCCATCTCCCCTTCCCCCACCACGACTCTGCAAACCCGTCTCCCTCCGATCCCACCGTCAGCTCCTGGGCCCTCAGATTCTCCATCTTCCTCTCACCCCAACCATCCCCTCTCCACTGACACCCCCAGCCTCCCCTCTCCCCCCTCTGATCCCAGCTCTCAAGATTCCAGCCTTGAACTCTGGGCCGGGTCTTTATGTGCTGCTATTGTGACTCCCGTCTCCCCTTCCCCCACCAATACTCTGCAATCCCATCTCCTTCAGATCCCACCGTCAACTCCTGGGCCCTCAGAGGCTCCATCTTCCTCTCACCCCACCCCTCCCCTCTCCATTGACACCACCAGCCTCCCCCCTCCCCCCTCTGATCCCAGCTCTCAGCCGTGCCGGGTCTTTACCATCCCCTCCGACCTTCAACTGTCGGAGGCAGAGCGCTCTGTCCTCAGTAAGGGCCTCATCTTTGTCCCCCTTCGCCCACACCTCAGCGAGTTCCGTGTTCGCCACGATGCGGAACTTTTCTTCCGCCGTCTCCGTCCCTACTTCTTCGGCAAGGACTCTTCCACCCCTACCGATGACCCCTTCTCCTGTCTTCAATCCTCCTCTTCTTCATGGACACCCCGCTCTGGTCTTCTGCCTGCTCTGGATCTCTTTATTGCTAACTGCCGACGGGACATCAACCGTCTCGACTTCACCGCACCTTGTCCCCATTCCAACCTCACTCCTTCGGAACGCTCTGCTCTCCACTCCCTCCGCACTAATCCTAACCTTATTATTAAACCTGCCTATAAGGGGGGTGCTGTTGTAGTCTGGCGTACTGACCTCTACCTTGCTGAGGCACAGCGACAACTCGCGAATACCTCCTCTTATTTACCCCTCGATCGTGGCCCCACTAAGGAGCACCAGGCCATTGTCTCCCACACCATCACCGACTTTATCCGCTGAGGGGATCTCCCATCCACTGCTACCAACCTTATAGTTCCCACACCTTGCACTTCCCGTTTCTACCTCCTACCCAAGATCCACAAACCTGCCTGCCCTGGCTGACCTATTATCTCAGCTTGCTCCTGCCCCACTGAACTCGTTTCTGCATACCTCGACACTGTTTTATCACCCCTTGTTCAATCCCTTCCGACCTATGTTCGTGACACTTCTCACGCTCTTAAACTTTTCGATGATTTTAAGTTCCCTGGCCCCCACCGCTTTATTTTCACCATGGATGTCCAGTCCCTATATACTTCCATCCCCCATCAGGAAGGTCTCAAAGCTCTATGCTTCTTTTTGGATTCCAGACCTAATCAGTTCCCCTCTACCACCACTCTGCTCCGTCTAGCAGAATTAGTCCTTACTCTTAATAATTTCTCCTTTGGCTCCTCCCACTTCCTCCAAACTAAAGGTGTAGCTATGGGCACCCGTATGGGTCCTAGCTATGCCTGCCTTTTTGTTGGCTTTGTGGAACAATCTATGTTCCGTGCCTATTCTGGTATCTGTCCCCCACTTTTCCTTCGCTACATCGACGACTGCATTGGTGGTGCTTCCTGCACGCATGCAGAACTCGTTGACTTTATTAACTTTGCCTCCAACTTTCACCCTGCCCTCAAGTTTACCTGGTCCATTTCCGACACCTCCCTCCCCTTTCTAGATCTTTCTGTCTCTGTCTCTGGAGACAGCTTATCCACTGATGTCTACTATAAGCCTACTGACTCTCACAGCTATCTGGACTATTCCTCTTCTCACCCTGTCTCTTGCAAAAACGCCATCCCCTTCTCGCAATTCCTCCGTCTCCGCCGCATCTGCTCTCAGGATGAGGCTTTTCATTCTAGGACGAGGGAGATGTCTTCATTTTTTAAAGAAAGGGGCTTCCCTTCCTCCACTATCAACTCTGCTCTTAAACGCATCTCCCCCATTTCACGTACATCTGCTCTCACTCCATCCTCCCACCACCCCACTAGGAATAGGGTTCCCCTGGTTCTCACCTAGCACCCCACCAGCCTCCGGGTCCAACATATTATTCTCCGTAACTTCCGCCACCTCCAACGGGATCCCACCACTAAGCACATCTTTCCCTCCCCGCCTCTCTCTGCATTCCGCAGGGATCGCTCCCTACACAACTCCCTTGTCCATTCGTCCCCCCCATCCCTCCCCACTGATCTCCCTCCCGGCACTTATCCGTGTAAGCGGAACAAGTGCTACACATGCCCTTACACTTCCTCCCTTACCACCATTCAGGGCCCCAAACAGTCCTTCCAGGTGAGGCAACACTTCACCTGTGAGTCGGTTGGGGTGATATACTGCATCCGGTGCTCCCGATGTGGCCTTTTATATATTGGCGAGACCCAACGCAGACTGGGAGACCGCTTTGCTGAACACCTACGCTCTGTCCGCTAGAGAAAGCAGGATCTCCCAGTGGCCACACATTTTAATTCCACATCCCATTCCCATTCTGACATGTCTATCCACAGCCTCCTCTACTGTAAAGATGAAACCACACTCAGGTTGGAGGAACAACACATTATATTCCGTCTGGGTAGCCTCCAACCTGATGGCATGAACATCGACTTCTCTAACTTCCGCTAAGGCCCCACCTCCCCCTCGTACCCCATCTGTTACTTATTTTTATACACACATTCTTTCTCTCACTCTCCTTTTTCTCCCTCTGTCCCTCTGACTATACCCCTTGCCCATCCTCTGGGTCCCTCCCCCTGCTGTCTTTCTTCCCGGACCTCCTGTCCCATGATCCTCTCGTATCCCTTTTGCCTATCACCTGTCCAGCTCTTGGCTCCATCCCTCCCCGTCCTGTCTTCTCCTATCATTTTGGATCTCCCCCTCCCACTTTCAAATCCCTTACTCACTCTTCCTTCAGTTAGTCCTGACAAAGGGTCTCGGCCTGAAACGTTGACTGTACCTCTTCCTGGAGATGCTGCCTGGCCTGCTGCGTTCACCAGCAACTTTTATGTGTGTTGCTTGAATTTCCAGCATCTGCAGAATTCCTGTTGTTTACATGTCAAGACTGGCTGAGACAAGCACTGTTGAAACTCGTGTCAGAAGTGTGGCAGAGGATAAACAGGAACAGCCACATAGAGTCTGCGGTGATTGTCTCACAAGACTTGACTTGTTCACTGTAACTCAACCAGGGGCAATGATTTCAAAAGCAGCTGCTATGGGATGGAATGAATTTTTTGCTAATTCCTCTTCAGTCACAGTCTTGCTCTAGGCTGTATATTTTTAAGTGTTAGAAAACTTCTACTTTTCTGTGAGCAGGGAGCCAGCACTCTGAGGCAGTAATGAAGTAGAACCATACATTTCAGGCTTCTGCACCTAGCACACTGCCTTGAGAACCTAAAGGCTTTCTGGCTGTTGGGACAGGATGCCAATACATTCCCACCACATTCAGATAGAGCATCAAAAAAAGACCAGTAATGAGGGCCAGTCTCTCAACTCTAGTATGCAACTGGTTTAGATGAATGCTCAGTCTTATTCATAGACATAAGAGATTCTGCAGATGCTGGAAATCTTTAGCAACACACACAAAATGCTGGAAGAATTCCGCAGCAGCGTCTAAGGAGGGGAATAAACAGTTGATGTTTTGGGCTGAGACCCCTCAAAAAGGCCTGGAAAGTAATTGTGTGTGTACAGGCAGGGGCGAAGCCAAAATAAGAAGATGGTGGGGGGGGGGGGGGGAGCGGAAACAGTACAAATTGGCAGGTAATAGATGAGACCAGATGAAGGGAAAGGTGGGTTTGTGGGGAAGAAAGAACGAAGTAAGAAGCTGGGAGAGAATAGATAAAAGAAGTAAAGGGCTGAAGAAGAAGAAATCTAATAGGAGAGGAGAGTGGACTATAGAGAAAAAAAAAGGGAAGGAAGAAGGGAGCAAATGAAGGTGATGGCCAGGTAATAAGATAAGGAATGAGAGGATAACCAGAATGAGGAATGGAAAATTAGAGAAGGAGAAATCACCAGAAGCTTGTATTTCTTCCCCTTTCCGTACCTTCTTATTCTGGCTCTGCCCCTTTCCTTTCCAATCCTGATGAATGGTATTGGCCTGAAACAGCACCTGTTTATTCCTCTCCATAAATACTGCCTGACTTGCACAGTTCCTCCAGCATTTTCCGTGTGTTGCTCATCCTTATAGGTTTATTATTGTCACATCTATTGCTATACATTGAAAAGCTTAGCTTTGCATGCTATCTATACAGGGAATTTCAAGACACAAGTACATCAAGGTTGTAGAAAGGAAAAAGCAGTAATGGAATGCTGAAGATTGTGATACCCTTAGAGAAACTGCAAGTTAACACAGCTATAAAAGAAACATTTACTTCTTCTGTCATTCATTCTGTACACCAACAGTCACAGAGTCTGATATATAGAGCTAAAGCTGAGTGCACACTGAGCCATTTACACTAAACCCAAGCCCAGCTCCATTTTATTCTCCCCACTTTCCCATTGTCTTTCTCTTCCCAGAGCCTACTACTCATTCACACACTAGGAATTGATCAGAACTCTTGTGCCATAACGAAAGGTTGGGCAAACCTGAGAGGTTTTCACAGGGGTGGCAGAGGCTGAGGGGGAGAGCTGAGAGATGTTTATCAAATGATGAGAGGCATGGACAGAGTAGAAAGTTGGTGTCTTTATCCCAAGGCCAAAATATCTCATGCTACAAGGCATGTTTAAGAGGCTCTTAGATAGCAAATTAATGTGCAGAGAATGGAGGACTACGGTCACTGTGTAGGCAGAAGGGATTAGTTTAGTTAGCCATCTAATTACTAGTTTAATCAGTGTGGTACAACAAGGGTCTGTTCCTGTGTTGCACTGTTCAGAACCAGAATCAGGTTTAATATCACCAGCATATGTTGTGAAATTTGTTGTCTTTGCAGCAGCAGTACAATGCAATACATAATAATACAAAAAAAAACTGAATTGCCTTAAATTTTTATATATTAAATAGTTCAATTAAATAAGTACTGCAATAACAGAAATAAAAAAAGAGTAGTGAGGTTGTGTTCATGGGTTCAATGTCTATTCAGAAATTGAATAGCAGAGGGAGAGGGTAAGAAGCCATTAGTGAATCATTGTGTGTGTGCTTTCCAGATCCTGATGGTAGCAATGAGAACAAGGTGGGACCGGGGTGATGGAGGGTCCCTTAACAATGGACGCTGCCTTTTTGAGACAACGCTACATGACCTGGATACATGGAGGCCAGTGCTCATAATGGAGCTGGCCAAGTTTACAACTCACTGCAACTTGTCTTCATCCTGTGCAGTAGCCCCCTTCCCCTTCCTTCCCCGCCCCCCATACCAGACAGTGATGCACCCAATTAGAATATTCTCCATGGTACATCGGTAAAAATTTGTGTATGTCTTTGGTGACATACCAAATCTCCTCAAACTCCTAATGAATTATAGCCGCTGTCATGTCTTCTTAGTATTTGCATTGATATGCTGTTAGATCCAGGTTAGATCCTCAGAGATATCGACACCCAGAACAAAATTGTTCTATGTTCAAATTAAAACTACAACTGGGTAACTGGGTCTTGAACAACTGGGTAAATGATGCAATGACCAATTAACAGTAAACCTGCATCAAATTTGCATCACATATCAGAGGCTGGAGGCTCTCACATCCACCATCATGAAGTACTTCAAGAGGCTGGTCAAGACACACATTAACTCCAGCCTTCCAGACAACCTCAACTGACTGAAATTCACCCACCACTGGAACAGGTGTACAACAGATCTCATTTCCCCAGCCCTATACTCTTCTGGACTCTAAAGACACCTATGTTAACACTGTTGTTTATTGACTACAGCTGCATCTTCAATACTACATTTCCAACCAAATTCACCTCCAAACTCCTAGACCTGGGATCCAACACCTCCTCTGTAACTGGATCTTTGACATCCTGACCAACAGACTACAGTTAGCAAGGACAGCCCTCTGCCATGATTATTCTGAACACTGCTGTCCCACACAGCTGCATCCTCAGCTCCCTCCTCTACTCCCTATATAGTCCTGACTGGGTGGACAGATTCTGCAGTTGTCTGCATGTCCCCTTTGACCCTCACCAATACATCACGGCTTGGTATGGCAACTGCTCTGACTACGACTGCAAGAAACTACAGAGGGGTTTGGACACAGCTCAGCACATCATGGAAACCAGCCCCACCACCAACCCAGTTATGGTTCCTGTCTACATTTCTTACTTCCTCAGTAAAGCAGTAAGCATAATCAAAGAACCCCATATATTTTCTCTTCCCTCCCCCACCGGGCAGAAGATGAAAAAGCCTGAAAGTTCGTATCACCAGGGTTAAGGATATCTTCTATCTTTCTGTTACAAGACTTATTTCCTTGTATGATGAGGTAGTCTCTTGACCCCACAATCTACCTCATTATGACCTTGCACTTTGTTTACCTACACTGCATTTTCTCTGTAACTGTAACACTTCCTTCTATATTCTGTCATTGTTTTACCTTGCACTACTTAAATGCACTGTTGGAATGAATTGATCAGTACGAATGGCATGCATGACAAGCTTTGCACTGTACTTCAGCGTATGTTACAATAATAAACTAATCTACTAATAACTTCTTACTTCCTGTAACCAACCAATCAACTGTTGCCCTCATTCCAATATTTTCACAGCTAGCAAGTGAAAGTCATTAAACTGTAAACATGCATTTTAATATACCAATAACTTTCCCCCATACATTCATAAAGCAGTGCTATTTAACTGCAAGAAACTAAAGGACCTAATTGGGACCCTCACCAACACAGAAATCATATGCAGTAGGACCATGGTTTTTGTTATTTTTGTTATTCACACATGGGTGTGTGCATCGTCAGCAGGGAAGCCAGTACTTACTGTCTTTCCTCTGTCGCCCTCAGGAAGGTGCTGGCAATGACCTTCTTAGCTCACTGTAGTATGCGCAGTGCAGGTACTCCTGCAGTGCTGTCAGGGCGAAAACTTGGGAGTTCTACCCTGACCACAACCAATCAATCATGATGGACAACTTGGTCATTATTCAAGATGGTGGACGAATGAGTGACTGTGGGCTAGAAAGAGTTAATGACACAAGATCTGGTTGAGAGGCTGACTGGTTGAAGTGAATTCTTCAGGAAGAGAAAATGGAAGTAGGGTATTCCCAATTCACCTGTTCCAAGCACAGGAAATCCCTCACAACTACATTCTCCATTTTCTGCCAGTCGAGTTTAATCTTCTACAACTTTAATGGAGACAGATGGAATTCCTTCAGGTTTGGAAAACACCATTTGCTATCATTTTATTTTTATCACATGTACCAAGATGCACTGAAAAGCTTGTCTAGCAAACTGTTTATACAGATACAATCATTACACAGTGCATTGAGCTGAAATAAGGTCAAACAAAAACAATGTAGAATAAAGTATAAAAGCTGCTGTAAAAGTGCAGTGCCGATGAAGTATAAAGTGCAAGATAATAATGAGGTAGATTGTGAGGCCAACAGTCTATCTTATTGCACAAGAGGTCCATTCAAGAGTCTGATGACAGCGGGATAGAAGCTGTCCTCGAGCTGGGTGGTATGCACTTACAGGTTTTTGTATCTTCTGCCTGATGGGAGAGGGGAGAAGAGAAAATGCCTAGGGTGGTGGGTCTTAGAATATGCCAGCTACTTTACTTGGGCCGCAAGTATTGACAGAGTCCATAGAGAGGTGGCTGGTTCCTACAACATACTGAGTTGTGTCCTCAACATTCTGCGGTTTCTTGTGGTTATGTGAAGAACAGTTGCCATACCAAGCCGCTATCCATCCAGACAGAATGCTTTCCGTAATGCATCAGTAAAGATAGACAAGAGTCAACAGGGACACGCCAAATCGCTTTAGCCTCTTCTTTAGAAAGTAGAGGAGTTGGTGAGATTTCTTAGCTATGACATCAACATTGCTGGAACAGGACAAGCTATTGGTGATGTTCACACCCATTTAAAATCTTTGTTAATTCTGCTGCCTCAAAATTACAGGCACAAGAACCCAATCCAACATGGATCACCAAAATAGTCATTGGCCCATTAGTTCTAATGGTGCAGCCACTGCCCGTAATGTTAACTCCATTCCTCTGGACACAACTGCTCCAGGCCTATCAATATTTATATTGAGATTGGCAAAAAGTTTTAGTTTAATATTGCCGAAATACAATGTAGTTTTGTCTGGATGTCGCACAGAAAAATCATTCCATTCATAAGTACATAAAGGTTGTAAAAAAGAAGGAAATCTCTTGCCTTGTTGGAGCTTCACTGACAGCTCAGTGCAAGTAGACTAATGTTGTGACAGGGTAGATCGGGAGAGCAAAACCTGAACATTTAGCCTATGAGAGATCTGTTCAAGAGTCTGATCATAGCGAGACAGATGCTGTTCTTGAGCCTGGTGGTATGCATTCTCAATCTTCCATCTTCTGCCCAATGAGATGGGGGTAAAGAGAGAGTAACTGGGATGGGATGGGTCCTTAACTACATTGGCTACTTTCCTGGGACAGCAGGAAGTGTAGACAGAATAAATGGAGGGGACAGGGCTGTGGTCACAACTTTCTCCAATCTTGGGAAGAGCATTTACTATACCAAGTTGTGATGCTTTCTATAGTGCAAATGTAAAAATTGGTGAGGGTTATTGGGGACATGCAGGAAGTTGCTTAAATTTCTCCTGGTAAGGGTACAAAGTTATGAATACAGCAATGAGAAATTCAGGATGCTTTTTTCACTCATACAGCAATTAAAGTGGGAATCAATTACACAAGGAGCTATAGACCAGACGTACTGATGCTTTAAGAAACATGCTTCATGTGGGTAACATCTGTTGTTTCTACTTCCCTCTCCTGCCTCCACTCTGACCTCAGTCACTGGCTTATGATGAACTTTCTGAAGTTCAGTACTGAACTTCTTATTCAACAATTTCAGACAACCTTGTAGCTTATGCTTCAACAATCACCGTCTCCCTTTTCAGAATTTCATTCGCCTCCTCTCATTTATACCACTCCCTTCTGTTATTCACTCGCCTTCTCAGCACTTTCTCAGCAATCACCACCACCCTTTGGTTACTCATCTCCCCTGCTCTCCACCCTTTTTTGGCCCTTTCCTTCCGTCTTCTCTCCAACTTAAAACTGGTTTCAGTTCCATATCCCACCGAATAGCCTTTAATATAAAACATTAATTTTGTTTCTTTCTCCATGGATACTGAGCACTTTCACCTTTAACTTTGAAATTAAAATGAAATTCTGGAATATGTCACTTGGAACCATGGACCAGAGCCAATAGTTTCAGCATGGAAAGTGACAAGTAACTGGGCACAAAGCAGAGCAAAGCTTCGAGGACTTTTCCCTCAACCATAAAGCACCACTCAGTCAGCTGCCTTGCTTACTCTTTGTGTGTCTTTATTCTGTGTGGTTTACTGACAATTTATCAAGTGCAGCTTTATTTCATGACCAGAAACTGCTTAAAGAAATTAAAAGGTGTTATTCAAGTACAAATGGCAAATGTTTGCAAAGCCCATTGCCCTGGTATTTCAGTATATTAGTGGAACCCACCTACATCATATTTATCAGGAAGATTCCTCAATAAATCTGCCAAGTGAGCTACCTACGTTCAGTGGGTGTTGGTGGAAAGAAAGGGCTATTTGCTAGAATCCAACAACTTCCCTGATTAACTGACATCCAGGGAATCCTGCAAAGGTTCAAGGACTGATTGCAAATGGATAAGACTGAGTTTGGCTGGTATGTTACACGTAACTTGTGTTCACTAGACTGTTATAGACGCAAGGAAAGTATGGCCAAAAATGTGAAAGCCTCCTGGCACCCTTTCCACAGATGCTACAAGTTGGGAGTGGCACAGCTGGCATAAATGCTGCCTCAAAGCTCCAGAAACTTGGGTTTGATCCCAACTGAATCCTGACTGCGTGGAGTTCACACATTCCGCCAATAACTGTGTGGGTTTTGTCCTTCTCTCTGGGCAACAGAAGACCTAGAGATGAGGAGAATGCCAGAAGGTGCACTTCTGTGAAATATCTGCAGGTCCATGAAGCCTGCAACAGCATAACTTAGTGAAATTCAAAGGCAACATACATCAAAGTTGCTGGTGAACGCAGCAGGCCAAGCAGCATCTATAGGAAGAGGCGCAGTCGACGTTTCAGGCTGAGACCCTTCGCCAGGACTAACTGAAGGAAGAGTGAGTAAGGGATTTGAAAGCTGGAGGGGGAGGGGGAGATGCAAAATGATAGGAGAAGACAGGAGGGGGAGGGATGGAGCCGAGAGCTGGACAGGTGATAGGCAAAAGGGGATACGAGAGGATCATGGGACAGGAGGTCCGGGAAGAAAGACAAGGGGGGGGGGTGACCCAGAGGATGGGCAAGAGGTATATTCAGAGGGACAGAGGGAGAAAAAGGAGAGTGAGAGAAAGAATGTGTGCATAAAAATGAGTAACAGATGGGGTACGAGGGGGAGGTGGGGCCTTAGCGGAAGTTAGAGAAGTCGATGTCTATCCACGGCCTCCTCTACTGTAAAGATGAAGCCACACTCAGGTTGGAGGAACAACACCTTATATTCCGTCTGGGTAGCCTCCAACCTGATGGCATGAACATCGACTTCTCTAACTTCCGCTAAGGCCCCACCTCCCCCTCGTACCCCATCTGTTACTCATTTTTATGCACACATTCTTTCTCTCACTCTCCTTTTTCTCCCTCTGTCCCTCTGAATATACCTCTTGCCCATCCTCTGGGTCACCCCCCCCACCTTGTCTTTCTTCCCGGACCTCCTGTCCCATGATCCTCTCGTATCCCCTTTTGCCTATCACCTGTCCAGCTCTCGGCTCTATCCCTCCCCCTCCAGCTTTGAAATCCCTTACTCACACTTCCTTCAGTTAGTCCTGATGAAGGGTCTCGGCCTGAAACGTCGACTGCGCCTCTTCCTATAGATGCTGCTTGGCCTGCTGCGTTCACCAGCAAATTTGATGCATGTTGCTTGAATTTCCAGCATCTGCAGAATTCCTGTTGTTTGAAATTCAAAGGCAAACTGTTGGAAGTACCTTAACAGGTTGCATCATGATATGATGTGGAAATTTGGACATAGCATTTGCAGAGAGTAGTGGGCTCAGCCCAGTACATCATGGGCACATGCCTCCCTGCTATCATAGTATCACATCCCTCCCTGCTATCATAGTATGTACACGAGGAGCTGCCTCAAGAAAGTAACATCTGTCAAAGATCCCTACCATTTGGGTCATGTCATCTCCTCACAGTTGCCATCAGGCAGGCATACAGAAGCCTGACGTTCCACACCATCAAGTTCGGGAACTGCTATTTCCCTTCAACTATTCTGTCCTTGAACAAATCTGCACAACCCTAATCACTCCCTCAGTAAAGTAACATGATGACAATGGACTTTGCTCATTTTGTTTTACTTGCGTTCCTTCTTGTATAAATGATGAATAAATGTTGGATTTATATTTTATGCGAATGTTTTCTATCCGATGTTATGTGTCTGTGATGCTGCTGTAAGCTTTCCTTTGCACCTGTGCATATATTTACTTGCGCTTATGACAATAATCTTGACTTTGACTCCTTCTCAAAAAGATTAGAAGTGAGCACTGTAAACATCTTGGATATATTAAATTATTAACCTGGCTCTTGTGAAAGCTCCTGACCACAGAAACAACCTGCAGATCCCACCTCTCACAACAGTCTCTAAATCAACCTGCCCCTC
The DNA here is from genome assembly GCF_963921235.1 of Mobula hypostoma. Lineage (NCBI taxonomy): Eukaryota > Metazoa > Chordata > Chondrichthyes > Myliobatiformes > Myliobatidae > Mobula > Mobula hypostoma. Next base: position 58,259,970 of record NC_086113.1, read on the forward strand.
CTTGCAACCATATTTACTGCCCTGACTCACAGTCCACTAATATTTAGTGACAAATTCCACCAAGTGAACACCACTCCTCATCAGAGTCTCAATAACTATTCCTTGCCCTACCAAACTGCTAACCCTCATTCACCATCCATGGACTAAATTTCTTTCTTTCTTTCTTTATTTATTTATTTCTCTATTTCTCGCACTAAATCCCTCATCTGGCAGCAGACTGGGCCAATGATCTTTATTCTGACAAAGGGCAAAGGGCTTTATTTGGGCAAAGTCAATGGCAGGGAGCTCAGGAATTAAATGTTCACTGAGACTGCTGAATACATATTTGCACGATCTGACAAAAGTCTAAAATTGTGAAGCAGTCAGATCACAACTATGTGGAGATGTGATAATTAAACAAAGGCCAAAAACAGTCTGTTATTGGAAAGCTTATGTTAAGGCATTTATGTGTGACTTATTTTTGAACTTTGTACACACAAACTGTGATGCCTGGCAACACTTGCAAAGTCACTGCCCAGAACTGTAAATTGTGCCTCACTTTGGCATCATCCTCAATTATAGTAACTTATAATCAGGAAGTTAAAACCAAAATCATTCTCAGGATTTGAACAGCCTGACAAGAATATTTTCTTTTTCTTAAATGGTTTCAGTGTTTTTAACATATTCCTAAATTGTGCGACAGGATAAATAATCCACCCCGAGTTTTCAATGCTTACATTTATTTTGTAAATGTGGAACAGTGCTTTTCAAATCTACACACAATGAAATCTGATTACTTTTAGAATGCAAGTGATTGTTTATAAATGTTGGGCTCTATTTAACAACAATTTTACTGTATAATGTCAATTCTTAATGTGTGCTAATAAGAATGAAGAACAAAAGTAATTGGATTAGTGCACCATACTATGAAATTCACTTTTCTCTAACTTGCTGCAAAGTACATAGTTTAGTAATAGTCCTTTGACTGATGACTGGAATAATTATATACCCTTCATAATTTTCCAGGAGTCTGTCCATTGTTTCCTGCCCCCAGACTTTGTATGGAGTCTGGTGCCTTGTCATTATAGTGTCTGTAGCCATTAATTTGATATGATAATTACACTATTCAAAATCCTCTACATCAGAGGTTCCCAATCTTTTTTATGCCAAGGATCATTAAGCATGGGCCCATGGACCCCAGCTTGGGAACCCCTGATTTAAATACTGTATGCTCTACTTTTGAAACATTCCATCAGTTTTTATTCAGAGACTGGCCCAAGTAAATGGTGAGATTAGGAACCAGACACAAACTTGGGTGGGCAGAAATTTTCACTGAGAAATCAACAGGTTTTCTGACATAGAAATGGGCTTTTAATATACACACAACTTTTGCCATATATTTACCTCTGACAGAATTTTAGTAGTGTTGTAAACATATAATTGACTTTTTGAAAGCTCATCTTTATTTAAAAATTCTTTTCATGGGTCATGGGTTAAAGGTAAAAGCTGAAATATTTAAGGTGGACAGCTCATGATAAAATGGCGGAGCAGACTCGATGGGTCAAATGGCCAACTTCTGCTCCTTTGTCTTATGGTCTTATGGACATGAGGGGAAATGTCTTCACTCAGAGGGTCGTGAGAGTGTTGAACGAGCTGCCACTGCAAGTGATGCATGGGAGCTCAGTTTCAATGTTTAAGAGAAATTTGGGTAGGTACACAGATGGGAAGGGTATGGAGGCTACGGTCTGGACACAGGTCGATGGGGCTAGACAGCTTAAATAGCTTGGCACAGGCTAGATGAGCCAAAGGGCCTGTTTCTCTGCCGTACTTTTCTATGACTAATCAGGCAACATGAAATATTAGTCAGTACTGAAATACAGAATCCAGGCCACCTCTGGGTTACGAATACCTGACTTATGGATATCCATACACATGAGAACGCTCCCATTATGTTATTAAATTCAAAAGTCCAATGTATGGACATGTTTATTCTTAAGAAAAACAGAACTAGTTTCTTCTCTGTGTGTGTCTCTCTCCCCTCTACTTTTAGTAACTATTCTTTCTAATGTCTTAATTGCTTTTGATCCTATTCATTGCAATACTGTAAAGCAGGGATTCCCAACATTTTTTATGCCATGGATCCATGCCATTAACTGAAGGGTCTGTGGACCTCAGATTGGGAACATCTACTATATTAAGTGAGTTTTGTATAATTTCTGACTAACAGTTGAGATCGACTTAGGACGTCTGCAAAACCAAAACCCAATCAATAGCCAGGCACAGTGTGTAAATGTAGCTCAATTTTTCAAAATTTTAAAAGACCACCTGATTTCTAGAGGGGAGTTAATACTTGTAACGTGTATCACTTTCAAGAAGGAGCCTTATGTCAATGGTACATGGGAAGTTTGTACTGAACACTTTCCTTTCTGAACCAGTCTCTTACCAAGAATATTGATCTTATCTTTAAACCATCACCAGTTGCTGTCACTGCTCAGCTATTTGATTCAAACTCAAAAGGTCAAAAATGCACATACTGTAAATCTGAGATAAAAGAAGGCAAGAATGCTAGAAAATGTCACTACCATCTCTGGAGATAAAAAGAAATACATTTTAGACAGATAACTTGTTAATCACCAGTCTGAAAAGTAAACTCCCATTCTCATTCCATTGATTCTGCCTCTTCTGGTGACTATTACTAATGGGTCCCATTTTTGTTTGATGACCTATTTGCATTCAAATTAGTGGGGGCTACCAGCCAATAGCGTAACACAGAATAGAATGGTCAAGAGATTAGTTGATTGGTCTTTGATATGTCACAATCACTGCTAATTCTCTGTTCAGTTCCTACATTTCTTATATTTATTGTTATAATATAGGAGGTATTACATAAGAAATAGGAGCAAGAGTAGGTCATCTGGCCCATCGAGTCTGCTCTACCATTCAATAGGATCATCACTAATCTGGCTGTGGACTCATATCCATCTGTCCGCCTTTTCCCCATAGCTCTCAATTCCCCTGCTAAGCACAGACCTATTGAACTGGGACTTCAGCATATTTAATGAGGTAGCCTCCATTGCTTCCATGGGCAGAGAATTCTTACTCCCTAGGAAAAGTAGTTTCTCCTCTTCTCCATCCTGAATCTATTCCCCTAAACCTTAAGGCTATGTACCCTAGTCCTTGTCTCACTTACCAGTGGAAACAATTATCCTGCCTCTATCTATTTATCCTGTTCATAATGTTTTTCATGTTTCTATAAGATACCCTCTCATTTTTCTGAATTCCAATGAGTATAGTTCCATCATCTCCAGAATCAACTTTGGAGGTGATGCAGAGGAGATTCACAAAGCTAGGATGTCTTTTCTCAGGTAAAGAGTACATGAACTGGACATAGTATTCCAGGTGTGGCCTTACCAGTACGCTGTACAGTTGAAGCATAACCACCCTACTCTTAAATTCAAATGCTTTAGCAATGAATGCCAACATTCCACTTGCCTTGTTGATAGCCTGTTGTACCTGCAAACCAAACTCTGGCGATTCATGCACAACCACACCCAAATCACTTTACATAACAGCACACTCCAAACTTTCACCATTTAAATGACAATTTGATTTTCTATTTTTCCTAACAAAATGGATGACCTTGCATTCACCAACACTGTATTCCACCTGCCAAACTTATACCCACTTACTTAACCTACTGTATCTATACCTCTGCAGACTCTGCACAATTTGCTTTTCCTCTCAATTTAGTGCCATCAGCAAACTTAGATACATTCACTCAGTCTCCCCTTACAAATTATTGAGTCTGTGCCTAAACTCACAGTAATCTAGCTCCTTGTAGCTACATTATGGGAGTGAATCCTGAAGCCACTATTGCCTCTCTTCCCTCAAAGCTTACAGAATATTAACAACAAATTTGTGAAGTTTTTTTAAATGCTTGCTGTAGTACCATTTGGATTATTGCATTGATCAAATATTGTTCCACAATTATGTTGCTATTGTGTCTTTAATAATTCTTGTAATAAACAGTGTCTATAAAGTGTTCACCTCCCCAGCAGAAGTTTTCATATTTTATTGTTTTACAAAATTGAATCACAGTGGATTTACATTGGCTTTATTTGACACTGATCAATAGAAATGACTCTTTATGTCAAAGTGAAAACAGATCTCTACAAAGTGATCTAAATTAATTACAAATATAACACACAAAATGTTGATTGCATAAATACTCACCCCTTTAAGTTAGTATTTAGTAGATGCACCTTTGACAGCAATTACAGCCTTGAGTCTGTGTGGATAGGTCTCTATCAGCTTTGCTGGACACTGCAAATTTTCCCCATTCTTCTTTATAAAACTGCTCAAGCTCTATCAGATTGCATGGGGATTGTGAGTGAACAGCTGATTTCAAGTCCAGTCCCAAATTCTCTATTGGATTGAGGTCTGGACTCTGACTTGGGCACTCCAGGACATTAACTTTATTGTTTGTAAGCCATCTCTTAAGCTTTGACTTCATGCTTGGGGTCATTGACTTGCTGGAAAACAAATCTTCTCCCAAGTCGTAGTTCTCTCACAAACTGCATCAGTTTTTCCTCCAGGATTTCCCTGTATTTTCTGCATTCATTTTATCCTCTGCCTTCCGAGGCATCTCCATAGCATGATGCAGCCACCACCATGCTTCATGGTAGGGATGGCGTGTCTTTGATGTTGAGTGGTGTATGGCTTACACGAAATATAACATTTCATCTGATGGCCAAAAGGCTCAATTTTGGTTTCATCAGATCATAGAACCTTCTTCCAGCTGACTTCAGTGTCTCCCACATGCTTTCTAGCAAACTCTAGCTGATATTTCATGTGAGTTGTTTTCAACATTGGCTTTCTCTTTGCCAGCTTCCCATAAAACTGCGACTGGTGAAGCACTCAGGCAATAGTTTTTGTATGTGCAGTCTCTCCCATCTCAGCCATTGAAGCTTGTAACTCCTCCAGATTTGTCATAGGTTTCTTCGTGGCCTCTTTCCGTGGTCTCCTTCTTACAGTGTCACTCAGTTTTTGAGAACAGTCTGCCCTACGCAGATTTACAGCTGTACCATATTCTTTCCATTTTTTGATGACTGAACTTAACTGTACCTCAGGGATATTCAGTGACTTGGAAATTTTCTTGTATCCATCTCCTGACTTGTGCTTTTCAATAACCTTTTCACAGAGTTGCTTGGAGTATTCTTTTGTCTTCATGCTGTAGTTTTTGACTGACTACATCAGCAGCTGGACCTTCCAGGTACAGGTATATTTTTACTACAATTAATTGAATCACCTTGACTGTGCACAGAGATCTCCATTTAACTAATTATGTGACCTCTCAAACCAATTGGCTGCACTAGTGATGATTTGGTGTGTCATATTAAAGGGGGCAAATACAATCAATTGTTTTGTGTTTTATATTTTAATTAATTTAGATCACTTTGTAGAGATCTGTTTTCACTTTGACATGAAAGAGTCTTTTTCTGTTGATCAGTGTCAAAAAAAAGCTCCTCTTTTTATTCTCTGAATGAGTGTGGCGTCTGACAACAAAATTGGGTATGCAGCAATTAATTTGATGACTATGTAGTCCGATTCTGGTGCAGGCACCGGTGGTGGGAAACATTAGAGCATTTTATTCCTTTGGATGTTTGCTGCCAGCTAGCAGGGCAGAAAGGTTTACCCTCTCATCTGAAAGAAAGCACCCTATGCTCCCTTAAATGAGTGGTTAAAAACTAGAGAATATGAAATCTGGAGCAAAAAAAAACTGTTGAAGGAACTTAGTGGACCTGTCAGCATCTGTGGAGGGAAATGAACAATTGACATTTTGTGCAACATACATCAAAGTTGCTGGTGAACGCAGCAGGCCAAGCAGCATCTATAGGAAGAGGCGCAGTCGACGTTTCAGGCCGAGACCCTTCGTCAGGACTCGGCCTGAAACGTCGACTGCGCCTCTTCCTATAGATGCTGCTTGGCCTGCTGCGTTCACCAGCAACTTTGATGTATGTTGCTTGAATTTCCAGCATCTGCAGAATTCCTGTTGTTAATTGACATTTTGTGTCTAGTCCTAAACACTGACACTCCATCTCCCTTCCCAGCTGAGGTCCTCCAACGGCTTGTTTCTTTGCTCTGCTTTCCCTTAATATTGAACCAGATTATCAGCTTAAACTGTGGAGTAATGGTCAGATAAATGAATGCTACTCTGTAGCAGGACCACACCAGAGAGAAAAGTGATTTTGAATTAATATTTTTCCAAGATGATTTTCCTTTTCCCTTACAAGCTAATTCCACAGACTTCTTATTGAATGGTGCCTCTCCCAGTGGGAGTCCACACCAGAAAAAACAACATTTTCCATTGATTGCAAGGTCACCATGTCATTCTGTGTTCTATGCCAGGAGTAAAGAGCTGGATATTGAATCATTAGAAACTACTTCACTTTAAAATGGTTTCTCCTAATTGCAGGACTTTGCTTTCTAATCAGAAGCACAAGGAATAAAAACAAAATCTTCATATAGGAGCAGTTTATTGCAGCTATGGACTAGAAATGAGGGTAAAGCTCTGACAAGATACTAACCAGATCAAAGAAAGGAAGGTGTTGGCAAAGCTTCAGTGGGAGCTCGCTCTAATTATCAGCACAGATTTTAGGGGATAAATTCAGAAGCAGAGGCTGGCCCTGCAAGGAAAATATCTGATCTTCCTGCCAATATAAACTGCAATGAAAATGGAAAGTGATACTTTCCAGCCAAGCATTTCCTGATCAGACCTTTCGCTGTCTGCTTGGTTTCAGTACAAATCACAGCACCATTTTAATTTGGCACTTCTGTCTGGCAAATTGGTTGCCCTTCTGCTATTTCTCATACTTGGAAGCACAGGCGCTGCGACCTGCACTAAGTGCTACCACCTGTAGAACTCAGTCTTACCATTCCCCACACCCAATCACTACTGCAATCAGTTACCCGACTTTTCCACTTGCCTGAAATGAGCCTGCATGCTCCAAAGAAAAATAACAGCTGTGAAGCTGCTTACCACATTTTAATTGCACCGGCATTTCACTGTAAATAAAAGCTCTGAAAGTGATTCACCAGCCCATGTGCAAGTACGAAGCACAGACGTTACAACAAATAGAATCACCAAGCTTAAAACTGACAGGAATACCATCTGCTCAGGGAGTCTCGACATTGAAGCCAACCAGACTCTTAAGATGGTGTACTAAACAAAAGGCTCTTTGACCTAAAGTATTGACTGAGTTTCCCTTCCCACTGATGCTGTCTGATCTCCTGAGTATTTCCTAGAATTTTATAGTTTTGTTATGATAGAATGGTAGAACCCTTGCCTTAGAGGGTTTATGCTCAAACATCAATTTTGAGGCTAAAATCTGTAGTACAGCACCAAAGGAATGGCAGAAATGTTATAATGTCCAGCCTGGTGTGTCTGCTTGAGTGAGCACTAGAAAATTCCATGACACCAGAAAGAATTCTTATCTCACTTTCCCAGATTTCTTCTGGTGATGCTGGCAACAATCACTGAATGACTACACTGAGACTGCAACAGACCCTGGCTGAAACCTCCTGCAGTTATGTCCCAGTGGCTGAGGTTTGTAGAATCACAGCATAACAGAACTTGGAAACAAGCCTTTTAACTCAACTCATCTGTGCTGACAAAAGTGTTAGTTCCATTTGCCCGTGTTTGTCTCACATCCCTCTAAACCTTTCCAATCTATTTACTTATACAAATGTTTGTTTAAAGAATATTGTTATTGTACAATACATCAACTACATCATCTGGAAGTTCATTCCACATCCCACCTTGTGTGTGAAAAAAATGCCTCCCAGGTCCTTCTCAAATCGTTCCGCCCTCTCACTTTAGAACTATTTTTGGTTTTTGGTTCCTTTCTTTCTGGGAAAAAGACTGTGCATTCACCCTGCCGAGGCCCTTTATGATTTTTATACCTCTAAGATCACCCCTCAAGTCTCCTACATTTCAAGAAATATGGTCCTAGCCTCTATAACACAGGATCTTGAGACCTGGCAACATCTTCTTAAGTCTTCATTGTACTCTTTACAGCAAAGATGTCCTTCTTATAGTCATGTGACCAAAACTGTACACTATATACTAAATACATATACATACATCATGTACAATGCCAGAGATTAAATTGGAGTAGATTTGATGCCTCTTTGTAGCAGGTAAAAGAATTGGAAATCCCATGCCAAGACACAAGCTGTAAAATAGAGCAAGACCTACCTTACTTATAGGAGGGGCACCCTCAGCCCCCCAGGCACTCCTCTGTATAGATGGTGGCACCTGATAAGTCTCATGTCCTTGTGCTGCATAGCCTGAAGCAGTGGGAGGCACCTGGTATATGCTCTGACTAGCATGAGAAGGGGGCACTTGATAAATAGGATCTCTGAAAGGGCTTCCAAAGCCAGAAGAGTCTTGCAGGCTGGTGGGTACCTGATATGCACCTTGTGTTTCCACAGCAGATGGCTCACTTTGAGTGCTCTCATAAACAGGTCCAACTAGGAGCTTGAGCCGGTTGCCAGGAGCGATGCCTTGTCGTCCATGCAATGAACAAAGCCACCATCCTTCTAACCCACCAGTATTCTGTTCAATCACTGTCAATATATCACCCTTGCGGAAAGATAGTTCCTCTGGAGATTCAGGTGCATTGTCATACAATGCCTTGGCCATATAATTCTAGAGACAGAAGGAAAACAGCAGGATATTAGTGATGGGATCAAAGTAGCCTTGGAAAGTTAACGATTTAATTTCTCACTTTAATACTCCATCCCACTCTAATCCACTTGTTTGTTACCTCCAAGACCTGATGCAAGTTCGAGAATCAGCATCTCATCTTCTGCCTGGGAATGCTGCAGTCTTCTAGACTTACACAAAAAGTTTCTGAACAAGTTCAGGTACATTGTTATGTTATTTTAGCAATAATGGTATGTTAGTATTGTCTATGTTATTTCCCTCTCTATGTCAGATCTGACAATTTCTGCTATCAGTTATCCATTTATTATACTCGTTTAATTCTTATCTCATTATCAACATGAAGTTCATACTATGCAGAGTTTACTGTGACAGAGGTCATCTGGAGAAGAACTGGAGGCTGGATATTTTGAAGGGCACCTGCCCTGGTCACTTGTCCAGCATTGGGTTCTGACCAGAGTGGCCGCCTTTTTAAATCCAGGGCAGAGCGGCAGCTGGTTTCTAAACATCTATTGCCAAACATTATGGACGATGTTATCTTCTGCTTCTTTTCTCCTTCCACCACATCTACCCAGTTCTTCCTACACTTATTAGAGCAGGTGAAACACATGCCTATGGAACAAAATCTGCTGGGCTTGTGCTTCACAGCATTTCACTCTCTAACTGCTGTCATTAACCCATTCTTCACAATTCTGGCCTCATCCAATCACCTGTACTCCCGTTGTTTAAAACAAGACATTTTGCAGATGCTGCAAATCCAGAGTAATGCACACTAAATGCTGGAGGAACTCAGAAGGTCAGGCAGCATCTATGGAAAAGAGTAAACAGTCGACATTTCAGTCCGAGACCCTTCATTCCTTTGATTAATCCATTCTCTCTCCATATTTTCTGTAACCTAAAACTAACGTCCCTAGCTGTGACAGATGTTGCCTGATCAGTTGGTACTTTCTAGCATTCAGCTTTGATTTGCAAAACAATACCCAGCTTGACAAAGAACTTATTTCATACACAAGTACATCAAGGTAGTAGAAAGGAAATAAAAAACAGAATTCAGAGTTACAGTTATAGGGCAAATGCAGTGCAGCTCAACAAATAAAATGCAAGTGCCATGATGAGGTCGTTTGAGAGGACAAGAGTTTATCTTTATCATATAAGAGGTCCATTCAACAGTCTTAAAGCAGTGGGAACTCTGCAGGCCAGGCAGCACCTATGGAAAAGAGTACAGTTGACATTTTGGGCCAAAACCATTCGGCAGGACTGGAGAAAACTAGCTGAGGAGTAGATTTAAAAAGTGGGGGTAACCACCAGGTGATAGGTAAAACCTAGAGGGGGAGGGATGAAGTAAAGAGCTGGGAAGTTGATTGGTGAAAGGGACAGAAGGCCATGGAAGAAAGAAAAAGAAGAAGGAGTACCAGAGGCAGGTGATGAGCAGAGAAGGAGATAAGATGAGAGAGGGAAAAGGGAATGGGAAATGGAGAAGAGGAGAGGGAGCAGGGGGTTGGGGGGCATTACTGGAAGTTTGAAATTGATGTTCATGCCATTTGGTTGAAGGCTACCCAAATGGAATAGGAGGTGTTGTTCCTCTAACCTGAGTGTGGAGTCATCACAACAGTGGAGGAGGCCATGGATGGATATATTGGAATGGGAATGGGTGGTCACTGGGAGACCCCACTTGTTCTGTTGGATGGAGTGTAGATGCTCGGTGAAGCGGTCTCCCAATCTACATCGGGTCTCACCGATGTACAAGAGGCCACACCGGGAGCACCGGATGTCGGATGATGAGGGTCTTTAGTAATAGATGCCACCTTTTTGGAGGCATTACCTTTTGAATGTGCCCTCAGTGTTGGGGAGGCTACTGTCCATGATGAAGCCGGTTAAGTTTACAATTTTCTGCAGCTTTTTCCTTTCCTGTGCAGTGGCGCTTCCATACCAAACACTGATGCAACCATTTAGAATGCTCTCCACGGTACCTCTGTAGAAATTTTTGGGTGTCTTTGGTGACCCACTGTAACAATTCTCCTCAAACACCTAATGAAATATCACTGCTGATGTGTCTTCTTTGTAATTGCATCAATAACTTGGGCCCAGGATAGGTCCTCAGAAATGCTGACACACAAGAACTTGAAACTGCTCACCCTTTCCACTTATGATCCTTCGATGAGGACAGGTGTGTTACCTCGATTTCCCCTTCCTGAAGTCCACAGTTAACTCCTCAGTCTTATTGATGTTGACTGAGTGCAAGACATCACTCAACCAGCTGATCTATCTCGTTCCTATATGCCTCCTCATCACCACCTGAAAGTCTGTCAACAATAGTAATGTTGTCAACAAATTTATAGCAACACACATCAAAGTAGCTGGTGAACGTAGCAGGCCAGGCAGCATCTCTAGGAAGAGCTACAGTCGACATTTCAGGCTGAGACCCTTCGTCAGTTAGTCCTGACGAAGGGTCTTGGCCTGAAACGTCGACTATACCTCTTCCTAGAGACGCTGCCTGGCCTGCTGCGTTCACCAGCTACTTTGATGTGTGTTGCTTGAATTTCCAGCATCTGCAGAATTCCTGTTGTTTGCATTAACAAATTTATAGATGCCATATGAGATATGCTAGCCACACAATCTTGGGTGTAGAGAGAGTAGAGCAGCGGGTATGGGATGGCACGGTAAGCAATCTTGATGGTGATGTTGGCTCCTCTAGTTTCACAGGTGATATTTTGGTGGTAGTTGTTCAGAAACTTCTTTAAGTTAACCTCATTGAAATTCCCCTGTAATGAGAGGGAAAGCATCAGGGTGCACTGCTTCACGTGCTTAACTCCTCCAGTGCCTGCCTGATGTTGGCCCAAGGTGGAATGTACACTGCTATCAGGATGTTGGCAGAAATCTCCCTCAGCAGATAAAACACTTAGATGTTCTGGACTGAGGCAGAATCATCATGTCTGTGCACCACAATGAATTAATCATGAAGTATACTCTCCCTCCTGCAGCTTTAAAAGACTTAGCTACCTGTCTTTACAGTGAATGGCGAAGCCAGCAGGCTGCAGTGCTGTGTCCGAAATGGAGGTTAACCATGTTTCTGTGAAGCAAAATACATAGCAGTGTCTGATGTCCCTCTGGTACTGCTATTTTGCTCTGAGGTCATTAGTTTTATTTTCCAGAGACTGTACAATTTCCAGTAGGATAATTGGGAGTAGTGGGGAGGGGTCTAAGGTGACTGGCTTTCATTTGTACCTGTATTCCAGCTCATCTTCCCCGCTTCCTTTTTCATAAAGGAGAATTGCACTTGCGATCCAACTTCGCCTATCAGAGTTGGTTGATTTTGAAGATCGATAGATTATTGTTATTAACATAAAAATGAAGAGTTGTGAGGACATTTGTGATCTTGTATCACTTGTCTAACTTTGAAATCAGCAATCTTCAACTTGAATTGCAAAACACCAATGTACATCGGGAACTCCTTGGATCATTATATTATTGTATAAGTGAAATAAGTAATCATTATAATGATTCTGGAAATGAAGGGTTAACATATGAAAACATTTGATGGCTCTGGGCCTGTGCTTGGTGGGCTTTAGAAGAATGAGGGGGGATTTCATTGAAACTTATCAAATATTGAAAGGCCTGGATAAAGTGAATGTGGAGACGATGTTTAGGGAGTCTATGACCAGAGGACACAGCTCGAGAATAAAGGGATGTCCCTTTAGAACAGAGATGAGGAATAATTTCTTCAGCCAGAGGGTGGTGAATCTATGGAATTCATTGCCAAAGAAGGTAATGTAGAATCCAAATTTGATAGCCAAGGTTGATAGTTTCTTGATTAGTCAGGGTGTCAAAAATTATGGGGAGAAGGCTGGGGAATGGGGTTGAGAGGGATAGATCAGCCATGATGGAACGGTGTAGCAGACTCGATGGGCCAAATTCTGCTCCTATGTCTTATGGTATAAGCTATCACCATGCTGCCAACTGCAGAACGTTGCTGCATATAAACTGGCTCAAAAGGAGCCACATTACAGAAACAAGTATTTGCCATACCCTCTCTTCATACATCAGACTCTAAAACACTTCTGGAGATTGCAGGACTATGAAAAATACCACAGAATGCCAAGAGCTACAGTAGACCACTGATGATGCAATCTGAAGCACCCATCATTTGATTCCATGCATTTGCAGAGCTTTACTGCACAGCTATGGAACTGCCTCGGGGACAAATGGAGTAATTCAGTTTGGATGAAGGCCACTTGACCCACTGAGTCCTTACCAACCATCCTAGACTAATCCCATTTTTCATCTCCCCTCTTTCACATCAACTCCCTGATCCACCCTGTATACAAAATTATGAGGGACATAAAGTTCCTCCCTGCGCCGTCAGGCACATCGGGCAGCAACCTTGTTGTTAACTTTATTGCTTGCCAAGGCTGAGATATTCGCTTGATGCTCAACCCACCATGGATGGAACTCATGCAAGGAGCTGGCCAGTTTTGAACCCAGGACCTCTTGATCTGAAGTCTGGGTGCAGATGTCACTCCACCACAGATACAGACAAAGAGTGACGTAGATAGAGTAAATGCAAACAATCTTTTTCCATTGAGGTTAAGTGAGGCTATTACTAGAGGTCATAGATTAAGGGTGAAAGGTGAAATATTTAAGAGGAACATGAGGGGGAAGTTCTTCACTCAGAGGGTGGTGCGAGTGTGAGATGAGCTGCCAATGGAAGTGGTCAATGCAGTTCTGATTACAACACTTAAGAGAAGTCTGGGTAAGTACATGGATAGGAGGTATGGAGGACTCTGGTCTGATGTAGGTGAATGGGACCAGGAGAGTAACAGTTCAGCATGGACTATATGGCTGAAAGGCCTGTTTCTGTGCTGTAGTGCTCTATGACTCTATTCAATCACTCATCTACACAGTAGGGAGCAACTTACAGTGTCTAATTAACCTATGTCTTTGGGACATGGGAGGAAACAGGATCCCAGTAGACACAAGGGGAACGTGTAAACCCAAGCAGAGGGGCGGACCTGAAACATCAACTGCTCCTCTTTCCACAAATGCTGCCTGAACTTTCAGCATGTTCTAGTCTGCCTAAAGTATCACGTGCAGCAATCAGAGCTGGAAGTAATATTGGATGGAAGCACAAAATGGCGATTAGTTCAAATTATCATTGATGATGCAATAAATTTCTGGTGACCTCATTTGTCAATAGTTTGTGTGTATTAATATGTGGTAAATGTAGACCCCAGGCCAACTACTTCAGTGGAATGCGCAGCTGGAGGGAGGTCCATGACATTCGAAGCAAGATCCACTACCTGGAATTTGACATTGAAGGCAATAATGCTGCACGATTGCTGTGATGTGCCTATTAACATGAAGCTTGGATTACTCCCTGGCCATACCTATGGTGCTTCCGCAAAGGGAGGTGCTCTTTAGTAAAGGTGACCTCTCCCCAGCTTATGGGGTGGAAGGAAATCCTTCTTGCACCAGCCTCACCACTGGAGTGCTTCCTCTGGGTTGTCAGCCTTACTCCTGCTTATGAAGTGTTAACACTGTAAGCCTTTCAGTAATGCAAAAAAAAAGCAGGAAGCCATTTAGCCCCTCACACCTTCTCTGCCATTCACCAAGAGCACAGTTAATCTTTTACGTCGGACTGCCTTCCTCACTCACCCCATTTCCCTTGATTCCCTTAGTACCAAAAATTCTATTGACCTCCAAGAAAAGCGAACAAACTGATGTTTACTCTTGATATCTTTGTAACTTAGTAACAGTGCCAAATACCGTGCTCAGCAAGGTGACACAATCAGTACAGTCCAGGGACTTAGAGCAGGCAGGTAGGTAGACTGGCTCTCAAAGTCCAACACTACATCCCCATCATGAGAGGAGAAAATGGATAAGGCCAGCCAACAGGGTTCTGGTGAAGCTGTATAGACCAATCCCTTGTACAGTGAATGCAATGGATTGCAGAAGCATTGATGAAATCCAACCATACCATTGATTTCAAAGGACAATGGAGACGGGAGATCACTGGTGGCCTATACTCTACTGGGAGCAAAGGGTCCAAGAAAGTAAGACTTTGCCCACAAACCTGTGGCTGTCATGACAAAGACAGACAACTTTGCTTTCAGTAGAGTGATCCATCACAGTCAACAGATATGCTGAGAATGGAGTGATAAGGGCCATGTGCAGGCAGAGAGGATTAGGTGTCATTAGCTTGATGAGTTCAGCACAACATCACGGGCCAAAGGGCCTGTTCCTGTGCTGTTCTGTTCTGTTCTAGGTTCTACAATCTGAGAGAGGTGTGAGGTTTCCCCTCAGTGAGTGCTCAGGCAATGTGCTCAAGTATACTTATTTACTACTTCTGATCAGGCAGCACAAGTAGCACAAGGTCAAGACAATAATTTTGTAAATGGTGAAGAATGTGAAAAGTCTTGAGGGAAGTGGAGCCACTGTGCAGTTAGGCTGTCCAAATGCACTGGCTGCATCACTTCTTCAGAAAGTCTAAATGCTTCAACATTTGGGTTAGAGAGGGAAGAGGGTGCCAACAGCTTTGGGAGGAGAATGTAATCAACAATTACTTCACAGCTTGTAGGCTCTGTTTTCTATGATCAAGTCCACATGCCTTCACTGTGTCATTGTCAAGCTAATGAATAGTGCCTTTGGTTAAGCAAGTAATTCCTCACTCAGCTAAGTTGGTAGTAATGTGACCTTACAATGCAAGGCTATACAGGGCTTTTTTCCAGATAAGCAGTTTGTTATCCTACTGGGAAAGGTTATTTGGTTTGGGTAGCTGATACACAACAAAGAGCATTCCAAGAAAAGCACCACCTTGAAATCCATTGGAAAAATCATCCCAGAAAGGGATAGACACCTCAGCCTTCTGAGTAGGACTGGCCCATGGCTTTGAAAGACACCATCCTTTGTTGCCTGAGCTGGCCGCTGCAACAACCTCAAAGCTCCAGATCTGAGAAAATCCCATAATTTAGTGTTACCTCAGAGGGCCATTGTTTGGGTAGGTCAATGACACAGGAGGTGTTGGACTAAACAAGTGGTCCAACGTGGCAGAATTTGCATCTTCAGAGACAGCTCTATTTCTATCTTTGAAATCACTTTTTTTCCTTTTCAAGGTTCTTTTGAAGACCCTGATCTGGAGTTACATGCTCACTTCAGTCCTTTGCGGAAATTGCGCTCCTGGGGCCTCACGACTGGCCGCTTTTCGATATGCCAAGGATGCGGGCTGGAAGGCAGCATGCCTTCAGGGTGCTGGATTTTCATGGCTCTGGAGGCGGGCAGATTCAAGGCCAGTGCCACCACCTGGTGCATCGTGGGAGTACAAGGAAGATCATAAGCCGTGGGCTTGCTGCTGTCTGTGTGCCCAGAGACCCGAGTTCTTAGGGCACAGAGCTTGGAAAAAGTGACGCAACAGACTTTTGATACCATAAATTAGCGAGTTCTTTTGTTATGTCTCCCCTCTCATTGTGAAACGGGGACACCTCTTTTTCCCTTATTGTAAATGGCCGATGCTTTATTGCTGGTGGGGGAAGGGAGGTCGTTGCTTTGATGCTGCTTACTTGTGGGAGGGGGAGATGGGGGGGTAGTCCTTGGTGTTCTAACATTTAACTGTCATTCATTCTTTGGGGCACTCCTCTGTTTTCGTGGATGTTTGTGAAGAAGAAGAGTTTCTCTGACATTAAATGTACCTATTGAAACCCACTGAGGCAGATAGACAGCAGCCCATGCTTCTGTCTGACCCACTAAGAGAACTCCAAGCTTGATGAATCATGGATGAATATGATGGCACAACAAGCAAGTCATTTTCACCTTCAAAGCCTATGGTGGACAGCTTGGGGATTTCCTAACACTGCAGTCTTCCCCAAAGCACTGTTTCTGAAAGACTTGATGGACATTACCCTGT
Source organism: Mobula hypostoma (assembly GCF_963921235.1). NCBI lineage: Eukaryota > Metazoa > Chordata > Chondrichthyes > Myliobatiformes > Myliobatidae > Mobula > Mobula hypostoma. The sequence continues at coordinate 58,276,571 of NC_086113.1, forward strand.
TAAAAGGGCTTGAAAGTAGCCCTGGGGGCTCTCTGTGAACTCTGCACAAAGAGCATGCCTCCTTTGAGCATTGTTCTTCTCAGCCAGTCATGGTCCCTCTGAAGTCTTGAGAGAGCACTCTCCCTCTACTGCAACTACAACTTCAAGCAGGTGGCATCTATCATCAAGGATCCCCACTAGCTTGGCTCTGTCCCCCTTCCTTTCCAGAACTGATGAAGGGTCTCAGCCTGAAATGTTGATTGTTTCCACAGATGCTGCCCAGCCTGCTGAGCTCCCCCAGCAGGTGTGTGTGTGTGTGTGTGTGTGTGTGTGTGTGTGTGTGTGTGTGTGTGGTGTGTGTGAGAGAGTGTGAGTGTGCGTGTGTGTGTGTGAGTGTGTGGTGTGTGTGTGTGTGTGAGACAGTGTGAGTGTGTGTGTGAGAGAGTGTGAGTGTGTGGTGTGTGTGTGTGGTGTGTGTGAGAGAGTGTGTGTGTGTGTGTGTGAGAGAGTGTGAGTGTGTGTGTGTGTGAGTGAGTGTGAGTGTGTGTGTGGGAGTGAGTGTGAGTGTGTGTGTGTGTGTGGGTGTGTGAGAGAGTGTGAGTGTGTGTGTGTGTGTGTGTGTGGTGTGTGTGTGTGTGTGTGGGTGTGTGAGAGAGTGTGAGTGTGTGTGTGTGTGTGTGTGTGTGTGTGTGTGGTGTGTGTGTGTGGTGTGTGTGAGAGAGTGTGAGTGTGTGTGTGTGTGAGTGTGTGTGTGTGGTGTGTGTGTGTGTGTGTGTGAGAGAGTGTGAGTGTGTGTGTGTGGTGTGTGTGTGTGGTGTGTGTGAGAGAGTGTGAGTGTGTGTGTGTGAGTGTGTGAGTGTGTGAGTGTGTGAGTGTGTGAGTGTGTGTGTGTGTGTGTGTGGTGTGTGTGTGTGTGTGTGTGTGTGTGTGTGTGTGTGTGTGTGTGTGTGAGTGAGTGTGAGTGTGAGTGAGTGTGAGTGTGAGTGTGGGAGTGAATGTGAGTGTGTGTGTGTGGGTGTGTGAGAGAGTGTGAGTGTGTGTGAGTGTGAGTGTGAGTGTGTGAGTGTGAGTGTGTGTATGTATTGCTTTGAATTTCCAACATCTGCAGATTTTCTTATGTTTGGGTCATGGCTTTTTTTTTTGCTGTACCACAAGTAGTTGTAGGAACAGCTACTTTGCTACAAATATTAGGTTCTTGAACCAATCTGTATAACCCTAACTCTTCTTCAGCAACAGGACACTACAGACCACTTCTTGCACTATCATAGATGTTTTTTTTGCACTAGACTTCAAAGTTCAAAGTAAAATTTCTTATCAGACTACATACATGTCATCATATACAACCCTGAGATTCTTTTTCTGTGGGCATACTTAGCAAATCTATAGAATAATAACTGTATACAGGAACTGTATACATCAGGAACTATAAGTCGAAAACAAACTGCGCAAATACAGATATAAGTAAATAGTAATAAATAATGAGCATGAAATAACAAGATAACAGAGGCTTTAATTGAGTGTACCTATCCCTTTTTGTTCAAGAGCCTGATGGTTGAGGAGTAGAAATTGTTCTTGAACCTGGTGGTGTGAGGCCTGAGACACCTGTACCTTTTACCTGATGGCAGCAGTGAGAAGAGAGTGGATAGTGGGGATTTCTGATGATGGATGCTGCTTTTCTACAGCAACATTTCATGTAGATGTGCTCAATGGTTGGGAAGGTTTTACCCATGATGTACTGGGCCAAATCCACTACCTTTTGTAGGATTTTCTGCTCAAAGGCATTGGTGCTTCTATTGGTAGTCTTGTTTTGCACATTGTTTTCTTCTTATTGTCTTGTATTTCTTGTATATAATTCTTGTTCATATGTTGTCTGAATCTATGTGCTGTGAGGCTGCTGCAAGTTATTCACTGTACTGTACTTGTACCTCAATGTACCTGCGCATGGAGCAATGATCTCTGTATAATTGTCTTCATTGCCAACACTCCCATGTCTTCACACTTGTCCATCAGTTGGACATGCCACCACAGTACGTTCCACCAATAGGGTCCCCATTGGAGGTCTCTCTATACGGGAGACATTACATGGGGGGGGGGTAGGTTATGGGGTGGAGTGCTCACAGAGATGTTTTCAAGTTGTTCTGCCTAAAGGAGTCAGTATTCCATATTTACACAGAACGTGAGAGGCCGCAGCTCCTATTTGACTGTCTGAAGGGGCTGCCCTTCAATTTCTGACTCTGTGCTACAGTGCAGTGGAGTCAAGTTGTATGGTGGAACTACTTGTTGGTCTGCTCTTGGGCCTGGTCAGGATGGTTATTCACAGGTGCAGGTAGCAGGGCAATTCCCCAGTCCACTTGTGAGGATATGTGCCTGGTCTTCGGGAGGGAGAGAGCTTGGTGTTCATAAGTTCACTAGAGGCCCCCTAAAACTGCTGGGCTGGAGTACATCCTTGCAAGGGAAAATAATTTGAAAAATAAGGAAATGAAGTTTTCTCTAAAAGAAATGGAACAATGTTGCCTATTGTGTTTTCTGTCTCTCATCATGACTTTGAAACTAAATAGATAAATCACAAACAGAGTCAAGGAGAACTACAGCAAGTCTTGACTAAACTCACAAGTAGGGGCAAACATCCACTTCCACACAGCCCTTCAAAACGTTATTGACTGCCATCACACGTCAACATGCCTACAGAACATGGCCCGTACAAATAGTTGTTAAAATTGCTGCACTTAAAAAAAATTATTCCACTTAAAAATTAAATAACCTTAGGGAGTGTTAACATTGTGAAGTAGCTTCAGTACAGAGTATGATTGCAGCCTCCATTTGGAACAGGGACTAGATCCTACAAGGTGGTACTGGGGACTTTACAACATATGGATCTTTAAATCCTTCTATGCTAATTTGTATGACAGAAAAGTGTCAGATGGCGCCCTCCAAAAACTTGCTGTCCTTTATCACACAGGTTTTAGATGACAGTGAATGAGAGAGTCTGGGCCAGCCACTGACTCAGAGGAACTAACATGCCTCTTCATGCCCCCGAGACGAATTTAACTCACTGAGATGGTGAAAAACATTTGGCAGAATGCCTCATCACAAAAACTCACTGACAAGCTCTCATATATTGCTTGGCTCCCTTTCAAATTCTTCCTGCATGGTCAGAATCTCATTCTGTGCACATTTCCCTCAAGATATTCATGAGGATGAGGTGATCACCCACTCTGTGGATCATGCAAAGAAGTTCTGGAAAAGGATGCAAAGGTCCTTGCTCACCCCAAGCAGCTGCTTAAGAGAGGAGTTTCTGATTGTTGTTTCAAGGGATGTGTACCAAGATAAACATTAACTGTCACTAGAAGATAATCAACCAGGTGACAGATGCACTTTGATCTGCCTGAAACTTGTTGAGTTTCCTGGATGAGATTACTGTAAGGGAATTCTGCCAGCTGGCTCAGTCCAGGCTGCAGAGGTGTGGTGAGAGACGGACTGAAGCCTGGTACAACCAGTGCAAAAGTGTTTTGTGGGGAAGGACAGCAGTCTAAAGTCCTGTCTCAGCTGGACACTGAGAGTGTACAGACTTGACAACACAATGAATTGTACTCTTTTGTATTTCTTGTATATACTTTTATGAATAATCATTTATTTTTTTCAAAAACTAAGGAAAGACAATCTTCATTCTCTTGTCCAATTGGTTCTCAACTTTGGATCTGCACTCCAGAACACCCTTGCTGTGTAATGAGCTTCAATTGCAATGCGATGGTCACAAATTGCTATCATTCTATCTGAAGTAATTAACAGCCAACTCCTGTTGAGTCCAATCATTTGTTTGAATTAGTCAAGTTACAAGCATCTGCTTATAGAAGCATTTTTGGCACAATTCAAATTTAGGTTGAATAAAGGATACAAGACCAAATTACTGGAAGTAACAGTTGACCTAGTAGATTCACCAACTAGAGAGTGGCAGTGCAGAGAAACATGCTCCTTCTTGGAAGACAGAGTATTGTATTTATTGTGAGACTTCACAGACTTGGCAGGTTTCTAACCTTGCAGGAAATTTTCCACTTTAATTCCACAATACCATCGTATTCTCTCTGCTCTACAAGGATTCTATATGACTGTTGAAGATCACTTACAACTTACTGCCATCGCTTCATTCTGAAGGACATCATGGCTGGGCATTTCATGGAGAGCTCTCTCCATAAAGACCAATGCTAAGTTAGTGTTCTGAATTAACCACACCTCCAGGAATAGGGACAGATCCACCTCAACATGAAGCAGGTGCAAAAAGACAAGATGCTGACCTCAGTGGACATTGTGCACCCAGCCCAAATCTTTCTCACCACCAAGTTAGTCCTTCATGGCTTAAAATTCATTTCCATATCCAAACAAAATAAAGCTTAATTGGTGCAAAATGCTGGCACTAACAAAAGAGGTTTTAATTGGTTTCCAAATTAACCTAAACCTCATTAGCATTTCTGACAATAAATACAGTAGCAGAGGGCAAAGATTTCTACTCATGGCTGAAGAAAGGACTTGTTTACCATATGGAATGGGAGAAAAAAAAATCCTTTCTTTCTTGTAAATTCACTTAAACTAAATCTACAACACTAATTATAGAGAGATGAATTATTTCTTTACTTTCTGAATCTCAGTATACTTCAAAATCTCAAAATACTTCAAAACCATTCAATAAAAAGTAATAAGTGTGGGTGAAAATGCAACAGCTCATTTAAACCATATTTAACACTCAAGCTGTGGAGTGAAATAGAGAAGAACTGCAGCACTAGACACTCAGATCACTTTGCTTTCTCTAGGACCACACGACCTCTTAACTTCACTTGAATGATTAGATGGACTCTTAGTTAAACACCTTATCCACCACTCAAACATTCCAACACTCAGAGAATGGAAATGGGGTGTTGGTTTAGTGGCTGAAGTGGGATTTGAACACTGATATTCTGACAAGAGACATGTTGCCAACCTTTTAGAAAATCACCCAAGTGAAGAGATCTAGCTCTGGTTCTATGATAGCTACAGCAATATGTCACTAAAGATTCATTTTTTGCGTTCCCATTTAGACTTTTTTCCTGCAAATCTTGGCGCTGTTAGTGACAAGCATGGTGAAAGGTTTCACCAGGGCATTGTGGTCATGGAGAAATGGTATCAGGACAACTGGAATTCATCAGTGCTGGCTGATTATTGTTGGACACTTAAGCAAGAAGTCTCAGACACTGAGTACAAATGAAAATCATCAACAAAATATTATTAGCTTTGTAAAGCATTAGCATCGTTATGTCATTAAATGCATTATATTCAACAAAAGTTGACTGTCCTGTTGTACATACTATTTATTACAAAATACTATAAATTGCATCTTGCACATTGAGATGGAGATGTAACAAAGATTTTTACTCCTCATGTATGTGAAGGATGTAAGAAATAAATTGAATTCAATGCAATTCAATTTATTTCTTGTTTCTCTCCAAATTCCTACATGATACAAATAGTCTGAAATTATATTGTGTTCAGCTTCAAGTGGTCTATCATAAATAAAAAAAATTCTGAGGAAGCAACACTTGCAAAAAAATTTGCCGTCTAGTGTAGCTAATCAAAGAGTCAGAAGTTTGTAGGCACAAGGTACTACCCAAAGTTTTAAGCACAAAGTTTAGGCAGCCACTCTAATATATATAACGAGAGCTTTTGGCAGTCTCAAGATGCCATTTTTCAAATAACTTTTGAACCAAGACCAGAACCACAATCATTCTCCTGGATATTGACAGATATCCCACTGGACTCTGTCAAAGAACAGAGGCATTCACTCAGTTTCCAGCTCTCATTCAACATCACTAAATGGATTATCTTGTCACTATTCCAATGGCATTTCATCTGCAATTCGTCCCTTGTATTTCCAAGATCATACTAGCCCCTATGCCAGCCTAATGCCATCACCTAGAGCATAGCTTCTCATAGCTCTCTCATCTATGCACCTATCTCCAAACTTAGGAAAGAGTCACAGTCACAGAACACTACAGCACAGAAAAAGGCTCTTCAGCCCATCTAGTCTGTGCCAAACCATTAATTTGCCTAGTCCCATTGACCTGCACTCGGACCAATAGAGTCATAGAACTTACCTGGAATGTCACAGCTGAACCCACATCTACCACTTCTGCCAGCAGCTCTTTCCACATTCGCGTCATCCTCTGAGTGATGTAGCTCCCCCTCAGACTCCCCTTGGTGCTTGTTGGTGCTTGTGGGGAAAAGAGTTATTAATGAATCAAAAAGCTAGCGGCCATCACATGCCTTGTTGCCTGTTCTGGAGGTTTCAGCATGCCTTTGAATTTTAGCTAATTCTGTGGGTAAATGTGCTTACCCATTTCTGGCACATGAGGAGGAGCTAGCAGGAAAACAACAGAAGCAGCTGGAACTCAGCAGTGAAACATATTTTTCCTCTCAGTTGTATTGGATTGTTGGGCATCATTTGGAAGCAGGGAAGAAAACCTCTTCAGGTAATTGCACACTATACTTGGCAAAGTCTACACATGAAATTAACCCATTATCTGTCTGATACGACTGAATAAGGCAAATGAGTGAAATAAATCACCAAGTAAACTCCTCAAGTGAAAGTGAGTGAGATTACACTTTCTTTATACAAGCACAACTGCAATTTTGCAACATATTAAAATACGCATTTGTCAAGGATATGCATAACAAAACTGAAACCTCCAGAACTGGCAACAAGGCATGTAATGCCACTAGACTTATTCCCAGTTTTTTTTGATTTATTAATAATTGTTTTCCCACTATTACATCAACACATCCGTCTTCCGCTGCTTCAACACTTACCATCCCACGAGCCTCTGCATCTGACACATCATTCTCTGCAACTTCCACCATCTTCAATGGATTCCACCACCAAACACACCTTTACCTCCCCCCCCCCCCACACCTCACTCTCCATTTTCCACAGAGATCACTCCCTCCACGATTCCCTTGTCCTAATTTCTCTCCTGGCACATATCCCTGCAAGTGGCAGAAATGCTACACCTGCCCATTCACCTCCTCTCTCCTCTCCATTCAGGGTCGCAAACAGTCCTTTCAGGTGAGTCAAAACTTCATCTGTGAATCTGTGAGGTTGTCTATTTTATCCAGTGCTCCCAATGGTGAGACCCAATGTAAATGGGGGGGGGGGGGGGTGCGCTTTGTTCAGCACCTCCGCTCCATTTGCCGAAAGCAGAATTTCCCAATAGCTAAGCATTTTAATTCCTATCCCTATTTCTGTTCTGACACGTCAGTTCATGGCATCCTTATTTTCCACGATGAGGCCTCTCTCAAGGTGGTGGGGCAACACCTCATATTCCGTCTAAGTAGCCTCCAACCTGAAGGCATGAACATCCATTTCTCCTTCCACTCCAATGATTTTTTTTGCCCTCCCCTTTCTACCTTCTTCTATTCTCCATCAAGCCTCTTACCTCTTCTTTCCACCTGCTTAGCACCTCCCCCTTGTGCCCCTCCTTCTTCCCTTTCTCCTCCTATCAGATTCCTTCTTCTCCAGCCCTTGACCTTTTCCACCGATCTGGCTTCACCTATCACTCTCTAACTAGTTCTTCTTCCTCTCTCCACATAAACATCGACTGTTTATTCATTTCCACAAATGCTGCCTGACCTGCTGAGTTCCTCCAGCATTTTGTGTATGTTGCTCTGGATTTCCAGCGTCTAAAGAATTTTGTGTTTACAGTATGATGTTAACGTTCTATGTTTTATATCAACGTGCTAGATGAGTCTAAATTAGCTGGCTATATTCGACAAGCCATGTCACACACACAAAGTCAAGGCTCAGAAAAAAGACACTCCATGCCATGTTCTGCCAGATAAAGAGGTTATCTAGTGGATAAAAACTACAGATTCAGGAATGTGTTCAATACCTCCATGAGGCAATACAACATCTTCACTGACTCCAGGGAATCACTAGCCCTTGACCACTCGAAGAGGAGAAAGCATGCTTGGGCTACAAAATGCTGCATATTGAGGGGAAAGCATTTTGGGATACAAAATGCTGTTGGAGCTCGGCAAGTTACAAAACATCTATGGAGGCAAATAAGCAGTCAACGTCTCAGGCCGAGACCCTTCATCATGACTGGTAAGGAAGGGGGCAGAAACCAGAATAAGAAGGTGGGGGAGCGAAAGGAGTACAAGCTGGCAGGTGATTGGTGAGACCTGGTGAGGGGGAAGGTGGGTGGTGATGAACTGAGAAGCTGAGAGCGGATAAATGGAAGGTGAAAAAGAAGAAATCTAATAGGAGAGGACAGTGGATCATGAAAGAAAAAGGAGGAGCGAAGCCAAAGGGAAGTGATATGCAGTGGAGGAGAAGAGGTGAGAGGGTAACCAGAATGGAAAAAGAGAGGAGGGGGGAAGGGGAGAGAAATTACTACTAGAACTTGGAGAAATCAATGTTTATGTCAAGTTGGAGACTACCTAGACAGGAAATGAGGTGCTGCTGAGTTTGGCATCATCATGGCAGTAGTGAAGACCATGGAATGACATTATCAGAATGACAATGGGAGGTCAAATGAAGTGGGTAGCTACCAGGAGATCCTGCCTTTGGCAGCAGACAGAGCGAATGTGCTTGGGTACTTGGGTTAGCATTGGGAACCTCATACCTATGTATTGGGAATTTATAGAAATCCTGTATAAGTGGCAGACAAAAGTGATCTATGTTGTCACTCACCCACCACATCATTCTCCTCCTACCCCATTTGTAAAACAGTCTACCAGCTTCACATTGTCTTCATCAGCTCAGAACACACAAAACCACACAGCAAGTCATCCTCTGTCCTGAGGGGAAGGAAGAAAGATGAGGGTGAAGGGGAGAGGAAGAGGAAAAAGTAGGGGGAGATGTTGCAACTGCAGGAAAAAGAACAGACTGTGTGGAACTGAATTTTGTTTTAGGGTAATGGGTTAAACAGAAATAATGTGGTTTTGACTTTGGATTATAAATAGTGACCCTCAGCACCATCAAAGAGGAGGTACAGGAGTTTGAAGAGACACACTCAGCTTTTTAGGAATAGCTTCTTGCCCTCTGCCATCAGATTTCTGAATGGACAATGAACCCATGAACACTACCTCACTAGTTTCCCTTCTCTTTTTGCACTTCTTACTTAATTCACATAAATATACATATATTTCTTATCGCAATTTATAAACTTTTTTTTATTAGGTATTGTACTGTGCTGCTGCAGCAAAGCAACAAATGTTAAGGACCATGCCAGTGGTATTAATTCAGTAATATGCAATGACAAAATTAGCTCAAATCCTCAAGTAAGACCATTCAGGATTTTTTTTTTTTAAAAAGGTAGATACATTTTTTTGAAAAATTAAGGAATTGAGGGCTATAAGGGACTGATGCAATAATATATGGTAATAATGGCAAAGCTATTTTAAACTGACATGAAATTAAATAAGCAAAATATGTTAATACATTTTTAACTTGAATGTTTAAACAGTTTTTGTTTGCAGAGCAGATCCCTAAAAGCAATAGTTTGTGTCCCAGTATCCAAGCAAGGTCAGATCACATTTTCCCTGGGGAAATAGATCAAAATCGCATGCTAACTGGATTTAGTCCATGCTATTAGAGAGGGCTTAGCAGAAATGGATACCAAAGCAGGATATACCAAAGTCACTTGAATAAAACCATGTAGGAGAAAGGTTTTTCACTGTGTTATGTAATAATGGACGTGTCGATTCAGGGGACCCTGCACGTTTATGATTGGTTCACTAATGACAATTATGATAGTGATGGACAGTTGGCATTTTCCAATCACTTAAGAGAGAACTCGAGAGTAAAATCAGGCAGTAAATGTGAAGCTCTGAAGGTGGATTGTACATTAACAATTTGTTGGGCAACAAGGTGGTGGCTGGTGTCCACAGCCTACGCTGAGACCCAACACTACTTACTGGCTGAACAAGTTGAGAGAAATTGCCACAAGGATAATTACACATTCTGAGTTATTCTGTTATGATAATTACAGAGCTGTTTCTGTTTTTTTAAATCATAGAGCAATAAAGCTATTCTATTCCTTGACCCTTTAGGGAAGCTGTGGTTTTTCATAAAAAAATAAAATCTTACTTCTGCTTTCTGTGGTTCATACTTAAGAAGGTCAATTGATGCAGGTCAGAAATGTTACGAAAATGTGTCTCAAATACTCTGAACAATGGAGTAACTGACATTGCCAACCTCTTCAAAATTCATTTACAAGAGAATTCAGAATTGGCTTGCCTGCAGAAGGCAGAGGGTGGTGGTGGAGGGAGTACATTCAGATTGGAGGATTGTGACTAGTGGTGTCCCACAAGGATCTGTTCTGGGACCTCTACTTTTCGTGATTTTTATTAACAACCTGGATGTGGGGGTGACCTAGAAGGGTGGGTTGGCAAGTTTGCAGATGACACAAAGGTTGGTGGTGTCGTAGATAGTGTACAGGATTGTCAAAGATTGCAGAGAGACATTGATAGGATGCAGAAGTGGGCTGAGAAGTGGCAGATAGAGTTCAACCTAGAGAAGTATGAGGTGGTACACTTTGGAAGGACAAACTCCAAGGCAGAGTACAAAGTAAATGGCAGGATAATTGGTAGTGTGGAGGAGCAGAGGGATCTCGGGATACATGTCCACAGATCCCTGAAAGTTGCCTCACAGGCGGATAGGGTAGTTAAGAAAGCTTATGGGGTGTTAGCTTTCATAAGTCGAGGGATAGAGTTTAAGAGTCGCGATGTAATGATGCAGCTCTATAAAACTCTGGTTAGGCCACACTTGGAGTACTGTGTCCAGTTCTGGTCGCCTCACTATAGGAAGGATGTGGAAGCATTGGAAAGGATACAGAGGAGATTTACCAGGATGCTGCCTGGTTTAGAGAGTATGCATTATGATCAGAGATTAAGGGAGCTAGGGCTTTACTCTTTGGAGAGAAGGAGGATGAGAGGAGACATGATAGAGGTGTACAAGATAATAAGAGGAATAGATAGAGAGGACAGCCAGCGCCTCTTCCCCAGGGCACCACTGCTCAATACAAGAGGACATGGCTTTAAGGACATGGGAAGTTCAAGGGGGATATTAGAGGAAGGTTTTTTACTCAGAGAGTGGTTGATGCGTGGAATGCACTGCCTGAGTCAGTGGTGGAGGCAGATACACTAGTGAAGTTTAAGAGACTACTAGACAGGTATATGGAGGAATTTAAGGTGGGGGCTTATATGGGAGGCAGGGTTTGAGGGTTGGCACAACAATGTGGGCTGAAGGGCCTGCATTGTGCTGTCCTATTCTATGTTCTATGTTCTAAGAGCCTCAAAATATATATACAGGTATTTGCTTTAATGGTTTTCTAATTATCAGGGTGTTTTGTATTCCTTTTACTTTGCCATTCATCCACAGCATTTACACAGATATTGGAAGAAATGATCACAATGATGATGGCTCACAATGTTTATACAAAGGACCTTGCATCAATCAAAGTAATTGGATCTTATTGCAGGAAATTAATTTGCAACACTGTCAGCGAAGCAAGAGATTAGTGTCTAAGACCATCAGCTGACAACCCTGTCATCAGGGAGTTATGATACTGTTGATATGCTGTCATGCAGAACTACATTTTGGCTTGAGTCAGCTTAAAATCTGGAAAAAATAGGTTGTGATTCCTTGTCTATGATTAAATAACCGGTAAGCTTTAGATAAGACAGTGTTTCTCAAATTTTCTACTTTTTAAAAACTTAATCTAGCAAGTTCGCTTGGATTCTACAAGGTCATATCAGAGAACCATTGAATGAGGAACACTGTAACATTCAGAGATGTGGTGAACTGTGTGGGGATGGAAACAGGCTTCAGTGAGATGCAGACAGATTGGTTAAGTGGGCAGAAAAGTGGCAGAGGAAATGGGAGGCATTACATTCAGGCAGGAAGAAATAAAGAGGTCATATAAACTGGGGACATACTTATAAAAAGGAACAGGGACAGTGAGATCTCCTGTATATTGAATTGAATTGTATCAGCGTGAATTAATCAGTCTGATGGTCTGGTGGAAGAAGTTGTCCTGGAGCCTGTTGGTTCTGGCTTTTATGCTGTGGTACTGTTTCCCGGATGGTAGCAACTGGAACTGTTTGTGGTTGGGGTGACTCAGGTCCTTGAGGCCCTTTTTACACACTTGTCTTTGTAAATGTCCTCAATAGTGGGAAGTTCACATCTACAGATGCGCTGGGCTGTCCGCACCACTCTCTGCAGGGTCCTGCGATTGAGAGAAGTACAGTTCCCATACCAGGCAGTGATGCAGCCAGTCAGGATGCTCTCAATTGTGTCCCTGTAGAAAGTTCTTAGGATCTGGTGGCCCATAAAAACTTCTTTGCCCATCTGAGGTGAAGGAGGCGCTGTTGTGCCTTTTTCACCACATAGCCAGTACACAGAGACTACGTGAGACCCCCGGTGATGTGTATGGCGAGGAACTTAAAGCTGTTCACCCTCTCAACCCCAGATCCATTAATATCAATAGGGGATGGCCTGTCTCCATTCCTTCTGTAGTCCACAACCAGCTCCTTTATTTTTGCAACATTGAGGGAGAGGTTGATGCACCTGTGTTGAGTGTCAGAGGAGCAGAGGTGAGGGAGATCAGTTTATATCCCAATTTCCAAGAAGGGAAATGTAAAGGAATGTTCAAAATACTGATCAATTTCACCCTAACCATACATCAGACCAAAATTAACTTTGGGAAACTTGTCTGGAATGCACTGCCAGAGATAGCAGTAAAGGATGATCATAGCATTCAAGAAGAGAATGTGGGTAAACAAAAAAATTGTAGAACAGTGAGGAGGAAAAGACAATGGACTAGTTGGATTGGATCAAGTGGAGTCCTTGTTTGCTGCAACTGTTTTGCAAAGAACGTTGAATGCAATGTTGAATGTTGAATATTGAACAGCAGGATAGCCACACAATGGGAAACAGCAGATTCAGCTATTGCCAGCAAACCAATAGGAGGAGCTTGCATGGAAGATTCTGGGACCAACAAATTGAGGTATAGGAAAGAAAACATACCTTTAAAGAGTTTCTGAGGGAGAACAGTGTTTTTTCATTATTGCCAGTTCACAACTAATGCTAATCATGGCGGTAAGAAGATACATAGAAACATAGAAAATAGGTGCAGGAGTAGGCCATTTGGCCCTTCGAGCCTGCACCACCATTTATTATGAAGTTTTTCCTAATCTCGGTCCTAAAAGGCTTCCCCTTTATCCTCAAACTGTGACCCCTTGTTCTGGACTTCTCCAAAATCGGGAACAATCTTTCTTCATCTAGCCTGTCCAATTCCTTTAGGATTTTATACGTTTCAATCAGATCCCCCCTCAATCTTCTAAATTCCAATGAGTACAAGCCCAGTACATCCAGTCTTTCTTCATATGAAAGTCCTGCCATCCCAGGAATCAATCTGGTGGCACACATCAAAGTTGCTGGTGAACGCAGCAGGCCAAGCAGCATCTATAGGAAGAGGCGCAGTCGACGTTTCAGGCCGAGACCCTTCGTCAGGACTAACTGAAGGAAGAGTGAGTAAGGGATTTGAAAGCTGGAGGGGGAGGGGGAGATGCAAAATGATAGGAGAAGACAGGAGGGGGAGGGATAGAGCCGAGAGCTGGACAGGTGATAGGCAAAAGGGGATACGAGAGGATCATGGGACAGGAGGTCCGGGAAGAAAGACGGGGGGGGGTGACCCAGAGGATGGGCAAGAGGTATATTCAGAGGGACAGAGGGAGAAAGAGGAGAGTGAGAGAAAGAATGTGTGCATAAAAATGAGTAACAGATGGGGTACGAGGGGGAGGTGGGGCCTAGCGGAAGTTAGAGAAGTCAATGTTCATGCCATCAGGTTGGAGGCTACCCAGACGGAATATAAGGTGTTGTTCCTCCAACCTGAGTGTGGCTTCATCTTTACAGTAGAGGAGGCCGTGGATAGACAATCTGGTGGACCTTCTTTGTACTCCCTCTATGGCAAGAATGTCTTTCCTCAGATTAGGGGACCAAAACTGCACACAATACTCCAGGTATAGTCTTACCAAGGCCTTGTACAACTGCAGTAGTACCTCCCTGCTCCTGTACTCGAATCCTCTCGCTATAAATGCCAGCATACCATTCGCCTTTTTCACCGCCTGCTGTACCTGCATGCCCACTTTCAATGACTGGTGTATAATGACACCCAGGTCTCGTTGCACCTCCCCTTTTCCTAATCAGCCACCATTCAGATAATAATCTGTTTTCCTATTTTTGCCACCAAAGTGGATAACTTCACATTTATCCACATTAAATTGCATCTGCCATGAATTTGCCCACTCACCCAACCTATCCAAGTCACTCTGCATCCTCTTAGCATCCTCCTCACAGCTAACACTGCCACCCAGCTTCCTGTCATCCGCAAACTTGGAGATGCTGCATTTAATTCCCTCATCCAAGTCATTAATATATATTATAAACAACTGGGGTCCCAGCACTGAGCCTTGCAGTACCCCACTAGTCACCACCTGCCATTCTGAAAAGGTCCCGTTTATTCCCACTCTTTGCTTCCTGTCTGCTAACCAATTCTCCATCCACATCAATACCTTACCCTCAATACCGTGTGCTTTAAGTTTGCACACTAATTTCCTGTGTGGGACCTTGACAAAAGCCTTTTGAAAATCCAAATATACCACATCCACTGGTTCTCCCCTATCCACTCTACTAGTTACATCCTCAAAAAATTCTATGAGATTCGTCAGACATGATTTTCCTTTCACAAATCCATGCTGACTTTGTCCGATGATTTCACCGCTTTCCAAATGTGCTGTTATCACATCTTTGATAACTGATTCTAGCAGTTTCCCCACCACCGACGTTAGGCTAACCGGTCTATAATTCCCCGGTTTCTCTCTCCCTCCTTTTTTAAAAAGTGGGGTTACATTAGCCACCCTCCAATCCTCAGGAACTAGTCCAGAATCTAACTAAATTAAGATAATAAATAAACTTGGAAGGAGAAAATGAGAAGGCTTGCAGGAGTGAGAGAGATCAGCTGGTTGAGTGGTGTTGCAGCACAAATCTCACACTCAACCACTGAGCAGGTAAGATCAAAGAATTAATTGTGGTCTTCGGAAAAGGTAAGACGAGGGGCACAAACCAGTGATCATACCAGACCAAGGGATCAGCAGTGGAAAGGGTGAGCAGTTTCAAATTCCTGGGTGTAAACATCTCTGGGGATCTCTTGGGCTCTTTCCTTTGTCTTTTTGCACGATTTATTTAATTTAAATTAAAAAATATATACTCATTGTAATCTTCAGTTTTTATTGTTATGTATTGCAATGCACTGCTGCTGCATATCAACAAATTTCACCACGTATGCCAGTGATATTAAGCCTGATTCTGATCTTTTTGTTTGGCTGTAATGCCTTTTATTTATACCATTAAATGCTTTCCCCACTTCATGTTTAACATGTAGCTGCCTAACTCAGTAGGGCAGATGGAAAAGTGGAATTGTGAGGGGAAGGATCTTTCATAGGCTTTTCTTATTGAAAGTTACAACTTCAGCTGAAGCCCCACTCACGAACAGTACATCTGAAGTTAGTCAGGCAGTCAGTTGAGAAAAACTAAGAGATTCCAGGCCACAATGTTTCAGACTGGCAAGTGTGCATAGCTGCTGTAAACGGAGGGAGGGTGGAGGGTGGAGGTGGGGAAAACTACACAAATTTAGAAGGACTGAGCTGATTAGGAGAGGATGGGAAAATGTTGGGGATAGTGGAGTCAGGTGGGATGTAACTAGGTAGCATTCAGGGTACAGATCAAAGCTTGTCACTCAAAAAGGTTCCACAGTGAGAGAACCACCCACCCTCCTTCCATTCACAAACAGGCATCAATTTGCAGGATTATGTTATAATTAAAGTACCTTGCAATGATTTCCAACTTGGGCAATGGGAATTACTCAGCTAATTCATGGAGTCATGATTCCTTTTAATGAAGTTACTCTTCCAAAATGAATCTCAATGCAGTATATGATGCAACATTTGCAGAGTTTGTCTTCTCTTGCACATTATTTGTCAGTCTTTGTCTGTTATGTATGGCTTTCTATAAATTAATTGTTTCTTTTTCCTGTTAAGGCCTGCAAGAAATGAACCTCAATGTAGTGCATTTTACATATTTTGATCATAAATTTGTTTTCAACATTGATAGTGGTTCAGAGCATTTCACCCCAATGTTCCTGTTCATGATGATAGCACCTTCCTACCCACGTACATCTGAAATCCCATGTTCAGATCCTGTGCTCCAGTATTCGAGTTGTACTTTATTCACTTCCAATTTTGCACACTTCCCCACCCCATGGCCCTCTGACAGCCTCACTTTCTACACAAGCTACTGTAAACCTTTTTGTCCTCCATTTCTGATCCAGCCTTAAATCCCACTTTTCCAACGCGTGCATCAACCCAATTTCATTGTTCTTCCTAGTTAAGCTTGAAGCACCTTCAATTACTCCAAAAGACTGAGGTTTGGTAAAATACTGAAAGGCTTTTATTCGCTGTACAATACGACCTCCACAGTGAGTGTCTGCCCCCGGACTGAGGGGGAGGGACAAGGCGAACACCTTTATACAGGACTCTGTGGGAGGAGCCACAGGGGCAGTCAGCAGAGGTGTGTGTCCAGACAGGTAACCGAGTTACAACATATATACATGGTTTACCACAAAGCTGTTATCAGTTTGCTTGTATGTCATTCCTTGAAAAACCTTCCTTCTCAACAGCTCAGCACTGGTGAAACACTAAATCATCTTCTCAGCTTTGCTGTTAATAGCTCATACATCCTGAATACTGGGATTTCAGATGTGCATGGAGCTATAATCACCAAGAGCAGGAATGTCGGGGTGACATGCTCTGAACCACTATCAATTTTAAAAATAAATTTATTACCAAAGTATACATAACATACTGCATTGAGATTCATTTTCTTGCAGGCATTAACTGGAAAATAAACAATTTATGGAAAATCATACATAACAAAGACTGACTAATGTGCAAAAGAAGACAAACTGTGCAAATAAAAATAATACTGAGAATATGAGTTGTACGGCCATTGAGAGCAAGTCTGTAAGTTACTCATCAGCAGCCTGATGTTTGTAAGGTAATGACTGTTCCTAAACCTGGTGGTGTGGAACCTGAGACTGCTGTACCTCCAGCCGGATTATAATGCAGCGATGAACGGTGGGAGTCTTTGATGATGATGCTGCTTTCTTGTTGCAGTGCTCCATGTAAGTGTATCCAGTGCTGGGGAGGGCTTTGCCTGTGATGGGACTGGGTTGTGCCCACCACGTCCTGTAGCCAAAGCTGCCTGAAACTCAAAATACAGCACATAGAACAGTACAGAACCCATAGGTACAGGCCCTTTGGCCCACACCGTCTATGCCACCCACAATGCTAATTAAATTAAATCTCTTCAACCTCCACATGATTTACATCCTTCCAAGCCTTGCATATTCATACTGTACATCCATCTCTAGCCACTTAAACATCACCATTGTTTCTGCTTTAAGTATCTTAAAAATCATTTGGTTTGTATCTTGTTCTAATTCCAAGCTGATTTTTGTTACTAACTAGGGGCAGCTTACATTATATTCATAGAAAAACTAAATCCAAGCTATGCAAGAAATATGAACTTTGGTACACTTTCAGTTTACGGTTTGATACAATGAAATGTCTTCGCTGTAGTGGTAAGCAGCAAAAGAGATAGACAAATGGCTTTTAAGTTCTAATATCACTCACTGCTGTTTTCTATTTTAACATTTATTTGCATACTGTGTCCCTGGTATCTTTCACTAGATATTTATTATAACCAAAGCCTAATTTTACACAACATCAGAAAGCTCTGGGGAAAAAGTAGAACACTTCTGTTGAAAAAAAGTTTAAATGTCTATATCATTTCCATTCTTGGCCTTGATTCCCTCAAATGCAGAGCTTTTTATGGGACAGTTTATCTGGGCTAATCAGATTTTGGCAGATGGACAGGTATGTACTTGGATAGAAAAGATTTCAAAGGACGTCAGCCAAATGTAGGCAAAAGGTACTAGCTTGCATGGGTACCTTAGTTGATGTGGGCCAGTTAGCCCCTACAGCCTACTTCTGTGCTGTAAGCCTCTGAGACATTAACTACAAAATCTGCAAAACCACTAAAGTGATCTCCAGCCTCACTAGACTATGACTCGTGGAAAGCCAATTGATATGCACAATTATGCTATTACTACATTACCATAGCACTGATATCCAATAAGGCACTGGGAGATACAGGTATTGATTTATTATGAGGTAAAAGTCAAGGAGTTAATATTACTTTATGACTTGTTAATGAAGTGTTTTGCACTGCCTTTCTCCAGTGCAAAACCAAGAATGGCATTAGTCCAAGTTGTATACTAAAGCATTCTCAAAATTTATGTGGATTGGAGGTCTCTGTAAGAGTCACAAAGCCCTTCCTTTGGTCTGATTACTCAGAAAAAGTAATTGGGGGACTGCTTAGTCGAGTACCCCCGGCTCCATCTGCCAAAAGTGGAACTTCCTGGTGGCCAAGCATTTTAATTCCAATTCCCGTTCTAACATGTTGGTACAAGATGCCAAAATGAGGCCAGCCTCAGGGTGGAGGGGCAACATCTTATATTCTGTCTTCAACCTAATGGCATGAATAATGATTTCTCCTTCTGGTAAAAATATTTTTTCTTTTCCCACCCTTCTTCTTTTATTCCCTACAATGGCCTCTTCTCACCTGCCTATCACCTCCCCCGGACCTCCCCGTCTTTCCCTTTCACCTTTGGTTCACTCTCCTCTCCCATCAGATGTCTTCCTCTCCAGTCCTTTATCTCTCCCATACCCACCTGGCTTCACCTCTCACCTTCTAGCAATCCTCCTTCTTCTCCCCCAACCTTTTAATTCTGGCATCTTCCCCCTTCCTTTCCAGTCCTGAAGAAGGATTTAGGCCCAAAACGTCAACTGTTTATTGATATCCATACAGCTACTTGGCATTTTGTGTGTGTTGCTTAGAAAAATAAATTTTTAATATCTTAGTAAGTCACTCCAAATTTGCTTGTGAAAGTTGCATAAAGATCAGGAAGTTCAACTGTGAGTTTCAAGGAATAATGTTGCCTTTTTTCCCTGCATAACACTGCACTGAGATTGATAGTGTTGGTCTCAGTACAGAGATCCTATCAATGGGTTAATCGTTCCTCCAGTTGCCAGCTTTCAGCACGGCAGGTGCAATCCTACCTCCACATTTTTACTGCGGACAAATACCATGTGTTGCAGTAGAATGATTACATTTGGGTTCCATGTCAAGAAGAATATGGCAGAACACACAAAAATCCCATCCAAGGATCAGCAATCATATGTTTAGTTGTGCGCTAAGACACTAAAAAAAGTACCCAAAATTACTCTTCACACTATTGAGCCAAGATTCAACCCATATTTTATCCATTTATCCATTTTTGACCCCAATCCTCTCAAATTCAGATCTTTTACTGGCCAGCTGTTAAAATATATAAATTTATCTAGACTAGTATTCCCAAACTTTTTGGGTTACTACTCCACTAGATCACAGATCTTATCCCTAGCACCCACCCCCCTCTTTCTGGCCATTACAGAATTATAAAAATTTTGATTAATGATGCACAGTGAAAGAAAATAGGAACTGCAAATTCAAAGCAGTGACAAATAATTGAAAAAAATATTCAAATCCATTTAAAGCTATGAATAAAATTATTTCTTTATTTACATCAACATTTTAGAGCTTATATCAGTAGTTGAACTATTCACTGCTTCATTGCTTTTTCACCTTTCAGTGAGATGGATGGGTTTGATGCAGTGACATCAGCTTCTCAACTTCAGGCTGAACGTCACTCAGAAGGAGTCTCAGATCCCCGTGTTCAGTAACTTGCAGCCTGTTTCACTGCTTTGAAAGAAGTTGGGTGACTACTGAAACTGCACTTCACTATATATGATATTGGAAAGGCAATAAGGAACATCTTGACCTTTTTTCATAGTGCAGGATAGCGCTCAGAGATTTTTTCCTACAACCTTGATTTTATTTACTGCTGCGATAACAGTATTTAATAACTTGTGCAGCTGATCACTGAGGTTTTTGTGCCAAGATATTGTCTGTGACTTACACAGTGAGTGGTAAATATATTAGGTACGGCTTTTTCCAAGAAAGTAATAACCCCACAGTGGTGTCTGTCATTGATGGTGCCCCGTCTGTTGCACAATAAAGAATGTTGGTGTGCGGAATGTCCTTCTCTTTGAAAAACTATGCAACAACCTGAAATATTGACTCCCCATTCATATCTGTTTCTAGTCTCCTTGCAAATGACAATTCTTAAACCATGTTTTTATCTTTTATGAAGTGAAAATAACCAAAAAAGCAAAGATTTGTTTCCTGGCAAAGTTAACTCTTCCAACTGCAGAGCAAATTCTGTTGTCCTGAGAATGTTGCACAATGTGTCTTTGGCATTTTCAAACATTTCTTCCATTCGTCTTTGACTAGAGTTGTCACTGAACGGAATCACTTTAACTATTTGCTCTGGCGACTATGCAAAACCATACTCAGAACCTCCCTTACTGCTGGCAGAATCGGTTCTTCTCCAATTGTATGGGGCTTTCTAGACTTAGCATTGAGCAATGAAATGTTATATGAAGCACACAAAGCATCACAGTTTGTTGTGAAGTGCTGGCAAACGTGTTTTGAAGTGTTTTCCCGTTTCTGAAAGTTTAGCAAAGTAACTGAAAATAAACAAAGTTCATATTTGCTTTATCAGAGTGCATTCTCTTAAAATGTTCAAGGAACCTGGATGGTTCTATTGCCTCACTTTTTCACATAACAAACACATTGGCTGCTGGTGGTTGCTTGGTGCTGGTTCAGATACGCCACACTGAACTGTCTATACTTCCTTTTCACTTGGTCTACTTCAGCCATCTTCAATAATTTAACATCTATCAATCACCTTTTGTTTAAGTGCAACCTCATGCACTGCAATCAATAAAGGGGAAATTTATGATGTCACCATAGCTTAGGTAAAATCTGACTCTCTGCCTGGATGTACATAAAGAAGGGCAATATCTCGGTTGGACTGTGGACTAGAGAAATGCAGTCATGACCACTCAAAAGGGGAAATTCTGAACGTTACCCCAATGAGTGCCATACCCTAATTTACATGAATTACCTCACTGCATGGTTAGAGTAGGTGAATCGTACTAGCTAACACTGTACTACAGTAGTGAATGGCCATAGTGCATGGGCCAAGCCCAGAAATAACAGTGTCTCCAGTCCAGATTACTCGTGAACAAATTTTACGTCACATGCCAGTGAAAATAAACCTGATTCTGATTCATGATTTGTCAAATACAAAAGCGTCATATTGCTTTTCAATGACTAACGTCCTTCAAGCAAAATCTAAGAGAACAGAGGGCTAGCAAGAGATGAGATGACAATATGATCATTGTAATCAATTATGAGACACTGAGGATCAAATGCTTATAGTAAGTAATTCATTTCTTAAATTAAGCCTGTAATCCCTCAGCTGCCACCCTTCTCACTGCTCCCTTTATCTTTATTGCCCCCTTAGAAACTCCCACAGTCCTCAAGGGGGGGTGATATTGCCCACTTTGGGAACCACTGGCCCAGACCAACTATAAAACTTTCTAGACCAGTGGATTGTGCCTCTAGCCTCATTTGACCCTGGCAATTGAAAATCCATATTGTGGTGTTCTGGGAGAACTGGCAACCAAAAAGCTCCTCATGCTTACCATCAACTCATTGAAATTGGAAATTACTGCAAACTCTGAAGACAAACACAAGAGATCCTTAAAAGTAACTGGATTAGATCATCATACTGGTTGGAGAGAGTGCAATAATCAGATACCACATACCTTTGCACTGTAAAATCTGTGTCCAAAGACACGTACCCAGTGCATGTTCTCAGTATTTATAGAGTGTACTTTACAGTCTCACTATTTTATCAGTTAGTTTCTACTGCAAGATATCCACACCCATTCCCAAATATGGAGTGATATTCTTGATGCAGCTTTCAGTTTTACTCTGATAAAGATTATAGACTCAATTCTTTATCAAATACCTACTGTAAAGCATCCACTGAGTGTTGCTAGTGATCTTCTGCTGTTGTAGCCCATTCACTTCAAAGTTCAAAGTGTTGTGTGTTCAAGGATGCTCTTCTGCACACCACTGTTGTAATGCATGGTTATTTGAATTACTGTCACCTTGAACCAGTCTGGCCATTCTCCTCTGACCTCTCTCATTAACAAGACATTTTTGTCCACACAACTGCTGCTCACTGGATGTTTTATTGTTTTGTTTTTGCACCATTCTTTGTAAACTCTGGAGACTGGTGTGAATGAAAATCCCAGGAAATCAGCAGCTGCTGAGATACTCAAACCACCCAGCCTGGCACCAACAATCATTCCATTGTCAAATTCACTTGGATCATATTCTGCTGTTTGGTCTGAACAACAAGTGAACCTTTTTTCCATGTCTACATGCTTTTATGCATTGAATTGTTGCCAGATGATTGCCTGATTAGATATTTGCATTAATAGGTACACTTAACAAAATAGCCGCTGAGTGTGTGATTGCCAGTACGGAGCATCTGTAAGAATATTTGCTCTGTGCTTCACAAATCTGCTCCATATAACTTTCACAACTTTTCACTGGTTTGTTCAGTTTTTAATTCAATGCCAATTAAAATTAAACTAAAGAACCAGGAGAAATAGTAAACCATTTTGGCCTTTAATTCTGCTGTCTTCTGCCTCAGCTTCACTAAACCATCCGAAATGGCTGAATTTACTCAACATGTGAATGCCCACTATCTTTATGAGGAAAGGGTTCCAAAGACATGCAGCTGTAAAAAAACCTCCCCTCTTCATGACCCTAAATAGCTGATCACTTTCCTGAAATATTAACATCTTGCACCCTATTGTAGACTTTTCAGATAGTGGAATCCCCTCAGGATCTTGCATGGCACACCAGGATCCCCTCTTGAGTATGGGCTAATCCCAGGACTCGATCAATTGAATCTACAAAACACTGATTCAAAGACAAACGCATCTTTCTTTTCATGCAGAGATCAAAACTACATACACTACTCCAGAAATTTAGACTCAGTAAAACCCTACAACTTCAACAAAAATTCCTTACACTTACATATTCTGACCTGACAGGTGGAAAATTGTTTATTTTATCTGCAGTTTACTAAAGATCGACCTGAAAACCAATGATATCACTTCCTCACCATTTCAGATTGGAGAGTGAATGAGTAATTATCCTGATGTCCAAGCTTCGTGACCACACTACCTTAAATGACTGGGACTAATTTTAGAGTTACAATTTACATTAATTCCTTAATTCAGGAATATTCAATTTACAGATTTTTACTATATTACCATTACCATTGACTGTCAGGTGTCTAATGGATGAGCCAGGAGATTCATAGTTTGCTGAGGGCTAGATCTGTGGCATTCAAGACCATTGATCTAGAAATCCAGGTGTGACCTATAGAAGGCTATTTTAAGGGTGAAAAAACCTTCAATTGAGCTTAGAGGTGGAATCAGATGCACATCAGCTCTGGCAGGGTTTGCAGGCCAATATTTCCTACAAAGCAAATCTTAACATCATGAATGGATGTGATGCTTCACTCTCAGATAAGCTCGATGAAAGGGAGAATAAAATTACACCTGTGTGAATCCTTGCAGCAGCTGGTGACCCTGTCATCTCTATCTCGGGGGCTGATGTCAGAACATCTTTCAAGAGGGTGAACCCTCAGAAGGTGTCAGGCCCTGTTCGTGTACCTGGCACGTGTGTTCAAGGACATCTTCAATCTCTCACTGCTGTAGTCTGAGGTTCCCACTTGCTTCAAAAAGACAGTAATCATACCAGTGCCCGAGAAGAGCAGGGTGAGCTGCCTCAATGACTATTGCCCATGAGCACTCACATCCACTGTGATGAACTGCTTTGAGAGGTTGGTCATGGCTAGAGTCAACTCCTACCTAAGCAAGGACCTGGACCCGCTGCAATTTGCCTATTGTCACAATAGGTTTACAGTGGGTGCAATCTCACTGGCTCTCCACTGTGCACTGGATCACCTGGACAATAGCAATACCTACATCAAGTTGTGTTATTGACTAAATATTGACTACAGTTCAGCGTTCAACACAATCATGCCCCCATTTCTAATCGATAAGCTCCAAAACCTGGACCTCTGCACCTTGACTTCCTCACCGGCAGACAACAGTGACGATCATAAATAAAATCTCTTCACTGACAATCAACACTGGCACACCACAAGGATGCATGCTTAGCCAACTGCTCTACTCTTGCTACACCCATGATTGTGTAGCTAGGCTCAGCTCAAATATCATCTACAGATTTGCGATGGCACAACTTTTTCTGGCAGAGCTTCAGATGATGACGGGGTGTACAGGAGTGAGATAGATCACGGCTGGTTGAGTGGTGTCGCAGCAACAACCTTGCACTCAACATCAGTAAGACGAAGGAATTTATTGTGGACTTCAGGACGTGGAAGTCGAAGGGACACACAGCAGTCCTCTTTGATGGATCAGAAATGGAAAGGGTGAGCAGATTCATGTTCTTCGGTATCAACATCTCTGAGGATCTATCCTGGGCCTATATTGATGCAATTACAAAGAAGGCATAGCAGCGGCTATATTTCATAAGGAGTTTGAGGAGAATTGGTCTGTCACCAAAGATACTTGCAAATTTCTACAGATGTACCATGGAGAGCATTTTAACTAGTTGCATCACTGCCTGGTATGGAGTAGCCACTGCACAGGATCAGAAAAAACTGCAAAACATTGTAAACTCAGCCAACACCATATTGAGCAAAGCCTCCCCAACAGCTAAGACATCTTCAAAAGGAGATGCCTTCAAAAGGCGGCATCCCTGATTAAGGACCTCTCTCACCCAAGACACGCCCTCTTCTCATTGCTACCATCAGAGAAGAGGTACACACTCAATGTTTCAGGGACAGTTTCTTCCTCTCCGCCATCAGATTTCTGAATGGACAGTGAACCCATGTACACAACTTCAGTGTGTTTTCCTCTCTTTTTGCACTACTTACTTCATTTTCTTTTTTATATATGCTAATTTATATTTTTTATTATGTAATGCAGTGTACTGCAGCCACAAAACAACAGATTTTATGACATCTGCCGGTGATAATACACTCTGATTCTGTAATGAATAACATGCCACTTTGCTCTGAGGAATTTATTGTGCTAAAATCCCACCATGGCTTTTTCCATTTACAATCTTCTACTTTCAATTGGTAGATCCTTGTACATCATGCATTACTTGGCAGTAACCCTTGGCTTGTTGATCTGGCTGATTCCTTAGCTATCTCCATTAATAAAATGATCTGCCAGGCAGCCATTAAAATGCGCAGAGATAAGGTGTATGGTCATATACCTTTTCTCGTGGTAGGGGAGTCTAAAACAACAAGGTATAGATTTAAGATGAGGGGAAAAAGAGTTAAGAGTCTTGAGGGGCAACGTCTTCCTCATATCTGCCAGAGCAAGCTGCGGGAGCAGACACAAATACAATGCTCAAAGGATGTACAAACAGGTAAGTGGATAGGAAAGGTTTAGAGGTATATAGGTAAAACACAGACAAATAGGTCTGGCTCGGACTGTCAAACTGAACCCAGTGACCCATTTCTGTGCTGTAGGACTGTGGGTCTGTGAAAGACTCTGGGAACTTAGACACAAAAGCCTTGCACACAGAAAATCTGCCATTAAATTCTCTGCCCATAAGTGAATACTGTGGGCAGAGATGCTGAAATTTTTAAATACAGTGCTGAAAACATACTACAGATCAGGCAGCAACTGTAGAAAGTAAAACAGAGTTGCTGATTCAGGGCTAGGACCCTTCAGATTGAGAGGGAAAGAGGAAGTGGAAGTGGGTTGGGCAGAGCAAAGGGAATATCTCTGCTAGGATGAGACTAGATGACATAATATGGCAGCAAAGATCATATTCAATTCCCAAGTGCATTAACTTACAGTCCACAGCAGTGACCCTGAGCTCTGGTTGCCTACCACTTTAATTCACCATCTCACTCTGGCATTCCTCTCTGAGGCCTCCTACACTGTTACAATGAGCTCAACACAAGCTTAAAGAAAGCACCTTTTCCTGCCTCTGGGTATATAGGCTCAAAACTGAATTGTCCAACTTTGGACCACTTACACCAGAAATGGTTACTTCTGTCATCATTATTTTGGTTCAGTTTTACTTTTATAAGCCTCTCAAAGTCCAACCCTAGGTCCCCACGGTGGGAGGTGGAAATGCCAACAGGGCTCTAGTGAAGCTGTATAGACCAATCCCCTATATGGTGGATACAGAAACATTGATGAACTCCAACCATACCATCAACTTCGGATGATGGAGACAGGAAGTCATTGATGGCTTCAGCTCCACAGGCAGCTAAGGGCCGAAGAAGATTATTTATTTTCATAAATTCTGCCCTGCTAGCCATGTCATGTCTGACTTTAGGTAACACATTACATAGATTCAGAAGTCTAAGCTGATTTCAGCTACTCCTTACTGCCACACTTGCTAATCTGATCTCACCCTATCATTCTACCCAATCCTCAATCTAACTTGGTTACCTTCTCTCCCTCCCTTGCTCATTCCCAGTTGTGAAGGGCCCTGGACCTGAAGCATCAACTGCTTCTCCTTCCACAGATGCTGCCTGACCTGCTAAACATTTCAGCACTTTCTACTTTAAATTGGTGCACCAGCAGCCTCTCAGTCCGTGCCACTACAAGTGTCACCCCTCCCAACCTGCGCTGCAAATTTACACTCACTCAGAACTGTGCAGTTTAAGCTTGCCCTAGTTACAGCGGAGAAAGGGGCTTTTTGTTCTTTAGCAGGTGTTGCAATCACTCCTATGTTTCAGGAGAAAAGGCAATCTGCAAATCAAATTGGTTTAGTTTAGTAGATACTGATCTAGACAATTGTGTGTCACTTAGCTTCTCTGCATGGCTGTTTACATTCAAGCCGAGTTGCACAATAATCAACGTGTAACACGATGGTTTCTACCATAAGGGAAGCATCACATATGAGGTGAGAGATAGTGAAATATCAAGTCATTCTAATAATGGGTGCTTTAGTTACATGTAGATAGGGATAACGATTATAATTATCTGCTCTCTCTTCTGTTACATTGCCCCTTTTTATCCTTGCAACGGCTCTTTGCTGAAACAAAACAGCCTCCTCACATCTTACCTTTAGGGCCATACAGCACAGAAACAGACCTTTTGGCCCATTGAGTCTGTACTGACCATCAAAACTATTCCCATTTAATTCTCCCAAGTTCCCAGCATCTCTGCTCCCCTGCCCCAGATTCAACCATTCAGCTGTACAGGACAGCCAGAGAAAATGGCAACGTCTGGAGGAAAACTGCATTCACAAATGTTCTACTGCAGCGAACTCCACACCAGTAGCCCTGGACCTCAGGATTGAAGCTGTGTTACTGGAGCTGCAAAGTAACAGGTTTTCTAGTGGTGCCTCTTGGT
The DNA here is from genome assembly GCF_963921235.1 of Mobula hypostoma. NCBI lineage: Eukaryota > Metazoa > Chordata > Chondrichthyes > Myliobatiformes > Myliobatidae > Mobula > Mobula hypostoma. The sequence goes on from NC_086113.1 coordinate 58,304,144, forward strand.
TATTTAACCTTTGGTCTATGGTTCATAAAACTGAGACCATCCCAAACTTTACTACCTTGTTGCACCTTGCAACACAGCTCATTCCCTATCACCCACCTGCTTCCTGACTTGGTTGAACAATGCAGCTATATTTGAATATTTGGCGCCCTTATTTACAAAAGATAAGTGCTCCGATAAAGACCTTGGTTCTTTGGGGAAAGTAACGAATAATTATACCAAATTTATTTTGAATCCCATGGAGCATGTGGAAACCTTCCAACACCCAGGCAGTTCTTTTCTTTTTTCTCTCTTTCTTTCTTTTTAGGTAGGACTATATATATGGGGGGGAGGGTTAAGGGGAGGGGGGAGGGTAGATTTTATCTTTTCATGTATTCTTTTTGAAAACTCAATAAAAATTATATTAAAAAAAAACAATGCATCTATCTCTGTATCCTCCTCCATCCTCAAACCCATTTGAGATATCGCCACTCCCCCAAACCGGGGCGGGGAGAGGAAAGAGGAAGGAGAGCAAGAGGAGTAGGGGGAGGGGAGATAAACATGCTAACATTCTTGTTTTGTTTGTTGCTACTAGTGCTGAGATACAGGAACCAGGGTTCATTGCTTAACATCTGGCTGTAAGTGTATTTTGCCGACTATACCCACACTGAATATCTGTGACCATTCTAATGCTGGAATACCCCTTGGATCACTTTCCTTTCCGGAAATACCTCATTGTGTATGACTAATTTTCCAGTGGACATTTTCAGCGTGGGCTGATTCAGTAATGTCTTTGAAATGACATGAAAGACAGCATTTTGACTAACTTCAGAAATGGAGTTGTGCACATCATTTCCTTGTAATTAAATTCAAACCAGCCAGTTCCCTGGGGCGGGGGGGGGGGGGTAAAGTGCAAGCCCTCCACCCCCCACCCCAAACTATGCAACAAGTAGCAGAAGTTTGTAGTTTTAAGTAAATGCCTGTGGCAAATGAAGGTTTACTTTACTTTGTAAAAATGCCGGGTCTGATGATGCTAGTAACTTCCACATTTGCCTGTCAGGAGTCCAAGGTTATCCAAAAGCTCTAACGTGGAATTAGTGGGATTCTTGGACCACAAATTTCACTTGGAATTTTCAGGTTATTGTCACTAACGTGGAAAATCAGAGGAGTCAGGAATCGACAGAACTTGACAGTGGGCTGTACAAAGGTCTATGCTGGGGCATTAATTTGCTTTTAAGTACAAAACATAGACAAACATTACAAGCGCACACAACTGACACAAAACCTTACTGCCCAAGAACGAGCACTGCCAGGTGTGAGTTACTGAGATTCTGCGCTCATAGAATACCAACTGCTTCATTTATTTTAGAAGCCCCAGAAACTGCAGAGGCAGGAATCGGGAGCAACAAGTGAGATTTTGGAAAAACTCAGCAAGTCAGGCAGCATCTGAATCAGAATCAGGTTTATTATCACTCCCAACGAAGTAGGGTAGGTGGCATACCTTCATGGTGATTACATCAGGATGTTGCCCAGGATAGTTCCTTCAAGATGTTGACACTCAGGAACCTGAAGCCACTCACCCTTTCCACCACTGACCCCTCAATGAGGACTGGTGTGCATTCGCCTGATTACCCCTTCCTGAAGTCATTTTTTTGGTCTTGCTGATGTTGAGTGTGTGGTGGTTGATGTGATACCACTTAACCAGCCAATCTATCTCACTCCTGTCTGCCTCCACATTGCTGTCTGAGATTTTACCAACAGTAGTGTCATCTAAATTGTCTATAGGTGACATCTGAGCTGTGCTTAGCCACAGTCAGGACTGTAGACAGAGTAGAGCAGTGAGAAAGTTTGATCCCGAAATGTCAACTGTTAATTTCCCTCCATAGATGCTGTTTGACCTGCTGAGTTCTTTCAGCAACTTCTTTGTTCCTCTATATTTTAGTTTATTTAAATATTGGCATCTAGTTAATGAGACCTTAATGGACCACGAAGAGAAGAGCCAAATTTAAAATTGTACTTACTTGTGATCAGCAGCAAGGTGGAAGTTCAAAGCAGGACTTAGGACTCCCACTCTGCCTCTACTGCACCCTGGCTGAAATCATTCGGTATTGCTCTATGCTTCTGTTCCTATCCTTCATCAGACAAGGTATTGAAGTAAGGCCAACCACATGGCTGGCTCACCAGAGAAAGCTTCCAGGTACACAACTTAGGCACCATCTCTACAGAGTTGTTCTCTCTTTCTCAGTGACCGGGGCAGGGGGTAGTGGTTCTCAGTGTTCTCTCACATTCCAATAATGTGCTGGTTGGCTCGTTAGTTACAGTAAATTACCATCCAATTGTAGGTTAGTGGCAAAAACAGCCAAAAAGGAAATTAGCAGGCATGTGTGAGGATTCAGGGTTCAGGACAATAGGAAGAGGGGAAATAGCACTAACGGCATTGGTCCATGGCAGAGGACATGGACCAGCACACCACAGCAAACTTTAATTACCAGATCATTAAAAGTTAGAAATGCAGAAATCTGTATTAAATTTGTAATACAAAAACACATTTTGGTGTGTTATACAGCTGATTCAGTTGGTAATACTATGAGTGTTCCTTTGGTTTGCTGAGTCTGCTGTACCATCTGACAAAATCATGTTTGATCTTTATGTCAAAACACCTTTAGTTTTGACCTGTTCTCATATCCCTCAAATCCTTTCATATTCAGAATCCAATGATATCCATATGGACAGAGTTTCTTTAGCCTTCAGGGTAGAGAATTCTAAATGGTGATCTCCTTATTTTGAGGCTCTAGAGTAGCAGAGTTCTCAGCTGGGAGAGCACACCTTTTCAACCCCAAAGTCTCAGCGAGACCACCGCTTATTCTTCCTGATTCTAGAGCAGAGACACGAGAGACTGCAGATGCAAGAATCTGCAGCAAAGCACAAAAAGCTGAAGGAGCTCAGTGAGTCAGGCAGTGTCTATGGAGAGAAATGGACCGTCGATGTTTCAGGCAGAGAGCCTTCATCTGGACCACCCATACTCAAGTGAAACATTGATGAAGCACAGACTGTAGCCACTGAGAAAAGAGCACGGAGTTTAATGATCAAGCAGGAAACGTGGCACAAAGGTCAATGTAAGCTGGGGAGCAGCAATCCTCATCATATGCTGCTAAAATATTTGCCTCACTATTCTCTGCAAAGAAAAAGTGGTTGTACTTTATTAGGAGTTTGAAGAGATTTGGCATGTCAACAAATACACTCAAAAGCTTCCATAGTTGTACCATGGACAGCACTCTGACAGGCTGCATCACTGTATGGTATGGAGGGGCTACTGCACAGGACTGAAAGAAGCTGCAGATGGTTGTAAATCTAGTCAGCTCCATCTTGGGCACTAGTCTACAAAGTACCCAGGCCATCTTTAGGGACCGGTGTCTTAGAAAGGCAGCATCCATTATTAAGGACCTCCAGCACCCAGGGCATGCCCTTTTCTCACTGTTACCATCGGGTAGGAGATACAGAAGCCTGAAGGCACACACTCAGCGATTCAGGAACGGCTTCTTCCCCTCTGCCATCTGATTCCTAAATGGACATTGAAGCTTTGGGACTACCTCACTTGTTTTAATATACAGTATTTCTGTTTTTGCACATTTTTAAAAAATCTACTCAATATGTAATTAATTTACTTGTTTATTTATTGTTATATTTTATTTTATTTATTATGGATTTTTTCTCTCTCTGCTAGATTATGTATTGCATTGAACTGCTGCTGCTAAGTTAACAAATTTCACGTCACATGCCGGTGATAATAAACTTGATTCTGATTCTGACTCTTGTCATTCAGGTTAGTTGGTCTGCCCTCACTACGTATTGTATGAATTGATTTCAGAAAGGAATATCAGCATCACAAGTGCAGGTGCTCCCAGGTTATGGCAGGGTTCTGCTCCTGTAATCATTTGTAACCAGGACAGTTTACTAATCCAACCTGTGGCCACAAACTGAGTTCTGTACAGCAGAAGATGTCTGCAGCCCTGAAACAGTTAGCAAATCCATCCCGTCCATCTCCCAAATGATTGTTTGCATATATGGGCAGTACATACATTGAGTGTTTGAAACCTGGGAAAATTTTGTACCCTTACAACAACCCTTGGCTACTCTGGCTATCTGACTTTTTAATTCATCTCAAATTTCTTTTTAATCAGTTCATGCTCCAAGAACAATTCTTTACCCTGGGGAATTGGATAGGACATACCGATACAAAAAGGAGGGATAGTTCTAAATCAAATCTTTCAGCACCAATATCTCAATGGGACATGGATTTATAATTCATAAGTGCAGCTCTAAGTGTGGAGTCCTTCTGGCCACTGTAGGGAACAATTATCTCTATAGAGTACGCAGTTCTATCCACTGAAGCCAAAAACTCACCCAACTGTCCAAACCATTGTCTTTCACCCTGTGTTGACAAAGGTTTGCCAGACCACATGCAAGAATTCATAAACAAGAGACAATCTGCAGATGCTGGAAATCTGAGCAACACACACAAAATTCTGAAGGAACTCAGCAGGCCTGGCCTGTTGAGTTCCTCCAGCATTTTGTGTGTGATGCAAGAATTCATGCTCATTTTTCATACAGTATGAAACTTCATGAAGTTACTGTTCAAAATTTAATCTAAGTCAAAGGGCCATTTTCAGAAGGGAGATAAAGGAAGAGGGACATGGAGAGGCAGAGGGACTTGGGGAAAAAGATTACAACCTGCATCCCTGGAGGGATAGTCATTGTTGGCAGAGTAGAGGGTAGAGGAGGAGAAGGCTAAATTCGTAGATGGATAATGAGATTACAGAGGACAAAATGTAAATATCTAGATGATGGAAACATGAGAAACATTTTAACCCTTCAAGATTTACAAAGGGCTTAAACTTCCTATGCATTATTTTTATTTTGGCAATCAGCTGATTTAGACTAACCATTTATAAGTGGTTTCCTCCCAAGGATGGGAGAGGCCTTTTAAACATTTATGCTCGTTAGAAATTGCATGTTCGACTCAGGCACATCTGCAGCTGCTGCACCCACTTCCTGTGCTGTTACCAACCCTCAAGTTATATCAAAAGCTTTAGTTGAAAAAATAGTGCTTGTAACGAGAAACTACAGTAACATATCTAGTTCCACAAAGCAGTTGAAGCTTTAATTCAAAAAGCCCTTTAGTGAATAAAATCAGATATAGGTCATTGCTGAACTCAGACATCTAATTATTTTTTAATTAGTAAAAATTCTTGATGCAGTATGTTTATACACAAGGATAGTTGTCCTGTTAAGTAATCTCCTCCCTATCAATACACCACTCATTTCAGACCAAACCCTGGTCAAATATAAGTCAAAGCAACCTGTGAACAGGAGTCTGATTACCAAGACTAGAGGTGTACCAGGAGGGATGTAAAGGAATACTATGGTTTAGAGAACTTGACTGCATTGCTCTATTTTGGAAGCACTAAAGACCCAAGAGTTGAATGATCTGTGCAGGAGCATATTTATAACCACAGTTTTATTTTTCCCTGGTTGATAAAGCACAAGAGCACACATTTAAAAAACTACTAGTCATGTGGCAAGCATCTTCCTGATCCAGCTCACTGCTCTGATGGGCTCTATCCTGACTCATTGTGAATTAACAAACATACTGAAATAGTAATTTACATTGAATTACTTCATGAAAAATCAACAGCCTACGTCACTAAACAAGTACCCAGGCACTCCAGTAAATACTGAACAGCACTCAAGATTTTCCGTAATGCAAGAAAAAAAACATCTATAAATAATCTGTTTCAAAATGAATGCACAAGGGAATGACCATTCAAAATTGAGGTTGTGTTGAGGTTTCTTTGAGAGATTCATAATTGTACAGTATGTAAACAACCATTTTAACCAACTTGACTATGTCCATTTTTGCTAAATCCATTAATCTGCACATGGCCCACATCACTGCAAACCTTTCCTATCCAAATCTCTTTTAAACATTGTAATTGCACCCACCCTACTTCTTCTGGCAGTTTGATCCATACATTCACCACTCTCTGAGTGGAAAAAAAATGCCCCTCAGATCTCCTTTAACTTGTTCCCCTCTCACCTTTAACTTACGCCCTTGGGATTTCCTCTCGCTGAAAAAAGACTGTGACTATCTACTGTATCTATAGCATGCTCCAATTAATTGTACAGACTGCTGCAAGGCCAGCCCACAAGCTCCACTGCTCCAAGAAAAACAGTCCCAGCCTGTCCAATCTTTCCTTACAGCTCAACTCTTCCAGTCCTGGCAGCATCTTTTCTGCACCCTCTCCAGTTTAATCACATTCTTCCCATAGTTGACAAGATGACACTTCTCATAATGACAAGAACTGCACGCAATACTCAAAGTGCAGTTTAACCAGTGATTTTTACAATTGTAACATGATGTCTCATAGCATACCAATACGCCTTTTTCGACATCCTGTCTACTTATGTTGCCCAGTTTTAGGGAATTATGCATTTTAAAGTCGAGTTGTTTGATAACACACCCCATAACATAGAACAGTATGCAGAGGAACAGTCACTTTGGCCATGTTGACAGTGCCGACCACATTTACACCTGCCTGCAAATGGTCCATACCCCTTCATTCCCTGTTTGTCCACATGCCTGTTGAAATGCATTTGAAACATGCTTTCAAAGGCATTTCCTTGTACCAGTTCCTCTGGCAGCGAGTTCCAGACATCTGCTATTCTCTGTGCAGAATGGTCTTCCCATTCACTGTGTTCTCCACTTACATCAGGGGTTCCCAACCTTGGATCTATGGACCCCTTGCTTAATGATAATGATCCATGACATATAAAAGGTTGGGAACCTCTGATGTAGTGGGTAATGAATTGCAGAAATTCTCTGCTCCTGAGGATGGGGAGGTCAGGTAAATAAATATATTTATGTTAAGGGTAGATAAGTATTTGAAGGATTGAGGAACCAAGGATTACAGGAAACTGAAGCAGAAGAGGAGGTTAAGCCAGCATACATCACCCATGATCATGCTGAATGACTGGGCAGGTTTGAGGAGTGAGCCGGCGGGCTACTCCTGCTCTTGTTTTGTTGTGTGATGCTTCTCCACCACTACCTCCTACCTCTGCACACACTGATAGGCAGATTCTTGGCTGAACTCAGCTTAAGTGAGCTGTGGTTAATTTGTTTTCGTATGGTGTTAAATGCCACAAGGTTTTAATGTCAAACAGTGGAAATATTCTTTTTTTTCTTCAAATATAGATTAGTAGATAGTTTAAATCAATTTTGAAAGCCTGCGAATAATGAAAGAGAGAATAATCAAACATAAAACAGAAGTTTCAGTTAAAATCAACATAAGCTCAGATGCAGTTCCCTACATATCACGTCGGGCGAACCCTTCCTAGAATATGCTGGCTAATGCTTACATATGTCTGAGATTATTACATTGTTGATTGGCTTATTATTGCCACATCTACCAAGACACAGTGGAAAAACTTCGTTTTCTATGTTATTTATTTACTGAGGTACAGTGCGGAGCAGGCCCTTCTGACCCTCTGAGCCATGCGGAACAGCAATCCCCCAATTTAATCCTAGCCTAATCATAGGACAATTTATAATGACCAATCAAACTCCCAACCAGTACATCTTTGGACAGTGGGAGGAAACCAGAGCAGCTTGGACGAAACGCACACAGTCACAGGGAGAACAGACAAACTCCTTACAGGCACTGGCGAGAATTGAACCCAGGTCACCTGTACTGTAAAGCTACTGCTACTGTGTTGCCCTATCCATAAATGAATTCCAAACATAAGCAGTACAAAGGGAAGGCAAATAAAATGTATACCTTTGACCATGCGTGCTACAAGTATTACTCTGCCCCTTCTTCACAGCCAGTTCCTTGGGATCAAGGAGTTCCCATTCTGAATCCATGGTTGTGAAGTGACTGATGCAGCTAGTGGGAAAATACAGACTCTTTCAAAGTAGTAATTGATTGGGCAAGTGGTTGACTAGTTTGGGAGGATGTGGGCTCCTTCTACCGTTTTAGCAGTGTTTCAGTGTGCTCCTAATGCATTGGGCTTGAGATTCTCAATGCCATCCCAAATGCTTCTTCTCCAACTTGAGCAGCTGTGGGCTGGGATTTCCTGGGGTACTGGGGTTGTCATATTTTCTTCTCCCCACCCTCCCAGGAATGCTTTGAGAACTCCTTAGATCTTTCCATCCATTGATGTGATGAATACGTCCTATGGCACAGTTTGGAATACAGGTTCTATCTCAGGTGTTTGGTGATCAGCTTGTCAGTGATCTACCAAAAGTAGTTGACTGAGTATATCTAAGACCTAATTTCCGGGAATTATAGAGTCATACAGTATGGAAACAGGCCCTTCTGCCAAACATATCTATGCTAACCAAGATGCCTATCTAAGCTAGTCCCACTTGACTGCTTTTGGTCTATATTCCTCTAAAGTCTTCCTATCCTTGTACCTATCCAGGTATCTTTTAAATACAGGTGGACTGGGAAAGAAGACAAACATAGGTTCACTATGGTGGAAAGCAGCACTGGTGCCCATGTCAGACGATACACCGCATAATGAAGAATCTTCAAACACTTTTCCTCAGTAGACCATGAACTGTGAATTTCATCATCGGTGTGTATCTTTAATGAGGGACATCACTTAAGATAAGTAAGGAGTTCACTTTCTCCATGATGTGCTTGTGAACTTTTATTATTAGGTTATACAGTGGAGGCAGGATGGAAGAGGATCCTTGCCTTGCAGATGCAGAGTGCAAGGTGCACCATTCTGTATGCCTCAGTGAGTGCGGTTAAGAGCTGGGCCTGAAGCAAGTCGCTGGGCAGTGGTCTAGGCTAATATGATGAACCGATAAGTAAGGCTTTGGGCCTACTCCAGACGTTTGGATCCGAGGACTTATTTTTGGTTAGGAATGCTGTTGTTGACTTCAATTGTTTGCATGGCTTGCATTTTTTTTCCCTTTCTCTTGCACATCTAGTGTTGGTCTTTTATTTTTATTTTTTTTAAATTGGGTTCTTTCAGGTTTCTTGCTTTGTGGCTACCTGTGAGCAAGCAAATCTCAAGGTTGCACAATTTATACATTCTTTGATAATAAATATACTTGAACCTTGAAACACAGGCTTGGGGTGACCTTGATTCTATAGTGCAGGAACCGTTTATCTGCTCTAATTGCCTTCATACAAGATCTTCAGGGCTACTGAACAGAGGGCAAGCAGCTGCTAACTATTGTACAGCGATAGAGTGCAATCTCATTTCTTCATTTTAATTTTCTTCACTGGAACCAGGTCACACCTCAATTACCTTATTTTATCTCAGAAGCTGGCAAAAAGAAGTCAAATGGCAAAAGGCATCAGACAAGCAATTGCTTTTCTATAGTTACCGCGCATCACCTGAAAATTAAATAACATTAGCTGTAGAAATAAGTCAATTGCTGGTGAATGACTGCATTGTTTTAGTTTGCCTGTATTTGCTGACACTGCTGCTAGGGAGTCTGGCATATTCCCACCTTGATTTTCAGGAGGCTAGCACAATTGAATTAAAATTTGTGGTTACTTTAAGAGGGATCCATATAAAAGCAAGCTCAAAGATGTAATCTCTGAGGCAGATGTAATTATAGTTGCTTGTAATGACTGCAGTATCCCAACCCATTTATGTCACTCGCACACACCTCAGATGGAGGCACAACTCCCTGAACTAACACAATAACTCGGACATATCACTAACACCAACCAATACTTTCAATCTCAAACCATGCTTAGTTACAGCATTTGGATGAAGACTACTTTTCAAAAATTGCTCACTCTTGCAAATAAATTTATTCCAAAATTAAATGGAGCTTATTAACAAGGCATGTATTTGGGGAGAACAAGGAGAAAGTAAGGAAAACGATAAGTGACTATTTTCACTTCAAACAAAGGCATCTTCAGTCAAAGATCATTCAATTGTATAAAAGTTACAAAAAAGTGCAAAAAATGAATGACAGGATAGTGTTCATAGACCGTACAGAAATCTGACGGTGGAGAGCAAGGAGAAACTCTTAAAATGCGGAGTATAGTTCTTCAGGCTCCTGTAGCTCCTTCCTGATGGTAGTAATGCAAACTGGACACAAGTACTCCTGTAATAAAATTCAGGGTCTGTTATTGACTCAGACAAAATAGTGATCACACTTGCTAGAGCCGGTCACATCTAATGTTAGTAAGGCCAAAAGTACATCTCGACCAGGAGCATTATGTTACTGTTCATGCACAGCTGGGCATTGGTTTGTAGCCTGCTAGAATGCTGACACATGGGGCCACTGAGAAGAACATGAAAAGCTTCCCCATAGTGGGAGTCCTAGAGCTTATTAATGAAAGCTGGAAGCAGAAGCAGGTACTTCCTCAAGAGAAAACTGGTGCCACTCAACGAGCACTCACCCTGTGAGCAGCTCCCTATACTATGTGTACTTCAGTCTTGATCTATTATTGTGGCTACAGCTCTGCGAGGACAGCACGGATTGAGGGGAAGTGGAAGTGATGAAACGGTGAGTGGAATCGATGCATATTCATGGATGTCTCACATTACTGATACCAACAGATCTTCACATTCTGGTTTGGGATGATCTGCCAATGTAGCAAAGCATCATAAAACCCAACCAGGACAACCTAACGAAGACTGAACACGCAAGCACAGACAAGTGGCCCAGACTGCAAAAGAAACATTAAGAACATTTTCAAGGAAAGAAATGTTCAGAACATTTTCAAGGCTCAGTTATCAAATACAGAGATAAAGGCCTTGGAATAGCTGACCTTTGACTGTCTGGTATGGAAAACGTGCAAAAACTTGCAATTTTGTCATTTGTGCTTTGATGAGGATATGAGCTACATTATCAAATGCTGAGCCTTAGAATATGTTTGACCAACTCAGTAACAGATACAAATGAAAACAGTCAAGATTCAAGATTGTTTAATGTCATTTCTGGTAATCAAGCGCAAAGGAGATCAAAATAACTGTTACTTAGGATCCAATGTAGAACAAAAAAGACACAATAAGATAAAAACATAATAATGATAATTAAAAAACACAATAAATACAAACAGATAAGATAGCTTTTATACATAGTTTGATTATATATCCATAAAGAGAAGATAGGCACAGGAGAGTCTACACATAAGGTAACTGACAGGAAATGATAAAGTAGTGGTGGGTGGGGTCACGGAAGGGTGGGTTAGTAGCTGGAGGTGTTGTGTTGATCAGCCTTTCTGCTTGGGGAAAGGTCCTGCCATGAATGCTGCATAGCCTCCTCCCGGATGGGAGTGGGACAAACAGTCCATGAACGGGGTGGGTGGGATCCTTCATGATGTTGCTGGCCCTTTTCTGCCACCTTTCTGCATATACTGTGTGTCCTTGATGGTGCATAGGCTGGTGCCGGTGATGCATTGGGCAGTTTTGACAACTCGCTGTAGAGCCTTCCTGTCTGGGGCAGCACAGTTTCTGTACCCTGCAGAGATGCAGGTTATTAGGATGCTCTCTACTGTGCTTCTGTAGAATGATGTGAGTATGGATGTGCATAGTCCTGCACCCCCCTTCAGAAAATGGAGGCATTGGTGAGTTTTTCAGACTGTGCAGGATGTGTTTTGAGACCCTGAGAGGTTGTGTACTCTTAGGAGTTTGAAACTGCCTGCTGTTTCCACTGCTGTGCTGCCAACATAAAGGCGTGTGTGAGTGATGTGAGTTCTCCTAAAATCAACAACCATCTCCTTTGTCTATTGATAGTGAGGAAGAGGTTATTTACCTGGCACCAGGCCTCAAGTTTTCCACCTCCTCTCTGTAGGCTATCTAATCATTGTTGGTGATCAGTCCCACCAATTTGACAATGTGATTACTCAGATATTTGGCTGTGCAGTCATGTATGAACAGAATGTACACCGATGGGCTCAGCACATGGCCCTGGTGGGCACTTGTGTTGGGGATGCTGGGGAAGGAGAAGCAGTTGTACATCCCGATTATCTTAGATCCGTTGGTTAGGAAGTCCAACATCCAGTTGCACAGTGGTGTATTTAGACCGAGGGGTGGGAGTTTGTTCACCAGGGTCTATTGTAAAATAATGTTTAATATATATAGCACTAGGAATAGCAGTGTTTGATCAAGCACAGGTTGTAACTTGCCCTTGAGGCCAAGGAGGTCTGACAAAACTGATAATTAATGCTAAACTCCACTTCATGGTTGGAATCAGTCATTTAGACTGTTGGAAGTTGGCACAAGGAAAGTATTGTTTAAGACTTGCTACTGCATGCACAGAGGCCGAGGTTAAATCTTGGCACCTAGGAGACCACCTCCTTGGGATGAACACCATAATGGAAGCATCCCCTCCACATCAACTCAAATAGGGCAAATAGGATTAGTGCTGAGGGGCAATACGATTCACATGGATTGGTCTAACTCTAATACAACATCTCTATGTCCCACCTCTCAGGAGGGTTTTGACATGGAGTTAAGGAGGAAGAAGTACTTGGGACACACAGAAAAGCAGAGAGTTTATAACCATATAATAATTACAGCACGGAAACAGGCCATCTCGGCCCTTCTAGTCCGTGCCGAACTCTTACTCTCACCTAGTCCCACTGACCTGCACTCGGTCCATAACCTTCCATTCCTTTCCTGTCCATATATCTATCCAATTTAACTTTAAACGACAACATCAAACCTGCCTCAACCACTTCTGCTGGAAGCTCATTCCACACAGCCATCACTCTCTGAGTAACGAAGTTCCCCCTCATGTTACCCATAAAATTTTGCCCTTTAACTCTCAACTCATGTCCTCTTGTTTGAATCTTCCCCACTCTCAATGGAAAAAGCCTATCCACGTGAACTCTATTTATCCCCCTCATAATTTTAAACACCTCTATCAAGTCCCCCCTCAACCTTCTACGCTCCAAAGAATAAAGACCTAAAAAAGTTTAGGGGGTGGTTGCTAAGCCATGGCCAAAGACAGATGAAGTTGCTTGGAATCTGGGAGGTGGGACAGTTGGAGTGGCAAAAATGCCAAGCTTGTATTAATGGGGTGCAGCACAACCCAGACACAGGGTCAGTATCAAATGGAAGTTGCGGGGTTGGCGGGGGGCAATGCAGCAAAGTGCAGTGTAATCACAGAGTGCCACGGCATAGCTGAGTTTGCTCAGGGATAGGTAGGTGTGATCTTACATGGGATAGGGCAGAGTCATAGAGTGATACAGCATGGAAATAAATCCTTCAGCCCAAATGGCTCATCCATGCCGACCAAGTTGTCTACCTGAGCTAGTCTCACAGCTGCAGTTGGTCAGTATCCCTCTAACTTTTCCAATCCATGTCCGTCAGACATTGAAATTTTCCATCCCTCTACTGCTTCCTATAGCAGTTCTTTCTATATACCCACCTCTCTCTCTGTGAAAAGGTTTTCCCTGAGGCCCCCATTAAATCTTTCCCCTCTCATGTTATGCCCTCCAGGTTTAGAGGCTCCTACCCTGGAAAAAAATATCCTGACCATCCACTTCATCAATACTCCTCATGATTTTATAAGCCTCTCAGCTTCCTGTGCAGGGGTGTAGAAAGCTCCAGCCTCTCTTCTGATAGCTCAGGTGTCCATACAACAAGAATCTGAAGTTTATGAAGGGCAGTCAGAACATCCCCATTGAAAGTGATTGCAGAAGGGACAAGGAAAACCCAAGTTTTTAAAAAAATAGAGAACTGAAACAATGGGGAATAAATTTCTGTCCAACTGGAAATTGAGATCATCTGCTAACTGTGCTGCACAAACTTTTCTGCAATTCTACAACTAACTTGGTTCAGTCTGGATGAGCTCACATGCAAAAGATAGACTCACTTTAAATAAGATGCATTCCATCTACTCCAAACCTTTCAGGAATAAAAGAGCATATGTCACTTTTTATTTCAGATTGGAATGCTATTTTAAAAACCACTCAAAAATCAATAAAATTGTTGTTTATTAAACATGACTGTCTTCTAGTTCTAATAAATATAACTTGGATAAAACTGTGATTGTTTGCTGGTGCTTTTCTATGCATAATTTAGTGACAGAAAAAAAATTCTCTGCCCACATGCCAACTGAAAAAATAGAGTAATATAAATTAAGTGTGATAGCCTCCGTAACTGGCCAGCGCCCAAATGAGGAGTTAAATGGCTGTCATTATACTGTGAACAAATTCCTAATGCAAGACACACAGGCAGAATGTTTTTACTTTTTGCCACGTGTGTGGTTTCAGGCAGAGCCAAAGATGAGTGGGATAAAGTGCTGAATTCACAAGATTTTTACACTATAGGCATACATCCATTGACATGAACTCAGCTGAATGGATATATCTCAACTCACTGATCCCTGCTCTTATCTCTGCATCTTTACTGCAATTATTTCCCTCTCCAGCCTTATCAACACAGCTTCTCAAACTTCAGCAGAACTTAGAAACTTATTTAAGGAGACAATGAATATTTGGTTTTACCTCCATTGAAAGACAATAAGGCACTGTGAGCTAGTGTGAGGACTTTGGCATGAGAATATTATGACAAGCTTCAATGCAGACTGACATCAGTTTAGCATAGAACCTAAACTTGTGTGGGCAGCATAGCTCAGAATTGCAACATCTGGGAAGCCTTTAAACTTTTTAAATCTGCTCTTGACCTTGACTGAGTAATGTCTGGTCTGTCCTCCAGCCAAAATACAGAGTAGGGTGAAGGAGGGGGAGTGTGGATGGAATGAGGTGGAATAAGCACCATATAGATCATTACTCAGCAATCAATTGATACCAACTCTTCCCACTCCCTACCTCAGTTCTACATTTCCGTAGATTATTTACATTTTAAATGGATGTTCCTCAGAGAAAATGTGCTAATGTACCACCCCTATGGAATTCACATCCATTCTCTACATATTTTATTTTACATTTAGGCACAAACTAACTTAACACTTTGAACCCATTTCAAAGGTCTCTGGCTCCGCTGTATTCTGGTCGAGAGAGCTGTTGTAGAATGGAATTTGACAGCAATGAAAATTATTTTTGAGGGGTACATTTTATTTGAGACAGGATTGCAGGGGGTAATTCCCAAAATATAGTTAACTACACAAGTAGATGACTTCTGAGGGCACTAAGAGCCCTCGAGATATTGACGGGGCAGCCACTGCACGCATCATCTGAATATCCAAACATAAGCACCAGTGGATTTGAAATGATGGTTAAAGTGAGCGGGGAAACTCAGTCTGTAGTTAGATGACGAAGTATATATGACGGGCCACCAGCGAGGAAGAAGCGGTGATAGAGTTTAGCACAGAAAAGGTCCAGAGAGATGGTCTTTAGAAACGCAGAGGAGGAGGGGTGGAGGTTGGTTGCCCGAATCTGAGGTTCCGTCAGAACTAGACTGTTCTGGGGCACCTCAACGGCGAGGTGAAATCCAAGTAACAGCGTGAGTCCCGCTCAGTCTGCGGGGAAAGGCAAGAACAAAAAAATAATGATTTAGCCAACTGGAGAAGAAATACGCCGAAGTGCATCCGCTAAATCTAAACCCTCACAACTCTCTATTCCACATAGAACACGCATGGTTTAGTTGGTCTAAGTTTCTACACAAGACTTCCCTTAAATACATATGTAATGGAGGAAGTTACACAAAGTCGACATTACGCATCCCTGTGCATTGGGTCTGAAATAAAATTCAATGACGGGCTCCGAGCCCATCAACTCTTCGCACGATTAGGCAACGGCAGACGCATCTCAAAGTGTACAGAACTAGCATTTAAGCGGTCTGAGCGAAGCCTTCTCGGGTGGCTCGGCGAACTGTCATCAAGCTCCTGCAGTTGGAACTTTCAATCAGCCAGTTTCCTTGCAAGCACTGCAGCTTTCGATAAAAACAGCAAGTCTGCAAAGAAAGTACAACAAAATCCATCTTACCTTTCGCTTCATTTTGGGATCTTCCCAGATGTCAAACCAGCACTTGGATTGCAGGACACATTCGGCGTTGTGATCACAACCGGGTCATTGGTAAATCAGAGGGCAGTCTATTCAATGCACAGCTAAACTGCTGTGGACGTGGTTTTTACACAGCTCGCCTCTCACCCTGTCTCATCGCCTGTTACACTGACACAAAGCTCAACCCATTTACACACTGCCTTTTCATTGGCTCATGGGTAAATACAACCTCAGATTGCACAGGCAAAAGGTGGTGCTTCAAACTGAAAAAAATCTTTTAACAAGAACATTGTGAAAGAAACATCCTGTTTCAAGCTTGGAGTGAAGGAATTCTTTGTCAGATTAGACAGACATCAATAATAATATAAAATACAGGATCACAAAAGCAAGTCCTGGAAATCCTATTCCTGTGACCTAGCAACCATTAAGACCCTCCTCTAAAATGGATTCATTTCAAAGCCCTTCACCTCATGCCCCCCACATGAAATAGGCTAAGAAACAAAACCTTTTCTGTTTACAGTCTCTTCTATTGACATCTCCCGCTGACATCTTCTTCTTTCATTCAGTTTTTCTTTTGTTCGGTGTGAATTCAAAGCAATATGACATTCAGATTCCAGGCACCAGGGGGATAAGCGGCAGTTTTCTGACAAGACAGGGCTTTTGCAGACATCAACTCAAACTGTCCCTCACATATACACACACACCAGGCTCTACAAACCAACGTCATCATAATTTATAGTTACATTATAGTTTTCTAAGATTGCAAACACATGCACAGACCATCACACTTCAGCTCAGCCTGATTATAGATTCAGAAAGCATGGAAACCAGTCCTTTGGCCCAACTGGTCTGTGCTGGCCCTCTAAGTCAATCCCACTTGATCGTGTCAGGCCCATGTTGCTCGAAACTTTTCTTGTCAATGTACCTGTCCAAGTACCTTTTAAATGTTGTTAATGTAATTGCCTAAGCCACTTCCTCTGGCAGCTCATTCTACATACTGACCACACTCGGGGTGAAAAAGTTGCTCCTCAAGTTCCTTTAAAATCTCTCACCTTCGACCTTTAATTCTTGAATCCTCAACCCTGGGAAAAACATTGTGCATTCACCATATTAATGCTCCTCGGGATTTTATACACCTTAATTATTCTTGGCCTCTTCACCACTATGCCCTCTATCATTCAGAAGATATTCACACCCTCAGTTATGAGTGCTTAAAACACAATCCTTCTCTAGCTCTTCTCCCAAATGACAAATTTGAATTACAGTGTCTCTCTTTTGAGCAAGATAAGGGCAATCAGGTGTTAACTGGCTTCACTTAACTTTTGTATGAATGGGGATGAGGGTCACTGTAGAAAGATCAGGAGTATAAATCCCTCTCCGTATTGCATGTGTTGACCCACTGAGTTGAGTTCCTGTGGACCACAGGGGTCCTCACTAGAGATGCTGCTCACTGAATAAGACTTCTTCTAGAGGTGATACAGAGGCACAGCTAGGCAACTGCTGTCTCTCAGCTCCAGTGATATCTGAGTGAAAGTTGCATATTTTCTCTGTGACCACCTGTGTTTCTTCCCACAACCTAAAGGGTAGGTTAATTAGTGCTTGTATATTGTCCCCTGCTCACAGTATGTAGAAAGGTGGTCAAATCTGGGGTGAATTGATGGGAATATGGGGAGAATGAATTGGAAATAGTGTAAACATAGAAACATAGAAAATAGGTGCAGGAGTAGGCCATTCGGCCCTTCAAGCCTGCTCTACAATTCAGTATGATCGTGGCTGATCATCCAACTCAGAACCCTGCACCAGCCTTCCCTCCATACCCCCTGATCCCTTTAGCCACAAGGGCCATATCTAACTCCCTCTTAAATATAGCCAATGAACTGGCCTTAACTGTTTCCTGTGGCAGAGAATTCCACAGATTCACCACTCTCTGTGTGAAGAAGTTTTTCCTAATCTCGGTCCTAAAAGGTTTCCCCTTTATCCTCAAACTGTGACCTCAAACTAGGATTAATATAACACACACCAAATGCTGGAGGAGCTCATCAGGCCAGGCAGTAACTATAGAAAAGAGTAAACAGTCGGTGTATCAGGTCGAGACCCTTCATTGGGTTCTTAGTCTGAAAGTCCTGAAGAAGGGTCTTGGCTTGAAACATCAACAGTTTACTCTTTTCCATAGATGCTGCTTGGTTTGCTGAGTTCCTCCATCATTTTGTGTGTGTTGTTTTGGATTTCCAGCATCTGTCGATTTTCTCATGTTTAGGATTAGTGTAAGTGGGTGCTGGAGATTTTCGTGTAGATAAAGTCTTGTATGACTCTGTGACCCTCAGTCTCGTGAAGTATATAAGATCCTATTTTACCCTCTTACAGGGAGAGGATCATATTTTCTTGATATATATATCCTATTTTCCTTGAATCAGACTGAGCATTTTCTTCAGGTGCAGAAGGGGTTTAAGAACATTATCTGCAGCATGAGATTTCCAGTGCCCAATGCTCATGCTTTTTCTATGAAGCAAAGTTCAATAACAATATGTCACAAACACCAAAAAGCATATTACTGTGTGACAATACTGTGCAACAAAGATGGCAGAGTTAGCAACAAGAGTTGTTCATTTATTACTATGTTATTAATCCTATTGTGCTATAATTATCTAAATGGACCAGTCCAAAGAGGTGTTTATGTCTGTGGGGTGGAGGAGACCCCTATTGGAACAGACAGACAGACAGCAGTGCACAAACATTAGCACTGTGTTAACTTATTGACCACAAAATAAATTGCATGTGCTTATATGATGGTTCAAAGTACATTTATTATCAAAGCATGTATACATTATACAGTCTTGAGATTTGTCTCCTCACAGGCAGCCACAAAACAAAGGAACCCCAAAACGCATTCAAAAAAAGACCGTCAAACACCTAATGTGCAGAGGGAAAAGCTGTGCAAAGACTAAAGCAAATAGCATTCAGAACCTAAGTTTTAGAAAAGACACAGAGCCAGATGAATGGATGAATATCTGTACTTTTATTATCTGATCAAGACATTCCAAGATATTTAGAACCTGCACCATTAAACTGGTGATTATGAGTAATTATATCCACAATGTTTAAACAGCATTTCAACACGGGAACAGGAGCAGACAGTTCATTCATGTGAATCTGTTCAGTCATTCTTAAGTCATGGCTAATGGCTGTGGATAGATGCCCTTAACTTATTATCAAATTTGATCTTAAAAATATCTGTTACTCTAATATCCACAGCCTTTTAAGGAGTGAATTCCAGTCTTATACTAATCTTTGTGTGAAGAAGCGCTTCTGATTTTTCTCCTAAGTGATCTAAGTGTTTTTGCTCTTTTATTCTTAGTCCCTGCACCTGAAAAAAAAATGGTTCCTCTATACTCACGCAATCAAGTGCTTTAATCATTTTAAATGCCTGAATTAGATCACCCCTCAGGTGAGGGGATGGAACACAAATATATTCACTATCATTACAACTTAACACTTTAAACTAATCTCTCCCACATTCGCAATTTCGAGCCATGCTTGGAGGAGTATGTGAAATATTGTTGCCTTTTTTTGTCTAGCCCACACTGCTATCAAGATTAATTCTAGTGGGATGAATGATTGCTCATTATAAGTAGAAACCAAGAGAATAAGAGTAGCCATTGTCCAATTGAGCCGCTCTGCCATTTAATACAATAGCATTTCTCAGTCTCAATGCTCAAATTCCCATTCTCTCACCTTGATGCTTTTTGTCTAGAAATCTATGTACCTCCTCCTTAAATGTATTTGATGATGCTCTCTACAGCTTCCTGTAGTGGATAATGTCACGGGTACAACATTCTGGAGAAATTTGTTTTCATCTCATTCCTAAATGCCTTATCTCCTAACTAGGGAGTAATTCATGATTTACAGTCATATAGTCATAGAGAAGTACAGCACAGAAACAGGCCCTTTGGCTTATCTAGGCCATGCCGAAACCATTTAATATGCCTACTCCCATCGACTTGCACTGGGCCCACAGCACCCCCATATCTCTACTTTCCATCTCTTTAATGTTGAAATCAAGCTCACATCCACTTCTTGTGTTGGCAGCTTGTTCCACGCTCTCACAACCCTCTAACTGAAGAAGTTTCTCCTCATGTTCCCCTTAAACTACTCACTTTTCACCCTAACTTGTGGTTGTAGTCCCAACCAATATTTCTGTTCTGAAATATTAATGGATTAAAACATTAATGAGCTAAAATGGCTTATGACAAAAAAGACAATATTCACCCACTAGTGAATGTTTGTGAGGTTAAATTAAACTTAAACCTTTTCTTATGGTTAATCTAGTAACAGTTGGTATGCTGCATAACGCTAAGGGGCAGAAAACGCTGGTGGGAGTTGTGTACAGGCCACCTAACAGTAGTAGTGAGGTTGGGGATGGTATTAAACAGGAAATTAGAAATGTGTGCGATAAAGGAACTGCAGTTATAATGGGTGACTTCAATCTACATGTAGATTGGGTGAACCAAATTGGTAAGGGTGCTGAGGAAGAGGATTTCTTGGAATGTATGCGGGATAGTTCTCTGAACCAACATGTCGAGGAACCAACTAGAGAGCAGGCTATTCTAGACTGAGTATTGAGCAATGAGGAAGGGTTAACTAGCAATCTTGTTGTGAGAGGCCCCTTGGGTAAGGGTGACCATAATATGGTGGAATTCTTCATTAAGATGGAGAGTGACATAGTTAATTCAGAAACAAAGGTTCCGAACTTAAAGAAGGGTAACTTTGAAGGTATGAGACGTGAATTAGCAAAGACAGACTGGCAATTGACACTTAAAGGGTTGACGGTGGATATGCAATGGCAAGCATTTAAAGATCGCATGGATGAACTACAACAATTGTTCATCCCAGTTTGGCAAAAGAATAAATCAAGGAAGGTAGTGCACCCGTGGCTGACAAGGGAAATTAGGGATAGTATCAATTCCAAAGAAGATGCATACAAATTAGCCAGAAAAAGTGGCTCACCTGAGGACTGGGAGAAATTCAGAGTTCAGCAGAGGAGGACAAAGGGCTTAATTAGGAAGGGGGAAAAAGATTATGAGAGAAAACTGGCACGGAACATAAAAACTGACTGTAAAATCTTTTATAGATATGTGAAAAGAAAAAGATTGGTTAAGACAAATGTAGGTCCCCTACAGACAGAAACAGGTGAATTGATTATGGGGAGCAAGGACATGGCAGACCAATTGAATAATGACTTTGGTTCTGTCTTCACTAAGGAGGACATAACTAATCTTCCGGAAATAGTAGGGGACAGAGGGTCCAGTGAGATGGAGGAACTGAGGGAAATACATGTTAGTAGGGAAGTGGTGTTAGGTAAATTGAAGGGATTAAAGGCGGATAAATCCCCAGGGCCAGATGGTCTGCATCCCAGAGTGCTTAAGGAAATAGCCCAAGAAATACTGGATGCATTAGTGATAATTTTTCAAAACTCTTTAGATTCTGGACTAGTTCCTGAGGATTGGAGGGTGGCTAATGTAACCCCCTTTTTAAAAAAGGAGGGAGAGAGAAACCAGGGAATTATAGACTGGTTAGCCTAACATCGGTGGTGGGGAAACTGCTAGAGTCAGTTATCAAAGATGTGATAACAGCACATTTGGAAAGCGGTGAAATCATCGGACAAAGTCAGCATGGATTTGTGAAAGGAAAATCATGTCTGACGAATCTCACTGAATTTTTTGAGGATGTAACTAGTAGGGTGGATAGGGGAGAACCAGTGGATGTGGTATATTTGGATTTTCAAAAGGCTTTTGACAAGGTCTCACACAGGAGATTAGTGTGCAAACTTAAAGCACACGGTATTGGGGGTAAGGTATTGATGTGGATAGAGCATTGGTTGGCAGACAGGAAGCAAAGAGTGGGAATAAACGGGACCTTTTCAGAATGGCAGGCGGTGACTAGTGGGGTACTGCAAGGCTCAGTGCTGGGACCCCAGTTGTTTACAATATATATTAATGACTTGGATGAGGGAATTAAATGCAGCATCTCCAAGTTTGCGGATGACATGAAGCTGGGCGGCAGTGTTAGCTGTGAGGAGGATGCTAAGAGGATGCAGGGTGACTTGGATAGGTTGGGTGAGTGGGCAAATTCATGGCAGATGCAATTTAATGTGGATAAATGTGAAGTTATCCACTTTGGTGGCAAAAAGAGGAAAACAGATTATTATCTGAATGGTGGCCGATTAGGAAAAGGGGAGGTGCAACGAGACCTGGGTGTCATTATACACCAGTCATTGAAAGTGGGCATGCAGGTACAGTAGGCGGTGAAAAAGACGAATGGTATGCTGGCACTTATAGCGAGAGGATTCGAGTACAGGAGCAGGGAGGTACTACTGCAGTTGTACAAGGCCTTGGTGAGACCACACCTGGAGTATTGTGTGCAGTTTTGGTCCCCTAATCTGAGGAAAGACATCTTTGCCATAGAGGGAGTACAAGGAAGGTTCACCAGATTGGTTCCTGGGATGGCAGGACTTTCATATGATGAAAGACTGGATCAACTAGGCTTGTACTCTCTGGAATTTAGAAGATTGAGGGGGGATCTTATTGAAACATATAAAATCCTAAAGGGATTGGACAGGCTAGATGCAGGAAGATTGTTCCCGATGTTGGGGAAGTCCAGAACGAGGGGTCACAGTTTGAGGATCAAGGGGGAGCCTTTTAGGACCAAGATTAGGAAAAACTTCTTCACACAGAGAGTGGTGAATCTGTGGAATTCTCTGCCACAGGAAACAGTTGAGGCCAGTTCATTGGCTATATTTAAGAGGGAGTTAGATATGGCCCTTGTGGCTAAAGGGATCAGGGGGTATGGAGGGAAGGCTGGGGCGGGGTTCTGAGTTGGATGATCAGCCATGATCATAATAAATGGCGGTGCAGGCTCGAAGGGCCGAATGGCCTTCTCCTGCACCTATTTTCTATGTTTCTATGTTTCTATGTTCTAACATTTTATCTATTATATCTCCACCTGTAAAAATCTATCTGGAGATTTTCGCCTTTCGCAACTATGCAAATGTTTTGTAAAAAGAGGTCTGAATGTGGGAAACTGAAGGGTTAATAATAGAATTAGATTAAAAGCAGCTGCTTACATATTTTTTTCACAAAATAACCCTATATCAATACCCTGAGGATGGGAGTGTTTTAAAAGTGGATTGAACTAAAAAAAAAGAAACTGAAGAATTCAAGAGTCAACGAGTAAGAAATATTTAAACTATTTTTAAGTGCTTCCATGCCTGTACACAAAGGAAGAAAGTAGCTAACTGAAATGTGGGTCCTTTAGATACAGAGGTGAGGCCATATGACAGAACTATTAAACATATTTATATCAAAACATTATATTCAATATCACAAATGACCTGATTTGGTACAACCAAGCAAAGTTCACTGCCAAGAAGGCCCACCAGCACCTTTACTTCCTGAGAAAACCAAAGAAATTTGGTCTGTCCCCTAAAACCCTCACTAATTTTTATAGGTGCACCGTAGAAAGCATTCTTCTAGGGTGCATCACAACCTGGTATGGAAGTTGTCCGGTCCAAGACTGAAAGAAGCTGCAGAAGATCGTGAACATGACGCAGCACATCACACAAACCAATCTTCCGTCCTTGGGCTCACTTTACACCGCACGCTGTCGGAGCAGTGCTGCCAGAATAATCAAGGTCACGACCCACCCAGCCAACAGACTTTTCGTCCTTCTTCCCTCTGGAAGAAGGTTCAGGAGCTTGAAGACTCGTATGGCCAGATCTGGGAACAGCTTCTTTCCAACTGTGATAAGACTGCTGAATGGATCCTGACCCGGATCTGAGCCATACCCTCCAAATATCCAGACCTGCCTCTCGTTTTTTTTTGCACTACCTTACTGCCCATTTTTCTATTTTCTATTTATGATTTATAATTTAAAGTTTTAGTATTTACTAATTTTAACTATCTTTAATATCTTTAATATTTAATATTTGTAATCCAGGGAGTATGAAGCGCAGAATCAAATATCTCTGTGATGACTGTACGTTCTAGTATCAATTGTTTGGCGACAATAAAGTATAAAGTGTAAAGTATTTTTTACTACAATAAATACAGTGCACTAAACATAAGTTTAATGAGAGTTAAAAACTTAAAGAGAATGTGTTGGAGAAATTAAGACTACTGAAAGCTAATAAAATAATTTGGAGCAACATACACAGAATGCTGGAGGAACAAGAGGATAAATACGAGAGGACATGGCTTTAGCGTGAAAGGGGAAAGGTTTAGGGGGAACATTAGGGGAAACTTCACTCAGAGAGTGGTGGGAGTGTGGAACGAGCTGCCATCTGACGTGATAAATGCGGGCTCACACCTAAGTTTTAAGAATAGGTACATGGATGGGAGAGGTCTGGAGGGTTATGGACTGGGTGCAGGTCAGTGGGACTAGCGGAATAATGTTTCAGCACAGACCAGAAGGGCCGAATGGCCTGTTTTCTGTGCTGTAGTGTTCTATGGTTCTATGATTCTATGGAACTCAGCAGACCAGGCAGCATCAATGGAAAAGAATACAGTCAACGTTTTGGGCCAAGACCCTTCGGCAGGACAGGTTGCTCAGATTTCCAGCATCTGTAGATTTTCTCTTGAAAATAAATTGGACCTGATAGCTTGGATCCTGAGGTACAAAAAGGATGTATATGAAGACTAGAAAGGCTGGGAACCTGTGAGCTTATTTGCTTTGCTGAAAATAACAAATAAGTGGAATAACTTTTAAATTGATACAAAATAGTACGAATGATGCACAAGGAACACAGGAGTATACAATAGAAGACATTGTTTGGAAGGTAAATAGTATGTTGACATTAGATCTGCACTCCCACTGAATGTCTTGACAAATGCAACAACAAGATCAAAGGAAATATGCATGTCTAACTAAAGGGAAAGAGAGAAACCTCAGGGCTTTTGCTGTCATTTTCCAGGTGTTTTTACAGTATGTGACAACATATAGAGGCAGCAGCTTTTGGATCAGGGTAGTAAGGATTTCTCTGTATACCAGGGTGTTACATTACTTTATATATGTGATGGGCAGGGGTCAGAGTAAGGAGAAGGTGAGTGATTAGGGCAGAGAAGATTGATTCATTTTAAATATTTCCTACTCCCCCTCATCATTTCCCCAATGTCTCTCTCTGCCTCAGTCAACCTTTTTAGTGTTACAAACTGCTACAATTCCTTAATGACAATGACGTGCTCCTGTTAATTTTTAATTACCACAGGAATTTTCAGGAGACTGGTCCCACCTCAAAAATTTCCAACAGAAGGAAGGACTGATTTGCAAAAATATTAAATGATCTTAAAAAGAGAGATAAGAAGATGCCCTGGATTTCTGGACAGCATATGAATGTGAGGCAACATGATCCAGAAAACTTGGAGGCAAAAAAAAAATGCCCTTGTTTGAAACTCTGCCTGCACCACCACTGATTATTATGAACAGAATGAAGTTTACTTAAATCTCATGCATACGTCTGCCAAGAAGAGGCTTGGCTAAAAGCAGCAGTCTGGTTCATTGCAGATGGCAGTAGGAATCTGTGGCATGCTGAGGCAAGTGCACAGGAATGCACACAACAGCCTGATGCCTGACAGCTTTTCATGAACGGTAGTAACTCTTCAGGGATTGAAACTCAGTGTTTTGAATCTTGAGCCTGTGTACATTCTCCACACAGGCATACCAGAGCTGTTGTTTTCATAACTTTGCAAACTCCCTTTGGAGAATATTGTGAGCTATTGGAAGAATTCAGTGCTTGGTTTTCGGTCTGGCAGGTGTGAACACTCCTCTGTGGCAAGAAGAACCTCAGTATCGGGTTGGTTCTTGTTTTGTGGTGGGATAGTTTTACAGGTTAAGAAACTAGGATGTTTACCTTTACCCACACTCATCAAATATATAAAATCTACCAGCTGCCGATACAGAATTCAGTGCTGCAACTGTGTGGAGAGTTTAAATCCTGCATCCCTGAATTTGATGTGGAAGTATAACCAGTAGGCTGGAGTCAGGCTTTATTACGAATGTGGTTCTGAAACTGGAGCTTGGCTTACAACTTAAGTAGTTCCTGTGATGATACATTAATGGCCAATGAAGATTTTATTTAAATACCTTCCTGAGGCCTAACATGTTTGCAATGCACCATAAACCTTTCACAGTGGAAGGCCGTCTCTTAGTATGCAGTCACTGTAGGACCCTGTCTAGGGCCAGGTCAGGGGGAGGGGAGAATGTTTGTAGGAACGGAAGGTGGGCTGGGGGGTGGTGTTGTGGTTTGGGGCATGGATGGACATGCAATGTGTTGCTAGAGATTAACAAGTGAGTTAAGTAAGGAATGGCTACCAGGTAGGGACAGAGAAAGAGTCAGGCTGGAAGGTCAATACTCGATCGAAGATGAGAATTGGTTGATAGGGAATGGTACAAGGGGATATTGGGGGAACAGTCAACAAACAAATAAGTGCTGATGCAGTCTTTTTACATAAAACATTGACAATTCCTTGTCTCTAATGGATGCTACTTGATCTGCAGAGTTCCTCTCGCAGATTATTTTCTGCTCTGTATTACAACATCTGCAATCTTTGGCATCTCTTGGATACCGACAGAGAATTAGTTTCCAGGAATTGGAAATGGAACTAGGGCAAAGGCTGGATTAGGTAGATTGGGGGCTGAGTAATCATTAGGGGGTGTTTGGGGCCATGATGAAGAGCCAGAAGTGATTAAGTAGTAGGAAAGGGGTTGGAAGAAGTGTAGATGTCATGAGATGCACAAGAATTGATAAATCCAAAGAGCCAGATAGTTTCTACCAGTTTGCGATAGGAAGCAAGGGAGGAGAAAGCTGGGGCCCTGATGGAGAGTTTTGCATCATTGTTAGCTGATGAAGACTGAAGGGTAGCAGGGATAAACTCAGTAACAACAGGTCAGTGAGCTTTACTTCAGGAAATTATTGGAGAGAATCCTAAAGGATAGGATTTGGACTTTTGGAAGGAGTATGTATAAGTATAGTCATACATGGCTTTGCGCTGTGGTGATCTTGCCTTACTAATTTGATTGAGATTTTTGCTTTCAGCTCATAATGTCTCTGCAGATGATCTTTACTGATTCCATTCACCGGGACTTGGTCCACAGCTTTCCACATCATAGCAATTCAAGTGCTTGTCCTGATGCTTCTTAAATGTTGTGAGAATGCTTGCTTATGCAGTCTCCCCTCATAACCTAAACATTTCATCACAGGCTGGAGTATTGTATGCACTTCTGATTGCTTCCTAGAAGAAGAAGAACATGATTTCACTGGCGAGGCTGCAGAGAGAATTCATCAGGAAGAATCTCCTCTGGGATGGAATTTTTTTAGTTATGAGGAGATACTGGATAGGCTGGTTTTTTCTTTCTTGAAGAGGAAGCAGAGGGGTCTGATAGTGGAGTACAAAATTATATGAAGCTTTGATGTTGGAAGTTAGTAAGAAATGTTTCTCCATGTTAGAGGTGTCTGAGACCAAAATATCTGAAGCATATGTTTAAAGTGAGGAGCAAGGGGTTTAAAGTTCAAAGTTAAAAATTAAGCTTTTATCAAAATCACCATCTACAACCCTGGGATTCATTTTCTTGTGAGCATTCATAGTAAACACAACGAAACACAACGTTTCCGACACCGACGTTTGTCTGTGCAGCTCAACAGGTGTGCATTCTGAGGTGACTCAGCAGTCTGATTCCAGAAAGGCATTGAAAGTGAGGGCAGGTAAACCGTCCGGCCACTCTTGGAGCAAAGATGTAGCCATTTTTCCCCTCTGCCTCGAGCAGCAATCGAATCTGCACGGTGACTATTCTCAGAGTTGTTGGACACTTGTCCTATGAGGGCACACCATCCAGTCCGGTCCTGAGCACTCCACTCAAGGTACTTAGTTACAATGTCAGTATGCGTGAGGCTGGCTTTCACACAGTCCTTGAACCTTTTACGAGGTCTCCACCTCTCTGTATAGGAATTGTTTGGGAATACTGAAATCCTCCATGTGTATAACATGCCCTGTCCAGTGAAGCTGGTCTTGTGGGATCATTGCTTCTATGCTTCTACTCTCTGCTCTTTCAAGGACTTCCAGGTTAGTGACATGGTCCTGCCAATGGATGCCCAGGATTCATTTCAGGCTATGTGTATGGAAGGCTTCCAGCATTTTAAGGTGCCTTCTGTATATGGTCTAGGTTTCACAGCCATATAACCATATAACAATTACAGCACGGAAACAGGCCATCTCGGCTAAGGATGATATAATAGACTAAGGACGACCGCTTTGTACACCTTGAGTTTCGTGGCTTTTTGCATGTTATGCTGGCTTAGTACACGTGAATGCAAGTACCGGAGGGCTTGACTGACCTTGCAAATCCTAGCACTGATTCCTTTGTCTAGGGAGCCATCACTAGAAGTAACACTTCTGAGGTATCTGAATTCCTCCATTGTTCTAAGCTGTGCACCTTCAACGCAGATGGACGGGGTGGGTGCCGCAGACATTGGACCGAGTTAAAACAGGACTTCCGTCTTTTGTAGGCTGATGGTGAGGCTGAATAGATGAGTGGCTTCTGTTAACAAGCAGCTGAAGATCGGCTTCTGTGTGGGCCGTAAGGGGACAATCATCAGCGTAAAGGGCTTCTCAAATGAGATTACTGAACATTTTTGCACAGCCCTCAGGTAATGCAAATCAAAAAGTGATCTGTCCATCGTGTACCTTATACATATCCCACGTTGTACGGTACTGAATGCACGGTGTAGTACAGATGTGAGGAACAGATGACAAAGTGCATGCATCAGTATGGACCCTCTCTTCACTCCACTTAAAATACTGAATTGCATCGAAGTCTCCCCATTCAACAGAACAAGGCCACTCATGTTATTGTAAAAGAGATGGACGGGGATGACGAATCTGCACAGGCACCCAAGTTTTGGCAGCACTCGCCATAAGGACTCCCTGTCGACTGTATCGAAGAAGGCAAGGAGTTGCAAATTCTTTCCAGTACACTTCTCTTGAACCTGACAAACGGTGAAAACCATGTCCATAGTACTACAGCCTAGGCGAAAACCACATTGTGCCTCAGGAAGATTCACCTTTGATATGTTGGCAATTAAGTGGTAGAGAATAATGTGAGCTAAGATCTCCCCCCTCCCTGACAGACAGGAGAGATATGCTCAGGTAGTTGCTGCAGTGAGCTCTGCTACCCTCGCTCTTGAACAGTGGAACAGTCATGGCATACCTAAAGTCCTCAGGCATGTCTTCTTCCTCCCATATGCTTGTCAGGATGTCGTGGAACACTGTGACTACTAGGGGGTCTTCTGACTTAAAGAGCTCATTAGGAGTTCTATCCCTCCCTGGGGCCTTACCAGAGTTTGTCTGAGAAATGGCTTTCGTAAATTCATCCAGGGTAGGAGGGAGGTCAAGGGTGTTGATAACAGGCTTCTGGGGGATCTGATCAAGCCCGGTTTGATTTACAGTACCCGACCTGTTGAATAGGTTACTAAAATATTCTCTCCATCTCTCGTTGGTGTTACTCCTAGCCTTATGCAGGCTTTTACCATCTGTTGATAAGATGGGCATGTGATTTGATTTGCGCTGTCCATAGATTATTTGATAGCCCTGCAGAACATCTTCCAGTTTTTTTGTGTCAGTGTAGCACTGAACTTCTTCCATGCATCGTGCACTCTGTGCTTGTCTCTGGAGGTGCTTAAGCTGATCGCATTTCAAAAAACAGGACAAGTCATTCTGCCATGCAATAAATGCTTTCTGCTTTTCCCACAAGATCTCGGTGATGTTCTCGTCATTTTCATCAAACTAATCTTGGTGGTTCCATTTCTAGTCCACACAACAAGATGGACAAACAAACAATGCGCAAAAGACAACAAACTGTATAAATACAAAAGAAAAAAATGATAATTATAATAAATAAATAAACAATAAATATTGAGAACATGAGGAGGAGAGTCCTTGAAATTGGTTGTGGGGATAGTTCAGTGTTAAGATGAGTGAAGTTGAGTGAAGTTATCCCCTCTGGTTCAAGAGCCTGAAAGTTGAGGGGTAATAACCGTTCCTGAACCTGGTGATTTGTGTCCTAAAACTCCTGTACCTCTTTCCTGATGGCAGCAGCAAGAAGAGAGCATGGACTGAATAGTGGGGTGGTCCTTGATGATGGATGCTGCTTTCTTGTGACAGTGCTCCATGTAGATGCGCGCAATGATCTGAGGAAGAATTATTTCGCCCAGAATGTGGTTGAATTGTAGAATGCATTCCCTGTGAAGATGCTTGACGTAATTACCCCACATCATCTAAGAAGTTTCTGAACAAGAACTTGAATCACCAAGGCAATGTGGGATTAGTATAGGTAGGTACATGATAGTCAACATGGATATGTTGGACTGATGGGCTGGTTTCTGAGCTGCATGGCACTAAGCTAAGCTAGCATCCTGATAAATCTCCTCTACACCCTCTTCAATGCAATCATGTCCTTCCTATAGTGGGGTGAACAGATCTGCACATAATAATCCAGCTGTGACTTAACCGAACTATTAAAGTTGTACCTAGTAGGCCTCTCTGCTATTATGATTTTAAAAATCAGACTAATGAAGGCATGTATTTTGCTGTCTTTTTTCAGTACCCTATCTACCTATGCTGCCATCTTCAGGCATCTCTGGAATTATACAACAAGGCCCCTTGGTCCCTCAATACCACTTTACACCCTTCCATTCGTTCATAGTGTATGTCCAACCCTGATTAGACCCCTCGAGTGCATCATCTGCACTTATCAGGATTAAATGCCATCTGCCACTGTCCTACCCAATTTACCAGCTGGTCACTATCATTCAGCATCCTAAAACTACCATCTCCCCTCTCTAACAACACTACCAATATTCATGTCATTTGAAAAATTTACTAATGATACCGCCTACATTTACAACTAAGTCATTAATGTATATCAGAAGCAGATTTTCAATCTCAAAAGTAACCCTCTACTCTCACTCTCTGTCTCCTACTTCCAACCAATTTTGGATCCATTTTGCTGATTTGCCTTTTATTTCTTAGCCTCCCATTTGGGACCATTTGAAGTCTATGCAAACTTCTACATAAAATATACTCAGTCAGACAGAATCTCAAATCAACTGTATGTCATTATTCTTTGCAAAAATCTTTTTAAAATTTGCTAAACTACTGTATATGTCATCTGTTTGAATAACAAATTTTACATTGCAATCCTACATTTTAAGGTTCAACATATTAATGTAGAAACAGCAAAATTAATCAAATGACGGACTGTACATCCCATCACATGAAAATGTTCCAATCAGAATCAAGTTTAATATCATTGGCATACAGTATGTTATGAAATTTGTTGTTTGAGGCGCATTATATTGCAATAGAGAAAAAAGCTATAACTTACAATAAGAAAAAAATATATAAATTAAGTGACTGGTGAAAAAAGAGAGCAAAATATTGAGGTAGTGTTCATGACTTAGTTCATTGTCTGCTCAGGAATCTGATGGTGGAGGGGAAGAAACATTGCATGTATGTCTTCAGACTCCTGTACATCTTATACCTTCTTCTTGATGGCAAGAGGTCAAGTCCTGAGTGATGGGGATCCTTAATGATGGACACCACCTTTCTGAGACATTGCCTTTTGAAGACGTCCTTGATACTGGGGAGGTTAGTGCCCATGATGGAGCTGGCTGAGTTTGCAACCCTCTGTAGCTCTTTCCAATCCTGTGCAGTGGCCCCTCCATACCAGATGATGATGCAACAGGAGCAGCGCTGAGGTGGTGCTTGCTGGTGCTATAGCACCAGCAGAAATTACAATAGCACCACCAAGAAATTAACTGAAATTTGACATACAAATTGCAGCTGCTTTGCTTTCTCTGTATAGTTTTGAATACAGCTTGTTTCTCCAGTTGTTCTAGTGAAACAGCACCCACAATTACCATAGTACCCACGCAGCAATAAAGTTATAAACTCTCTGCTGATCTGAGATCAGATCCACTCTAAACTTCTGCTTATTCGTTCGTTGTCAATGTCTTGCCGTTGCTGTCCTCAGATCAGTTAAGCTGATCTGAGATCACCTAAGGTGATGATGTCACTCACTCTCACTCATGCAAGAGATTATTAGTATACATCCAGGCACAGATCCATGGTCTCGAGAGACTAACGGATGCCACATACACACACACACACATTGTGCTTTTACAAGCTAACGTGGGCCTGGCACATGCATTATTTTGGCCGGCATGAAAAATGTATCAATTTTTAGTCAGAAAACGACCTCACCCAGAGGAATCAGTGGTGTCTCAGCCTGAGCCTGTCTTAATTGAAAGTGACATGCTTGATAAAGGACATGCAAAGATTGTCCAAGAAAATCGTGAGTATATGAGAGCAGTGGTTGAGTCTCTATGCTCTACTGCGTGCCAAGGCATTGCCCAGCGAGACACTGGGAGGATGATGGATCTGGCAATAGGGGAAACTGTTGAGTTGCTCAGTGTAATTGGGCAGTTTGATAAGACTGTAGCTAAAAAAAACAGAGGACAAACCTGGAAATGCAAAAAACACCCATCACGATATCCAAAGTGAAATTATGGGTATTATGGCAGAATGTCACAAAAAAACTGTAGGTCAATTGTTTAAGAAAAATTACAAGATGGCTTGAGTTGCAAAACTAGATTGAGGTGCTTTTATTTACCTCAAAACAAGATAAAAACTGGAAAAAAGCAATATATATAGCTACCCTCAGACTAAACACAAAAGAAAACTAACCCCAGAGCCTGTCTGTCTGTATCTTGTTTTACGGCGGTTGGCATCCAGCTTAATGGTGCATTACCGTCACCCTCTGCTCCAGAATGTGCACTAGAGATACGTTCTAAATCTCCTCACCCAATCGTGCGCGCGCGCACACACACACACACACACACTTCACCCTCCCATCTTTGATCATCCTAGTATCCTATTCCTGTTTATTCGTCATATTCTATAAAAAACCCCTGTACCCCCTAAAAACGCTAAAAAACCCTTGTACCCCCTAAAAACGCTAAAAAACCCCAGAGCCTTGGTAACCTGAGGCTTATAACTGCTAAGCCCCTCCCCCCAGACCAACCAAAAGCTAATTAACTCAATGATCCAATTAAAGATGGTATCCTCCACCATCAGCACACCTGTGCAGGTTGCTGCTGCCTCTATATGAGACAGCCCCATGCAGCAGCTCTGGTTCAGACCCAGTCACTATTACTGCTGGGGATGAGTGTTTTACCAAGTGCACCATGTGCCATCCGTAGTCAGTGACGAGCCTTCGTCACATTACCACCCTCCTCTCCTGCAGTGACAATGTTTGGCAGTCTTGACAGGAAGTCCGCTGTGATGTTCTCCTTGCCTGCTTTGTGCCGCACATAGAACCTGAAAGGTTGAAGTTCCAGGTACCACCTAGTCACCCTGGCATTCTGATCCTTCATTGTCTGGATCCAGATCAGGGCTCTGTGGTCCGTCTGGAGGTCAAACTCCCTCCCAAGAAGGTATTACCTGAGGCTGTCCGACACCCACTTGATTGTTAGACACTTCTTCTCGATTGTGGAGTATCGGATTTCACAGGGCAGAAGTTTCCTGCTGAGATATAACACAGGACGTTCCTCACCTGGCTCTTCCTGAGCCAGTACTGCCCCGATGCCTACACCTGAGGCATCCACCTGCACCAGGAAGCAGCGTTCAAAGTCAGGACTCTGCAACACAGGGGAAGAGCATAATTTCTCCTTCAGGCCCTGGAAAGCACTTTTACACTCCTCACTCCATCCCACAGGATTACGGGCCAACTTGCAGGTGAGGTTGGTCAATGGGGCTGACAGGGTTGAAAAATGAGGGATGAACCGTTGGTACCAGCCCACTAGGCCAAGAAAAGACCGGACCTGGGTCTTGGTACAGGGCCGTTCAGAATGGCCTCAACTTTATCCACCTGAGGCCGGACTTCTCCTCTCCCCAACTGATACCCCAGGTACTGGGTTTCCTGCCTGGCCCATTCACATTTCTGCAGCTTGAGTGTAAGCCCTGCCACATTGATTTCACCTAGGACTCGACGAAGGTGCTCCAGATGTTCCTCCCAAGTCAGGCTAAAAATGACCACATCATCCAAATAGGCAGCGCCGCAGTCCTCACAACCTTGCAGCACTCCGTCCATAAGCCTCTGGAATGTGGCTGGGGCACCATGCAAGCCAAAGGGCATCACCGTGAACTTAGAGGCCTAGAGGGGTCCTGAATGCAGTGAGGGGCCGGGACTGGCTCTCCAGGGGGACCTGCCAATACCCCTTGCAGAGGTCAAAGGTGGTGATGTAGTTGGCTCTCCCAATCCTCTCCAGCAGGTCCTCAATCTGGGGCATTTGGTAGGCATTGAAAAATGAGATGGCATCCAGTTTCCTAAAGTCAATGCAAATACAAAGAGTTCCATCCTTCTTCAGCACAATGACAATAGGGCTATTCCACTCACTTTCAGATGGTTCGATGACTCCCAGTTCCAACCTCAAGCGGATCTCCTCCTTCAACGTCTTCACCAGACATTCTGTTACTCCGTAACCTGCCTGCCGTACTGTACTGACCTGGTTTGACTGGAATGGCATGCTGCAACACATCTGTATGGCCTGGTTTCTGTGTGAACAACTGAGGGAAGGTGTTGAATATGACTTGCAATTCAACTGGCTTCTTAGCATCCAGGTGAGAGAGATCCACCTTGGCAGGCTGTTTCCAGGCCTCCACTACACCTTCAGAGTCATCTTCCTCAATCACCCAGCGTGCCAGTAGTGAGGTGATGGAAAGAGGGCTGCTTCTTTCCTCCCAGGCTTTCAAGAGGTTCACATGGTAAGTTTGCTTGTTTCCCCTTCTCCGGATGCAGGATCTCATATGTTGTAGGCCCCATTCTCCTTATAACCTCAAAAGGTCCCTGCCACTTGGCCAGCAGCTTGCTGGATAAGGAGGGCAGGAGCAACAAGACCTTTTGATCTGGTTTGAACTCATGTTGGCATGCCTGCTGGTCATACCACCGCTTCCGAGTCTTCTGGGCCTCCAGGAAGTGGAGTCTGGTCTCCTCTCGGTACCGCTCCAACCAGTCCCTCATTTGGAGGGCATATTGTACAACACCTTGCCCCGCTACAGGATTAGCTGCCACCTTCTCCTCCCAGTTCTGTTTCAGCAGATCCAGGGGCCCCTGGACTGGCCAACCATAGAGCAGCTCGAAAGGGGAGAATCTGGTAGATACCTGAGGCAATTCCCTGTAGGCAAAGAGCAGAAAGGGTAACCACTTATCCCAATCCTTCCCTGCATCAGATACAAACTTTCTGAGCATCCCCTTGAGTGTTTGGTTAAACCTCTCCACCAAGCCATCTGTCTTTGGGTGATAAGGAGATGTCCTGATAGCAGTTATGCCCAACTCCTTATGTAGCTGGCTCATCAGGCGAGATGTAAAGTTGGTTCCCTGGTCGGTCAGGATTTCCTCCGGGATGCCTACACGAGAAAAGAGCTGGACAAGAGGACTGATCAGTTTTGGAGTGGTTACCGACCGGAGAGGAAAAGCTTCAGGGAATCGTGTGGCATAATCACATACAACAATAATGTACTGATATCCTGCTGAGCTTTTTGCCAGGGGCCCCACAATGTCCATTGCAATCAGCTTAAATGCGGTGGTAATCACTGGCATGGATTGGTGGGGTGCTCGGTCTGATTTACAGACAGTACTGTTTTTTTGACACTCTAGGCAAGTTTTGCAATACATCTGCACATCAGTGTACATTGAAGGCTAAAAGAACCGAGAAGGCCAGCCTGAGATATGTCTTATGGTGCCCCAAGTGTCCTGCCCAGGGAATGGTATGTGCAAGGTGTAGTACAAGTGACCTGCAACTACTTGGCACCACTAACCTCCTGTTGCCTGGCTCCTCTCCCTGATAAAGGATGCCATTGTGAAGGACGTACACTGAACCACCTACCTGGGCGGTGTAATTAGCAGAGGTTAAGACCTTAGTTAACAGACTTTAACAAAGGATCAGACTGTTGTAACATGATGTTTTCTGGCACTTCCCACTTAACATCTGACACAGCATTTTCAGGCATTTCACAAGATAAATGTTTCTCTAACCACCATTGCCCACGTGTCTCTTTAGGCCCTTTGGTTCCAGCATTGCACAGACTACCACACAAGTCTGGCAAAGGTTGTATCCCAGATTGAGCTTGGGTTTTTGTCTGAGACATGCATTTTCAGTTCTGACACAGGTTCACAAGCATTACAGAAACTTTTACCCCCTTCTTAGGAGATCATACAGAACAGGCAAATCCCACCACTGCCACCATATGTCACAAAAAACTGTGGGTCAATTGTTTAAGAAAAATAACAAGATGGCTTGAGTCACAAAACTAGATTGAGGTGCTTTTATTTATCTCAAAACAAGACAAAAACTGGAAAAAAACAATACATATAGCTACCCTCAGACTAAACACAAAAGAAAACTAACCCCAAAGCCTGTCTGTCTGTATCTTGTTTTACAGCAGTTGGCATCCAGAACCCCAAAGCCTTGGTAACCTGAGGCTTATAACTGCTAAGCCCCTCCCCCTAGACCAACCAAAAGCTAATTAACTCAATTATCCAATTAAAGATGGTATCCTCCACCATCAGCACACCTGTGCAGGTTGCTGCTGCCTCTATATGAGACAGCTCCATGGAGCAGCTCTGTTTCAGACCCAGTCACTATTACTGCTGGGGATGAGTGTTTTACTAAGTGTGCCATATGCTGCCTGTAATCAGTGACAAGCCTTCGTCACACAGATATGGTCAGATGTCAGATAAGTGCAGAAATGAAGGAGGCTGGACATTTTGCCATCATGGTGGATGAAAGTAAAGACTTGAGTAAAAAGCAGCAAATATCAGTGGTGGTGCGGTATTTGAATAACGAAACAGAGCTTGAAGAATTCTTGTACTTCACTCCAGCAGAAGGGTTGGATGCAGAGTCGCTTCTTAAGAGCATTGAACAGACACTCGCCCAGTGTGTTATTGATAAGGCTGAGTGTATAGGTCAGTGTTCTGACAGTGTGGCAGTGATGTCCGGGTACAATAACAGGGTACAAGAGAGGTTCAGGAAAGAGGTCCCGCAGGCATTATATATACACTGCCATGCTCACAGACTTAACCTTGTTTTAGTGGATGTTGTGAACAATGTACAACAAGCGGGTGAGTTTTTTTGAAACTGTGCAGCTGCTTTATAATTTCTTTTCAAACTCTGTTGCCCACGATCTTTCCATGAAGAAACAGAGAGAACTGGAATCAACTGCACAGCCCGTGGAGTTAAAGAAATTGTGAGATACACGCTGGGCATGGCAGTATACAGCTTTGTGGTCTATAAGGAGATCACTCCCTGCCATTCTAGCTACACTACAGGATATTATGTGTCAAACAAATGCACGGAGGAAAACGGAGGCCAGAGCTGTAAATGGACTGATTGACGAGCAGTTTGCATAACTTCTCACTCTGTTTGAGGATTTATTCCGAGTCACCAAGTTCATGTCTGACCAACTACAATCTCCCAGTTTGGAGCTTCCATCCACTGTGAACCTGGCTCAGCCTGTTATTGATGCACTCTCAGCAAAATGGGGAGAGGAATCATGGAGTGAACTTCAGGCAAGAGCTAGGGACCTGTGTGTCAAGGCTGGTATACAGAGCAGACCACATGAAAGGAGACAGGCCCAGCCACCCCACCGCCTACATGATTTTGTTGTTAAGTCCAAACTGAACGCACACCTGTCACATCCTCTGATGACCTTCGCAAGCGCTGTTTCTATCCGGTTATAGACAGACTTCTTACTGAAATGAAAAGATGGTTCTCAACTGAGGCTGGGGGTGTTCTGACTGGAGTCTCAGCACTGAATCCCAAACACAAGTTCTTCCTAGACAAGAATTGTCTTTGGCCAATGGCCCAATACTATGGAGTGACTGAAGTGAACCTGACTGTAGGGCTACATCAGGTTCAGCGTCTGCTGGAAACAAAACAAAAGCAAGGACAGACAGTGAATGACGCAGTGGAATTTCTAGCTCTAATGAGACCCTACTGTGATGCATTTATAGATTTATACAAACAGATCTGCATAGCACTGACTCTACCTGTGACACCTGTCTCATGCGAGCGGAGTTTCTCTTGCCTCAGACGCCTCAAAAACTACCTAAGGAATAGCAGTGGCGATGCTCGGAACAGCAACTTGGCCCTGTTGGCCATAAACCAACACTTGAGGACCAAAGCACTTGACATCCAGAAAATCATTGATGCTTTCACCACCAATCACAACAGACAGATTGTGCTTCTCTGAAAACATCAATGGTGAGTGCAGTTGGTTTTTTAAAAATATGAGCCAAGACTAATGCTGATCACTATTATTATTTTGTGGTGGATACCCCATAGTCCTGGTGAACGCAGCAGGCCAGGCAGCATCTGTAGGAAGAGGTGCAGTCGACGTTTCAGGCCGAGACCCTTCGTCAGGACTAACTGAAGGAAGAGTGAGTAAGGGATTTGAAAGTTGGAGGGGGAGGGGGAGATCCAAAATGATAGGAGAAGACAGGAGGGGGAGGGATAGAGCCAAGAGCTGGACAGGTGATTGGCAAAAGGGGATACGAGAGGATCATGGGACAGGAGGTCCGGGAAGAAAGACGGGGGGGGGTGACCCAGAGGATGGGCAAGAGGTATATTCAGAGGGACAGAGGGAGAAAAAGGAGAGTGAGAGAAAGAATGTGTGCATAAAAATAAGTAACAGATGGAGTAAGAGGGGGAGGTGGGGCATTAGTGGAAGTTAGAGAAGTCGATGTTCATGCCATCAGGTTGGAGGCTACCCAGACGGAATATAAGGTGTTGTTCCTCCAACCTGAGTGTGGCTTCATCTTTACAGTAGAGGAGGCCATGGATAGACATGTCAGAATGGGAATGGGATGTGGAATTAAAGTGTGTGGCCACTGGGAGATCCTGCTTTCTCTGGCGGACAGAGCGTAGATGTTCAGCAAAGCGGTCTCCCAGTCTGCGTCGGGTCTCGCCAATATATAAAAGGCCACATCGGGAGCACTGGACGCAGTATATCACCCCAGTCGACTCACAGGTGAAGTGTTGCCTCACCTAGAAGGACTGTTTGGGGCCCTGAATGGTGGTAAGGGAGGAAGTGTAAGGGCATGTGTAGCACTTGTTCCGCTTACACGGATAAGTGCCAGGAGGGAGATCAGTGGAGAGGGATGGGGGGGGGACGAATGGACAAGGGAGTTGCGTAGGGAGCGATCCCTGTGGAATGCAGAGAGAGGGGGAGAGGGAAAGATGTGCTTAGTGGTGGGATCCAGTTGGAGGTGGCGGAAGTTACGGAGAATAATATGTTGGACCCGGAGGCTGCACGGCCTCCTCTACTGTAAAGATGAAGCCACACTCAGGTTGGAGGAACAACACCTTATATTCCGTCTGGGTAACCTCCAACCTGATGGCATGAACATCGACTTCTCTAACTTCCACTAATGCCCCACCTCCCCCTCTTACTCCATCTGTTACTTATTTTTATGCACACATTCTTTCTCTCACTCTCCTTTTTCTCCCTCTGTCCCTCTGAATATACCTCTTGCCCATCCTCTGGGTCCCCCCCCCACCGTCTTTCTTCCCGGACCTCCTGTCCCATGATCCTCTCGTATCCCCTTTTGCCTATCACCTGTCCAGCTCTTGGCTCTATCCCTCCCCCTCCTGTCTTCTCCTATCACTTTGGATCTCCCCCCCCCTCCAACTTTCAAATCCCTTACTCACTCTTCCTTCAGTTAGTCCTGACGAAGGGTCTCGGCCTGAAACGTCGACCGCACCTCTTCCTATAGATGCTGCCTGGCCTGCTGCGTTCACCAGCAACTTTGATGTGTGTTGCTTGAATTTCCAGCATCTGCAGAATTCCTGTTGTTTACCCCATAGTTCTTATGTTTCCTGCAAATCCTAAAATATTACATTTACTGCTATTAAGCCTACTGGTTTTGCTTAGACTTCCAAGTGGTGATTCTGTTGATTTTTGTTTTAAATTCAGTAGCCAAATTAATTGAGGTATTGCATGGTCAGAGTACAATTTGTCCAACTCCTGGTAAAACCTTGTATCTGTTGTTTGCCTTATTTGACTTTAATAACAGTGTATCTTTTGGCATTGTCTGTCTATGTAATGCA
This sequence comes from Mobula hypostoma, assembly GCF_963921235.1. Taxonomy (NCBI): domain Eukaryota; kingdom Metazoa; phylum Chordata; class Chondrichthyes; order Myliobatiformes; family Myliobatidae; genus Mobula; species Mobula hypostoma. Next base: position 58,344,281 of record NC_086113.1, read on the forward strand.
AATAGCAGTGGACATTGTGGGTTAGTGTTGTGTTTTTCAGTTGGAAAGCACACATTTGACGCTGATTGCGGGATTGGTGCGTGATTCACGTTGTGCGCTGTGTGTCGGATGCTCTGTTGGTTTGTTTGTTTATGCTCGGTGTAGCCCGGGTTGTCTCCGATGCTGTTGACACTGTCACAGTTTACTTCTATATTAGATCTATCAAATGCTGTTGCTTGTGAATCAACAGAGGCATTTATAGTAGGCACATAATGCTTGAAACTGACTTTTGAACATCAAGCATCTGACCTTGCGAATACATATTACCATACAGCACATTCCTCAGCACCATCACTGAATAATGCAGCCCCACTGTAGCACCAGCAAGAAAAATCTCTGGTGCCACCACAGTGATGCAGCCAGTTAGAATGCTCTTCACAGTACATCTGCAGAAATTTGCTGGAATCTCTGGTGACATACCAAATTTCCTCAAACTCCTGATGAAATATAGTCGCTGTCCTGCCTTCTTCGTAATTGCATCAATATGTTGAGCCCTAAATAGATCTTTAGGGATGTTGACACTCAGGAACTTGAAACTGTTCACCCTTTCCACTACTGATCCTTCACTGCTAAGAGGATGATACTGCTAGTGTTTATGTGAACATAAATAAACTAAAATTTATTTTGATACTAATTTTTTATTACACTTGAAATAAAATTCACTGTTTAAGCTTATTTCCATTTAGACAAAACAATTTTACGTAGGCTATGCATAGACATTTATACATAACTCAGCATGGATTAGGCTACCACTTAAACTAAAATCACATGATCTCGAATTGTAGTGCAATACATTCACTATGTGCTGGATACTCTAATGGCTTTTCATCAGGTTCAAAAGGAATTTTGTGAGTTCAAGTTGTAAGCCAAGGAGATTTAGGCTTACCAGTCTTGAATAGATCCCTTATGTTTATTTGCTTGCACGTTTTCCTTCTCTCCTGCATAAAGGAAGAATGTGTGACTGCATTAGTTTGATGATAAACACAGTTTTGTTGCTCATCAAGTTTCAAGATGTGTTTAAATCTTTCAGCAGCAATTTTCTAAGAAACTTTTACCTTGGCTTTCCTTCAACTTTAGGTTTGCTCCAGTTCCTTGTTATTCATGGTTATTGGTTATTGGCCAAATTTCTTATGACTTCATCAGTATGAAACAAGATCAACCTTGTCAATTTTCAGCCATTCATCTAATTCAGCTCTCAAAAGTTTTTATTCACTGGAGTTTCATCACTCACCTAGTCCATAAATCCCAACTGCTTGCCTTTATATGCACAAAATGCTTCAAAAATGTCTTCATCAGATGACCTTCTTTCAAACATGACAAGAAGCCATAGTTTTGCCAATACCTTCACCATGTTTTACTCTTCACCTGTTTCCATGTTCAAGACAATAAACTTCGCATATTTTATGAAATATTTTGATTAAATTTTAGATTTTACTTTCGTAGATAGTGAGCCTTCTCATAATGTCACACCAGTGTAACATTTATCATGCCCTGATCCATAGGCAGGGATAAAATGAATAAAAATAGCTCCACGCACAAATTGACTTTGACTTTAACTTTGAATGTAGCATTATCTACCAAAAGTTACAACAGTTCTGTCTTCAGACAGTCCTTTCTTCTGTAAATGTCCCTTTATACTATATCTAGGTACAAGCTGCAACCTATAAACACCCATTTCCATAAATATTCACAGCAAACAACAAACTACTGGAGGAAGTCAGCAGGTCAGGCGGTATCTGTAGAGGCAGATTGGGAACTTGCATCATGAGCACCCAAGGTGTCTTAATCCATTCAACATACGTACATTGCATATTTATTTATTTACTCATTCATTAATTTTTATTCTTCTATATTATGTATTGCATTGAACTGCTGTTGCTAAGTTAACAATTTTATGGCGCATGCCGGTGATAATAAACCTGATTCTGATTCTTATCTCTCCATAAACAAATAATTGATGGAACTGATGAGATTTAGGTAAAGATCTCCATCACCATCTCCATATTTACTGTGACCTACTTAATCATCCTCTTATAACGAGAAACCTTCAGAATTATCGCAATCCACATGCAGAATTCCACACACAAACTGTGATTCATACAATGCACCTCTGTACATGTATGAAACTGATAGTATAATGTAGATTTCGTCCATGCAATGCATTGCTTAAAGAGAATTGTAAGCCCCTTTTCTAGGGATCAGCGCCCCTTCCATTTCCCACTGATCACATAAACAGCGTCTTTGGAGTGCTCCAGACCTATCTGTTTCTATTTCATTTATTTTCCAGTCTAAGATTTGTCTTCTTCTCATTACCCATGCACCATCAATTTACAGGATATCAGGATATGTCACTCAGAGACTTGGGCTATATATATATTTGTGTGTGTGACTGTATGTTTACTGCTGTCTTAAATGTGCTGTATGTGCCGTGTGCTGTGTATGGCTGTTGGTACAGTGCTTTGCATCTTGAACCCAGAGGAATGCTGGCTGTATTCATGAGTTTTCGTGTATGGTCGAATGATAATTAAACTTGTACTTGAACCTGAACCTTTTCCTGCTCTGGTGAATGGCATTTCCTTCTCTAGCATTACTCTGGGTCCTTACAGCAGTAAAACTACATCTCACTTTCACTTTTGTCCATTGTAATCATGTTCCTGACAACTGTTCCTCTCAGACTCCCTGTGGAATCATCACTTTACTGATCTCAGCCGTGATCTTTGACAATCAGCATCATGTCTATGAAAGGAAAACATTACATTTCATTGAATTTTCAAGGGTTAGCTGGACTACTGGGGTTAATACTTGAAATTTCTGTCAGAATTTCACTATTATAGTGCTCTGCTGCTTATGGGGAGCTGATGTGATCGCCACAGTCAGTTCAGAGAATTTATAGAAACAGAAACATAGAAATCCTACAGCACAATACAGGCCCTTCGGCCCACGAAGTTGTGCCGAACATGTCCCTACCTTAAAAATTACTAGGCTTACCTATAGCCCTCTATTTTTCTAAGCTCCATGTACCTATCCAAAAGTCTCTTAAAAGACCCTATCATACCTGCCTCCACCACCGTTGCTGGCAGCCCGTTCCACGGACTCACCACTCTGAGTAAAATACTTACCCCTGACATCACCTCTGTACCTACTCCCCAGCACCCTAAACCTGTGTCCTCTTGTGGCAACCATTTCAGCCCTGGGAAAAAGCCTCCGACTATCCACATGTTCAATGCCTCTCATCACCTCTATCAGGTCACCTCTCATCCTCTGTCGCTCTAAGGAGAAAAGGCCGAGTTCACTCAACCTATTCTCATAAGGCATGCTCCCCAATCCAGGCAACATCCTTGTAAATCTCCTCTGCACAATTTCTATGGCTTCCACATCCTTCCTGTAGTGAGGTGACCAGAACTGAGCACAGTACTCCAAGTGGGGTCTGACCAGGGTCCTATATAGCTGCAACTTTACCTCTCGGCTCCTAAATTCAATTCCACGATTGATGAAGGTCAATACACCCTATGCCTTCTTAAGCACAGAGTCAACCTGCGCAGCTGCTTTGAGCATCCTATGAACTCAGATCCCAAGATCCCTCTGAGCCTCCACACTGCTAAGAGCCTTACCATTAATACTATATTCTGCCATCATATTTGACCTACCAAAATGAACCACTTCACACTTATCTGGGTTGAACTCCATCTGCCACTTCTCAGCCCAGTTTTGCATCCTATCCATGTCCCACTGTAACCTCTGACAGCCCTCTACACTATTCACAACACCTCCAACCTTTGTGTCATCAGCAAACTTACTAACTCATCCCTCCACTTCCACATCCAGGTCATTTATAAAAATCACGAAGAACAAGGGTTCCAGAACAGATCCCTGAAGCACTCCACTGGTGATTGACTACCATGCAGAATATGACCCGTCTACAACCACTCTTTGCCTTCTGTGGGCAAGCCAGTTCTGGATCCACAAAGCAATGTCCCCTTGGATCCCATGCTTCCTTACTTTCTCAATAAGCCTTGCATGGGGTACCTTATCAACTACCTTGCTGAAATTCATATACACTACATCTACTGCTCTTCCTTCCTAAACACATCAGTTTAGTCATATCCTTAAAAAATTCAATCAGGCTCATAAGGCATGACCTGCCCTTGACAAAGCCATGCTGAGTATTTCTAATCATATTATATCTCTTCAACTGTTCATAAATCCTGCCTCTCAGGATCTTCTCCATCAACTTACCAACCACTGAGGTAAGACTCACTGGTCTATAATTTCCTGGGCTATCTCTACTCCCTTTCTTGAATGAAGGAACAACATCCACAACCCTCCAATCCTCCAGAACCTCTCCCAACCCCACTGTTGATGAAAAGATCATCACCAGAGGCTCAGCAATCTCCTCCCTTGCCTCCTACAGTAGCCTGGGGTACATCTCATCCGGTCCCGGTGACTTATCCAACTTGATGCTTTCCAAAAGCTCCAGCACATCCTCTTTCTTAATATCTACATGCTCAAGCTTTTCAGTCTGCTGCAAGTCATTACTGCAATCACCAAGATCCTTTTCCATAGTGAACACTGAAGTAAAGTATTCATTAAGTACCTCTGCTATTTCCTCCGGTTCCATACATACTTTCCCACCGTCACACTTGATAGGTCCTAATCTTTCACGTCTTATCCTCTTGCTCTTCACATACTTGGGGTTTTCCTTAATCCTGCCCATGAAGAGCTTCTCATGGCCCCTTTTGGCTTTCCTAATTTCTTTCTTAAGCTCCTTCCTATTAGCCTTATAATCTCCTAGATCTCTAACATTACCGAGCTCTCTGAGCCTTTTGTAAGCTTTTTTTTTCTTCTTGACTAGATTTATTACAGCCTTTGTACACCACAGTTCCTGCACCCTACCATAACTTCCCTGTCTCATTGGAACGTACCTATGCAGAACTCCACACAAATATCCCCTGAACATTTGCCACATTTCTTCTGTACTTTTTCCTGAGAAAATCTGTTTCCAATTTATGCTTCCAATTTCCTGCCTGATAGCCTCATAATTCCCCTTACTCCAATTAAGCGCTTTTCTAACTTGTCTGTTCCTATCTCTCTCCAATACTATTCTAAAGGAGATAGAATTATGATCACTATCTCCAAAATGCTCTCCCACTGAGAGACCTGACACCTGACCAGGTTCATTTCCCAATACCAAATCAAGTACAGCCTCTCCTGTTGTAGGCTTATCTTCATATTGTGTCAAGAAACCTTCCTGAACATACCTAACAAACTCTACTCCATCTAAACACCTTGCTCTAGGGAGATGCTAATTGATATTTAGGAAATTAAAATCTCCCATCATGACAACTCTGTTTTTGTTACACCTTTCCAGGATCTGTTTCCCTATCTGCTCCTCGATATCCCTGTTACTATTGGACGGCCTATAAAAAAACACCCAGTAAAGTTATTGACCCCTTCCTGTTCCTAATCTCCACCCACAGAGACTCTGTAGACAATCCTTCCATGACGTCCACCTTTTCTGCAGCCGTGACACTATCTCTGATCAAAAGTGCCATGCCCCCACCTCTTTTGCCTCCCTCCCTATCCATTCTGAAACATCTAAAACCCAGCACTTGAAGTAACCATTCCTGTCCCTGAGCCATCCAAGTCTCTGTAATGGTCACCACATCATATCTCCAAGTACTGATCTACGCTCTAAGCTCATCCGTTTTGTTCACAACACTCCTTGCATTAAAATAGACGCATCTCAAACCTTTGGTCTGAGCGCGTCCCTTCTCTATCACCTGCCTATCCTCCCTCTTGCACTGTCTACAAGCGTTCTTTATTTGTGAGCCAACCTCCTCTTCCCCAGTCTCTTCAGTTCGGCTCCCATCCCCCAACGATTCTGGATTGAATTTATACCATAAAGCTTCTAGAAGAACAATATTCCTGCTCAGGTTAGTACACTTAGATATGGGGAGGGACAGATGGGTTGGGGAACGTGTACTGTAATCTATGTACATTCAGTGGCCACATTATTAGGTACCCAATACCTAATTAGGGTATTATTATTAGCTATAATAATTCTTAATAAGATATGATTATTAGGTATGAAGTGTGTGTTCAGAAATGCTCTTCTGCACACCACTGTTGTTATGTGTGGTTATTTGAGTTACTGTTGCCTTCCTGTCAGCTTGAATCAGTCTGACCATTCTCCCAATAACAAAAACACCAGGAATTCTGCAAATGCTGGAAATTCAAGCAACACACGTCAAAGTTGCTGGTGAACGCAGCAGGCCAGGCAGCATCTCTAGGAAGAGGTACAGTCAACGTTTCAGGCCGAGACCCTTTGTCAGTCCTGCTGCGTTCACCAGCAACTTTGATGTGTGTTGCTCCCAATAACAAGGTGTTTTCATCCACAGGACTGCGCTCATTGGATGTTTTTTTGCCTGTCACATCATTCTCTGTAACCCATAGAGACTGTTGTGCATGAAAATCCCAGGAAATCAGCAGTTTCTTGATTCTTAAACTGGTCCATCTGGCAAAAACAATCATTCCACAGACAAAGTTGCTTAGATCACATTTATTCCCCATTCTAGTGTTCGGTCTGAACAACCGAACCTCTTGACCATGTCTGCATGCTTTTATGCATGGAGTTGCTGCCATGTGATTAGCTGATTCGACTAACAAGCAGGTGTACAGGTGTACATAATAAAGCACCACTAAATTTAGATCTGTGATTGTAATAATGTGCAGTATGTATGGAGGCTTCCACAAATTAACTATTTTTTTATTGAGGTGCATAGCGGTTCCAGCAAGTACTGAGATGATTGTGTATGTTACAGCATTACAATATCAGAATATGATAAAGAATGTATAGAGATTGCAAATGGTGTGATTGCATACAGTTAATGTATTTGGAGACAGTTTATAAGGAATTGACTACATAAGTTATCATATGATTGGAAGTAGCTATAAACTGGCAAATTAAATTAGTAAGTTGATTTATTATGCTCACATGTGCCATGATCCAGTCAAAAATTTTATTCTGCATGCCGTCCATTCAGATCAATTCATTAGAATGGTGCAGTGAGGTAAAATAATATCAGGATGCAGAACTAAGTGCTACACTTTCAGAGATATGAAATGCAACTGAACAGTAGGATGCAAGGCCATAATGAGGTAGATTGCAAATTCAAGCATCCAGCGTAATGTACAAGAGGAACTTTAATAATGCTGTATAAATGTGAATAGTTACATAGGTTAAGAGATAGAAGTAGAACCTATGTAACTATTCACAGTAAATTGGTTTTGCTATATTTAGAGGTTGCTCTACATATTGTATAATACATTATATATATGTATGTATGTGTGTGTGTATATATATATATATGTATCTATGGCTTTATATACTTTACAATATACATGTGAACAAGACATAGGATTACTTTTATTTTTTGAAGTGAAGCTCCTCTTTATTCTGTTCCTACGCAGTTTAGGAGGACTTTGGGTGTCTGTCACACCTCATTTGAGGTAATGTTCATGCCTGGGTGTCACTGTAGATGGCACCTGCTGGTTAGGGGGTGGGTTTTGAGATCAGTGGGCCCTGTAAAGAGTGGAGTGCATTGTGGACAAAGAGGGCAACATTTTAATTTTTCTTGATGCTTTGATACATGTATTTTAAAAGAAAAGAAATATACAATATAGCCCTAAGGCTAAAAGGAAAGAAAAGTGCCACTGGAGATTGAAGACGCCCAATTTTACTTGGCACAAAGGAAATATGATAATTGGTTAATGATCCCTGTGAGCTTTACTTTAACCTTGAGCTGCTGCTTTCAAACATTCCTGGCCTGCCACGCCTAGCCTACCCTCATCCCCATACCTCCTTTTCAATTGTATCAGTTAGCCTGTTCTTGTTTCTCTGGTTTCTTTCTTCCAAATTGTATAACCTCAAATATCCCTGTGTTAGATTTCATCTGCCAGACCCATTTTAGCAGCCTGCCTTATGATTGTATCTTGAGGCACCGACATACAAATCAGCAGAACAAGTGAGCAGGAGACAAGAAGACTATTACAGGAAAGAATAGGCAATTTAGTACAGGCTGTATCGTAGGAACAACAGTTTTCTAATTTTAAAAAATTATTAGGATGATAAATGAACTAAGTTGTAAAGAAAAATGGTCAACTGGCCCCTAATAATAGTGAAATGCTTAGCCTTAAGTCTTAAGTATATCTTTCAGCAAAATTTTGTATTTGAAAATTATTTAAATGGCACTTGTCACAAATCTGTCATAAATGTAGCAGTGATGTCATATTGTGTTTATTTATTCAGAGAGCTCCCTTTTCCTATCACACACATAGTATCTTCCTGTAAAGGAGACAAAGGCTCATTCAGCTAAGACCAAATGGGCCAAGCGTATCATGGTCTCATTTATCCTTAATTCCCCTTGCGAATTAACAAACTGATTGCAGCAATAAATCCTCAGGCTGGCAGTATTTTGTTTCCTTCTTAAACCCAGCCGATGCTAACAATTATCAACAGAAGTCTTAATGCTGATGGCACTCGGGGCTTGTTGTGCTTACATTGGAATGAGTGCTACTGATTCCTACTGCGTGTGGAGTTTCTGTAAAGTTGAAAGTTGAGCCTATTGTCATATACACAAGTTCATGTAACATAAGGAAGACAAAAATTACACATATATCATATTTATGATTTCCCAAGCCCAGCTGCTAAAGGAAGAGGGTTGGTCATGGAGCTGGAAATCCCAGCCCATAAAAGCATAGAGCTGTAGAAATGCAAACAGAAGCCCCAAAAATCTCATCACTAGAGAGGAAGGATCTTTACATGGAAGACCTATGAAGCTGTGTGTTGAAAGCCGCAAGTCTGTGGAAGCCACAGGACCGATCATCCTTCTATCATTCAGGACCACCACCATTGGAACATAGAACATAAAGACCTTGTGTGAAAGTGGAAAGACAGTGCACGAGGCAGCTTAGCATCAATGAGACAAGATGAACACAATCTGGGCAGGGGCAGCTGATGACAGGAGAACTACTGCTTTATTCAGGACATGAGGAAGACAACATTTCACACACCCAAGGAGTGGTATTCATGCTATAGAAAGTAGCATAGAAGTCATTGATAGGATAGTAAGCCCATGTGCCCTGCATCATCTTGGTATCCTTTAGAACAAAGAAGAAAAAGATCAAGGTGAACATGTAGTTAATGTTATGTGCCTACTAATGGCAGTGACGAAGAAACCAAGGACACTTTCTACAACAGCTCCAAAATATCCTTGAAGTATATCCTTAAAGAGATATTAACCTTCTCAAGGGGGACTTCAATGCAAAAATATGATCAGATAACGCTAGCTATGAAGACGTGATGGTAACACACAGACTGGGTATGTGCGAGGCCCCTTGGGTAAGAGTGACCATAATATGGTGGAATTCTTCATTAAGATGGAGAATGATATAGTTAATTCAGTAACAAAGGTTCTGAACTTAAAGAAGGGTAACTTTGAAGGTATGAGACGTGAATTAGCTAAGATAGACTGGCAAATGATACTTAAAGGGTTGACGGTGGATATGCAATGGCAAGCATTTAAAGATTGCATGGATGAACTACAACAATTGTTCATCCCAGTTTGGCAAAAGAATAAACCAGGGAAGGTAGTGCACCCGTGGTTGACAAGGGAAATTAGGGATAGTATCAATTCCAAAGAAGAAACATACAAATTAGCCAGAAAAAGTGGAACACCTGAGGACTGGGAGAAATTCAGAGTCCAGCAGACGAGGGCAAAGGGCTTGATTAGGTAAGGGAGAAAAGATTATGAGAGAAATCTGGCAGGGAACATAAAAACTGACTGTTAAAGCTTTTATAGATATGTGAAAAGAAAAGGATTGGTTAAGACAAATGTAGGTCCCTTACAGTCAGAAACAGGTAAATTGATCATGGGGAACAAGGACATGGCAGACCAATTGAATAACTACTTTGGTTCTGTCTTCACGAAGGAGGACATAAATAATCTTCCAGAAATATTAGGGGACCGAGGGTCTAGTGAGATGGAGGAACTGAGGAAAATACATGTTAGTAGGGAAGTGGTATTAGGTAAATTGAAGGGATTAAAGGCAGATAAGTCCCGAGGGCCAGATGGTCTGCATCCCAGAGTGCTTAAGGAAGTAGCCCAAGAAATAGTGGATGCATTAGTGATAATTTTTCAAAACTCTTTAGATTCTGGATTAGTTCCTGAGGATTGGAGGGTGGCTAATGTAACCCCACTTTTTGAAAAAGGAGGGAGAGAGAAACTGGGGAATTATAAGCCTGACATCAGTGGTGGGGAAAATGCTAGAGTCAGTTATCAAAGATGTGATAACTGCACATTTGGAAAATGGTGAAATCATCAGACAAAGTCAGCATGGATTTGTGAAAGGAAAATCATGTCTGATGAATCTCACAGAATTTTTTGAGGATGTAACTAGTAGAATGGATAGAGGAGAACCAGTGGATGTGGTATATTTGGATTTTCAAAAGGCTTTTGACAAGGTCCCACACAGGAGATTAGTGTGCAAACTTAAACCACATGGTATTGGGGGTATGGTATTGATGTGGATAGAGAATTGGTTGGCAGACAGGAAGCAAAGAATGGGAATAAACGGGACCTTTTCAGAATGGCAGGCAGTGACCAGTGGGGTATCGCAAGGCTCAGTGCTGGGACCCCAGTTGTTTACAATATATATTAATGACTTAGACGAGGGCATTAAATGCAGCATCTTCAAGTTTGCAGATGACACGAAGCTGGGCGGTAGTGTTAGCTTTGAGAAGGATGCTAAGAGGATGCAGGGTGACTTGGATAGGTTAGGTGAGTGGGCAAATTCATGGCAGATGCAATTTAATGTGGATAAATGTGAGGTTATCCACTTTGGTGGCAAGAATAGGAAAACAGATTATTATCTGAATGGTGGCCGATTAGGAAAAGGGGATGTGCAATGAGACCTGAGTGTCATCATACACCAGTCATTGAAAGTGGGCATGCAGATACAGCAGGTGGTGAAAAAGGTGAGTGGTATGCCGATATTCATAGCAAGAGGATTCGAGTACAGGAGCAGGGAGGTACTACTGCAGTTGTACAAGGCCTTGGTGAGACCACACTTGGAGTACGTATTGTGTGCAGTTTTGGTCCCCTAATCTGAGGAAGGACATTTTTGCCATAGAGGGAGTACAAAGAAGGTTCACTAGATTGATTCTTGGGATGGCAGGACTTTCATATGATGAAAGACTGGATCGACTAGGCTTGTACTCTTTGAAATTTAGAAGGTTGAGGGGGGATCTGATTGAAACATATAAAATTTTAAAGGGATTGGACGGCTAGATGCAGGAAGATTGTTCCCAATGTTGGGGAAGTCCAGAACGAGGGATCACAGTTTGAGGATAAAGGGAAAGCCTTTTAGGACTGAGATGAGGAAAAACTTCTTCACACTGAGAGTGGTGAATCTGTGGAATTCTCTGCCACAGGAAACAGTTGAGGACAGTTCATTGGCTATATTTAAGAGGGAGTTAGATATGGCCCTTGTGGCTAAAGGGATCAGGGGGTATGGAGAGAGGGCAGGCACAGGGTTCTGAGTTGGATGATCAGCCATGATCATACTGAAGGGTGGTGCTGGCTCGAAGGGCCGAATGGCCTACTCCTGCACCTATTTTCTATGTTTCTATGAGTGAGAATAAAAAGTGCTTTGCCAACATCTGTGTATTGAATAACGTAGTCATTGGAAGCAGGATCTTCCGTCTTAAAAGAATTCACAGGAACACCTGGGTGTCACCTGACCACATAACGGAGAACCAAAAAGACCACATCCTTTGCTGTCATGAGGGATTTAAACTTCGCTAATATAAACTGGGACCTTCTCAGTGCAAAGGGTTTAGAATTTATTCGGAGTATTCAGGAAGGTCTCTTAGATCAATATGTGGAAGGTCCGATGAGAGGAGGGGTCGTACTGGAGCTGGTGTTGGGTAATAAGCCTGGTCAGTTGACTGACCTTTCAGTAGGGAACAATGAGCACAACTCCTTAACTTTCAGCATAGCTGTTGATAAGGATAGGTATGGTCGTTGTGACAGAATTTTAAATTTGGAGTAGGGAAAATTACAAGGGCATTAGGCAGGAGCTAAGAAGCATTAATTGAGAACACCTTTTCTCTGAGAAGTCCACATCAGACATATGGAGAGTGATTAAAGAGCAATTGCACAGAGTACAGGAAAGGTATGTTCCTGTTCAGAGGATGGTTAGAGAGGGAAAGATAAAAGAACCTTGGATGTCCAAAGAGGTGATGAATTTATTAAAGTAGAGGAAGGAGAAGTATGCAAAGCTTCTGAAGTCAGGATCAAATGAAGCACATGAGGACTATAAAGAAGCCTGAAAAGAACTGAGGAAAAGAATTAGGAAAGCCAGGAGCGGTCATGAAAAGTCCTTGATAAGTAGGATTAAGATGAATCCCAACGAATTCTAAACATACATCAAGAACAAGAGGATAACTAGGGAGAGGGTGAGACCATGCAAGGATAAAGAGGGGAACATTTGCTTGGAAGCAAAGAATGTGAGTGATGTACTTAATGAGTACTTTACTTCAGTATTTACCAATGAAAAGGATATGGAGGACCAGGAGTTCAGTGTATAAATATGTTAGGACAAAAAAAAAGATCTAGTGCTTTCCTGGCATATGTGATGAATAAACTCTTATCAGACTTCCAGCTGGGAACAAGTATCAATTTTAACCAGTTTCGATGACAAACTCTGACATCTTCATCGGGGATGATGCCTGGGCACATCTAGTCCTCTGGTATTTTTACCCCCATCATCCGTCCCTGCTGATTGATCAGTCCTCATCCACTGGTTTTTCAGACCTCCTGGTGAAGAGAAGAAATTAGAGAAAAAGAATTATAACAAAGATGAAGGTCTTGCTCTAAGTAAAAATTGGAATTCAATTATAAACAAGGTGGGAGAGCAGGAACCTGATTGGATGAGGACTAACCAATCAGGAGGGATTATATACCACTGGACTAGACATGCCCTGGCATCATTCTTAGGGATAGGATATATGACCATTTGGAAACCCATGGCCTGCAGTGCCTTACCAACTTGATTGAGTTTTTTGACAAGGTGGCGAGAGAGATTGATGAATGTAGGGCAGTGGATGTTGAATAATAGTTTCAGTAAGACGTTTGACAAAGTCACTCATGGAAGGCGAATCCAGAAGATTAAGATGCATGGGATCTGCGGTGAATTGTCTGTTTGGATTCAGAACTGGCTTACGCAGAGAAGACAGAGGGTAGAGGTTGAAGGGACTTATTTGAGATGGAGGTCTGTAATTAGTGGAGTTCAACAAGGATTTGTGCTGGGACCTCTACTGTTCTGTAATGTATATAAATGACCTGGATGAAAATACAGATGGGTGGGTAAGTAATTTTGCAGATGATACCAAGATTGGTGGAGTTGTGAATTGTGTAGAGCAGTCATTCTCAACGGGGGCCATATGGCCCCCTTGGGGGCCCTGGCACATTTGAAGGGGGCCACCAACTGAAAACTGTGAGAAGGGGAGCCCCAAGGGTTTATGGGGGCCCCGGTAACTGAACTGATGAAATACCCAAGCAGCAACCTTCATTGGAGTCAATAGCTTCCCTTCTATTTATAATATCTTTCCAACACACCATTTGAATTTGGCGCACCTGGTAAATTCATTGCTTAGGCTCCTCCCACACAGCCTCACTTCAGAGTCAGTCGTGAATCAGACTGCACTGGATTGCATTAGGCCTGATAGATGTTTAATTTTGATACAGTCTTTTTTTAAGTTTTGTCCAGTATGTCGGAATGTTCAAGTTTTCTTGGTGTTCAATAATAAATGATTTTCTGTCTATCTGTTCGTGTTGCATCCCTGTTTGAAAGGTGGGCCCTGGAACCTTAGAAGAGCTCCTAAAGGGGCTGTGGCCAAAAAACGGTTGAAAATCACTGGTGTAGATGACTGGCAAAGAATATGGCAGAATATAGACCATTGCAGATATGGGCTGAGAAATGGCAGCTGGAGTTTAACACAGATAAATGTGAGGTGTTGCACCTTGACAGGGCAAATGCAAGGAGACAGTACACTGTTAAGGGTAAGGTCCTGAACAGTGTTGCTGAGCAGAGAGATCTTGGGATCCAAGTTCATTGCTCCTTGAAAGTGGCTACCCAGGTTGATAAGGTGGTTAAGAAGGCATGTGGAATGCTTGCTTTTATTAGTGAAAGCATTGAGTTCAAAAGTCAGGAGGTTATGTTGCAACTTTATAAAACTCTGATTAGGCCACATCTGGAGTATTGCAAACAGTTCTAGTCGTCCCCATTAAAGGAAAATGATGAGGCTTTGGAGAGGGTGCAGGATGATCCCTGGTTTAGAGGACATGTGCTATCAATGAGAGGCTGGGTAAATGAGTTCTTTTCTCAAGAGTGTCAGAGGCTGAGGGGAGATCTGATGGAGATTTATAAGATTATGAAAGGCATAGACAGAGTGAACGGAGAGTATCAATTTCCCAAAGCTGAAATGTCTAATACAAGAGGGCATGCATTGAAGGTGAGAGGGGCATGTGAGGGGTAAGTTTTTTACTTAGAGAGTTGTGGATGCCTGGAATACACTACCTGATATGGTGGTAGAGGTAAACACATTAGAGTCCTTTAAGAGATGTTTGGATAGGCACATGGATGTAAAGAAGATGGAGGGATATACACAAGAAAGACAATGTTTACAAAAAATGGCAGAGGTTAATAAGACTCTAGTACCAACATGCCAACTAGATATCAAAAAGAACCAGCAGGAAGAATGGATCTCAGCTGAAGTGTTATGCAAGGTCGAGATGGAGAGGCAAAAGAAAGCCGTAATGGTTCACCGCAGGACTAGAGTAGAAAAGGTGAAAGCACAGGAAGGACACGCAGAGACTCTCAAGGCAGTAAAGAAGAGTGTTAGAGCAGCCAAGCGTAGTTATATAGACACCTTGGCAGAAGAAGCAGAATACACAGAGGGGCATAGCAACTTGAGGAAACTGTATGACACCACCAAGAAACTTTCCAACAAGAACAGTAAGCCTGAGGGGTCAGTCAAGGACAGGGATGGAAAGGCCATCATAGGAACAGAGCAGCAGCTGAACAGATGATCTAAACACTATGAAGATCTGCTGAACAGACCCGCATCTCTAAACCCACCTGATATTCCTCCAGCCAGTACTGACCTACATTTAAACTGTGACAAGCCTACCAGAGAGGAGATCAGGAAAGCAACAAAACTGCTTAAAGAATGGTAAACCAGCTAGTCCAAACAACATACATCAAAGTTGCTGCTGAACGCAGCAGGCCAAGCAGCATCTATAGGAAGAGGCGCAGTCGACGTTTCAGGCCGAGACCCTTCGTCAGGACTAACTGAAGGAAGAGTGAGTAAGGGATTTGAAAGCTGGAGGGGGAGGGGGAGATGCAAAATGATAGGAGAAGACAGGAGGGGGAGGGATAGAGCCGAGAGCTGGACAGGTGATAGGCAAAAGGGGATACGAGAGGATCATGGGACAGGAGGTCCGGGAAGAAAGACAAGGGGGGGGGGTGACCCAGAGGATGGGCAAGAGGTATATTCAGAGGGACAGAGGGAGAAAAAGGAGAGTGAGAGAAAGAATGTGTGCATAAAAATGAGTAACAGATGGGGTACGAGGGGGAGGTGGGGCCTTAGCGGAAGTTAGAGAAGTTGATGTTCATGCCATCAGGTTGGAGGCTACCCAGACGGAATATAAGGTGTTGTTCCTCCAACCTGAGTGTGGCTTCATCTTTACAGTAGAGGAGGCCGTGGATAGACATGTCAGAATGGGAATGGGATGTGGAATTAAAATGTGTGGCCACTGGGAGATCCTGCTTTCTCTGGCGGACAGAGCGTAGATGTTCAGCAAAGCGGTCTCCCAGTCTGCGTCGGGTCTCGCCAATATATAGAAGGCCACATCGGGAGCACCGGACGCAGTATATCACCCCAGTCGACTCACAGGTGAAGTGATGCCTCACCTGGAAGGACTGTTTGGGGCCCTGAATGGTGGTAAGGGAGGAAGTGTAAGGGCATGTGTAGCACTTGTTCCGCTTACACGGATAAGTGCCAGGAGGGAGATCAGTGGGGAGGGATGGGGGGGACGAATGGACAAGGGAATTGTGTATGGAGCGATCCCTGCGGAATGCAGAGAGAGGGGGGGAGGGAAAGATGTGCTTCGTGGTGGGATCCCGTTGGAGGTGGCGGAAGTTACGGAGAATAATATGTTGGACCCGGAGGCTGGTGGGGTGGTAGGTGAGGACCAGGGGAACCCTATTCCTAGTGGGGTGGTGGGAGGATGGAGTGAGAGCAGATGTACGTGAAATGGGGGAGATGCGTTTAAGAGCAGAGTTGATAGTGGAGGAAGGGAAGCCCCTTTCTTTAAAAAATGAAGACATCTCCCTCGTCCTAGAATGAAAAGCCTCATCCTGAGAGCAGATGCGGCGGAGACGGAGGAATTGCGAGAAGGGGATGGCGTTTTTGCAAGAGACAGGGTGAGAAGAGGAATAGTCCAGATAGCTGTGAGAGTCAGTAGGCTTATAGTAGACATCAGTGGATAAGCTGTCTCCAGAGACAGAGACAGAAAGATCTAGAAAGGGGAGGGAGGTGTCGGAAATGGGTAGTAGACATCAGTGGATAAGCTGTCTCCAGAGACAGAGACAGAAAGATCTAGAAAGGGGAGGGAGGTGTCGGAAATGGATAGTAGACATCAGTGGATAAGCTGTCTCCAGAGACATCAACCGTCTCGACTTCACCGCACCTTGTCCCCATTCCAACCTCACTCCTTCGGAACGCTCTGCTCTCCACTCCCTCCGCACTAATCCTAACCTTATTATTAAACCCGCTGATAAGGGGGGTGCTGTTGTAGTCTGGCGTACTGACCTCTACCTTGCCGAGGCACAGCGACAACTCGCGGATACCTCCTCTTATTTACCCCTCGATCGTGACCCCACTAATGAGCACCAGGCCATTGTCTCCCACACCATCACCGACTTTATCCGCTCAGGGGATCTCCCATCCACTGCTACCAACCTTATAGTTCCCACACCCCGCACTTCCCGTTTCTACCTCCTACCCAAGAACCACAAACCTGCCTGTCCTGGCCGACCTATTGTCTCAGCTTGCTCCTGCCCCACCGAACTCGTTTCTGCATACCTCGACACTGTTTTATCACCCCTTGTTCAATCCCTTCCGACCTATGTTCGTGACACTTCTCACGCTCTTAAACTTTTCGATGATTTTAAGTTCCCTGGCCCCCACCGCTTTATTTTCACCATGGATGTCCAGTCCTTATATACTTCCATCCCCCATCAGGAAGGTCTCAAAGCTCTACGCTTCTTTTTGGATTCCAGACCTAATTAGTTCCCCTCTACCACCACTCTGCTCCGTCTAGTGGAATTAGTCCTTACTCTTAATAATTTCTCCTTTTGCTCCTCCCATTTCCTCCAAACTAAAGGTGTAGCTATGGGCAGCCGTATGGGTCCTAGCTATGCCTGCCTTTTGGTTGGGTTTGTGGAACAATCTATGTTCCGTGCCTATTCTGGTATCTGTCCCCCACTTTTCCTTCGCTACATCGACGACTGCATTGGCGCTGCTTCCTGCACGCATGCAGAACTCGTTGACTTTATTAACTTTGCCTCCAACTTTCACCCTGCCCTCAAGTTTACCTGGTCCATTTCCGACACCTGCCTCCCCTTTCTAGATCTTTCTCTCTCTGTCTCTGGAGACAGCTTATCCACTGATGTCTACTATAAGCCTACTGACTCTCACAGCTATCTGGACTATTCCTCTTCTCACCCTGTCTCTTGCAAAAACGCCATCCCCTTCTCGCAATTCCTCCGTCTCCGCCGCATCTGCTCTCAGGATGAGGCTTTTCATTCTAGGACGAGGGAGATGTCTTCATTTTTTAAAGAAAGGGGCTTCCCTTCCTCCACTATCAACTCTGCTCTTAAACGCATCTCCCCCATTTCACGTACATCTGCTCTCACTCCATCCTCCCACCACCCCACTAGGAATAGGGTTCCCCTGGTCCTCACCTACCACCCCACCAGCCTCCGGGTCCAACATATTATTCTCCGTAACTTCCGCCACCTCCAACGGGATCCCACCACGAAGCACATCTTTCCCTCCCCCCCTCTCTCTGCATTCCGCAGGGATCGCTCCATACACAACTCCCTTGTCCATTCGTCCCCCCCATCCCTCCCCACTGATCTCCCTCCTGGCATTTATCCGTGTAAGCGGAACAAGTGCTACACATGCCCTTACACTTCCCCCCTTACCACCATTCAGGGCCCCAAACAGTCCTTCCAGGTGAGGCATCACTTCACCTGTGAGTCGACTGGGGTGATATACTGCGTCCGGTGCTCCCGATGTGGCCTTCTATATATTGGCGAGACCCGACGCAGACTGGGAGACCGCTTTGCTGAACATCTACGCTCTGTCCGCCAGAGAAAGCAGGATCTCCCAGTGGCCACACATTTTAATTCCACATCCCATTCCCATTCTGACATGTCTATCCACGGCCTCCTCTACTGTAAAGATGAAGCCACACTCAGGTTGGAGGAACAACACCTTATATTCCGTCTGGGTAGCCTCCAACCTGATGGCATGAACATCAACTTCTCTAACTTCCGCTAAGGCCCCACCTCCCCCTCGTACCCCATCTGTTACTCATTTTTATGCACACATTCTTTCTCTCACTCTCCTTTTTCTCCCTCTGTCCCTCTGAATATACCTCTTGCCCATCCTCTGGGTCACCCCCCCCCTTGTCTTTCTTCCCGGACCTCCTGTCCCATGATCCTCTCGTATCCCCTTTTGCCTATCACCTGTCCAGCTCTCGGCTCTATCCCTCCCCCTCCTGTCTTCTCCTATCATTTTGCATCTCCCCCTCCCCCTCCAGCTTTCAAATCCCTTACTCACTCTTCCTTCAGTTAGTCCTGACGAAGGGTCTCGGCCTGAAACGTCGACTGCGCCTCTTCCTATTGATGCTGCTTGGCCTGCTGCGTTCACCAGCAACTTTGATGTATGTGGCTTGAATTTCCAGCATCTGCAGAATTCCTGTTGTTTGAGTCCAAACAACATTCCTGGAGAAGAATTTAAGGGCAGACCAGGATATTACAGTAAAGAAGATGTACCGGCTCTTTCAGAAGATCTGGGAAGAAGAGCAAGTACCAACAGACTAGAAAGATGCCTACCTTATCAAGATTCCGAAGAAGGGAGATCTTAGCAACTATTCCAAATACAGAAGCATTACACTCTTGTCAGTCCCAAGAAAAGTCTTCTACAGGATAATACTAGAGAGGATGAATGATGCTGTAAACTAAGAGATGTATAAACAGGCTCCTGCCAGAACAGATTATGTACTGACCAAGTAGTCACACTACACAGCTTAGACAAGCAGTCACTTGAGTGGAATTCATTTCTGCACATCAACATGGTTGATTATGAAAGAGCCTTCAACAATGATTACAGAGAGACCCTGTGGAGAATCTTGTGGCTCTATGGAGTACCAGGCAAGATGGTCAAACTGATCAAGAATTCATATGAGGGAATGTCCTGCAGACAGCTCACCAGCAGCTTTCAGGTAAAACAGGAGTCAGGTAAGGACTCCTGATGTACCTTTTCCTGTTTCTTTTGGTCATAGACTAGATCATGAACTCATCTACAGCACAGAAAAAGAATGAGATCCAGTGGACCGTTTGGAGCAACTGGATAACCTGGACTTCACTGATGATATAGCTCTCCTATCCCATACCCATAAGCAGATGCAGGAAATATAACAGACCCGGCATTCACACCAGCACAAGTGGGCCTTAACATCCACAAAGGGAAAAATAAAGTCCTCATATCAACTCAACATGCACTCTTTCCAGAGAAGTTCACTTGAGGGGGTAGAAGCCTTCATCCAGCTCGAGAACATCTGGTGCTCTAAGGAGCTGTCACAGAGCACTTAGATCAGGCTGTTCAACTCCAATGTGAAGTTAGTTCTTCTGTACGGGGAAGAGAGTTGGAGGACATCAAAATCTATCATTAGGAATAGCCCTCTGGAAGAGACCACACCAGCTAGGAGCAGATGAAGAATTAAGGAAAATAAGGTAGGGATGGATAAGCCAAGTACCAACATCACCAGGCAAGTATTAGCATAGAATCCCCAGGGAAAGCGGGAGAGAGGCCAGCCAAAGAACACTTGGCCATGTGACCTTGAAACTGGGCATCAAGAAAAAGGCCTACACCTGTGGTCAGCTTGAATGTCTGGCTCAGAACAAAGGACTCTGGAGTGCTGCTGTTGGCAGCCAATGCCACAGTAGCGGTGATGGGCTAACTGGTTGGTTCAAGAATTGAATGTTTGAAAGGAAGTAGCTGTTCTTGAACTTGGTGTGGGACTTCAGACCAGTGTAACCAGTGGTGTGCTAAACGTGCATTGATACAGTTTAAAGTAGTGCATAGGGTTCATATGTCTAAGGATAAACAAGCTCATTATTATTCTCATATAAATCCTATATGCGATAGATGTCACTCTGAGATAACTTCTTTATCTCATATGCTTTGGGTCATGCTCTTTTTTGAAAAAATATTGCAAAGATATTTTTGATACTATCTCAACTGTTTTGAATATTGATTTACAACCTCACCCTATTACTGCAATTTTTGAGTTACCAATGATAGAATCAAGTCATTTAATATCTGTAGAAGTTTGTCAGAATGTTTGGTGATCAGATGAACCTCTTTAATTTCCTAAGAAAGCAAAGATGCTGGTGTGCCTTCTTTATGATTGCATCCATGTGCTGGTCCCTGGACAAGTCACCTGACATGCTAAACATAGTTCTAGTGCCCCTGTGCAAACCAGAGGACTTCGAAAATCATTCAAAAAGGTCCTTCATGGCAGGCTGATCCAGAACATTGAGGCACATGGGATCCATAAAGACTTGGTAGATTGGATTCTAAATTGTTTGGACCATAAAGGGGGTGGTAGTGTAAAGGTGTTATTCTAAGTGGAGTTCTGTGACCAGTGGTGTCCTACAGGGATCAGTCCTGAGACCTCTGTTATATATGGTGTATGTAAATGATTCAGGTGAAAATGTAGGTGGATTGGTTAGTAAATTTGCAGATGACATGAAAATTGGTGGAGGCATAGGAGTCTATTTCATTTTAGGCAATTTTTATATGTTGAAATTATAGCTACCATTGCAATATTTACTTTGCTGTTATCAACCACTACAGTTTAACAACTGGTAACTTCTGTGCAGGGTGAAAGGATTTGATCGATTGTGGAATAGGTTAAAAGGGACTGAAAGGCTAATTCTGTGCTGTACTGTTCTATGGTCTGTTTGACTTGGCCTTCAACAAATCCATGCTAACTTTCTTCTGATTGAGTTACACTGGTGCAAGCGACTTCTGTTGGTTATAGTTTATAGAACTTTTCCCCACCGCTGATGGTCCTGGAGATGCTGGTTTTAGCCCTTCATTCTTTTTGGAACAACAGTGTGACAATTGTAATTTAGAGTCAGAGAAGTCACACAGCACAGAAACAGACCCATTGGCCCATGGCGAACATGACAACCAGTTCAAGCCAACTAACTTCTAAGCCAATCCAATTTGCCTGCATTAGGTCCACCAGCCTCTCATCCTTTCTATCCATATATATGCCCAGGAACTTTTTAAGTATTGTTAATATACATGCCTCATCCATTTCCTCTGGCAGTGGTTTTGGGAACAGCGCAGGGAGTTAGGGGTTAGGGACTGGGATGAGGGAGTGTTGAGGTCAGGGCAGTAAATGAAGAGTTAGGGGCATTAGATGGCGTTTGGAGTCCAGGTTGGCAAGAGCTGGTTTGGAAGTCTGTTCAGCGGGACTCATGAGGGCAGATGACCCAGCCCCAGGTCATCAGCATCAAAGGTCCATGTGAGTCCAGAAGTTAAGGCCTGTAATCGGTGAAGTCTGGAGTGCAAAGGTGAAGGTTGAAATCCAGAGCTCGGTGAATCTAGAGGTAGAAATCTGAAGGCTGAAGTCCTGGACCAGCTTGTCTGGAGGTCAGATGCCCAATGTCTGTGAGTCTGTAAGTCCGGAGCCAAGGATTAAAGGCTTAAAGGCAGCCTACCTTGGGGCTAAATACCTGTCTATATGTGTGAGTGGGTGGGAAAGGGCTTGTTTTGTTGTTGTTGTTGTCTTGTTTTGTTTTGCTGTTATTGTTGCTGCTTTTGTTGTTTTGCTGAACATTGTGGGCATGGTAGAACGTGTGGAGACACTCCCAGGCTGCCCCCAGCACATCCTGAATTGTGTTGGTTGTTAAACACAAATAATGCACTTCACTGTATCTTTCAATATCCATTCAATAAATAAATCTAAATCTAATCTGAAATCTGAAATTGATAGCTGACCATTGACTTTCTGTTCTTTTTCTTTGTATGTAAAACACAGAAAATTAGCATGCAAGTATGCCAAGTAATTAAGAAGTCAAAAAGAGAGTCAGTATTTATTGTAAAGGGGAGGAAAAAGAAAGGCTGTATATGCTGGAATCTAGCAGCATCTGTGGAGGTAAAGAAATGTTAGAAGGTTAAAATCATTCCTTGTTCTTTTCTGATGCAGCAACAAAAGGAATCCATAAACAAAGGAGGCACTATACGTGTGTCAAATGTTATAAGAAGTTACTTTAATAGACTTGCACAAAGGATAAAATACAGAAAGAAAAAAAACTAATAAAGTAGCAAAAGAGACGAAATAATATTTATCAACCAATCACTAAGCCACTCCACACAATATACTGCCTGAGTGATCTCCAAATGTCTGACAGCTTTTCCAGTCTCTCTGTCTCCCTCTCTCTCTGCCTCATGATGTTAAGCTCTTAGCACTAGTTACGACCCAGTCTAAGAGGATTCCCTCTTCACAAATGAATTGACTCTTTTTTACCTTTCATAAGATCCCTTCAAAAATCCTAACATACCTTTTACACCAGTACTTTCCTGATGATTTTCACCATTATGTACTCACTAGACTGGTACTCACACTAATCTCTCAAAATATTGAATTGTACTTCCCCCCCCTCCCCCGTACCTTTTTAAAGCATTCCCACATCCCAGACTACCACCATTTAATCTTGCAAACTTCCATTTTGTGTTACTCACCCTAACATATACCAAGGAGGAATCAAACCTAACTCTTTCCTTGGAGGTTCGAGACCTTCCATCAGGACTGAGAGTGTGAAGGGAAGATAGGCAATAGGAGGTGAAAGAGAGAGGGTGGGTAAGAGAGAGAGTGAGAGAAAGAGAAGGAAAAGCAAAAGAGAGGGAAGAGAGACAGAGAAAGAGAGAGAAGGAACTGAGGGGGAAGAGAGAAGGGGAAGAGAGAGAGAGAGAGAGAGAGAGGAAGGAAGGAAAGAAGACAGACAGACGGACAGGGCCTGGTAGGTGATAGATGAAACTGGATGAGTAGGTGGATAATAGATAGATGGGATTTTATAAAGGTAATTGAGAGATTAAAACAAGACGATATTACTAAAGCCACACTTTCTTCTTTTCAGGCAGTTCCTTGGTGTTGAGTGTGACTTGCTTCTTCCCCAGTTTCATGGGTCTTGAGATGTTTCTAGTCCAATGTGGCATCTTCATACTCTGTTACAGGTGAGAAATGAGCTAGGTGGATGGATAATATGATGCTTTAGCTTTGCCATCTCTTTGGGTTTTTCATGTACTCCTGACAAAGAGGCAGGAGACTGTTATCCATTTTGAGTTCTCCTTATCCACTTGGAGTGGTCAACAACCAAGGATTCCCACAAATAAGCGAGAATGTTACATTTTTCTAAGGTGCCATTGAGAGGATCCTAGAGGTGTATCCTCTGTTTGCCTGTTGTTGTTGCGCCACAACAAAGCATATGGCTCAGCTGGTAAACTCTCTGACTCCTAATCTCAGTGAGCCTGGTTCAATCCTCACCTTGGGTGCTCTCTGTGTGGAGTTTGCAATTTCTCCCTGTAACTACGTGGGTTTTGTTTGGGTACTCTGGCTTCCTCTGATATCTCAACATGTGTTGTTTATAGGTTAGTTGGCCACTGTAGCATTTCCCATAGTGTCTAGTAGAATCTGGGGTGAGTTGATTAGAATGTGGGGAGAATAAAATGGGATTGGGGTAAATAGGTGGCTGAGGGTTGACTGGACTCAATAGGCCAAAAATCTTTTTCTGTCCTGTGGGATCTTACAAAGCCTTAGAGTGTGGTGAGACCACACCTGGAGTACTGAGTAGAGTTGTGGAACCCTTGCTGAAGGACCAGATACTGAGTTGAGACCATCTTGGGCTTAAAAGTAATGGTCAATAGTTTGTACTGAGGCCCTGCATCAAGGCAACCCATGATGCAACTCCTGATGTAAGGATCTTGACCTGTAATATTGACTACTACTTTCCCAGTACACCCATGGAGAGAAGTTGGAGGTGCATGTATAGAATAGAAGATGTCACTTGCAAGATATGGTCCACTGTTGTTCTGAGAAAAGACAATACTTCCCATCGGAGGCTGTTTTCCTAATAGATCTCTTCTGTTTATGCATGATCCATATCCCTCCTATCCCTAAGTAGTTATCTATCTATCTAACAGTCTCTTAAGCGCCACTTTTGCATCGGTCTTCAGCTCTACCACTAAGTATTTTCCACTTTTATTTCATTGAACAGCTTACCTAGTTATTAAGTTATTACTTTCATTTGCATGGATTTACTAAGTAAAATGTTTAATTGTCAGTACTTGGACTTGAGAAACCCTGAGTGTACTGTATGCTCACGAGTACAGTACATATCCATTGTATTTTAAAGAAGTTGTCTGCTTGGGCTGCATACTGTTGTGGTGGAAACACTGGTTTCAGGAACCTGGTCAAAATCTGGATTCATATCACTTTTCATATTTTCATTTAGTTTTGTACGGTCAGTAAATTTGGAAATGTTACACTTGGTCCCCACATTGTCAATAAAGATTGTTCATGGCTGGGTTCCACCTAGTTGTTATGGTCTTCTAGCCAGAAGGGATCCATTTAATTCCACTTTTTGTTTTCTATCTGATTACCAACTCTCTCTCCATGCCACATTTCCATGTGTTTTTATTTTTTCTCCAGTCTCCTCAGTGACTGATTGAAAACCTTCCCAAAATCCAAACATACCACAATGACTGGTTCTTCCCATATAACACAAATTCTCAACTATACTTGCTTGAAATGGAAAATGTAGAAGAGAAGGGGACCTGTGCCGTCAGTATATCTGGCTGCTCACCTAGTCTCTCCCCCACACCTGTGTCATGGTTGGGTGGCTCCACAGGGTGATTACACTGCCTCCCCATCACTGATTCTGTCTACACTTGCCATTGCTTTGGGAAAGTAATCAACAGTTTGGAAACATTACAGTTTGGAAGCATTACAGTTTTGTTGCTCAGCAAGTTTCAAGACATTTTCTGATCTTTCAGCAGCAATTTTCTAAGAAACTTTTACCTTGGCTTTCTTTCAACTTTAGGTTTGCTCCAGTTCCTGGTTATTCATAGTTATTGATTATTGGCCAAATTTACCATAACTTCATCAGTATGTAACAGGATCAAGCTTGTCAATCTCCAGCCATAATGAAGGACCTCTCCTGGATATTTTCTCTTCTTCCCCTTCCACCAGGTGGAAAATACAAAAGCCTGAGAGCACATGCAGCAAGCTCAAAAAACAGCTTCTATCATGCTGTTATAAGACTCTTGGGGGTCGGGGGGCTCTTATATGCTAAAGATAATCTTTTGAGCTCTCAATCTACCTCATTGCGGCCCTTGAACTTCAATTGTCAACCTATACTGCACTTCTGCAAATGTAACACTATGTTTTGCATTCTGGTACCACCTTTCTCTTTGTAGTTCCTCACGTGCTTATGCATGGTAGAGTCTGTCTGGATGGCATGCAGATAAAAGCTTTTCACTGCATTTCAAAAATAAACCAATCACCAGTTACTAATTTCCAGATATGAGGAGTGGTCTGTGGTGTGAATTCTGCAGAGTGGTTGGAATAAGTAATGGGAAATGAAGCAGCAGAGCATCAGAAATGCTGAGCTACCAGTCCTGGTCCTGAGAAATATATGGATGTTATGATGGCGAGCCTTTCACTAGCATCTCCTTGCCAACTATTGCCTGGATCTCTCCTTGTCCTATTGTGAGTCAATGACACAGGCAAATAAATGATTGGTAAAAATAACAGCCTCTGGTGGTAGGTCAGGTGATGTAGGGTAGAAAAGGATTGATAAATTGAAAGGACACTTGCCTTCAAGCCTGCTGTCAGATGACATCCAGGAGATGTCTAACTAGCAATAGGCACCTCATTTAAACTCAACATCAACATCAGAGTCTAAGCACGCATATTGATGGTTGAGACAATAGTTTTGAAAGTCGGAAAGGGCCTGATGTAGAATCTGATCTGACCTTGGAACTGATGTATAAAGATGAGACAACCATTCACTTAACACCCATTAGCATGCAGGAGCCTTTTTCTTTACCTTTATTTGACCCCTGCATTGACCGTTGCCATTTTAGCTCACAGCAGCAAATAATAGGAATACATTCTCAATGAAAATAATATTGATTACAGGCATTGCTCAGAGTTCACAAGACAGAAAAGAGAATTTGTAGTAGCATTATATTAGTGGATGCCTTTTAGTGGTCTTTACTCAAAATAAAGGAACATTGTATTGAAGAAATAGTGGCCTCTTCTGGTAGGCGGTCAGTGACTATGCGTGTTCCATTGTGGAGAGGATACTTCCAATAGTGGGCAAGTTTAAAACCAGATGGCACAGTCTCAGAATCGAGGGATGTCCATTTTGAACAGAGATGAGGAGAAATTTCTTTAGCTAGAGGGTGGTGGATCTGTGGAATTCATTGTTACAGCCAACTGTGGAGGCAAGTCATTAGATACATTTGAGGCTGAAGTTGATAGGTTCTTGATTAGTCTGGGAATCAAAGGTTATGGGGAAAGGCAGGAGAATGGGGTTGAGAGGGATAATAAATTAGCCATGATGGCATGATGGAGCATGCTCGATGGGCTGAATGGCTTAATTATGCTCCTATATCTTATGGTTTTATTGTCTAAATGTAGGAGATCAAATCGTTTCTGTCTCTGTTATATAATTTCTTCTTTACAGTTCACATGTGTATTGATGTACCCAGACGCCTTTGAGTGAAAAGTGAGTCTGTACCAGTCAATGCCAGTCTGTTTCCAGTTTTGGGCACTTTAGGAAAGAGATTTAGGCCTTGGAGGCAGTGCAGGAAGCAGTCACTGAGACAGTGTAATGGACGAGGGGAAATTGTTATGAAGAGAATCAAGATTAACGACTGGTTTTTAAATAGAGCAAAGAAGATTTAAAAGAAAATCTGATAACAGGTCACAAATTTGATCTGTTTGTGGCAAACCTTGGGATTGAAATGGAAATTAATCATTGAAAATACAAATTACCTGTAGGTTATTTTATTTAGAGGTACAGTGCAGAACAGGCCCCTCTAGCCCAAGAAGCCATACCACCCAGCAACCCACAAATTTAACACTTGCCTAATCACAGGACAATTTACAATAACCAATTAACCTACTAACAGATATGTTCTTGGAACGTGGGAGGAAACTGGAGCACCCAGAGGAAACCCATGTGTTCATGGATGGGATGTACAAGCGCCTTACAGGAAGGTGTCGAAATTGAACTCTGAGAGCGTGTTGAGATGATTTGTAGCAAGGAGGTATGACTTGATATCCCCAGGATTGTGCTTAGAGTGTAGAGGGATGCAGACCTCAAAATATTATTCTTCACAAATGTGGACTCTTTCCATCCAAATGCACCAAAAGTCTTTCATGCCCTAACCTGAGTAAATGTTTGTATTTTCAAAGCTCAGCCTCTCTAGTCACTTCCACTCAACCCCCAGATTAAAGATTTCCCTTTTTCCATTTTTTTGTGGCAGAATACAAGAGAACACTGCTGGAGTCAGTTGGAATGTATCCAACTCAAATATGGCTGTTATGAAATTGGCAAATTAAATTTCATTAAAGATATTTCTGTGTGCCACAATTCCCGAGGAACACATTGGATTGTGTAGTGGCAGAGAGGTTTCAAAGGAAGTGAGTGAGGGCAGATGGGACATTCTATGCACCACAGTCCCCAAGGAGACTTTGGAATGTGTGTAATTAGGCACTTAACAAGATCAAATAAAAAGAAGTTAGGTTTAAGCAGAGTGGTCATTGTGTGAGTGGGCCAGTGTTCTCAGAGTTGGGAGTTCATACTTTGGCTCATAGAGGCTTCAGTGAGCAGAAGTGAAGGCTGTAGGTAGTTTTTTGTGCTAAATCTTTCCTCCCTTTTTCTTATTGCATAGTTAGAATAGTATGGATGCCAGGCAGGATAGTGAAATTCTCCTCTTGTGGCTTATGGGAAGGAAAGAAGAACTCCAGTGTTCCTGATGCCTACACCTGCAAGAAATGCATCCAGCTGCAGCTTCTTTCAGACCGTACTAAGGAATTGCAGCTAGAGCTGAATGATCATTTGGGAGGATGAGGGTTTGAGCAACAGGACATTCAGTGAGGTAGTTACACCCAAAATACAAAACCCAGGCAAATGAGTGACTGTCAGAATAGGACAAAGGGATAGGCAGCCAGTGCAAATTACGCTTGTGGCCATCCCCTCAACAAAAGGTATACTGCTTTGGATGCTGTTGGTGGGGGGGGGGGGATGACGTAGCAGTGGAAAGTCACAGCAGTCAGGTCTCTGCCACTGAGTCTGGCTCTGCTGCTTGGAAGGGAATGGGAGACAAGAGGTGAGCTGTAGTGAAAGGGGATTCAACCATTAAGGGAACAGACAGGAGGCCCTGTGGACAAGAACAAGATTCCTGGATATTACCTTCCGGGTGCCAAGATCAGGGACATTTTGGATTGACTCCCAGTTTTCTTAAGGGGAAGGCTGAACAGCCAAAGGTCATGGTCCCCACTGGTACCGATGACATGGGTAATAAAGGTGATAAGGTCCTGAAAAGTGAGTTCAGGGAGTTAGGTGTTAAACTAAAGGCTTGTTATCTCAGAATCACTACCCATGCCATGTGCTAGTGAGGCCAGAAATAGGAAGAACAACTTAACTCATGGCTGAGGAGTCGGTGTAGGAGAGAGGGCTTCAGATTTTTAAATCATTGGTTTCTATTCCAGGGAAGATGTGACCTGTACAGAAGGAACAGCTTGAACCTGAACTGAAGCAGGACTAATGACTAATATCCTTAGAGGAAGATTTGCTAGTGTGGCATTGGGGCTTTAAACTAGAGTTGCAGGGTCATGGGAACCAGAGTGCCAGAGCAGATAGTGGAGAGGTTGTGGGGAAAGATGTTGTTAAGCCTACACACAAAGTCAGGAAACGAAAGGTTGAGCATGATGGGAATAATGTTTTAAGTTGTGTATATTTCAATGCAAGGATTATTGTAGGAAAGGCAAATGAGCTTAGGGCATGGGTCAGCACATAGAATTATGACATTGTAACCATTAGTGAGACTTGGCAGGAATGGCAGCTTAATATTCCGGAGTTCCATTGTTTTAGATGCAACAGAGTGGGAGGGATTAAAGGAATGGCATTACTAGTTAGGGAAATGTCATGGCATTGCTTAGTCACAACAGACTGGACAGCTCGTCTAGTGAGGCTTTATGGATGGAACTGAGAATTAAGAAAGGTATGACCACATTAATGGGGCTATATTATAGGCCACCCCAATAGTTGGCAGAATTTAGAGGAACAAATTTGTAGAGAGATCGCAGACTGTTGCAAGAAACAGAGGTTTGTATATTAAGTGATTTTAACTGTTCACATATTGACTGGGACTCCCATACTGTAAAAGGACTAGATGGGATAGTTTGTGAAGTGCGTTCAAGAATGTTTCCTTAATCAGTACATAGAGGTCTCAACTAGAGAGAGTGCAATACTAGGTTTCCTACTAGGGACGAGACAGGCAGTTAACAGACGCTTGTATTGAGGAACACTGGATCTACTGATCATAATTCAATCAGGTTCAGGATAATCATGGAGAAGGATAGGTCTGGTCCTTGGGTTGAGATTCCAAATTGGAGAAAGGACAATTTTGTTGATATCAGAAAGGATCTGGCAAGTGTTTTCTTGCAAAGGTGTACTTGGTAAATGGGAGGCCTTCAAAAGTGAAATTTTGAGAGTACAGTTTGTATGTTCCTGTCAACATAAAAAGCAAGGATAACGTATTTAAGGAACCTTGGTTTTTGAGATATATTGAGGCCCTGTTTAAGGAAAAGGAGTTGCATAGCAGGTGTAGGCAGAAAGGTGCAAATGAGGTACTCGAGGAGTAGAGACACAACGATGTTTCGCTGGGTGGCCAACCAAACTACTAACAATTCTACTACGTATGCTTTTTTGGGACTACAATCACTATAATCCACCACTGTAGTTTCCCACTGGGAGGTGTGCTTTTGAGCAGTCTGTATGACCCAGTGTTTTTGTGGTATCCTGAAATATTTGGTGAACTGGACTTTTGAGAATGTAGGTACGTCCAGGGCGGCCGGTGCTGGAGCAGACTTGCGGCCAGACTGAAACTTCAGGTTGGATAGGTTAGGACTTTATTTCTTAGACCGTAGAAGAATGAGGAGATTTGATAAAGGTATGCAATATTATGAGGGGTATAGAGGTCAAGATGTCTACATTAAGGACGAAAGGTGAAATATTTAAGGGCAAAATGACTGGGAACTTCCTCACTCAGAGGGTGGTAAGAGTATGGAGCAAACTACTAGTGGAAGAGGTGGATGTGAGTTTGATTTCAACGTTTAAGAGAAATTCGGATCATGGACGGGAAGAATATGAAGGGCTATGGTTCGGGTGCAGGTCGATGGGACTAGGCCGACTAATAGTTCAGCATGGACTAGACAGGCCAAAGGGCCTGTTTCTGTGTTGTAACTTCTTATGACTCTATGACACCTCTGACAACATTCAGATAGCTCTAATGAACAAGTTTCTACCTTTTAACCCTAGCGGCTGTGTAAGATTTCTCTTTGAAATCAGGCTTTACAAGTATGGTTCTGGATTGTTGGCTTCACTTAACACATCTCCACTGAGTTGAGCTGGCAGCTAATGAAACATCTTATTGTTTTTTTGGAGGAGCTTTTTCTTTCAGCTGCGAGGCCCTCATTATTGAACAATAACCTTAGCCTGTTATTGTAATGCCTGTCGCCTGGAGGAAAACCTGCAAAAACCTAAACAATGCTCGCTAAAACTTACTAAAGCTCCATTTACTTTACAGCTGCTAAATTGAATTTCTTGTAAGCTCGCTGTTGAGCTTCAGTCAGTCTCCCTGAATAAACAGCTTAGCCTTGGTGACAGTATTCTGATATTACAGCTTAATTCTTGCTCCTCTCAAATCATTTCTTGAGCAATGCTCCTCTTTGTTTAGTCATGGCTCCCAGCTACTTTCTGTGGAGAGGAGAAGCACTCCACGTACTATAATTCTGTAGGTGGCACTTGGTGGAACGGGCCTACAATGAGAATGGAAATGGTCTTCAAACTATCATCAGCCTGGAGTTTCTCTGCAATCTAGGAAACGTCCTTGTGAATCATTCCTGCAATCTCTCCAGCTTAATCGGGAAGAGTGCTCTGGTGGGAACAAGCTAGAGGACTTCATCCTGCTGCTGTAAGGAGTTTGTATGTTCTCCCCGTGACCACATGGGTTTCCTCCTACATTCCAAAGATGTACTGGTTGGTAGGTCAATTGGTCATTGTAAATTGCCCCATGATTAGGCGAGGGGGTTGCTGGGTGCCATGGCTCGAAGGGTCACAAGGGCCCACTCTGTTCTGTATCTCAATAAGTATTTTTCTACATGAACCTTGTAGCTATGAGAGTTTCCTGGGATCCTGTTCATTTCTGTATGCAGCTGGTCTGGAGATAGTTGTACCATCTCCAAACCTTCCTCCACAAACTATCTCCAGTGCTGTCCTCCCAGAGGAGTGATGAGTCTTTTTAACCTCCTCTACCTGCACTCTCTGTGTGATGTCACTCCCAATATGTTATGTAGAATAAAACGTAGATGCCATTCTTTCACACTGCTTGATACTGCTGCAAGGCTCTGACCAGACTGACTACAGGAAACACTGCCAGTGTTCCGATGATTTGGTCTGTGGCAGTCAGAATAGTCATGTGACTCTTATTACAATTGCCATCTCACTGGGGGATTTCATTCAGATGCCACTGAGCTTCTGCTTTCTTAGAAGCTTCAGGAGATCTGACATGTCACCAAATACTCCAACAAACTTCTACAGATTTGCTGTTGAAAGTATCTGACTGGTTACATCACTTTTGAAAGTATCCAGACCAGTTGCGTAGAGTAATTTCAATGTACAGGAATACAAGAGACCGCAGAGAGTAATGGGCACAGGCCAGTCTATCATGGGCACCATTGTCAGCACTTAAGATTTACTTCAAAAAGGCACCATTTAGCATCAAAGACCCCTCTCCAGGGTTCATGCCCTCTTCTCATTGCTGTCCTTTTTTGCGCTAATGTCTTGCTTTTGCACAGTCTTTTGTAATCGCTTCACTGTATAACTTACGTCTAATTTGTGTTCTGTATGTTGTCTGTATCTTCATGCCTGGGATGCTACTGCAAGCAAGTTTTCCCTTGTCCCTGCTCCTCACTCTACTTGTGCACATGATGATAAACTTGACTTGAAAAACATCACCAAAGCTTCCAATGAATCCAGCAGAGAATTGATGAACTCTTAGTGGTTGCATGCAAGCTGTTCTTTGGTGGTCTTCCCGCCTGACATCATGCCCAAAGGAATCAGAGTTTTCTCCAGCCTGTCTAACTAAATATTTCCAGAGTCCTTCAAATTCTGAAATATGGTAAACACCTTCTGCTAAACATTTATTTGAGAAGATTTAAATGCCTTGTGCCAGTTGAAACTGGATTGATCCTTATGAAGTACACCTGAAACATTGTGCCAAACCAGCTAAAAAGCCAATCAAAAACACCCAAAAACTAATCCCTCCTACTTACACAATGTCTATATTCTTCCATCTTCCTCATATTCACGTACCTATCTGAATGTCTTTTAAAAGTCTCCAATGTATTTGCCTTTGTGTGGGCACATGGCCAAGTGGTTAAGGCATTGGACTAGCGACCTGAAGGTTGTGAGTTCAAGCCCCAGCTGAGGCAATGTGTTGTGTCCTTGAACAAGGCACTTAATCACACATTGCTCTGCAACGACACTGGTGCCAAGCTGTATGGGTCCTAATGCCCTTCCCTTGGACAGCATTGGTGTTGTGGAGAGGGGAGACTTGCAGCATGGGCAACTGCTGGTCTTCCATACAACCTTGCCCAGGCCTGCGCCCTGGAGAGTGAAGAGCGCAGATCCATGGTCTCGCAAGGCTAACAGATGCTTTTACTATTTGCCTTTACCCCAGACAGTGTTGGGCACATGGTTAAGGCATTTGTCTGGTGATCTGAAAGTCGCTAGTTTGAGCCTCAGCTGTGACAGCGTTTTTGTGTCCTTGAGCAAGGCACTTAACCACACATGGTGCCCCACACAGACTTCCAATCTGCACCTTGTAAGGCATGAAAATGCCCGACGCAGGCCCCTCATGGTCTAACGTTCCCTCCCCTCCCCAGGCAGCACATTCCAGGTATTCACCACTCTGAGTCAAAAAATACCCCTCACATCCTCTTTAAACCTACCTCCTCTCACCTTCAATGCATGCCCTTTGGTATTAGATATTTCTACCCTGGAAAACACAGCCAAGAGGTAATGTTGCAGCTATATAGGACCCTGGTCAGACCCCACTTGGAGTACTGTGCTCAATTCTGGTCGCCTCACTACAAGAAGGATGTGGAAACTATAGAAAGGGTGCAGAGGAGATTTACAAGGAAGTTGCCTGGATTGGGGAGCATGCCTTATGAGAATAGGTTGAGTGAACTGGGCCTTTTCTCCTTGGAGCGACGGAGGTTGAGAGGTGACCTGATAGAGGTATACAAGATAATGAGAAGCATTGATCTTGTGGATAGTCAGAGGCTTTTCCCCAGGGCTGAAGTGGCTAGCACAAGAGGGCATAGTTTTAAGGTGCTTGGAAGAAGGTACAGAGGAGATGTCAGGGGTAAGTTTTTACGCAGAGAGTGGTGAGTGCGTGGAATGGGCTGCTGGTGGCAGTGGTGGAGGCGGAAATGACAGGGTCTTTTAAGAGATCCCTGGATGGCAACATGGAGCTTAGAAAAATAGAGGGCTATGGGTAAAACCTAAGTAGTTCTAAGGTAGTGACATATTCGGCACAGCTTTGTGGGCCGAAGGGCCTGTATTGAGCTGTGTGTTATCTATGTTTCTATGTTTCTAAAACAGTTACTTTCTGTCTCCTCTCTATGCCTCTCATAATCTTATTAACCTCTATTAGATTTACCCTCAGCCCCTGCCGCTACAAAGAAAATAATCTAAGTTTGTCCAGTCCTTCATGATAGCATACACCCTCTAAACCAGGCGGCATTCTGGTAAACTTCCTCTGAACCCTCTCTAAAGCATCAACATCCTTCCTATAGTTGTCACAACCATGGATTTGTGAATATGCATATTTCAGCTAATTATTATTTCATTCTTTTTGTCATAGCGCTAGTTGACTCTTGAGCAAAACACAGCAATATTTTGCTGCCTGCTTGCATTTGGCCTTGCCTGAGAAATTGGACTGTCGAGCTAACTAACTCTGAAGACTAGCGGTATTCATTTTAAATTTAGTTTTTCCTTTCAGCCATAGTGTTGACTTCACTTCCTATTTGAGAGTTTGAGTTAACAGCCCCGTTTGGTCTAGTGTTTATTGTTTTCTTTTCCTTCTAACTCTGCTTGCATTAAAGTCTGTGAACTATCAACCCGTTTCAGTGTCTCTCACTTCACACTTGTGCCTTATTTGAATGTAGTGACAATAGTGAGGCAACCAAAACTGTGTGTAACTGATTAGTTTTCTGTGTTCTGGAAGTCCTAGACTTAAGCAGTAAATCCAAAGCTGGAAGCAAGGAAGATACCAGTTGCTTCAAATACCACCTTGAAAAAAGTCTTAATGGCTAGCTTACTTGTGCTAACAATGCTGCTTCCTCTGGTGAAGAGGTCTCTACATGGCATTGGATATGGCTCTCTGAATCCTGGGTATCATTGGGTTATTAATGTGATGCATGTGGAAACTCAGCCAGCTCCATATACCTCCCATCCATGTACCTATCCAAATTTCTCTTAAATGTTGAAATCGAACTCGCATCCACCATTCTGCACAATATTCCAAATTAATCCTCACCAACACCTTAAACAACTCCAACATAACATCCCAACTCCTGTATTCAATGCATTGATTTACAAAGGCCAATGTGCCAAAAGCTTTCTTTACAACTCTATCTATCTTGTGATGTCACTTTCAAGGAATTATAGATCCGCATACCCAGATCCCTTTGTTGTACCACACTCTTCAGTGCCCTACCACTCACTGTGTCAGTTCTACCCTGGTTTGTCCTCCCAAAGTGCAGCACCTCACACTTTTGTCTGCATTATATTCCATCTGCTATCTTCCAGCCCATTTTCCCAGCTGGTGGTCCAGACCCTGCTGCAAGCTTTGATAGTGTTCCTTGCTGTCAACTACACGGCCAATTTTGGTGTCTTCTACAAATTTTCTGATCTTCCTTACTACATTATCATCCAGATTACTGATGTAAGTGACAAACAACACCAGATCCATTATGGATTCCTGCGGCACACCACCAGTCAGAGAGCTAACCATTTGCTACCACTCTGGATTTTCCATGAAGCCAATCTCAAATCTGTAGTGTATATAATATTTCAGTAATATTTGAGTAATATTGTAAATATATTGCTTGATTAAGCATTCTTTGTTAATGTAAGAAGTACATGAATGGCATACGTTATTATGTCACCACACCATATGTGAGCGTCTCACTAAAGAAAAACTAAGTACACAAATATCCCGGGCTCCTATGTTTTCTCTTTCAATTAGTTTCTAGAGTTACAAAAAATAACAGTAGTGACAAGGCAAATTTGAAACAAACCCAAGACGACTACCTACCCATTGAAACGCAGCACTTTTTTTCTTCAGGAGAGAATTTTGAGTTTAAAAAACAGGTACAGCACATGTTTCTTCATAAAGAGAGAGAGAGAGAGAGAGTCGAATTTAAAAAAAAAAGGCAGAAAACAGACAAAGTTACAAGCAACAGGTATGGCCACGATTCATATGTAATAAGTACTGGGTGATAATAATCATAAATTTAAAAAAAGAAGTAATGTCTAGTTACATCAGAAAGATAGACAGATTTGATTGCAAAACAGATGTGTGGTTGATGCATACTAAATGAATTGAGTAGTATTTTGAAACAAATGAAATAGCTAATTAAAAGCAAGTGCCAAGAATCCAGTTTGCTTAGATGTTTAACTACTCCAACCAAACCAGCCGAAATGAGCTTTGCTGATATCGTGAACGTAATGGAGGAACAATTAGAACCAAAACCATTGCAGAACATTTTAGCTTTCATAAGCAGAATCAAAAGGAAGGGGAGTCCATTTCGGCATACATGGTTGAATTGAAGATATTGTCTAGGCATTGTCAGTTCAGTGATGAGCTCAATGATACACTGAGAGATCATTTAGCTTGTGGAATCTTACAAGAAAGCATTCAAAAATGGCTCCTAACTGAAACAAAACTCACATTTATAGGAGCAGTTGAAATTGTGGTATCAAAGGAAACAACAACCTGAGTGCCACAGTAGAATGGTGGAAAGCACAATGTAGTGACCCGGGTTCAATTCCCATTGCTGTCTGAAAGGAGATTGTACGTTCTTCCCGTGACCACGTGGATTTCCTCTG
Source organism: Mobula hypostoma (assembly GCF_963921235.1). Taxonomy (NCBI): domain Eukaryota; kingdom Metazoa; phylum Chordata; class Chondrichthyes; order Myliobatiformes; family Myliobatidae; genus Mobula; species Mobula hypostoma. Next base: position 58,381,223 of record NC_086113.1, read on the forward strand.
GGTGCTCCAGTTTTCTCCACATTCCAAAGACCTACTGGTTCATAGGTTAATTGGTCATTGTAAATTATCCCGTGATTAGGCTAGGATTAATTTGGGGGGGTGGTGGAATTGCTGAGTGGTGCAGCTTGAAGGGACAGAAGGACCTATTCTGCACTGTATTAAAATAAAAGAAAATTAAAAATAAAGATGCAATTGAGTTGCAGTCCAGAATGAATGTGAATGGGAACAAAATTGCAACATCTAAACGGAAACCTGCCTTGCTGAACAAGTAGCGTTACTGTTGTGAAAGGAACTTACATACATCAGACTAAAGCAGGCGAAACTTGCAGAAAATGCAACAAAGAGCATATCGGGCAGACAAAAATAAGTGGACTGCACAGGGAAAAGAGAAAGATAAAAAGTCAAGTTGCAGTTTCAAAAAGAGCACTAATCTGTGTGCTGTTGATGGAAAAAATCTAATTTTGAGAATGACACAAACCTGTGTGGCCTTGAGAGTTAGAATGTGGAAATTGACAAGAGACAAGAAGTATGGCTTACACCAGAGATAAATGACAAATTAATTAAAATGGAATTGGACACTGGCTCAGCTGTTTCAGTCATCGCAGAAAATGAGTTTGAACAGCATTTCAAAGTTACTGAACTGAAGCCTGCAGATATGCAACTAAGAACCTATATTGGATAAAAGATAATTCCCTTGGGGACAAGTTTGTGAAATACAGCAACCAGCAAGACACATTGGTGTTGTATGCAGTAAATACATGAGGGCCAGCATTGTGGGGCCATTACTGGATGAAACCACTACAACTTGATTGGAGTTCCATCCACTATTTGCATGCCACATCCCCTGCAGAAGAGCCAACAGACAGCAGGTTAAGAAAGGTACTGGATAATACCACAGCAATGTTCAAGGATGGCATTGAAAAACTCAAACATATCAAGGGTAAAATATTGTTATGTGACAATGCCATGCCATGTTTTACAAAGCCCACCCAGTCCCTTATACCGTCCATGATAATGTAACCAGTTAGCTAGATTGCATGGAGGCTGAAAGAATTCTTTCCAAAGATGAGTGGAGCCCATGGGCAACACCAGTTGTCCCAGTAGCCAAGAAGGATGGATCTGTCAGAATCTGTGGTGATTTTAATGTCATCATCAACCCAGCACTGTAAGTAGATCAACACCCTCTGCCCGGGCTAGAGGATACCTTTGCAAACCTTTCTGGAGGGAAGCATTTCAGCAATATGGAGCTAGCTGAGGCCCACCTACAGATGGAAATGGAAGAAGCGTCCAAAGTTTCTCACCATAAACACTCACAAAGGGCTTTATTGCTATAATGGTCTTACTTTTGGAGTAGCATCTGCACCTGTTCTCTGGCAGAAAGTGATAGACCAGGTGCTATAAGGTTGACCAGGTACTTAGTGATACCTAGATGTCATCATTGTCATTGGTAAGGATGACAAGGAACATCTCTAAAATCACAAAACAGTGTTAAAACAATTAGTAGATTATAGGCTCAAAGCACAATGTGACAGGTATTAATTCTTTAAACTAAGCTTTGCTTGCTGTGGTCACACTTTTGACACAAGTATGCTGAGAAAATTCAAGCAATAGTGGATGCTCTGGGCCAAAGTACATGTAATATAGTTGTGGTCCTTTTTAAGATTTATCAATTTCTATAACAGGTTCCTGCCATACTGACCCCTGTGCTCTATCTACCCTTGAACTCATTACTACAGATTGGGAAGAAACAGCAATGGACAAAGAGACATGAGGTGGCTTTCCAAAAGACAAAAGAAATGGTGACATCAAACACTGAACTTGCATATTCTGATCCACATCGTCCAATGAAGTTTGTCTGTGATGGTTCGCCTTATGGTATAGATGCAGTCATGTCACATGTTATGAGTGATGGAAGTGAACGCCCCATAGTCTTTGCATTATGTTCCCTAACTGCTGCAGGGAGGCCTTAATTGTGGTGTAAAATGTGTTTACCAGGACCTTCATGAGAGAGAGTTTACTCTCATTACTGATCATCACACTAAAAGGGTGTTCTACTAACAGCAGCAGGATGAATGCAGAGAATAGATTTGCAGATAGATACAGCTGAAGTCAGAAGTTTACATACACCTTAGCCAAATACATTTAAGCTCAGTTTTCCACAATTCCTGACATTTAATCCTAGAAAACATTCCCTGTCTTAGGTCAGTTAGGATCACTACTTTATTTTAAGAATGTGAAATGTCAGAATAATAGTAGAGAGAATGATTTATTTTCAGCTTTTATTTCTTTCATCACTTTCCCAGTGAGTCAGAAGTTTACATACACTTTGTTAGTATTTGGTAGCATTGCTTTTAAATTGTTTAACCTTGGGTCAAACATTTTGGGTTGCCTTCCACAAGCTTCTCACAGTAAGTTGCTGGAATTTTGTTCCATTCCTCTAGACAGAACTGAAAATGCGTGTGCAAGCAAGGAGGCCAACAAACCTGACTCAGCTACACCAGTTCAGTCTGGAGGAATGGAACAAAATGAAACTTAGGAGAGACTCAGCGAGGGAATGGACTGGAGTCTCTGGAGGAACATGTTGCCTGAAATCTACCATGGGACCCCTGCAAGCCCAAGCCCTTATTCCGGATGGATTAGTGGGACTCCGCTCCAGAGTGTCCCTATGGATAGAGGGAATCTTTGCAAGGCCATCCTCGACACTGGGTCACAGGTCACCTTATTGTACCAGTCGTTCTACAACAAATACCTGAAGCATTTTCCCGTAACCCTGTTTAATGCCCTGGCAATTTGGGGCGTCAGTGCTGGTGATTATCCGTATGATGGGTATTTGTCAGTGAGACTGGAGTTTTCAGAAGCCGACGTGGGAGTGTCCGAAGTTCTGGAGACGTTAGTGCTGGTTTGTCCAGACCCGGTTGAGACGGGGGGGTGCTTCAATTCTGGTGGGGACCAGCACCTCTGTGGTGCGGAGGCTCATGGGGGCCTGCCAAGAAAGGGCGGGTGAGAACATTTTGGAGACCCGGGCTGTGCACTCAATGTTTTGAGCTGCTTTTGAGGCAGTGCGGAGCCATCCTGGGCCGGATACTGAATGTAAGCGAAGCCCAAGGTAATAAGGCCTGGGGAAGTAGTGAGGCCATTTTAGTGGATGCCCTGGAAGACCTCGGGGGGAGTCACAATTTCCGGCTGGGGTGCTGGTGAGGCCCAAAGTGCAGAGGCCCTCCGTGGTACAGGCGAACAGGATTGTTGTGATTGTCAGGAACACCACAACGAGAGAAATTACCTTTAAGAGAGGGATGCCACTGGCACATTTGTTCCTGGTGACTGTAATGTCGAGTGCTCCCAGAAGGCCTGCTGGGGGTGGGGGGGGGTACGATTGGAAAACAGAGGGAAGCTGACTGCTGAGGCCTTTAACTTTGGGGACTCACCAGTGCCGCCGGGTTGGAAGAAGAGTCTGGTGAAGAAGATGTTGAAGCTGGAAGATGTTTTTTCCCTTGGCGAGTTTGATGTGGGTTGTTCCAAGAGCACTCTCCACACCATCCGGGTGACTGAGGTTACCCCGTTCAGAGAGAGGTCGTGGCGACTGGCCCCTCCAGATGTGGAAGATGTGCGCCAACACCTGCGTAAGTTAAAGGAAGCTGGGATCATCTCTGAATCCTGAAGCCCTTATGCATCTTCAATAGTAGTGGCCTGGAAGAAGAACGGAAAGGTACGCATGTGTGTGGACTATAGGACTCTGAACTGGCACACTGTCCACGACCAGTATACAGTACCAAGGGTCGAAGACGCGCTGTCCTGTCTGAGTGGTGCGAAGTGGTTTCGTGTGCTGGACCTGAGGAGTGGATACTACTAAATCCTGATGAGTGATGCCGATAAAGAGAAGATGGCATTTATATGTCCTCTAGGATTTTTCCAGTTCGAAAGAATGCCCCATGGCATATCGGGAACCCCTGCCGCCTTCCATGGTCATGGAGAAGATGGTGGGGGATATGAATTTGCTTGAAGTTTTGGTGTATTTGGATGACTTGATAGTATTTGGATTCACCTTGGAAGAGCATGAAGCAAGGCTACTGAAGGTGCTAAGCTGACTGAAGGAGGAAGGGTTAAAATTTTCCCTGGACAAATGCCAGTTCTACAAGACATCTGTTAGCTATGTTGAGCACATAATCTCGTGGGATGGAGTAGTTACAGACCCGGCTAAGATAGAAGCGGTGACCACATGGCCGAGGTCCCAGACTGTGAGCACTCTGCACTCGTTCTTGGGGTCCTGTGGTTATTATCGGAGATGCGTGAAGGGCTACGCCAGAGTGAGTCACCCCTTGAACCAGCTTCTGCGTGGTTACCCACCCCCCCCCCCGGGGCAGAAAAGTAAAAGGGGACGGGAGACTGGAGATTATCTCAACCCGTCAGAGCCCTTCGGACAGAGGTGGGATGCAAAATTTGAGGAGGCTTTTAAATCGCTGAAAGAGTTGCTGACCCAGGCACCGGTGCTGGCTTTTGCCTGTGTACCCCAGTTACCCTATGTACTACTCACCAATGCCAGCCGAGAGGGATTAGGGGCCATCTTGTATCAAGATCAGGGTGCCGGGTTGAGATTTGTAGTGTTTGTCAGCCAGAGTTTGTTGTCCTCCAAGAGGAAATATACCACCCACAAGTTGGACTTCCTGGCATTGAAATGGGCGGTGGTGGATAAGCTGAGTGACTATCTCTACGGGGCCAAATTTGGGGTGAGGACGGACAACAACCCGCTTACTTATATCCTGACATCGGCGAAACTGGATGCTACAGGCCATCGTGGTTGGCGGTCTTGTCATTGTGTGATTTCAACCTGAAGTACCGGCCGGGGAGCTGGAATGTCAACGTGGACGCTTTGTCCCGATGGGTGCATGAGGAACTGGAGAGGGACCAGGAGTGGGAGAGCGTTCCTGCCTCTGGGGTGAAGGCCATGTGTCAGTTTGCTATCACTGTGAAGGCTGAGGAAAAGGAGATGTCGTATCGTGCAGTGGACCCACTGGGGTCTACTGACGACATCCTACCCTCAGTTTACTGTGACTTGACTGCTCTGAAGACCAAGTAGCTGCTGGAACTGAGTTCGGGGGAAGTGGCAGCTGCTCAGTGAGATGACATGGGCATTGGCACCGTTCGGTACGTGGTGGAAAGGGGGATACGGCATGGGCGGAGAAGACGAAACACGTTTCGGAGCCTTCGTTACTGAGGGAATGGCCTCGGTTGAAATTGAGGAAACAAAATTTTATACTTGGACATGTCACCCCCGGACTGACCTCAGTGTTGGCAGTTGGTCCTGCCTGAGAAGTATCGGAAGATTGCGTTGAAGTCACTGCTCGATGAGTCTGGACATTTGGGGGTGGAGAAGACCTGTGGATTGTTCAAAGACAGGTTTTACTGGCCTCAAATGAAGTCGGAGGTTGAAGAGTACAGCAAGTCGTGCATTTGCTGCATACGCCGGAAGACACTGCCTGTGCAGGCCGCTCTTTTGTCACGCCTGCAGAGTGCAAGGCCCCTGGACTTGATGTGTATGGATTTTCTGTCAATAGAACCTGATGCCAGCAATACGGCAAATGTCCTAGTCATCACGGACCACTACACTAGATATGCTCAGGCTTTTCCGACCAAGGATGGGAGGGCGACTACGATGGCAAAAGTGTTATGGGAGAAGTATTTCGTGCATTATGGCCTTCCCAGGCGGATATATAGTGATCAGGGATGGGACTTTGAGAGTAAGCTCATCTATGAGTTACTGGGCATGCTGGTAGTTGAGAAATCGAGGACCACTCCCTATTATCCGCAGGGCGGTCCCCAGCCAGAGAGGTTTAATCGGACCTTGCTAGACACGCTCTGGACTCTAGAGATCAGCAAAAAGAGCAGATGGAGCAAACATATTGGGCATCTGGTTCACTGTTACAACTGTACACGCGATGAAGCTACTGGGTATTCACCCTATTATCTGATGTTTGTGCAAGGCGAGGTTGCCCATTGACCTCTGTTTCGGGACTGACGTGGGTGACATACAGCCGAAGCCTTCTCTGAAGTATGTGTCTGATATAAGGAGAGAGCTATAAAGGGCTAATGAGTTGGCTGGGGTGGCCGCCGCCGAGCAGAATCGGGGAACTAAGAGGAGGTATGACCAAAAAGTAAAGTTCTCCCAACTCCTGCCAGGAGACTGAGTCCTCAAAAGGAACTCGGGTTTACCTGGAAAGTGCAAGTTGGCTGACTGCTGGGTGGCCACACCCTATGTGGTGGGAAGTCAGATGCCCAACCTACCGGTTTTCTGGGTGAGGCCAGAGGACAGGAAGGGGCCTGTCAAGATACTCCATCGGAAGCACCCATTGCCCCTGGGCCAAGAGATGCAGGTAGACCAAGAGCCTGAATTGGAGTTTACACCTAGTATGAGGACTCTGCAGAGGAGGGAGAAAAGCCCACCGTGAAAGAGACGGGGCCGGGCCCAGCCCCGGAAAGGGATACTGATTCAGAGGATGAGGATTTGGATGTATGGTCCATGCTGCCGTTCGCTAACTCCCCCGTGATGGAGGAAGAGACTCCAGGCCCTTCTCCCAGTGCGTCAGGGGAGGTGAGAGGGGCAATTGGTGTGCAACAGGGAGTGCAGCCAGACTCTGGAGGAGAGGGAGGGAGGCCCGAACCCGAGGCAGGAGGCTCCGAGTTGCAGAGGGGTTTGAGTGACAGATCGCGGGAGGTTTCACCAGGTAACCCCAAAGTGTTCCCAGTAGTGGCTGAGCCGGAGGAGCTGGAAGAGGGGTACGGAGGTCTCAGCAGATTAGGAACCCCCCGGAGAGGCTGGCTTATGTAGCGCCTGGGGAGCAGGGTCTGATCTCTACTGTTTTGGGGAGTTATGTCACTGCTTTCTGCACATGGATTGGGCTGTGTGTTCTGCAGGAAGGGTTGGCGAATTATCTGAATGTCATGAGGGCATGACTTAATTCGGTGGCGGGAGAATGTAGGGTTCTCAGTATTATTAACTGGTAACCGCTAATTATAAAATGGCTCCTCTGAAGCATAATAATGAAATGGCTTCTTTGCAATGTTAACTATGAGGTAATGTTCTCTGTAGCTGAAATATTTGGGTTATAGTTATAGATAACAGAGGAACTAACCAATGGAACCTATGTTATTCTATCTGTATGTGTGGGAACCTAGGTGATTACGTGGGTTTTTCGGGAGGAGAACCGAAGAGGAAGGATGTGCTGGACGCACTCTGGTCGACCACTGTGGGTGGTCCCAGGCGGCGGGTCGAGGAGGTTGGCAGAGATCAAATGGTGGAACGAAGACTCCATTAATTGAGCTCCAACTGTTGTGCACGAAGTGGTTGAACTCTGATAAGTTTGACGCCTTTTACTTTCCTTTTATATTGTATCTCTATTCGTTACATAGTTCCAGTAAGATTTATAAAGTGTAATCTGTAAACTGTACATTGTGTGCTGTCGCAAACAGGAGGAAATCTGCAGATGCTAGAAATTCAAGCAACACACATCCTAGTTGCTGGTGAACACAGCAGGCCAGGCAGCATCTCTAGGAAGAGGTACAGTTGATGTTTCGGGCCGAGACCCTTCGTCCCGGTGAAGGGTCTCAGCCCAAAACGTCGACTGCACCTCTTCCTAGAGATTGTGTGCTGTCTGATATTTGATGTGTGAGTTTGTACCAGGTGGCATTACACAGCAACTACGCAAATGTGAGACACGGTTTGGCGGGCAGACGGGGTTTCCCTTGGACAAACACGGGCCGATAGCCCTGAGCGTTACACTGAGTTTAAATATATTTGGCTAGGGTGTATGTAAACTTCTGACTTCAACTGTACTTTATTCATCCCAAAGGAAATTACAGTGTCACAGTTGCATTATACATGCACAGAAATACAAACATACAAATATTAAAGGAGAAGTAAGAAAGAATAAAAAGTAAGTTACCTCAAACAGGAGGGGTACATCACTTCCCCGGATATAGGTTGACTCATTGTAGAGCCTACTGACTGATGGCAAGAATGACTTCAGTGCTCTTTGGAGCAGTGCTGTTGTCTTAGTCATTAGTAAACGTGCTGCTTTGTTCAGCCAAGGTGGCATACAGAGGTGAGAAACATTGTTCAGAATTTCCAGGATTTTCCATAGGATCCTTTGTCCTACAACAGCCTTCAGTGTGTCCATAACAGAGCCAGCCTTTCCAATCAGTTTATTGAGCCTGCTGGCACACCCATGTTGATGCCATTGCCTCAGCACATCACCACATAGGAGATTGTACTGGCGACAATAGACTGGTTAGAACATGTGAAGGAGAGGCCTGCAAACTCCAAAGGACCTCTGTCTCCTCAGGAAGTAGAGGCGACTCTAGCCCTTTTGTACACACCTCTGTGTTTGTGCTCTACTCAAGACTGTCATCCAGATGGACCTCCAGGTACTTGTCGGTCCTCACCACATCCACGTCCTCACCATCAATAGTAACAGGCAGCAATGCAGGCTTAGTCTTCCTAAAGCCCATCACCATCTCCTTTGTCTTACTGAAGATGAGCTGCAGATGATTCAGCTTGCACATTTGACGAAGTCCTCCACCAGGGCCCTGTGTTGATCCTCTTGTCCTCCCTATAATCACTCAACTATTGCTGAGTCATCAGAGAATTTCTGCAGATGACATGACTCAGAGTTGTATCTAAAGTCCAAGTATCTAAAGGATCGAAGGGCTCTGTTTCTTGGAGGACACAATTACAAGATCAAATTCAAATAGGGCAATTAATCTTGGAAATGCTGATGGATTGTCCTGTTTCCCCTTTGAAAAGGAAATACCTGAAAAATTTACAAAGTGGACACTCCTCTTTTGTGCATCAGAAATTCTAGTTCTCCCATTTTTACCAGTGCTGGGATGAACTTGCCCTTGAAGGGGTTTGTCTCATGTGGGGATTGGGCATTGTTATAACATTCAAGCTGAGTGCTAAAGTGCTAGAGGAGCTACATGCCGGTCATCTAGAATGAAAGCATTGGCTTGAAGGTTTATCTGGTGACCTGGGATAGATCAGTAGATTGAGCAGCTTACCATGCACTGTTTAGGATGCTAACACATCCAGAAGCTGTCAAGAGCAGTGCCTCTCCATCCCTGTGAATGGTCTGTATTACCCTGGCAGAAGATTTATGTGGATTTTGCTGGCTAGAAACTTCTTGGATGCATCTACAAAGTAACCAGCAGTGTTCCCAATAGCCTCTACTACAGCCTCACACTCCACTGAGGTGTTGAAAAGCCTCTTCTCATGGACTGGTGTTTCAGAACACTTAGTCAGTGGCATTGGACCACAGTTTGTTCCAAAAGAGTTTCAGTCATTCCTGAAAATGAATGGAATAAGACATATTACATCTGCACTGTAACACCCAACTACAGATGGCTTGGAGGAAAGATTTGTCCAGAGTCTAAAGAACACATTGTGAGCAATGTCAGCATTCACACAACACTGTCACTGAATCAGAAGCTTGCCAGTTTCCTCCTTGCATATCACAATGGAGCACACTCCACAACCAACAACTCACCAGCTATGCGGTTTCTGGGTCATCCCTAGAGCTCACACTTGGATCTCCTCAAACTCAGAAGGGGTATGCAGGACAAACAGCTGAGACAAATTGAGGCTCCTCAAACAAGGAGGTTTGATGTTTCAGTGCTGGACAATCAGTCCTTGTGAGGGATTACAGAGGTGATCAAAAGTGGGTACTTGGAACGATTAAGGAGAGAACCGGACCACTCTCCTACACAGAGGAGATTGTGTCTGATGTTATCTGGAGAGAAGAGCAGAGCTGTCAGAACCATTTACTGCAGTCCCAGAGCCAAATCCTACAACCACTACTGTGGAGGCCCCTGAACCAGAGAGAGTTTCATAGCCACAAGTCTCACTTGCCAAGCAGGATGACCACAGCCCCATCAGGAAAGATGTTATCCCACAAGAGTAAGAAATCCTCCTCAGTGATGAAATCATTTGGCCTGAATGGGACAATTTAAAATTTATTATGCTGTGGATGCTGAGTTCATATTGATTCTATATTGAGTTGGAGTTTATAATTAAGCTGGGAGGAGTGTTGTGTATTCAATATTTCAGTAATATTTGAGTAATATTGTAAATATATTGCTTGATTAAACATTCTTTGTTTATATAATTCATTACGGTTATATGTAAGAAGTATGTGAATGGCATATGTCATCATGCCACCACATCATATGTGAGTGCCTCTCTCAAAGAAAAACTAAGTACACAAGGATTCAGGACTCCCATGTTTTTTTTCTTTTAATTAGTTTCTGGAGTTACAAGATATAATAAAATCTATTTTATCCCATCATCTTGGATACCAAGTGATTGAACCTTATTAACCAACCTCCCATGCGGACCTTGTCAAAAGTTTTGTTAAAACCCATGTAGACAACATCCACTGTCCTGCCTTCATCAAACTTTCTTGCTAATATCCTCAAAAAACGCGAAAGTTTGGGTAGACATGATCTACCATGCTCAAAGCCACATAGACTATTCCTAATCAGTCCCTGTCTATCCATATACAATGGATTCCAGATAATTGGCTCATTAGTTAATCAGGGCAGCTGTTTATTTGGGGCAACTTCTTAAAGAGCAAAAAATAGTTGGGATTCCCTTTCTTGATTTGGGACACTACTTCACTGGGGCAAGAGACTTTCTAATGATTGTGAGACATGTGCACTTGTGTTGCCCTTAGACACTACACTGTGCTTAAAGTGAACAGATTTAAATAACATCAGTTCCATGTGGTTGCGTTCAAAAAGCAGTGATTTCTGTCACTTATAATTGGTGAGAAATAAGAAGTAAGACATTTCAGAACTGTTTTGCTCATTGCAGTTTCAAGTATTGAGGCTTGGAGATGCCAGAAATGGCCAGGAGTGGAAACAAAATTATTTCACTACTTCAGCAAGTTAGGAACTATAAAGAATTTGAAGGTATCAACAATCATCTTGATGTTACAATGAAAATGAAGATTTGTAGGATATAGTTGTTCATAGCATTATATGAAGGCAGTCCATTGTCTACACTATGTGTCTGTGCTGATTTTGTTCAGTTACAGTCAATCTAAAGAACACGCCAGCGTGCACTGGATGAATTTCTCTGTCAATAGCTGTTAGAAACTGACACATTATTTTCTAGTATAGTTGTGGTCTAAGTGGTCTAAGTTGTTCTGTATTTCATTTAAATACATAATTTCTTACTCACTGAAATGGTAGTTTGTCTTTTTTAAATCTTTTTAACTACTTCCATGAAACTTCAGCTAACTGGGGCATCTATTTAATTGAGCCAAAATGTAGTGGTCCCAATGTGTCCCAGTTAACTGGAATTCACTGTACTTATCTATCTGACTCTTTAGAATACCTTCCAATAACTTACCCACTGGTAATGTCAGGCTCACCGGCCTAAAATTTCCTAGCTTATTCATAAAACATTTCTAAAACAATGGAACAAAATTATCTATGCATCCTCCAATACCCCAGCACCTTACCTGTGGCTAAGGATATTTTAAGTACCTCTGTTAGGGCCCCTACAATATCTGCACTAGCCTCCACAGGGTTTGAGGGAACACCTTGTCAGGCCCTGGGAACTTATGCACCCTAATTTGCTACAAGCCAGCAAACATTTCCTCCTCTGTACACAGTCCGTGACCTCACTGCTTTGTCTCACTTCTGTTGACTCTGTGTCCAACTCCTGAGTAAATACAGATAATAATCCATTAAAGATCTCCCACATTTCTTTTGGCTCACTCTGATCTTGCAAAGGACCCTTTTTGTCCCTTGCTATCTTTTTGCTCTTAATATATCTGTAGAAGCCCTTGGGATTCTCCTTCGCCATCTCTCCTGGAACAACCTAATGTGTTCTTTTAGCCCTCCTGATTCCCTTCTTAAGTGTTCTCTTGTTGCAATATTCAAAGATCCAAACACTTATTATCAAAGTATGTATGCAATATACAACCCTGAGGTTCATCTTCCACAGATAGCCAGGAAACAAAGAAACAGCATGGAACCCTTTCGAAGAAAACATCAACACCCAATGCACAAAAAGAGCATTTCATGCAAACAGAAAAAACAAACGAATAACACACAGAATAATGAACATCAAACCAGAGGGTCATTGAAACAGTGTAGGAATATTCAGTTTAGTTTAGTTTAGTTCAGTTCTATTCAGTTCAATTTAGCGCTGTGTCGTTTATTGACTGCAGACCGCAGAGCCAGTCCACCCCAATCAAAATCATGCAAAGTAGCAATGAAAAAAGGAGTAACCAGAAGCCTGAAACAGATATAACATGGACTGTAGTCCTCCAAAAATGAGTCCAATCCACAAACTGTGCTGATCAAACCTTGACAAAGACCCAGGCTTGTATGTAGTATATACCTTCCTCCAGAGCAGCGAATGAGAGGGAAAGGGAGAGTGGTCAAATACAGGCAGATGGAAATTCAAAGATCAGATTGCTCTGAACACCCACTCACCTTCTGCTCTTGTCCTCACTGATTTCAATCTTGCTCAACACATTAATTGGCAAGTTGGTCGAGAATTGGAGCCGGCCATGGGCTCATGCCCCGCCATTAGGCACACTACATTCTCAATATCACTCTCAGCTATGCCAAAGTCCCTTGAAATATGCCCTGGACTTGATTTATATTATAACTTTGTCCCCAGATGTAAAACGGGTGATTATGAGTTGAGAAACTTGTTTACATTTTTCCCAGTTTCTTATGTTTTTAGGGTACAATCAGTGGAGAGACGAATTAAGCCATATACTCTACCCAGTTAGGAATGATGACGGAGATTTTCTTTCCATGGAAATCTTCATACACGATTGTTATAGTTTTAGCAACACACAGTGCAATTTCATAATGCCTGGAATCTTTAATGCTCTGCCAGTGGCAAAGAGCCAACGATTGGTAATGTAAGCTGCTACCCCCAGCTGCTTCTATTCTTCGATAGGTTTTACAGATTCTGCCAACTAACAACAGCCAAGAATGTGATAGCTGCCCTGCTGATCATCCCAGCCTTTGGTCAAGAGTTTGCTGCAGTTTTGCACTCACACAACCATTATAAAGAAACTACTGTTGCTTTAGTCAACAGCATGAATAGATGTGCATCAGAAAATAGCTTCAAACAGAAATGGTTCTGCAAATTAAGAACCACACAGAAGAATGTATGAGATATAGTTTAATGTACTTCCAAAATGGTAAGGACTTTGAGCTTGATGTCAGGAATTTTTTATAAAGTGAGTGATTCTGTTGTCATGATTTTATTTCCTACCTTTTTGGTATTATATGATAAGTAATGTGCAGGGAGTCAGAGTTAAATAACTAAGCTCTGCTGACACTGTAGCCATTCTCTTATCTATCCCAGATGAAAGCTTTCACCAACCTTTCAATAAAACCTTTGGATAAACAACTAACCTCAGCCAGGTGCTGACTCGCATTGCTGAGGGTTGGTCCTCTTCACTGTTTGTTCCTTGCAGCAGCTGTACAGGATTTGTTTAAATTAACTATTATGTATTGATTTGAGGAAAGATGGCTTTCAGGTCTTGGCAGCCCACTGAATAGACTAGCAGGCATCAGATGGAGCTGACCTTCCTTTTGTTTATTAAGTTTCCTAAAATAAAGAATAATTCTTTGCTTAACTTAATAGAGGAAGTTTTATGTCAGCACTAATTTAAGGTTTAATAAACTGTTGAATGTTGCTTTGCTAAATTGCTGCTCTGTCCATTTGGGGAATAAAGTGCTTGTACTCGCTCTAGTTCAAGTTGTTGCTCTTCCTTTTGACGCCATGGTGATGCATTTGTGTGGTGGGTGGGTGGTGTTGGTCGGGGGGAGGTTCTTGCAAACTATCCAGTGGTGATAGTGAAGGAGAGGCTCCTACAATGCATTTTGGCGGTTCTATCAGCAATTTATTATATAAGGGAGAGCTATCTATAACATATTCTATAATGAAGGAGTATCTGCAACTTAGTCTCTGAGGGCCAATTTCCATAAATAATTGCATGGATTGATGTATTCAACCATCTGTCCATGCCATCCTCTCACAGCTACTATCAGGCAGCAAATGCTCAGGCATTTCAAGGTAAAAGAGGAGGTAGCGTTGGGCCTCTTAAAGAGTATTAAGGTGGATAAGTTCCAAGGGCCTGATGGAATATAAACACCAGGTTATTGAGAGCAGCAAGAGATGAGATGTCCGGGGCCTTGACCAATATTTTCATATCCTCTCTAGCCACAGGAGAGGTCCCAGAGGACTGGCAAGTAGCTAATGTTATTCAAGAAGAGAACCAGGGATAATCCTGGAAACTATAGACTGGTGAGTTTAAATTCAGGAGTAGGGAAGTTACTGGAGAGAATTCTTAGAGATATGATTTATGAGCATTTGGAAAACCATGACCTAATTAAGGAGAACCACATGTATTTGTGTGGGAAAAGCCATTTCTCACTAACTTGATTGTTTCTTTTTGGCAATGTGATGAGGGTGATTGATGAAGGTGGGGCTGTGTATGTTGTCTACATGGATTTCGGTAAGTAGTTTGACAAGGTCCCTCAGAAGATTTAGACGAATGGGACTCATGGTGAATTGATTGTTTGGATTTAGAACTGGTTTGCGCATAGAAGACAGAGTGTAGTGGTTGAAGAGACTTATTCCAGTTGGAGAATTGTAATTAGTGGTGATCCACAGGGATCTGTGCTGGGACCTCTGCTGTTTGTGTTGTATATAATTGACACGGTATTGGGGGTAAGGTATTGGTGTGGGTGGAGAATTGGTTAGCAGACAGGAAGCAAAGAGTGGGAATAAACGGGACCTTTTCAGAATGGCAGGCGGTGACTAGTGGGGTACCGCAAGGCTCAGTGCTGGGACCCCAGTTGTTTACAATGTATATTAATGACTTGGATGAGGGAATTAAATGCAGCATCTCCAAGTTTGCAGATGACACGAAGCTGGGTGGCAGTGTTAGCAGTGAGGAGGATGCTAAGAGGATGCAGGGTGACTTGGATAGGTTAGGTGAGTGGGCAAATTCATGGCAGATGCAATTTAATGTGGATAAATGTGAAGTTATCCACTTTGGTGGCAAAAACAGGAAAACAGATTATTATCTGAATGGTGGCCAATTAGGAAAAGGGGAGGTGCAACGAGACCTGGGTGTCATTATACACCAGTCACTGAAAGTGGGCATGCAGGTTCAGCAGGCGGTGAAAAAGGCAAATGGTATGCTGGCATTTATAGTGAGAGGATTCGAGTACAGGAGCAGGGAGGTACTACTGCAGTTGTACAAGGCCTTGGTGAGACCACACCTGGAGCATTGTGTGCAGTTTTGGTCCCCTAATCTGAGGAAAGACATCTTTGCCATAGAGGGAGTACAAAGAAGGTTCACCAGATTGATTCCTGGGATGGCAGGACTTTCACATGAAGAAAGACTGGATGAACTGGGCTTGTACTTGTTGGAATTTAGAAGATTGAGGGGGGATCTGATTGAAACGTATAAGATCCTAAAGGGATTGGACAGGCTAGATGCAGGAAGATTGTTCCCGATGTTGGGGAAGTCCAGAACGAGGGGTCACAGTTTGAGGATAGAGGGGAAGCCTTTTAGGACCGAGATTAGGAAAAACTTCTTCACACAGAGAGTGGTGAATCTGTGGAATTGTCTGCCACAGGAAACTGTTGAGGCCAGTTCATTGGCTATATTTAAGAGGGAGTTAGATATGGCCCTTGTGGCTACGGGGGTCAGGGGGTATGGAGGGAAGGCTGGGGTGGGGTTCTGAGTTGGATGATCAGCCATGATCATAATAAATGGCGGTGCAGGCTCGAAGGGCCGAATGGCCTACTCCTGCACCTATTTTCTATGTTTCTATGTCTATGACCTGGATAAAAATGTAGGTGGGTTGGTTAGGAAGTTTGCAGATGAATCAAAGTCTGGTGATTTTGTGGATCGTGTAGAAGACTGGCAAAGAATACAATGGAATATAGATCAGTTGCAAATATCAGCAGAGAAATTCCACATTTAACATTAGCCAAGTGTGAAGCGTTGCAACTGGTAGGTCAAATATAAAGAAACAGTTCACTATTAAGGGCAAAACCCATATGGCATGCTTGCCTTTATTAGTCGAGCCCTGAGTTCAAAAGTCAGGAAGTTAAAAAGAAAGGATCTAGTGCCTTCCCAGTGTATGTGATCAATAAACTCTTCTCGGGCTTCCAGCCGGGTACAGGTATCGACTTTAACTGACGTTTCAATGAGAAACTCTGCCATCTTCATCAGGGATGCAGCCAAGGCACATCTAGCCCACTGGTATAGATAGAGGACAGATGATGGGTGGGTTATAACACGTGCCTAGGCATCATCCCTGATGAAGATGGCTGAGTTTGTCATCGAAATGTTGGTTAAAATTGATACCTATATCTGGCTGGTAGCCTGAGAATAGTTTATTCATCAAGAAGTTATGTTGCAGCTTCATAAAACTCGTTAGACTACATCTCGAGTTCTGATTGCACCATTAAAAGGAAGATGTTGAGGATTTTGAGAAGGTGCAGAAGAGGTTTACCAGGATGTTGCCTGTACTACAGGGCATGTCCTAGAATGAGAGGATGGACAAACTTGAGCTGTATTTTTCTGGAGCAGCAGAGGCTGAGGGGAGGTCAGGTAGAGGTGTATAAGGTTATGACAAGAATAGATAGAGTAAAGGGACAGTATCTTTATCCCAGGGTTGAAATATCTAATACTAGAGAGCATACATTTAAGGTGAGAGGAGGCAAGTTCAAAGGAGATGTGAGGGGTGAGAGAGTACTAGACACTAGATACTAGAATGCTACAGCACAGTACAGGCCCTTCGGCCCTCAATGTTGTGCCGACCCATATATTCCTTAAAAAAAGTACTAAACCTACACTACCCCGTAAACCTCTATTTTTCTTTCATCCATGTGCCTGTCCGAGAGGCTCTTAAATACCCCTAATGTTTAGCCTCCACCACCATCCCTGCCAAGTCATTCCAGGCACCCAAACCCTCTGTGCAAAAAAAAAAAATTACCCCTGATATCTCCCATAAACTTCCCTCCCTTAACTTTATACATATGCCCTCTGGTGTTTGCTATTCGTGCCCTGGGAAACAGGTACTGGCTATCCATCCTATCTATGCCTCTCATAATCTTGTGGACCTCTATCAAGTCCCCTCTCATCCTTCTACACTCCAAAGAGAAAAGTCCCAGCTCTGCTAACCTTGCCTCGTAAGACTTGTTTTCCAATCCAGGCAACATCCTGGCAAATCTCCTCTGCACACTCTCTATAGCTTCCACATCCTTCCTATAATGAGGTGACCAGAACTGAACATAATACCATAAGAGTGGTCTTACCAGAGATTTGTAGAGTTGCAACATGACCTCTCTACTCTTGAACTCAATTCCCCTATTAGTGAAGTCTAACATCCCATAGACCTTCTTAACTATCCTATCAACCTGTGCAGCGACCTTGAGGGATGTATGGATTTGACCCCAAGGTCCCTCTGTTCATCCACGCTTTTAAGTAACCGACCATTAATCCTGTACTCAGACTTCTGGTTTGTCCTTTCAAAATGCATCACCTCACACTTATCCAGATTGAGCTCTATCTGCCACTTTTCTGCCCAACTCTGCATCCTGTCTATATCCTCTTGTAACCTTCGACAACCTACAGCTCCATCCACAACTCCCCCAATCCTCATGTCATCCACAAACTTACTCACCCATTCTTCCGCCTGGCATGCATGCTTGGGATTGTGATAGAGGCAGATAAATTAAGGACTGTTAAGAGACCTTTAGGACATGAACATGTGGGAAATGGGAGGATATGGATATTGTATAGGCAGAAGGAATTAGTTTAGTTGGCCATTACTAATTTAATTGATTAAATCAAAAATTTACTTTTTAATTTAACAGGTTCAGCACAGCATTGTGGTGAAAGGCCTGTTCCTGTGCTGTGTGTTCTGTGTTCTATGTTTTATTAATAGCTGCTTCTCTTCAATCATTTGATCCTTGAACTGACCAGCACAAAACTAACCACTAAAGTTTAGCAACACTTAGTTCTCTTTGTGCTAAAATGGACTTCATTTTTGTTCTAATGTGTTTTTTTAATCAAAATTGTATAAATCTATGTTTAATTTATGTGAATGCTGCTTATCTGCTGCTATGTGACTCCGCGATACTGCTGCAAGTAAGTTTTTCATTAAACATGCACTTCTGCACATTTCAATAAAACTGACTTTAACTTTGATGAGGATTGACAGATCCGCAGTACTGTGAGTGTATACCAGCATGTTCCTTACTTCAAGCCTGAGTAAAACACAATATATAGAGGAGCACAAAAGAGGCATTCTAACTACAATTTCCATGTGCATATACATAGAACATATGTGCTTGGTAGCCACTTAATTAGGTACACCTGCTCATTAATGCAAATATCTAGTCAGCCAATCATATGGCAGCAACTCAAAACATAAAAGCATGCAGATATGGTCAAGAGGTTCAGTTGTTCAGACCAAACATCAGAATGGGGGAAGAAATGTGATCAAGGTGACTTTGATCGTGGAATGATTGTTGGTGCCAGATGGGTGGCTTGAGTGTCTCAGAAACTTTTGATCTCCTGGACTGTAGAATTTACAGAGAATGGTGCGATAAACAAAAATCATCCCGTGAGCAATAGTTCTGTGTACAAAAACGATTTGTTAATCAGAGAGGTCAGAGGAGAATGGCCGGGCTGGTTCAAGCTGACAGGAAGGCAGGATTAACTCAAATAATTGTGTTGCAATGGAGGTGTGCAGAAGAGCATTCCTGAATGCACAACACATCAAATCTTGAAGTGTATGGGCTACAACAGCAGAAGACCATGAATATACACTTAGTGTATGTCCTTCACAACAGCTGTAAAATGTTTTGTGTAACATAGTTCTGCAGTTTTATGGAAATTTGCTAATTAGCATCTCTTAATGAACACCCTTATCATTCGTGCTCTTTTGGTGCTCCTTAGACAATTCTCACTGACCTTGCAGATGCCCCATTGTTACTGGATCTCAACAGTGTGCTCATTTTAGTTGTTTCATAAGGCATTAAAGTAAAAACAAACAAAACAGCTGGCTATTATCTAAAACCAGTTCTATCAATATGTTTTGACAGGAGACAGTTACTCAGTACTTGATAATGCAATCTGCTGTAGTATTGGGCCAATCTATCCCACCTTTGTTCTTCATGAGTCACTGGAAGTTATCGGTCTCTCACTCTGTTATCATTATATACCATTTGGAAAGATCTCCATCAGCTATTTCCAGCTCTATAAAAGTGTCTTTGTTAGGTTAGCTCCACTAACGTGATACACAGTACATTAATCTTGTTATCGAATCTCAATCAATAACCAAAACTTGTTGTGCTCACAACACCAAAATTAGCTGTTTAAAACTTTAAAATCGTCTCTCAGCCAGTTTTTGACACAACTCCACATCCTTATTTGTACAGTTTTGTTCTTGTTAACTTATGTTTTCAGTCTTAGTTCTTCATTTTGACATTTATCTGCTTTTGCCTAACCTTTTAAATCTTTAGTTTAAAGCAATACCTTTTATGTCTTCTTGATCACCACATCACTGTGACGTGTAAAACATTCTACTTTTCTCATTATGAAGATGGTGTTTCACTTCCTTTGCTTGAATTCTTATTCAGTAACCTTGACAATACATTTGCAGTAGATTTTGTTTAATTTGTTATATTTGACATTGAGGGAGGAGAATGACCTATGATTGCATTCCTAACATAGCCATTATTTGTATTGCCATCTTAAGTCTAAGAATTTCTAATTCCAAACATAATTCCTGAAATATCTTACTCTATTTGAACATAGTTTCTTATAATAAGCACAATTGATTCTTGATAATTATTATTACATTACTGTTAAGCATTAACTTAAAAAGTCCTGTGCAAGTTTGAATGTAAATGTAATATTTTAATGGATTAACACTCACTTTGCAGACTCTTTGTACATAGATCAGAGACTATTTGCTGTTCTTCGTCTGAATTTTCTTGTTTGTCTTTCTCTAATGATGTAATGGTGTCTGTTCTGTTGCAAGATCTGGCAAACATTTAACTTGGTCTAAGAACGACCTAAGCTTCTGCAGTATTTTCAGATTTCTTTGCCTTTGCCACTGCTTTTATCTTATTGTTTGACAGGCTTGCAATCCACATGAATTCACTTTTATCCAAAGATGGTCCATTTCTCCCTGCTTGAGAATAACCTGGTCAAGCATCCATTTACACTAATCCTGCAATAACCCTATTTTATTCTCCTGACATTCCATTAAACTCCCCTGGAGCCTACCACTCAACTACATCCTAGGAGCAATTAACCTGTCAACTTAAAAGTTTTTGAAATGTGGGGAAATCAGAGCACCCAGGGGAACACTGTCACTAGGAGAACATGCAAACTCTATGCAGACAGCATTGTAGGTCCTGTTTGAATTCAAGTCGTGGGAGCACTATGAGCTGTTCCTCTGTTCCATAATGTTTAGTTGCCTTATCATACAATCATGGAATCATAGAAAGCTACAGCAGATTACAGGCCCTCCGGTCCACAGTGTTGTGCTGATCATGCAATCTACATGAGTTGTAACTGACCCATGTAGCAATTGCGATAATTCAACCCATTAGCCAGCCTCACAACCTACAATTCATGCATTTTTTTAGTCATGTTTCCTTGATTACTTTGGTAAGAAAAAAGCCATGGATTTCTCACTTAGTTTGAAGATTATCACTTAAATTCTCTCTACTCTATCACCAACTTCACCACCTTGCATCCCAGAAAGCCATTTGCCAAAACAAAAAGTAATTCAGAGAAAATATGGAAATCTGGCATACTGTAGCTAAACTCTACTATAATGACATTCTGAAATTTGAGACCTACTTTAGGCTCCAGCTTGTGAAACTTCAAGCACTAAAACGCTCCCTTCCCTGTACTGAAGTCTTTTATTCCAAACTGAGCAAAAAAAAAAATTGATATGAGGCAAATTTTCCATTTAAAAGTAGGAAAAGTGGAATGCCAACAACACAGGAGGCAGCCAGAGCACATCTCAGAGATACACAGAATGAGCTCACTTACTCAAAAACTCAGTGCCACAGAGTGAGATCATAAAAGTCAAGCATAAAACATTTCACATATTAATAGAATTTAACAGATGCAACTTCACATTCCTTCAGTCTCTTTTTCTTTCAATCTGATTGGGATCACAAATTGTTTCCATGTACAGAAAGCAAGCTCAATTGTCAACCAGGGTTCATTGATAGTACCTCTAACCTTGGGATTCTGAAAGGTGCCAGATATCAGAGAAATTTCACCTGATCCTCAGATGAATCCCCTAGGTCATGTAAGGCTTCCAAGAGCTCTCTGTATCCCAACAGAAACACTGTTGTTGGCTGAGAATGCAAAAATTGCACTCGTAAGCTAATTAGTTACAGATAGATCATAGTGACTTTTAGATCTTAGTTAACATTAGTTAATTACTATAGATCATAGGTTGCTGAACCGTAGAATGCTGGACCAGAAAATTTCAAACTGTGAAATTCTGAAGTATAAAGTTATTAATACAAATCCCACTCCAGAGAACAAGATGTTGGAGGAACTCAACTGGTCAGGTAGCATCTATAAAAGGAAATGGATAAATAATGATTTAGTGAGATCAGATAGAGGTCTTGACCTGAAATGCCAAACATTAATTTCCCTCCACAGAGCCTTCCTGACCCACTGAGTGCCTCCTAGCTAACAGCTTGCTTTTCAGAAGTATCTTGTGTCTCCCACTGCAGAGATTTCAGATTATGATGTGCCGATGTCCCAGTGTGATCTGAGGAGGAGCTGCATTGTCAGAAGTGTACTTTTTCACTTAATTGTAGAAGATCAGCTGATGCTCTTTGCAGGAAATGTTAAATTCGGTTTGTGGTCAACGTTTAATCAATCAATCTTCAATAATAAAACAGATTATTTGGTTGCTATCTCATTGCTGCTTCTCGGCCTGAGTTTTGTGTAAACATTGTAATTTCTGAAATACAAGGCTTGGGAATCTCAAAATATGCTAAATACATACAAATTCATTCTTTACAATGCGAAGGAACTTCAGAAATTATTTCGGAGACATAAGAGACTGCAGATGCTGGAAGCTGGAGTATCAGAATAGTAAATTTCTGAACTATTTGTCACATGTACATAGATACAGTGAAAACCTGCCTTGTACACCATCCATATAGATCAATTCATTGCAATTGTGCAATTGTACAATTGTGCATTGGGGTAGTATGAAGTAAAACAGTATCAGAAGTGCAGAATAAAGTGTTAAATTACAGAGCAGGTAGACCGTACGTAACAAAGTCACAACAAAGTAGATTGTGAGGTCAAGAGTCCATCTTATCGTACAAAGGAAACATTCAATAATTTTATAACAATGGGATAGAAGCTGACCTTGAGCCTGGGTGCACGTGCTTTCCGGCTTTTTGTATCTTCAATCCAATTGGGTTGGGGGGGGGAGAGAAGAGAGAATGTCCAGATTCAGTTAGGTCTTTGGTTATGCTGGCTGCTTTACTGAGGTAGTGTGAAATATAGACAGAGTCTATGGAGAGGAGATTGGTTTCCATGACATACTGAACTGTCCCCACAGCTGTCTGCACTTTCTTGTGGTTAAGGACAGAGCAGTTGCCATACCAAGCTGTGATGAATCTGGACAGGATTCGTTCAGTGGTGCATCAATAAAAAATGGTGAAAATCAAAGGAAACATACCAGATTTTTCTATATGTTGGTAAAGTAGGGGCACTGGTAATCTTTTTGGCCATGTATCATAAGAAAGGTGGATGAACTCAGAGCGTGGATCAATATGTGTAGCCATTAAAGAAACTTGGATGAAACGGGCAGGAATGGCTGCTGGATGTACTGGGCTTTAGATGTTTCAAAAAGGACAGGAGGGGAGGCAAAAGAGGTTGGAGGCATGGCACTGGTAATCAGGGATAGTGTCATAGCTGCAGAAAAGGGGGAAGTCATGGAGCAATTGTCTACTGAGTCATTGTGGATGGAAGTCAGAAACAGAAAGGGAGCAATAACTCTACTGGGTGTTTTATAGACCCCTCAATAGTAACAGACATTGAGGAGCAGATAGGGAGGCAGATTCTGGAAGAGTGCAACAATAATAGGATTGTTATGATGGGTGATTTTTAACTTTCCTAGTATTGACTGGCATCTTCTTAGAGAAAAGTGCTTAGATGGCGTGGAGTTTGTTAGGTGTGTTCAGGAAAGTTTACTGACACAATATGTAGATAAGCCAACTAGAGGAGAGGCTGTACTTGATCAGGTATTGGGAAATGAACCTGGTCAGGTGTCAGATCTCTCAGTGGGGAGCATTTTGGAGGTAGTAATCACAATTCTATCTCCTACCATAATGCCGGAGAGGGTTAGGAGCAGACAATTTGGGAAAACATTTAATTGGGGTGGGGGGAAATACGATGCTATTAGGCAGGAATTTGGGAACATAAATTGGGAGCAGATGTTCTCAGGGAAATGCATAGGAAAAATGTGATAAATATTCAGGGAACATTTGCAGGGCATTTGGTAGGCTAAAAGAACCATGGTGTACAAAGGATGTAGAAAATTTAGTTAAGAAGAGAAGAAAAGCTTATGAAAGGTTCAAGAAACTAGTACTGTTAGAGCTCTAGAATATTACAAGGGTGCCAGGAAGGAGCTCAAGAAATTAGGAGAGCTAGAAGGGGCCATAAGAAGGCCTTGGGGAGCAGGATTAAGGAAAACCCCAAGGCTATCTACAAGTATGTAAAGAGCAAGAGGATGAGCTGTGTGAGAATAGGGCCAATCAGGAGTGAGAGTGGAAACATGTGCATGAAGCTGGAGGAGGTACTTAATGAATAATTTGCTTCAGTATTCAGCAATAAAAAGAATTTTGGCAATTGTGGGGATGACTTACAGCAAACTGAAACGTTTGAGTGTATAGACATTAAGAAAGAGGATGTGCTGGAGCTTTTGAAAGGTATTAAGTTAGTTAAGCCATTGGGACTGGATGAGATGTACACAGGCTACTGTGGGAAGTAAGGGAGGAGATTGTTGAGCCTCTGGCAATGACCTTTGCATCATCAATAGGGACAGAAGTACTAGAGGATTGGAAGGATACAAACATCGTTCCCTTGTTCAAGAAAGGGAGTAGAGATAGCCCAGGAAATTATAGACCAGTGAGTCTTATTTCAGTGGTGAGCAATTGGGTGGAGAAGATCCTGAGAGGTAGGATTTATGAGCATTTGGAGAGATGTACTCTAATTAGGGATAGTTAGCATAGTTTTGTCAAGAGCAGGTCATGCCTTCTGAACCTGATTGAATTCTTTGAGGATGTAACAGAACACATTGATGAAGGTTAGTGAATATGATTTCAATAAGGCATTGATAAGGTTCCCCATGCAAGGCTCCTTCAGAAAGTACGGAGGCATGGGATCTAAGGAGACCTTGCTTTGTGGATCCAGAATTGGTTTGCCCACAGAAGACAAAGGGTGGTTGTGGATGGTTCGTATTCTGCATGGAGGTCGGTGACCAGTGGTGTTCTGCAGGGGTCTGTTCTGGGGCGCCTCCTCTTTGCAATTTTTATAAATGACCTGGATGAGGAAGTAGAAGGGTGGGTTAGTAAGTTTGAAGATGACACAAAAGTTAGGGGTGTTGTGGGTAGTCTGGAGGGTTGTCAGAGGTTACAGTGCAACATCAATAGGATGCAGAACTGGGCTGAGAAGTGGCAGATGGAGTTCAACCTAGATAAGTGTGAAGTGGTTCACTTTGGTAGGTCAAATTTGAAGACAGAATATGATATTAATAGTAAGACTCTTGGCAGTGTGGAGGATCAGCGAGATCTTGGGGTCCATGTTCATAGGACACTCAAAGCTGACGTGCAGGTTGACACTGTTGTTAAGAAGGCATATGGTGTGTTGGCCTTCATGTGGTAACGTTACAGCTATATAAGACCTTAGTTAGACCCCACTTGGAGTATTTTGGTCAGTTCTGGTCACCTCATTACAGGAAGGATGTGGATACCATGGAGAGAGTGCAGAGGAAATTTACAAGGATGTTGCCTGGATTGGAGAGTATGCCTAATAAGAATAGTTTGAATGAACTTGGCCTTCTCTCTTTAGAGCGACGGAGGAAGAGGTGACCTGATAGAGGTGTATAAGATGATGAGAGGCATTGATTGTGTGGATAGCCAGAGGCTTTTTCCCAGGGCTGAAATGGCTAACTAAGATGCTTGGAAGTAGGTACAAGGGGGATGTCAGAGGTTGGTTGCGTGGAATGCACTGCCAGCGACAGTGGTAGAGGCTGATACAATAGGGTCTTTTAAGAGATTCTTAGATGGTACATGGAGCTTAGAAAAATAGAGGGCTATGCGGTAGGGAAATTCTAGGCAGTTTCTAGAGTAGGTTGCATGGTTGGCACAACATAATGTGCTCTAGATTTCTATGTATCAATTTGGTAAGACAAGGACAGGCTATTGGCAATGTTCACTCCTCGGAGCTTGAAACTCTCAACTCTCTCGACCTGAGCACTGTTCACCTCAGCAGCATGTGACTAACCCCTGTTTTGAAGTCAATGACCAGCTCTTTTTATTTTTGCTGACAATGGGGGTAAAGTTGTTGTAATGACACTGAGTCACTGGGGTTTTTACCTCTTTCCTGTACTCCAAGTACACTATGGTGGTAGCATGTGAAAATTGTAGATGAGTTAGAGCAAAATCTGGCTATGCAGCAATGAATGTACAGGGAGCAGAACAGGTGGCTGAAGGAAGCAGCATCTGTGGATGCAAAGGATTTGTTGACATTTCGGGTTGAGACCCTGCATCAGTTCAAGAAATCACACTGGGTAGTTGGAGCATCCCAATTTCACACAATATATAATAAAGAGAAATAAATAGGCTGAAGATCTTGGCTATTTGCATACTTAAAAGTAATGGCCCAGCCAAACCCAGTGTCCTACTGTCCACCTGCTATATTGACAGCTCATTATTGATTTTGCTGTGCTCTATGGGGGACCTGATCCTTTGGTGGTTACACTGCACTAGCTACATTGTTGCACTGGTCACATTTGTAGGAGCTGGCTGCATTGGTGCACTGACTACACTGGTGGGCAGGTTGTATTAGCACATTGGTTGAAATGGTGCTCTCACAATCATCCTTGTTTCATGAGAAGTATTTGGCAAGGGAATGCGGTGACACTGGAGTTGAGAGTGGCCTCATATCCAAATGCCAACTTGGAAAAGGAAACATCTGAGAGATTTTACAAGTGTGTCTATACCAATATTTTGGACTGAACATTTTAAGTCATAGAAGTCATAGTCCTGCTGGATAATAATAAGCCCTTTGGCTTAACACATCCTTGTTAATCAAACTGTATGTCTCAGTTAGTTTAATTTGCCCACATTTGGCTAATATCCCTCTAAACCAGTGTTTCCCAAACTTTTATAGCCTTATCTCCCAGACCGTAACTCCAGTGCCCTTTCCCTTTCCTGTAATATATAAAACCTGTGAATTTTGACTTGCGTTCACCAGCAACTTTGATGTGTGTTGCTTGAATTTTGATTTACGCTGCACTGTGAAAGAAAATCGGAGCTGCAAATTGGAAGCAATGACAAATAATTGCAAAAAATATCTAAATCTATTTAAAACTAAAATGAAAATAGTTTATTTTATTAATTACAGTAAAATCTATTTTTATCAACAATTTTAGAGCACACATTAGCCGTCCAACTATTCACTACTTCATTGCTTTTTCACTTTTCAGTGAGATGGATGGACTTGGTGCAGTGACATCAGCTTCTCGACATCAGGCTGAACGTCACTCAGAAGGAGTCTCAGATCCCCGTGTTCAGTAACTTGCAGTCTACCTGAAAGAAGTTCAGTGACTATACTGAAACTGTGCTTCATGAAATATGATGTTGGAAAGGCAATCAAGAACATCTTAACCTTTTTTCCACAGTTCAGGATAGCATTCAGAGACTTTTTTGCTGCACCCAAAAGGCTTGATATGATTTTTTGAACCTTTGCTTTAACTTAAGGTCATTTTTTAGCGAGATCAGTTTTTCCTCCAACCTTTCTGTCAGTTCCTCATTGCAAGTGTTCAGGAATGGATTAATTATGTAATCTGGAATCTGGTTTGAGAAGATCCTAAAATCTGTCTGGTATATCTTTATACAGCTCACCCAGGTGGGCACAGTTTACTTGAAGATCATCATAGAACATAGAATAGTACAGAACATCACAGGCCCTTCGGCCCACAAAGTTGTGCTGACCCTCAAACCCTGCCTCCCAAATAACCCCCCACCTTAAATTCCTTCGTATACCTGTCTAGTAGTCTCTTAAACTTCACAAGTGTATCTGCTTCCACCACTGACTCAGGAAGTGCATTCCATGCATCAACCACTCTCTGAGTAAAAATCCTTCCTCTAATATCCCCCTTGAACTTCCCACCCCTTACCTTAAAGCCATGTCCTCATATTGAGCAGTGGTCCCCTGGGGAAGAGGTGCTGGCTATCCACTCTATCTATTCCTCTTATTATCTTGTACACCGCTATCATGTCTCCTCTCATCCTCCTTCTCTCCAAAGAGTAAAGCCCTAGCTCCCTTATTCCTGATTTCTATCCGGATTTCTATCCAGATTGTCTTACTGGATGAGCCTCTGGGATGACCTTGACCTTGTGACATTCTGCATGATCAGCAGTACAGATCCCCAACCTCATTCACCTCCCTCTGGACTGTCTGAATCATCTGAATCCTGGAATGTTTATCTGTCAGTCCTGCCCTTCTCTCAGCCAGATCTCTGTTGACGTGCCATGTACTAATCCAGGCTCTAAGTATGTCTGCCTTAACTGTTCTACACTTTCTTTCTCTTCCAACTCAAAGGGGCTTCGAAATTGGAAAATGAC
This sequence comes from Mobula hypostoma, assembly GCF_963921235.1. Lineage (NCBI taxonomy): Eukaryota > Metazoa > Chordata > Chondrichthyes > Myliobatiformes > Myliobatidae > Mobula > Mobula hypostoma. The sequence continues at coordinate 58,409,187 of NC_086113.1, forward strand.
ATGATGGCCAATGTTATACTTAAAGAGGGTTAACTTGGACATAAATGTGGAGACAGCTGATTTGACTTTAATAAGATTCACAACATTTTCTTGTAATTGAAGATTGATTTAATTAAACATTAGAAATAATTATGAAAAATATGTAATGTTATGCCTAATATTCTTGATTGTATTCGAGTTTTCAAAGAATTTTATTGCAATTGCAATATGAGCATAAAAGCATCTCAGGCAGTTTCCATTCAAGAGCCATCTGACTTCCATGTGCAACAGCAAGCGTTCATCATTCTCAATACAAAGCTCTCAAAATAGTGGAGAATTGAGAGCACAGGACATCATTTTATTTACCTCTGTAATAAAATGATTTGTACAGCCGATTGCTTAGGATTTTTGTAACAAGAATTTGTCTGCGAATTACACAGTGAATGGTAAATATGTTAGGCACAGCTTTTTTTCAAGAACGTAATAACCATACAGTGGTGTCCTGTCATTGATGGTGCCCTATCTGTTGCAAAAGCAAGAATGTTGGTGAGCAGGATGACCTTCTCTTTGAAAAATTGCCCAACAACTTCAAATATTGACTTCCCCTTCATATCTGTTTCTATTCCCCTTACAAATAACAACTCTTGAACCATGCTTTAGTCTTTCATGAAGCAAACATAACTAAGAATCTAAGACTCATTATCTGGCTAAGTTGACTCATCCAACTGCAGAGCAAATCCTGTTGTCCACAATGTGTCTTCCACATTCTCAGACATCTAATCTATTTTTCTTTGAATAGAATTGTTGCTGAATGGAATCACTTTAATTATTTGATCAGGTAAGTTATGCAAACCCATACTCAGAACCTCCCTTATTGCTGGCAGAATCAGTTTTTCTCCAATTGTATGGGACTTTCCAGATTTAGCAATGAGCAATGAAATGTTGTATGAAGCACACAAAGCATCACTGTTTGTTGTGAAGTGCTGCCAAACATGTTTTGAAGTCTTTTCCATTTCTAAAAGTTTTCATGAAGTGACTAAAAATAAGCCAAGTTCTTGTTTGCTTTATCAAAGTGTATTCTCTTCAAATGTTCAAGGAGCCTTCAAATTCGGACAAGACCATTTGAAAGAGCAGATTCTGAACTTTACCCCACTGAGTACCATAACCTAACTGCATCACAGGAATTGTGTTACTGCGCGACTAGAGTATGGGAATCGTAATGGTTAATACTGTAATACAGTAGTGAGCAGCAATAATGCATGGGCCGGACCTGGAAATAAGAAGACTTCTTTGGTCCAGTTTTCTCATGATATGCCAAGTACAGAAGTGTCTCATTTCCTTTCAACAATTACAGTATTACATGCTTTTGTGCAAAGTCCAAGGGAATAGTGGGTTAGCAAGAGATAGTCATTGTCATCAATTATGAGGCATTGAGGATCAAATACTTATAATAAGTAATTAATTTCTTAAATTAAGGCCGTTGTCCTTCGGCTGACCCTTTCTATCAATTGCTCCCTCCCACCACCCCCTTATCTTTCTCACCCCCTTAGAAACTCCCACCATCTCTTGGGAGGGGGTAATATCACCTACTTTTGGAACCAATGTTCTAAACCTTCCCTATCCATCTGCCTGATTGAGAGCCTTTTTAATGTTGTAATTGTATTTTAAGAAAACACTTGTTGTGTACTGACCCTACCACCTGTAGCAGTATCACTTTTCTTTTCTCACCTATCGTCTTCTCTTCCCTGTCTGCATTTTAACAAACAAATTCAATCATTCCTTAAAGAGGGGGTTCTTTACTGTGAGTGGTGGCTGCATGGAATGTCCTGCCAGCGTCACAATGGTGGGCACTGGGAATGGACCCAAATGCAAGACACAGACACTGAAGTACTAGCAACAGGTCTTGACTAGAGTAGGGACATGACAGGATACAGACAAGGAGTAGGGACAAGCACGCAGACTTGGGCTAGGACATGGACTAGACAGGGAACCCAGACAAGAAACTATGAACTAGGAGCCCGGGCTTGGGAAAGCGGGACCAAGACTAGGAACCATGAACTAGGAGCCTGTGTTTGGAGTCCAAGCCAGAGACTGGAAAAGGACCCAAAACCTGGGTCTTGCCTCAGGCTCGGACCCCAGAACCAGGCAAGGACATAACATGGCTACAGGACAGGACAAGGCTGCAGGCTGGGGCCTTGGGGTCTGAGGCTTGAGGCTGCAGTCTGTGGTCTTGGAATGAGGAGGCTGATAAATCGGAGGCTGGAGCTCGGAGACGGACTGGGAACTATACATCAACATAGAGCCGGGACTTATCCTTCGAAGCGCCGGGACTCATCTTTAACATAACGCTAACGTGAGACTGGACAGTACATAGACACAGAGCCGGGACTTATCCTTAGACAAGCCAGGACTCAACTTTATCTCCATACCAAGGTCAGATAGGTCCATCTGCCAGGTAACGGCAGAACGGCCTGACTTACGCCATGGAGGCGAGGACAAGAGACAAACACCGAAGTACGACAGACAGTTCCATCTCTGCTTCGGGCTTGCTCCGAGTCGCAGTTACAGCCAGCAACCTCGGCTGGCTAAGGAAACAGCTGGAGCCCTACCTAGCTTGGAGTGACTGATGGCCACTCAGCTGGCCCAGGAAACGGCTGTATCCATACCGCAAAGACAGCTCTGACTACCGACAGCAAGGCTCCATGAAGCAGTGGTTCTCCAATGCGGCCTAAAGATGGCAAGTGGCCGCTGTAGCTTTCCACCGGCAGGTTGCTTCCAGGGAATCTTGATAAGACAAACCAGCAGCCCACATTCGACCCCAAGGCTACTTATATTCCAAGCCCCATGATGGGACTCAGGTGCCTATGATTAACCCAACTGAAACAAGGGACAGCTGGAAGATGCGGAGTCCTGAGTCCATGGACTGGACCATGAACTGGAATGTGGACTTTACGGACCAGATCATGACAGCCAGAGGTCGTGGCAGAGACAGATACATTCGGGGCATTTAAGAAACCCCTAGATAGGCACATGGATGATCAATAAATGGAGGTAATGGGAGAAAACAGTTAGATTGAATTTAGATTAAGTTGAAAGGTAGGCACAACATTGTGGGCCGAAGGGCCTGTACTGCGCTGTAATGTTCTATGTTCTATGTTCTATGTGGAAGAGAGGCTGAGTTTGCTCATGCCTATAATATGTTATTCCGTCTGACCCCTCTATTGACCCAATCCTTACTGCTCTACTTTAAAAACCCTATTGTCTTTTTCGTCCACACTAGGTGACTATCTAGCTGGACCCTCAAGCAGTAACTTCTTAAGCTCAGTGCCAATGCCTGTAGGTACTTTGCATTAGCAACTAAGCATAGAGTAAGCTATGAACAGAATATTTTTTATTGGAGTCGTGTCTGAATTAAGCAATGTATGAAGATTCACACATAATGAAAGCCACTCTTAAAGATCCTGAATCCCCAGGGCCAGATGGTCTGCATCCCAGAGTGCTTAAGGAAGTAGCCCAAGAAATAGTGGATGCATTAGTGATAATTTTTCAAAACTTTTTAGATTCTGGACTAGTTCCTGAGGATTGGAGGGTGGCTAATGTAACCTCACTTTTTAAAAAAGGAGGGAGAGAGAAACCGGGGAACTATAGACCGGTTAGCCTAACATCAGTGGTGGGGAAACTGCTGGAGACAGTTATCAAAGATGTGATAACAGCACATTTGGAAAGCAGTGAAATCATCGGACAAAGTCAGCATGGATTTGTGAAAGGAAAATCATGTCTGACGAATCGCGTAGAATTTTTTGAGGATGTAACTAGTAGGGTGGGTAGGGGAGAACCAGTGGATGTGGTATATTTGGATTTTCAAAAGGCTTTTGACAAGGTCCCACACAGGAGATTAGTGTGCAAACTTAAAGCACATGGTATTGGGGGTAAGGTATTGATGTGGATAGAGAATTGGTTGGCAGACAGGAAGCAGTGAGTGGGAATAAACGGGACCTTTTCAGAATGGCAGGCAGTGACTAGTGGGGTACCGCAAGGCTCAGTGCTGGGACCCCAGTTGTTTACAATATATATTAATGACTTTGATGAGGGAATTAAATGCAGCATCTCCAAGTTTGCGGATGACATGAAGCTGGGTGGCAGTTTTAGCTGTGAGGAGGATGCTAAGAGGATGCAGGGTGACTTGGATCGGTTAGGTGAGTGGGCAAATTCATGACAGATGCAATTTAATGTGGATAAATGTGAGGTTATCCACTTTGGTGGCAAAAATAGGAAAACAGATTATTATCTGAATGGTGGCCGATTAGGAAAAGGAGATGTGCAACGAGACCTGGGTGTCATTATACACCAGTCATTGAAAGTGGGCATGCAGATACAGCAGGCGGTGAAAAAGGTGAATGGTATGCTGGCATTCATAGCAAGAGGATTCAAGTACAGGAGTAGGGAGGTACTACTGCAGTTGTACAAGGCCTTGGTGAGACCACACCTGGAGTATTGTGTGCAGTTTTGGTCCCCTAATCTGAGGAAAGACATCCTTGCCATAGGGGGAGTAAAAAGAAGGTTCACCAGATGGATTCCTGGGATGGCAGGACTTTCATATGATGAAAGACTGGATCAACTAGGCTTATACTCTTTGGAATTTAGAAGACTGAGGGGGGATCTTATTGAAACGTATAAAATTCTAAAGGGATTGGACAGGCTAGATGCAGGAGGATTGTTCCCGATGTTGGGGAAGTCCAGAACGAGGGGTCATAGTTTGAGGATAAAGGGGAAACCTTTTAGGACCGAGATTAGGAAAAACTTCTTCACACAGAGAGTGGTGAATCTGTGGAATTCTCTGCCACAGGAAACTGTTGAGGCCAGTTCATTGGCTAAACTTAAGAGGAAGTTAGATATGGCCCTTGTGGCTAAAGGGATCAGGGGGTATGGAGGGAAGGCTGGTACAGGGTTCTGAGTAGGATGATCAGCCATGATCATACTGAAGGGCGGTGCAGGCTCGAAGGGCCGAATAGCCAACTCCTGCACCTATTTTCTATGTTTCTATGATATGCATGCACATCTACATTCTTGTTTAAATTAATCTGCTATGCTGTTACACTGGATATTAATCAACTAGAACATTTAACAACCAAGTCTAGTTTAAATGTGGCACAACAGTGCTAACTTCAACATAAAACTTGGCCAAGCTTTACAAACTGATGACATGTATCTTGGATCACGTTGAGAACACACCACTTCTGTCATAATATTCACCCACACATGGTAATCAGTAAAGTAATAGTTTGACAATCGATATGTTTATTAGTCAATGAAAACGAGGTCAAACTAAACTTTTATCAGGATAGCAATGAAAGGACTCAGTGAACAAACTTCGCATCCTGATTAGATGTTTAACTGTCAGTTTAGGACAAAAACAGGGTGTTGTCTCTTTTGAAGATGTTGATCCTCTAAGAAATCTTTGATGTTGCAGTTGTCGCAGAGAGAAGGTGCAAACGTGCAAAAAGATTTCTAGTGTACTTACATTCAAAATTAGAAGGGATTTCATGTTTAACTGCAAAAAACTGAAGCGCCAGGAGGTTCAATTTTGAACAAAATGTGAAGTTCTTACTCAGAGAGTAAGTGACTGTTTTTTATGCACATACTACATATATTTCAAAAAGTAGGGGGAAGATGAGCTGGTGAGATAAGGCTTATACAAGGATGTAGAATTATCTGATTGTGCTCATTACTTATGGAGGAGACACAAAAGACTGCAGAGGCTGGAATCTGGAGCATCAAACTAACTGCTGCAGGAATTTGGTGAGTTGAGCAGCCTCAAGCCATTGCACCAGGACAGATCCCTGTATCTGAAGTCAAAAGGAAGTAATGTGTTTGCTAAATGACCATCAGCACTCATATATAATAGAATAATGAATTCATAGTCCACTTTTTAGTTCTCTTGTTTATATTTTGATTGATGTGAATTGTAATATAAATTGAAGGAGGTTGGATTCAGTCTACCAATTCATTACTGGTCACTTTACACTGTCAGGTTGACAGTGATAGCTATTTCCTATGGGTAGGTATCTGAAACCCTGCCCAGAAACGACCATTCAAAATGATATGGAAACACTATTCACTTCACATTGACTTTTCATCAAAGTTTACTTATTCCACACTATATTTATAATATTGGCTTTGTGCATAGCTGTGAGCATTTCCACTGATCCTGAACCTCATGTCTCCAGGGACCTGGGTTCAATCTTGACTTCTGGTCTGCACATTCTCTCTGTGATGATGCAAATTTTTCCTAGTACTCCAGTTTCCTCCCACATCACCAAATCATGAATTGGCTGCTATAAGTTACCCTTCCATGTAGGTTAATGTGTCCGAGAAGACCACAACGTCGTTGTAGGGTTTGGAGACTTGCGTGCCTCAATGACCCAGAGAGCTACATTGGCTGGGATCAGGGTTTTATGCTTTGGCTCTTAGCAGGGTCACCCATGCCAAACAGGTCAAAGGATAGAGGCCAGACTAAGAGTGTTCCACCAGTTCTTCAGGTTCAGGAGTTCAGTTCAGGGGTACCATCCCTGGCTGGTCAAACAAAACTTGTTAGGGAAACAGAAATGAAGAGAGTCTTTCAGTGTGATGGTATTCCTGAGCCTCCACCCTGAACTTGCATGACTGACAGTGAAAACATGCTGAACTCCACCAGGGATGGAGGACCTTCATTGCTGCCTAAACACCATTGGTGTAATGGGCAGTAGTTTGGTAGGCAATGTAGGTTTATGGCAAGAAGAATCAAAAGGAAATTGTTGAACATATGGCAGAGACAATAAGTTGAAAGGGTATAGGGATTTTGGAAAAGGGAGGACTGATAAGATATTTTTGTGCAGAGCCAATATCGATCTGATGGGGCCAAATGGCTTACTTCTGCGTAGCAATAAGTAAATGATTGATGACTTTTTTGCGACAATAATGATGCACTGACTGATGCTGCTGTCAATTTTCTTTAAGAGAAAAGCACTTATCTGACTATATTATATATGGTCAGTCACAAGTCAAAGGAATTAGCCCAAGGATTCAGACAATATTTGCAAATAGGGACAGTGCTAATTATTAGCCAAGTAACATAGCAATAAACGGCTACTTTTTTTCTCCATGAATAACTGGACAAACAGCAAGACCTGACTGACACATCAAAGGTTATGTTGTTTCGATAGAATACTGCAGAAGAGGAATGCGATTTATCAAGATTTCAGTGTTGATGTCTGGTAAAAAGCAGAGACAGTTGGAACAAGTTTAGTCACTTAAGTGTAACAATACAGAAATTCTTAAAGATTATCACCTTTAGCTCCTAGTCTATTTTGACACTCACACTGAAAGATCCAGTCGGCATTGCTTTTACTAGACTTTGAATTGATGGATGCCTTCTTAACCTGTCTCATGAAATCATTAGCTTCTTCACCTTCTTCACCTTCTCACTGGGAAGATGAGCTGTTGGGATTTTTATCACCACACTGAAAGCTGGTTAGTAGATTCAACGATGTGTGTGGGTTTTGGATTGCATTCCACTGAGCTCTCAAAGGCTCCAAATAAAGTGGCCTTCAAATGCAACCAAAGGAGATCTTGAATTTAACATAATCCTTCACCATGTGGTTCACTCCTTATTGCTATAACCTCCTCTAACTTTCTGACCAAATGATGCCCTCAGATTTTGATGCCTTTCCACCTTACCTGCGTGCAACCTCACTTCCTTCACCTGTGCCTCCTTAAAGATATTCCTTTAAACATAGTGTGTACCATAAATTGTGCCAATAGCTCCTCCTTAGCTCGATCTTTGTCTAATGATGATTCTGTGAATCAACTTGTGATGGTAAAGTGTAAAGTATTATTGTGGTTTTGTACATTTTTATATTTCCTTACAATTATACAGAAGGATGCCGTTCATCCCATTGAGTCAAAGCTGGCTCTCAGAACAATATCATTCTCTCACTTATCTCCCAACAGTCTACTCTCTCCATAATCTATTCTCTCACATATGCCTATTAACACTCTAATTTTCCCACACCCACCTACGTCAGGGACAATCTACAGCAGCCAATTAGCCTATAAAGCCACCTGCCTTTAGCATATGAGAGGAAAGCCATAGGACATAGTTCAAATACTGTCCTGCATAGATTTAGGGTGAGCAGGGGAAAGGTTGAAGGAGATTTACAAGGCAAGTTTTTTTTTACATGGAAGTCATTTATTACATAGAGAGAAGAAGGTGTCTGCAATTTTCTGCCGGGGAAATGGTGAAGACAGATATAATAGTAACTTTTAAGACATATTTCAATCGATAGACACTTTATTGATCCCAAAGGAAATTGCAGTGTCACCATAGCATTACAAATGTACAGATATACAAATATTAGGAGAAAATTAAGAAAGGATAAAAATAAGTTACCTTAAAAATAGGATGTACAAGATTTACAAGTCAAAGATTACAAGGTCACTTTCCTGGCTATAGGTTGACTCATTATAGAGCCTGATGACCAAGGGTAAGAATGACCTCATTTAGTGCTCTTTGGAACACTTAGAGTTTTAGACAGTTACATAAGAGACATTTAAACAGTCACAAGAACAGACAGGGAATCAATTGCAACATAACTAGCCCCACCTGCCTACATTTTGACTAGTTTAGATCGGCTGAATGGTCGAACAAGACTTAATGGGCTGAAAGGCCCGTTCAATGTTCTATGACAGACAGAATGTGAAAATTCCACATTGGCATCACTTGAGGTCAGGATTGAACTTGTAAACTTGGAGCTCTGAGGCAGCAGCTCTACCTGTCACATCACCACACCACTTTTACCACAGCTATTGAAAAAGGGAAACACACAGTAAGAATTTATTTTGTAGGTACTGGAAGTTTGGTGAGAAACTGGGAAAAGTTGCAATATCTTCCAACCAACTCAGTGGTGTTGACTTCACTGGTTTCTAGCCTCATGGAGGTGGGCCAAATATTTTCAGCTACAGGAACTTCCTCATCAGACTTGTCCCATAGGTAGCTCCATGTGCTCCTCAGATGGGTCATCTACAGTAGAAATTATATGCCATGTTGTCCACCATAATCCAGAAATTGGAGGAGTAAAAGGACTTGGGAGTCTTAGTTTAACTTGCGGGCTGAGTTGGTAGCATGGAAGACAAATGCAAAATCAGTATTCATTTCTTGCAGAGTAGAATATAAAAGCAAACTGTAATGCTGAATCTTTATAAGGAAAAGGACTGCTCTTTGAATATTGTGAGCACCTTGGGGCCAGTATGTAAAGAAAAATGTGCTGGCCTTGGAGAGAATCCAAAGGAGTTTCACAAGAATGATTCCGGGAATGAAAGGGTTAAAGTATGAGGAGTGTTTGGTGTCTCTGGGCCTGTACTCAACAGAGGAAGGGCTCCTTTGGTCAGAAAGTGGTGAATCTATGCAATTCAATCCCACAGAGGGTTGTGGATACCAGGTCATTAAAGCAGGGGTTGTTAGGTTCTTGATTGGTAAGGGGTTAAGGGGAGAAAATGGAAGAATGGGAATGAGAAAAAAAATCAGCCATGATTGAATGATGAAGCAGACTCCATTGGTAAAATGGCTGAATTCTGTTCCTTTGTTTCAGTTCCACCCAGATAACCCATCCCTTGGCACAATGAAGGCCACTTGTTCCAGGACATTCATGCACCAGCTTGCAAGATGCTAGGATCTGAACTGAGTAGTGGGAAGGTCAAGTGCAATGACAGAATCTCTTCCTTTTCTTGCATGATGAAATGATGCAGAGCAGAAAAGGGTGAGGACTCTGAATAGGTAGGATCTCCTGTGATACTGCAATCTGAAGGGTTCTTCCAAGACGTTAATGATCCTGGTGGAAAGCACCACTCCACTTCACAAAGAAGATATCAGTAACTCAGGGGGGTCCCCTTGTAACTGTAGATGAGAACATGTGAACACATCACCCTTCCTGTAGCGTTGTGAAATAGTGATCAGTTCTGCATTGAGAACAAGAGGCCTGATGTTATTTAGTGTTAGTACATTTCTACAGGCACACAGAACTGATGAAAGGACAAATCCTGGACCTAGAGTGATAGGGAACTGAAGGTGCTCAGGGAGCCAGGCTGAATGCTATAGTCCAGCAGGATCTAGGATGTTCCTACTCACTGGAGTACACATCTCAGAGGCAAGATGTTTAGGATTGAGCTGAAGTGAAATTTACACACTCTGTGGTAGTGAACCTGCAGAATTCACTACCACATAGGACCATGGAGGCTAAGTCCCTGGGCATGGTAGTGTAGTGGTTAGCACAATATTTTATAGTACTGGTGATCAGGGTTTATTTCTCACTACAGGCTGTAAGGAGTTTGTTAGCTCTCCCCGCAACCACATGAGTTTCCTCTAGGTGCTCCAGTTTCCTTCCACAGTACAAAGCCATACTGGTTGGAAGGTTAAGTGGTCATTGTAAATTGTCTTGTGATTAGGCTAGGATTAAACCGGGGGTTGCTGGGTGGCGCAACTCAAAGGGCCACACTGTATCTCAATAAAAAAAATATTCAGGGAGATGGTAAATGAACACAAAAGGCAACACAAATGGGAAGAGAAGTGCCTTATCATATCGAGAGAGATGTTCAGTCATTATTGTACTGAAATGAAGAAACAAGGTCAAAAAAGTTGAAGAAACTCCTTTTACATGTTTTTAATGTAAATAGGAACAGCTTCTTACACCATTTATTTATGAATATTATGATCTTAAGCTCAATTTGTTTCCCCTCATTTCCTGTGAATTCCCGTGTTTATTAATTATATGTAATTGCAGATGTGGAAGAAAGGCTGCTTTATCAGATTGAGGTTTGCTGGAGACACAAAAAGAAATTGCGCTGAAATCTCCAGGAACACATCCAAATGGAGATGGCAATTTTCCAATTGCACCATTGTACGTTCACCATGTTACCACTTCAGACCATCTGAGTGTTCAGAGTCAGATGAGCAACTTGATGACAATCAGCACTGAATCAAAGAGGCTCCCATTTATTGTGGTTCTCAGATAATTTTCACTCATCTGTAATACACATGGTTGAAAGTTCTCTTTGATAACATGTCCATTCTTATGTGTGACAGAATTGGGGGTCATTTACTGAAATGTTCACCCATTTTAATGGGTAACACAAGCATCAGTCAACAGTATTAACATTGGTATCAGGGGATTGGTCATAAATGCAATCTGCTCTTGGCTGAAAGATTCCAGCTATGATCCCAAGTTTCAAAATCTTTCTTGGAAGCCATTAGGTCCTTGAACTGAGCTAAACAAACCTAATTTTAACTCAGCAATGAAACACTTCAGATCTGTTCATTTTTATGGACTTGTCTACAGTATTGTTGCTTTTTTGCACTAATGCTTTGTTTTGTATATTTTGTATAACATAAGACCATAAGACAAAGAGGCAGAAGTCAGCCATTCAGCCCATCGAGTTTGCTCCACCATTTTATCATGAGCTGATCCATTCTCCCATTTAGTCCCACTCCTCCGCCTTCTCACCATAACCTTTGATGCCCTGGCTACTCAGATACCTATCAATCTCTGCCTTAAATACACCCAATGACTTGGCCTCCACTGCCGCCCGTGGCAACAAATTCCATAGATTCACCACCCTCTGGCTAAAAAAATTTCTTTGCATCTCTGTTCTATATGGGCGCCCTTCAATCCTTAAGTCATGCCCTCTCGTACTAGACTCCCCCATCATGGGAAACAACTTTGCAACATCCACTCTGTCCATGCCTTTCAACATTCAAAATGTTTCTATGAGGTCTCCCCTCATTCTTCTAAACTCCAAGGAATACAGTCCAAGAGCGGACAAACGTTCCTCATATGTTAATCCTCTCATTCCCGGAATCATTCTAGTGAATCTTCTCTGTACCCTCTCCAACGTCAGCACATCCTTTCTTAAATAAGGAGACCAAAACTGCCCACAGTACTCCAAGTGAGGTCTCACCAGCGCCTTACAGATCCTCAACATCACATCCCTGCTCCTATACTCTATTCCTCTAGAAATGAATGCCAACATTGCATTCGCCTTCTTCATCACCAACACAACCTGGAGGTTAACCTTAAGGGTATCCTGTACAAGGACTCCCAAGTCTCGTTGCATCTCAGAACTTTGAATTCTCTCCCCATTTAAATAATAGTCTACCCATTTATTTCTTCTGCCAAAGTGCATAACCAACATTGTATTTCATTTGTCACTTCTTTGCCCATTCTTCCAATCTATCCAAGTCTCTCTGCAGACTCTCCATTTCCTCAGCACTACCGGCCCCTCCACCTATCTTCGTATCATCAGCAAACTTAGCCACAAAGCCATCTATTCCATAATCCAAATCGTTGATGTACAACGTAAAATGAAGCGGCCCCAACACGGACCCGTGTGGAACACCACTGGTAACTAGCAGCCAACCAGAATAGGATCCCTTTATTCTCACTCTCTGTTTCCTGCCAATCACCCAATGCTCTATCCACATATGTAACTTTCCCATAATTCCATGGGCTCTTATCTTGTTAAGTAGCCTCATGTGTGGCACCTTGTCAAAGGCCTTCTGAAAATCCAAATATACAACATCCACTGCATCTCCCTTGTCTAGCCTACTTGTAATTTCCTCAAAAAATTGTAATAAGTTTGTCAGGAAGGATTTTCCTCTAAGGAATCCATGCTGAGTTCTGCCTATCTTGTCATATGCCTTCAGGTACTCTGTAACCTCATCCTTGACAATCGACTCCAACAACTTCCCAACCACCAATGTCAAGCTAACAGGTCAATAATTTCCTTTTTGCTTCCTTGCCCCCTCCTTAAATAGCGGAGTAACGTTTGCAATCTTCCAGTCCTCCGGAACCATGCCAGAATCTGTCGACTTTTGAAAGATCATCGCTAATGCCTCCGCAATCTCCACAGTTACTTCCTTCTGAACACAAGGGTGCATTCCATCTGGTCTGGGAGATTTATCTACCTTTAGCCTATTCAGTTTCCTGAGTACTTTCTCTGTCATAATTGTGACTGCGCACACTTCTCTGGCGCTGAGTCTGGCTCTACAGTGCAGAAGGGAGAGGGGAAAAAGAGGAGAGCGGTAGTGATAGGGGACTCGATAGTTAGAGGTGCAGATAGGAGGTTCTGTGGTCGTGACAGAGAATCCAGGATGGTTTGTTGCCTCCCGGGTGCCAGGGTCAAGGATGTCTCTGATAGATTGCATGACATTCTGAAGTGGGAGGGTGACTAGCCAGATGTTGTGGTGCACATCGGTACCAATGACATAGCAAGGAAGAGTGAGAAGGTCCTGGAGAGTGAGTATAGAGAGCTTGGTAGGAAGTTGAAAAGCAGGACCTCGAGGGTGGTAATCTCAGGATTGCTACCTGTGCTACGTGCCAGTGAGGGTAGGAATAGGATGCTCTGGAGGATGAACAAGTGGCTGAGGAACTGGTGTAGGGAGCAGGGTTTCAGATTTCACGATAATTGGGACCTCTTCTGGGGCAGGTGGGACCTGTACAAGAGAGACGGGTTACATTTGAACTACAGGGAGACCAATATCCTTTCAGGGAGGTTTGTTAATGCAATAGCAGTGCACAGCAGTGCTCAGGCTGGACAGATTAGAGGGCTTGTCTACTGAGTCCTTATGGGTGGAGCTGAGAAACAGGAAAGGTATGGCCACATTAGTGGGATTGTATTACAGACCACCCAATAGTCAACAAGAATTGGAAGAGCAAATCTGCAGAGCATAGCAGGCAACTGCAGGAAACAAGTTGTGGTGGTAGGGGATTTTAATTTTCCATATATTGATTGGGTCTCCCATACTGTTAGAGGTGTAGATGGTTTAGAGTTTGTAAAATGTGTTCAGGAAAGTTTTCTAAATCAATATATAGAGGGACCAACTAGAGGGGATGCAATATTGGATCTCCTGTTAGGAAACGAGTTAGGAAAAGTGACGGAAGTCTGTGTAGGGGAACACTTTGGTTCCAGTGATCATAACACCATTAGTTTCAACTTGATCATGGACAAGGATAGATCTGGTTCTAGGGTTGAGGTTCTTAACTGGAAGAAGGCCAAATTTGAAGAAATGAGAAAGGATCTAAAAAGCGCGGATTGGGACAGGTTGTTCTCTGGCAAGGATGTGATCGGTAGGTGGGAAGCCTTCAAAGGAGAAATTTTGAGAGTGCAGAATTTGTATGTTCCTGTCAGGATTAAAGGCAAAGTGAATAGGAATAAGGAACCTTGGTTCTCAAGGGATATTGCAACTCTGATAAAGAAGAAGAGGGAGTTGTATGACATGTATAGGAAACAGGGAGTAAATAAGGTGCTTGAGGAGTATAAGAAGTGCAAGAAAATACTTAAGAAAGAAATCAGGAGGGCTAAAAGAAGACATGAGGTTGCCTTGGCAGTCAAAGTGAAGGATAATCCAAAGAGCTTTTACAGGTATATTAAGAGCAAAAGGATTGTAAGGGATAAAATTGGTCCTCTTGAAGATCAGAGTGGTCGGCTATGTGTGGAACCAAAGGAAATGAGGGAGATCGTAAATAGGTTTTTTGCGTCTGTATTTACTAAGGAAACTGGCATGAAGTCTATGGAATTAAGGGAAACAAGTAGTGAGATCATGGAAATTGTACAGATCGAAAAGGAGGAGGTCCTTGCTGTCTTGAGGAAAATTAAAGTGGATAAATCCCCGGGACCTGACAGAGTGTTCCCTTGGACCTTGAAGGAAACTAGTGTTGAAATTGCAGGGGCCCTGGCAGAAATATTTAAAATGTCACTGTCTACAGGTGAGGTGCCGGAGGATTGGAGAGTGGCTCATGTTGTTCCGTTGTTTAAAAAAGGATCGAAAAGTAATCCGGGAAATTATAGGCCAGTAAGTTTAACGTCGGTAGTAGGTAAGTTATTGGAGGGAGTTCTAAGAGACAGAATCTACAAGCATTTGGATAGACAGGGACTTATTTGGGAGAGTCAACATGGCTTTGTGCGTGGTAGGTCATGTTTGACCAATCTACTGGAGTTTTTCGAGGAGGTTACCAGGAAAGTGGATGAAGGGATGGCAGTGGATATTGTCTACATGGACTTCAGTAAGGCCTTTGACAAGGTCCCGCATGGGAGGTTAGTTAGGAAAATTCAGTCACTAGGTATACATGGAGAGGTGGTAAATTGGATTAGACATTGGCTCAATGGAAGAAGCCAAAGAGTGGTAGTAGAGAATTGCTTCTCCGAGTGGAGGCCTGTGACTAGTGGTGTGCCACAGGGATCAGTGCTGGGTCCATTGTTATTTGTCATCTATATCAATGCTCTGGATGATAATGTGGTAAATTGGATCAGCAAATTTGCTGATGATACAAAGATTGGAGGTGTAGTAGACAGTGAGGAAGGTTTTCAGAGCCTGCAGAGGGACTTGGACCAGCTGGAAAAATGGGCTGAGAAATGGCAGATGGAGCTTAATACTGACAAGTGTGAGGTATTGCACGTTGGAAGGACAAACCAAGGTAGAACATACAGGGTTAATGGTAAGGCACTGAGGAGTGCAGTGGAACAGAGGGATCTGGGAAAACAGATGCAAAATTCCCTAAAAATGGCGTCACAAGTAGATAGGGTCGTAAAGAGAGCTTTTGATACATTGGCCTTTATTATTCAAAGTATTGAGTATAAGAGCTGGAATGCTATGATGAGGTTGTATAAGGCATTGGTGAGGCCGAATCTGGAGTATTGTGTTCAGTTTTGGTCACCAGATTACAGGAAGGATATAAATAAGGTTGAAAGAGTGCAGAGAAGGTTTACATGGATGTTGCCGGGACTTGAGAAACTCAGTTACAGAGAAAGGTTGAATAGGTTAGGACTTTATTCCCTGGAGCATAGAAGAATGAGGGGAGATTTGATAGAGGTATATAAAATTATGATGGGTATAGATAGAGTGAATGCAAGCAGGCTTTTTCCACTGAGGCAAGGGGAGAAAAAAACCAGAGGACATGGGTTAAGGGTGAGGGGGGAAAAGTTTAAAGGGAACATTAGGGGGGGCTTCTTCACACAGAGAGTGGTGGGAGTATGGAATGAGCTGCCAGACGAGGTGGTAAATGCGGGTTCTTTTTTAACATTTAAGAATAAATTGGACAGATACATGGATGGGAGGTGTATGGAGGGATATGGTCCGTGTGCAGGTCAGTGGGACTAGGTTGAAAATGGTTCGGCACAGCCAAGAAGGACCAAAAGGCCTGTTTCTGTGCTGTAGTTTCTATGGTTTCTATGGTTTCTCTTCCCTGCCACCCTTGAGTGTCCAGTATACTGCTGATGTCTTCCTCAGTGAAGGTATGCAAAATACTCGTTCAGTTCCTCCGCCATCTCCTTATCTCCCATAACAATTTCTCCAGCATCATTTTCTATCGGTCCTATATCTATTCTCACCTGTCTTTTACTCTTTATATACTTGAAAAAGGTTTTAGTATTCTCTTTGATATTATTTGCTAGCTTCCTTTCATAGTTAATCTTTTCCCTCCTAATGACCTTCTTAGTTTCCTTTTGTAAGCTTGTATAACATGTATGACTTATGTTCTCTGCATCATCTGAACCTGATCTACATGCCTGTGATGCTGCTGCAAGCAAGCCTTTCATTGTACCTGTATCTCACATGACAATAAACTTGACTTAACAAAGTTTGTGATCTAAGGAGATGGGAAGAATTGGATGGGTATTCTGGTACTGGAATCCAGATTATGGCTCCTTTCTGTGGACTGTATCTTTGTCAAGAAGTTTTGACGAAGGCTGTGGTGGTCTTTGAGTTTCTTCTGGAGGAACTGTACAATAGTGGTCTATGCTCTGATGAGCTATTTCCAGGGTTATGTACTGAGACAGACATCAACTGCTGCTGAAAGATCATTAACTTGGTGAAGTACATATTTTGGCTTATCCAAAACCCGTTGCACAACATTTCTGCACAAGATACTGCTGATGTATGTGCAGAGGGACGCACTGAAGCTTGGTGCAGTCACCACAAATGCCTCATGGGGTAATATATTCTCTGAAATGTTTCACTGATGCAGTAATTAGGAATTAAATACTTCTGACGTGAACTAACTAACTGTATGGAATTGCTTTATCCAGTAAATGAAGATGCCCTATTGTACGTTGGGAGGTCGGCAGTGAAGAGAGTTGATACCTTTAAATTTCTGGGTGTTAACATATTGGATAACCTGTCCTGGGCCCAAGGCATAGATGCAGTCATAAAGAAATCAAGGCAAGTGGACTTGCTGTGTTGTCCAGAAGACATCTTGCTACTCATCAGAGAGGCTCCTTCAGTTCTGATCCATGGTAGTTTCCGGCTTATAAACTCTGTGAGTCGTTTAAAGGTATAGCAATCACATGAGGGATATTAAGAGTCATAGAGGCAATGAGAGGGTCATTAGTCTTATCTTTGCATGAATGGAGATGTGAACGGTTGTGGAGACGCTGGGGTAAAGGTGTTAGGACTGCATTGTAAGTAGATGATAGGTTGTGTCAAACCCCACGCTCTCTGTTCAGGAATGGGTATTCCAGTTTGACAAAGATACCTTCTTTAACCCCTCTTTCAAACTACCTGTCCTCCCTGTCCAAATTATGCTTATTGTTATCATCAAAGGAGTGTCTCTTGTCCTTTAGGTGTAGTTATACAGCTGAATCTTGGCCTGAGGTGTTAGCCTCCTATGTTAGGTGATACGTTTATGAAGTGGTTGTTTTGACTTGCTGATATACAGATCTGTGCAGTTCTCATTGCATGTACAATATTGCTCTGTTTATATTTGGGTATAGGATCCTTGGGGCGGATGAGTTTCTGACTGAGTGTGTTGTAGGTTTGAAAAAACACAAGGATTTGGTGTTTGTTGAAAACCCTGCTGAGTTTCTCAGAAACTCCAGCTACATATGGGCTGACTATGTTTTCCCATCTGCTTTGCTCCTTTGTCTGCTGGGCTGATGTCCCTGCTGGTTTTTGTTGCTGTCTTGATGAAGGACCGGCCAGGATTACCACAAACTTTTAAGGCTTCTCTCAAATATTTGTGCTCCTTGTCTTTAACTTTAATGTTGGTGGGATTCTCCTTTGATGATAACAATGAGCACATTTTGGACAGGGAGGACAGGTGGTTTGAAAGAGGGGTTAAAGAAGTCATCTTTGTCAAACTGAAAACCCATCCCTGAACAGAGAGGGTGTGGTATGACACCATCTATCAGCTACTTACTGTGCAGTCCTAACATCTCTATCCCAGCGTCTCCACAACAGTTCACACCTTTATTCCTGCAAAGATAACATTAATGATCCTTTCACTACCTCTACAACTCTTAACAGCCCTCATGTGATTGCTATACTTTTAAACAATTCACAGAGTTTATAGGCCAGAAAACTACCCACCATGGATGAGAACTAAAGAAGCCTCTCGGATGAGTGGCGAAACATCTTCTAGACAACACAGCAAGTCTATTTGCCTTGGTTTACTACTGCTTGATATACCTGGATGACTGAGAACTGTCATAGACATAGTCATAAGGAAAGTAACCCATCATTTTTACTTTCTATGGCAGTTAAGGAGGTTCGGCTAATCGCTAAACACTCTAACGAACTTCGAGAAATGTTCAAAAGAAAGAATCTTGACTGTGGTATCATGGTCCCATACTGCACTGCAAATACACAGGAAGGCAAGAAGATGCAGAGAGTTGTGGACTCTTCCCACTACATCATTGTCACATCCCTCCCTACCACTGATGGAGTCTACATAATGTGTTGCCTCAAAAGACAACACCCAATATCCAAACTTCCCACCATTTGGGCTATGCCATTTTTTCACCACAGCCATTAGGCAGGAAGTACAGATCTCTGGTATTCCACACAACCAGTTCAAGAACAGGTACTTCTCTTCAACCATTGGGCTTCTGAACCAACAAGTAAAACCCTAATTACCACTACAGACTGGCAACACTATGACCACACTAATCACTTTGCACTTAAATGGACTTTGTTTTTTTGTGCTCAAATTATGCTTTTCCTGGTAAAAATTGTGTATAATTTATGTTTAGAACATAGAAATGTACAGCACATTACAGGCCCTTTGGCCTACAATGTTGTGTCGACCATGCAGCCTACTCTAGAAACTGTCTAGAATTTCCCTAGGCATAACCCTCCATTTTTCTAAGCTCCACGTACCTATCTAAGATGCTCTTAAAAGACCCTATTGTGTCTACTCGCACCACTGCCACCAGCAGTGCATTCCATGCACCTAGTTTTCTGTGTGAAAAATTTACCCCTGACTTTCCCTCGGTACCTATTTCCAAGCACCTTAAAACTATGCCCCCTCATGTTAGCCATTTCAGTCCTGAGAAAAAGCTTCTGGCTATCCACACAATCAATGTCTCTATCATTCTTATATACCTTAATTTATTCTTTCCTTGTGAATGCTGTTTATATGATACTATGTACCTGTGATGTTGCTGCCAGTACGTTTATCATTACATCTATGCATATATGTGCATATGACAATAAACGACTTTGAGATAATGATAGCTAATGCATATTTTATGAAAAAATTAATAACATTTTCTCACAGAGAGTGATGGATATGTGGAACGAGCTGGCAGAGGAAATGGCTGAGGCAGATAAAATTACACCCTTTTAAAGACATTTAAACATGGATAGGAATGGTTTATCAGGATATGTGCTAAATACAAGCAAGCAAGATTAAATCAGGTTTACAATTTGAGCAGCATTCATGATTTGGGCCAATGGACTTGTTCCATCCTGTGTAACTCTACGACTCTATAACCATGACTTTAAAGTATATTTTTAGATTTCAAAATGTTGGCTTTGGTAATAACACCTGCATCCTGTGTTTAAATAAGTTAAACAAAACTCTCACAAAGTCAGGACAAGCATGCCAATAATGCTGAAAAATATACAGTGGATTTACAAGGTCCATATTTCATTGCCGGACACTGCTCTGATTGCATTTAATAAGGATTGAACTCAAGTTTTGCACTTACCCTAACCTGGCATACAAAAAGAGATGTCTGTCCTATTTTGCTTCATCTGGTAATGATGTGTGAAAAGTAATGAAAGAACATAGAAGAGAAAGATAGAGATAATAGAAGGATTGGAATTTGAGGAAGCATTATGTAAATGGATATAATCTTAGTGGAAAAAAATTGATACTTATAAGCTTCTTATGGGAGTAGATAATGAGGTTTTGGGCCATCTCCAGAATGGTGGATCCTGGCTGTTTTGAAAGGAGTTAAATTCAGAACAAATCCCTAGAACCATCCTTTGAGTGACTGGGCAGGCATTTGAAGACTGGACTCCCTGAAGTCTTTATGGATCAGAAATTATTCTCCTTTCAAATGCAAATTGGCAAAAAACTCTTTTGGGAGGTAATATTTTTTAGATAAAGAATTTAAATAACTTGAAGCATAACTATGGCACGTCTGGAATAATTGCTTTGGATCTATGATTCTGAAAGCTCACAGCAGTTTTTCCCTTGGGTTTGTAGTGAAGGGTAATTATTATAGTTGGATGACAACTCCATCAACGCAATATTATGTCACTGGTTGTGGTGGATAAGGTTAGTTTTGGTCTTCTTTTCATTATTCAGTTCTTACAGTTCTGTGAAATTAGATAATGCTCAAATGTGTATGTGATTCTCTGAGTGTCGTTCTTGTTCTGTGTTTGTATGACTCTTTTCAGACAGAGGATGACAGCCTGTCATCATGTACCTTTGGTGACACTGATGACAGGTCCTGTTAACTGACCAGTATAGCAGAATGGAAATTGTGTATCCATTTGCAGTAGTCACATTGGTGAAGATGGAAGTCTCAAGTGACCACATAAGGTTAAGTCCCAAAATAAGAAGCCACATTTTCCATCCCAGTAGTGACTACAAGTATCTGGGATCAAGAAAGACCATTAAATCTTTTCTGCTTATTTAATATACATGTATTTCCCTAAACTCTACAAGGGAATGCTGAGATAATCCCTCAAACTCATAGCTGATTAGCTCAAAAAGATCTCTGGAACAAGTCCTCTCACAACTAGTTCAGGATTGAAAACATTTCCCCCAGCCCTTCACAGCTCATTAGACAAGACCAAAGATAGTCTACATCCGTGAGTGAATTTTCTGAATATCAGGATCTGATTTAATATCACTGCTGTACGTCATGAAATTTGTTAACTTTGCAGCAGCAGTACAATGCAATATGCAATACTAGAGAGAAAAAACTGTGAATTATAGTGTGTGTATGTGTGTATATATACACACACCCACACACACACACACACACACACACACACATATTTATATTCAGTATATATTCAGCTTCTATATTTGCATTGGATGTCAGATGGGAAGAAACTGAATGGTTGAGTATATGCTTTCATGCTCCTGTACTTCCTCCCTTATGGTAGCACTGAGAAGAGAGCATGTCCTAGGTGTTGGGGACCTTGGCCAACCCATGTTCCAAGAACTTATCAAACACCAGTTTGGATTGATTACAGAATCAAGCTTCCCCTGACCCACAGAATCACCCTAATAAAATCATATAGTTTGGGCAACTTTGCTGTCAATTCCCTTTTATACATCAGTATATAGCAGGCAAACCTTATGGCATCAGAATTGTGGTGGTGCCCTCAATAATGTGTGATACATACATCAAATCAAACCACTTAATCACATATTTAATTAAAAGAAGATGATTTGTACCAAGATGACTGGGTGCTCATTTCATTGCATTTTCAGTGAGGAGGGATGTCTTCATTGACTTTTACTTAGGATAGAGAGTATGAACTTATTCATGAGTACCCAACCTTCAGTTGCTGTGTTTTTGTGAATTGTCGCACTCCACTGGTAGTCCAATCACAGATGACACCTAAAACATGGGCACACTTTCACTAACTTGGGTCAACAAGCCTTCTGCTTTGAATTCTGATTAAGTGTTTACTTCATTTGCTCTTCCTTCATTAATCAATAAAAAAACGTACGTCTGAACAAACATTACAAGGTATTAGAAAATTCCTCACTCTAGCAGATGGTTCAGCATATTAAAACAGAGGAAATACGCTCACACATTTCAAACAGACTAAACCAAAAACAATTTGAATCTTGCAAAAGTTCTTCATATATAGAGAAGCCTGAAAGGCAAGTATTACTTATAATATAAACATGAAGTTTTATTATTTACAGAAGGTTAGTTAATTATTTAAAGAAACAAAGAATATCTATCTTGTCTGTGTTAATTTTTCCAGAGTAAGCTAAAAATGCCTTCATTTAGTATTATTTTTGACTCATTCATTTTAGAGTTTGACAATTGTAAGCTCAAGCCTTACATTGCGGGCTCTAAGTACATAATTTAGAGTGTGTAGTAGTGGAAGATACAGATTCAGATATTCATTTGAGCTGAATATGAATTGTGATTTTTAACACAATGCCAATTGCAAAATTTTATAGTCCTTACAGTCATTAATGTAGTATGAAAGCCATTGCAAAGTCAATGGAGAGTATCAATCTTGAGATTACTTAGGGATGTTCAGCAGTGCTTGGTAAAGATTATCACAGTTTTTGCTGATTCCTGCAGTATGCTACGCAAACTTGCCCTTGCCTGGCACACAGCCACTGAAAAAAGAACAGGTAGTTGGAGAAGCAGGAGAGGAAGAGAAAGAGAGAATGGAGAAGAAGAAGAGGAGTAGAGAGATGGCAGAGAGTGATACAGGCCGTGATTCACTAGTTGTATTGTCAGGGTATGCCTAATACCTGTGATTTGCTCACCAGATCAATGTATACACATAGAGACAGATCCTGTCTAAATGCATCAAACATTACCACCATTCACACATTTAAAATGATGCATGGCAAGTTTTTGCATTCATTTTCCAGAATATGGGCAATAATGTTACAACGAGTTTAATGCTGAAGCCTAATCCTGATAAAGCATCAATATCTATCTTTTTGAATCAAACAAACTCAGTAGTGAAAGTGCTCTTGCACTGCTATTGAGTAGGGAGATCCAGGATTTAGATCTAACAGTTCCAAAACAGCATTAGTATAGGTATATTTCCAAGTCAGGAAGGTATGCAGCTTAAAGGCAAATCTGCAGGTGATGGTGTTTCAAAGCACCAGCTGCATTGGAACACCAGGTGCTTTTGGGATGTGCTGTTGAGTGGTTGACTGAGTGAGTACTACCTTTTGTAGATGGTCCAGGATGTAGCCACTGTGCATGAGCGGTAGATGGAATGAATGCTTATACTGGTGGAAGTTGCTAATCACATGGATTCCTTCATCCTGGATGCTGTTGAGGTGGTGAGCGTTCCATTACTTAGCGACCATGGCTTTAAGGGAACACAAGTGACCACAGATGTTGCTCTAGAGCAACACCCAAAATGCTGGTGGAACTCTGTAGGTCAGGCAGCATCTGTGGAAGGAAATAAACAGTTGACGTTTTGGGCCGAGACCCTTCATCAGGGTCTCTAGCATTTTGTGTATTGCTCCAAATTTAAAGCACCTGCAGAATCTCTTGTGTTTGGATGTTGCTCTAAGCAAGTTAGCTCTTTATTTTGTGAAGCTGTTCCGCTATATAAAAGTCTCTAACCAAGATTTGAAATGTTCTCCACTTTTCCTCTGCCTCTTTTGGCCATGCACCACTGGAGACACTGTTCAACACAATGATTTTAAACAGCAGTTCAAATAGGCAGATCATCACCACTTTCTCAAAACAGGTTAATGTTGGACAACAAACTGCACTTTCCATTAACACTTTCAATTTGCCTTTGTTGTCATGGTCCAGATTGGGATCCCTTTAAATTTACCTTGTTTATGTTATGATCTGGACCGTTGATTCCCTGTTTTCCCAAGTCCCTCGGCTTTGGTGATTAGAGGCAATTAACGCTCGGCTGAACCGGTAGTTTATAGTCTCTGGCTTTCAGCCGTTCGGTGCGGGAGCGTCTGCAAAGTCATCAAAGGTACGGTGTGCCGATGTGATCTGGCAGGAGCAAGCGTGGTCTCTGCCGAAAAGAGTGCCGGTAATTCGCCCTTCCTCACTCGAGCAACCCTGTCCAGTTACCTCGCCGAAGCGAGCCTGCAAAGTTTCCTCATCAAGGTGGGTCCGTCAGTTAACTCGCCGGAGAGAATCAGAAGCTGCTGTCTACTGTTCCTGGGCCGAGTCTAGAGCTCGCTACTACCCGGAGGTTCCAAGTACCATGTCCTGGCTCTGGCAGTATCCAAGTACCACGTCCAAGTCCTGGCTCTGGCGGCATCTAAGTACCACGTCCAAGTCCTGGCTCCGGTGGCATCCAAGTACCACGTCCAAGTCAAATCCTGTCCCTAGTGGCATCCGAGTACCAAGTCAAGTCCAGGCTCTGGCGGCATCCGAGTACCTTGTCAAATCCTGGCCCTGGCAGTCTGTGATTCCTGTCCTACCCCTCTGTCTGGATCCCTTCTCTGCCCCTCTCGCCTCTAGCCCTCGTCTGTAGCCCTCGCCTGCACCTCGGTCTAGTTCTATCGCTGGAGCTAGATAGGAACTATGTTGTTCTTTGGTGTTTGTCTTGTCTTGTCCTCGCCTCCGTGGGGTAAGTCAGGCCGTCTTGCCGTTGCTCCATGGGGGGCGGGGGGGGGGGGTTCATGAGTCCCGGCCCTATGTCCTGTTCCCAAGGAGGGGTCCTGGTTTTCTGTTCTGTGTGTGAGTCCCGGCCTTATGTCCTGTTTCCAAGGAGGGGTCCCGACTCTGTGTTCTGTGTATGTGTCCATGGTTCCATGTACCGGCTCTCCCGAGACCGAGGCTCTGTTTTTCCATGTTCCTCCTCTCCCTAGCCCATGTCATGTCCATGCCTGGTTCTGGGGTCTGAGCCCAAGGCAAGACCCAGGTACTGGGTCCTTGCCCAGTCTCTGGCTCGGAGTCCATACCGTAACCTCACAAGATGTGTCTTGCGTTTGAGTCCACCCTTACTCCCAATGCCCCACCATTGTGACATTTGTAACTAAAGCCCAAAGGCAATACAGAGTGCTCTACCTCTTTCATTCTGAAGCAGCATGGGTGTCTCTTCTGACTTTATAAGGTGGTCCAATGTTGATTCTAGAAGCCATTTTGGAAGCTCCTTCCCCTTCTCATGCAGAGGTTTTGACCTGTAAGCCCCCAGAAAGGCAAGGGCAGTTGTTCTTTGTTGTTTGGCTGGTTCCATATAGTTCTGTTCAATTCAAAGTCACACAATATCCTGACTTGAAAATCCTCCAGTTCTCCCTCGTTGGTTGGTCAACAAGAGCGGTACTGATTTCTACCTACACACCACAAGGACCAGGACAGGCAAAGGCAGATGTTAAAGAATGAAAAGAAAGTTTGGGTAAGGAAATGTGTGGCTAAACATGGCTAAGATGATAAAAAAATTTGAGTGATTTAAATGCTTGATTCTGACACCACAATGGCAAGCCTTAATGAGTGACAAATGCTGACCCAGAGAAGCCCTGAAATAAAGGGTGATTTTGGATAAAGAGAAATCTGAATCTCACAATGGCACAGTCTCTGTTTTGTCATCAGCATTTCTTGTTTTGAAAATTATGTAAGTCAGAATCAAGCTCTTAAAATGCCATCATGACACAGGCCAGGATACACTTCATGGTTGTCCAAGCACCCCAGATATCTGACCTGTGGAACTATATATTTGCTAAGTAATCCACCCTTGTTGATGCCTTGAAATCGGTGTTTTTTGTCCTTGCCTTTGTCCATCCTACTCCTCTGCAGTGCTCCTCTCATGGCTGCAATTAAGCTGGTGATTGGCTTGTCTCTTGTCGGGGAAGAAGGTTGCCAGTGAGTCCTGAAGGATGATCTAGGAGCAACATCTGCGGCATGGAGAGTCTGACATTGAACTGCAGCATCTTCCATAAGAAATAGCTATCCAGGACAACAAGCTTTTGGTTAGCTGCGTAGGCACTGATGAAGTGCCAGCGGTAGGAGTTGCCATCTAGAGAGGACATTGATTAGAAGCATTACTACTCCATTACTACTTGGTTGAACAGATATCAGATCACCACAGGTCAGATATCTGGGGAGCTTGGACAACCATGAAATGTATCATGTCCTGTGTCATGATGGCAGAGGAGAAACATTCTTTATGGTACTCATATGTTAAATGGCTTCTACCTTCACTCTAGTAGAGGCTGTGATGCCAACAATCAGGTGCAGAGACATTATCATGTTCTTGAGTGTTGACATGGAGCTTAGATACAATTTCCCATCCCTTTGCTAAGCTGAGTACCAGGCTCCACTCAAAGATAGGTGAAGGATTAATACTGGACTCTCCCACCAGCTTTGGTCAATATTCAGACATGGCTATCTGCATGCTTGTCAGCCACTGTCTATCGCAATCCTCATCTGAATCCTCCTGGGTAGAACTGATGTCAGACAGTATGTTCCAGGGGGCTGACAGACTTGTTTTAGACTCCCCAAAAGACCATTCTAATAACATGATTGCATAAACTCCTGATTATCTTACCTGCTCTCCTTTGGATGAGATGTTGAACCAATATTCCATCTGTCCTCTTGGGCAGAAGTAAATTGGTCCATGGCAGGTGTGTGGTGTTGTATTTTGGTCATTTAAACCAGGGTAGAGCTTGCTCAGAAAGTGTTCTGGAACTGAGAGATCTACGATACAGGTATATAGTTACCTGAAAGTGGAGGAACAGATAGACAGGGTGATGTAGAAGTGATTGACATGCTTGCAGGAATTCTTCCAGAGCCTTGGACAATATTTACCTATAAATCAACATCTAAAACCAGAGTTCCCAGTCATTTTTGTTATTTCTAGGATTCTTCAAGCAGTTCCGCATTGGTTGATAGTGGGTTGGGAAAATTTAACAAGGTGAAAAGTAGTAAAAATAGTAATTTTCAATTGTTTCTCCAGCACAGATCAAAATCAAAATCAATTCCCATCAAAAATCAAAATCTGAAAACTAATTCTGTAACACTGGCCTGTTTTCGAATTCAACTCAGATGTTGATCAGGTAGACTCTTGTTTAAATGTAAAAAAAAATTCAGTACAGAAAGGGTTAACATTGAGAAGGATTTGTGAAGCTAACCTTCCAAGCCACTTGTCCTGCACTTAAGCAATCGGAGTGTGAATGCAACTCTTAAATAATAAATATGGATTAGTACAGGTATCTTGGGATTCCCTTGCTCCTTTCACATGTCAAGGGAGAAGGTAGCATTTCTTCAAGATCATATTTCTGCAGCCTGTGGAGGAAAATAATCAGCTCAGTTTTAGCGGGAATATATCAAAGAGGCTTTGCTTTTAAATGGAAGCTGAAGGAAACGCTTCAGATGGCTAGGACTATGTAAGCTACTGGTACTGGTCTCCATTTCAGCATTCCTTTTTTACAAAATAGCCCTTGGGATCAAATGCTGTAACAATACTCTCCTAGGGGTAAGGGATCAACCTGGCTGAACAACAGAAATGGCAGTTCCATTCTAGATGAGAACTTGGCTGCAAGTTGTAATAATGGCTTTTAATTTGTCTTTGTGCTTAAGCAAGCATTGAGGGTGAACTTTTCAAGTTTCAAATTTGAACAGGTTGACTAAAGCTTTCATTCAATTGCTCGCCAATTCCTAAAGCTGAAATGCTTTGCATAGTTGCACATAGACTGAAATCAACACACGCTTCAATCAAAACCATGTAAAAACAAATAGAATGCCACATGGTTATCCAACAAATAGCCTGACTGTATTTTTAGGGTAAACTGACCCACACGTCTCTTGTAAGTGTTCCTTCAGGCTGAAAATCCACATACCTGTTAAGTCACCTGTGACTAGCAATAGCCATTCAGGAGGGTTTAAGATTCAATAACATAAACCTGCACAACTGTAACGGAGAAGAAACATAAAATAACTAAATTCTGTCATTTTAGCCTCATATCAATATGACCTTGCACTGTAGTTTGTTCAGCATTCTATCTGACCTGGACTGGAATTATTATTATTATAAAGTTTTATTTGATTTTCCACAGCTAGGTTTGCCTCTTTTCCTTCAATAATAGTCCTGTAAATATATTTATCCAATCTGCTATAGGCTTAAATACAAACCAAACCAAATAGCATAGGCAGCTTCAGCTGTGAAGTCGAAGCAAGTATTGAGGCCACGGGGCAGGAGTTGAAAGGATGATTTCTCAGTCCGTGAAGGCACTGATCATTTTTACATTCACCATCTCCAGCTCTTCACTGTTGGGCTTTTTCATCCTTCGCCTTCCTCTTTTCCAAGAGACCTATGATTGGGAGTTTGGTTTCTCAGTATGACCAGACACCTAAAAGTTCAAAGTAACTTTTATTATCAGAGTACATATACAGTATGTCACCACATACAACTTGGAGATTCATCTTCCTGTGGGCACACTCAGAAAATCTATAACAGGATCAATGAAAGATCAAGTAGAATGCAGAAGACAACAAGCTATGCTAATGCAAATTTAAATAAATAGCAATAAATAATGAGAAGATAAAATAACAAGATAAAGAGTTCTTAAAGTGAGATCACTGGCGTGGGAACATCTCAATGGACAGGCAAGTGAGTGTAGTTATCCCCATTTGTTCAAGAGCCTGATGGCAGAGGGGTAGTAACTGTTCTTGGACCTGAGGCTCTTGTGCCTTCCACCTGTTGGACCTGTGTGCTATGTGCTTAGTAGCCAAACCACCACTCAGTTCCCCTGAAGCCTTGGCCTGATGTGCAAGAGATTCAGTTTCCAAATAGCTGTCAAAAAGAGGAGTTACTGGTAAAAAGCTATGCAGTGACATGAGAGAGACTTTTCATTTTGCTCTACTTTCTGGATTGTAGAAAGCTGGACATAAGAGTGATAAATGCAGTGGAATGATAACTCTCTTCACCCATACAGAATACATATCACATCAGCTTGCAGTGTTCCAGAGCACAGAGATTAATGCTTCATTTAGCAGACCTTCCAGCATGGAAACCACGATCATACTCTTCATTCCTTTCGATCCACCTGGGAAAGTGGAGAGACAGACCCATGTGTTTGGTAACCCTGTGCCTCCATAGGTTCTGCCTAGGTTTGATCCCTAGAATGGACATCAGAACTCTAACCAATCAGCACATATGATGCTGCTGTTATGACAGCTTTATTTTACATCAAAACTAAATGTTATTCAGAAAACTAAATAAATACAAGAAATACAATATATACTCAGTTGCCACATTATTATGTATACCTGTACACCTACTCATTAATGTAAGTATCTAATCAGCCAATCATGTGGCAGCAAATCAATGCATAAAAGCATGCAGACATGGTTAAGAAGTTCAGTTGTTGTTCAGACCAAACACCAGAATGGGGAAAGAAATGTGATCAAAGTGACTTTGACTGTGGAATAATTGCTGGCGCCAGATGGGGTAGTTTGAGTATCTCAGGAGCTGTCTCCAGTGAGCAGCAGCTTTGTGGTCAAAAACGCCTTTTTACAAGGAGGAGAATGGCCAGACTGGTTCAAGCTGACCGGAAGGTGACAGTAACTCAGCTACAGTAACTCATGTTACAACAGTGGTGTGCAGAAGAGTTTCTCTGAATGTACAACATGTTGAACCTTGACGTGGATGGGCTATAGCAGTGAAGACCACAAACATATAGAAATGGCTTTCTTTGCATTTATACTGTGCCCCAGTCTATGTTTTCTTAGTTTTTCTTAACAAAACCCCTTCTTCAGGAAGCTAACATAATAAGTGAAGCTTGGAATAAGCTAGTTGCCAAGCTTGTCACTCCATTTGCAGTTCAGTTGGCTTCTCTGCTGATATCTGCCTCACACTGTATTGACCACTTGCAGCAATCTTTCTCCTGTATGAGAGAGACTAGCCTGATTGATGCAAAACTGATGCCACAGTGTGACTTCTCAATGACATGTATGGCTATGATCCTTTCCAATAAGTTGCAGGCTTTTAATAACTTGGCTTTTCCTTTTATCTCTCCACACCAACTACCAACTGCAGAAACACATTTACTAGTCAGACTCCATGAGGAATCAAGGCTGCCAGTCGGCTGGAAGCTATTCCAACCATTGCAGCACAGTTCCGTTGAAGACATCACCTTTTGGAAATCATTGATTAGTTATATATATATATATATATATATATATATATATATATATGTATGTATATATATGTCTGTGTGTTTATATTAAATAGTTAACTTAAATAAGTAATGCAAAAAATAGTGACGTAGTGTTAATGGGTTCAATGTCCATTCAGAAATCTGGTGGTGGAGGGGAAGAAACTGTTCCTGAAATGTTGAGTGTGTGCCTTCAGGCTCCTCTATCTCCCCCCGATTGTAGCAATAAGAAGAGGGCAGTCCTGGGTGATGGAGTTCCTTAATGATGGATGCCACCTTTTTGAGGTATTGCTTCTTGAAAATGTCCTGGATGTTGATGGATGCTGGTGCCCATGATGGAGCTGACTGAGTTCACAATTTTCTGCAGCTTCTTTCAATCCTGTGCAGTGCCACCCAGCGCGCCCCCCCCCATACCAGATGGTGATGCAGCCAGTTAGAATGCTCTCCATTATACATCTGTAGAAATTTGTGATCATCTCTTTAAGAGAGATACCATAGGTGCTTGGCTGGTAACACAGCTTTCATAATGAGGTGTTTTACTTCAAGTCTGTAACCTCTATACTTCTGCAGATAGAAGGCAAAGCTATGGATAGTGAAGGATGTCAAAGGATACGCCAGGATATAGATCAGTTGCAGATATGGGTGAAGCAATGGAAAATGCAATTTAATCTGGACAAGTGTGGGGTGTTGTACTTTTGGCAGTCAAACTGAAGGGCAATGTATACAATAAATGGCAAGACTCTTAAAAATATTGATGTATAGGGAGATTTTGGAGTTCAAGTTCATACCTCCCTGAAAGTGACAACTCTCTTTGATGGCATATTCAAACACAAGGAAATCTGCAGATGCTGGAAATTCAAGCAACACACACAAAATGCTGGTGAACGCAGCAGGCCTGGCAGCATCTATAGGAAGAGGTACAGTCAACGTTTCGGGCCGAGACCGAAGGGTGGACTATACTTCTTCCTATAGATACTGCCTGGCCTGCTGCGTTCACCAGCATTCTTGGTGGCATATTACCCTCATTGGTTTAGAATAAGAGCCAGGACGTTATGTTGCAGTTGCATAAAATTTTAGCTTGGCTTTAGTGAGTAAAAGGATGTAAAAGTTTTTGAGCAGGTACAAGGAGAATCACCAGGACACTACCAGGCTTAGCGAGTATTAGCAGTAAAGAGAAATTAGACAGACAGACTTAGATTATTGTCTCTGCACTGAGGGGGAACTGAAAGAAGATCATAAAATAATGAGAGGCATAGATAGGGTGGGGGACAGTGGTGTTGGAGTTTAAAGGAGATAATGAGGCCTTTTTTTTAAACGGGGATGGTTAAAGGAGATATGGTAACAAAATTTAAGAGGCATTTAGATAAACCTGTGAAAATGCAGGGAATAGGATTAGTTTCCTTGGCAATGTAGTGGGTACAGGCATTCTGGGCAGTAGGGTTTGTCATGTGATGTACTGTTCTATATTTTATCTTCTATATTCTATTTTCTAATCCTACTTTTCCTTCTGCTCTGCTTTGGAATGATCTGAAGATTTATGCTTTTGAACTAATCATAGCAAAGCTACCTCCACGGGCAAAGTCAGACATGTATGTTGTACACAGCACAATAGCTCTCTTTCTTTGTGCAGATTTTGCATGTCACAAAACAAACCATGCAGGTGATGGAAATCACAAAATTTGTTCTGGTGTTGCAGCCAGGACTTGGTGTTCTCTTTCTTGACACTCACTTTCCCAATGATGCCTTTCAGCACAGCTTGGAGTGTGCTTCTGGAACCTTGGGCATGTCCCTCTGCTTTTTTACCCAGTTCACCTCTCACGTCTCCCCACCCACCCGAAAGCCCATCTCAATGGAAATTCTCAGCAGTGATCCACTTTAACTAAGAGACCCTTATGAACAGGAGATCTGATGTCAACAAGCAGGAGTAGAGCAGTGGAGCTGTGGACTATTGGTTCACTGGTCATAGTGATCAGAAAAGCAATGCGCCTAAAGTTTAACGTACGCAAAGAGATGCAGTGACAGTTTAGCACATTCTTCCTGATGCACTCAGCCTGCTGGAAACACAAAAGACTACAGATGTTCCAATCTGGAGCAACAAACAATCTGCTGGAGGAATTGACTGGGTCAGACAACATCTATATCAGGACATGGACAGCCAGTGTTTCAGGGTGAGACCTTGCAGCTGGACTGAAAAATGGGGACAGCATAAAGAGGTGACGGAGAAGGAAGGAGCAGAGCAAGACCTGGCAAGTGATAGGTGGATCCAGGTGAGGAGAGGTGACAGGCAGGTGGAGGAGGGACGGATAGAAGTAATGATGGAGGCTGGGAGGTGAAAGGTGAAGGCAACAAAAGGATGCAGATGTTGAAATCTGATAGGAGAGGAAGGTGGGGTTTGAACTTAACTGTAGTTGAATATTCTGCTTATAGTACAGATATGTATGGTAGATCCATTGTATTTCTAATCATAAGATGCATTTTTTAAAGGTAAGAATCACAAAGCTTCAAGAACTGGGGAAAGGGATTAATAGCAGTTGCAATAAGTTGACTGGTCTCGTTCTGTGGGATGATACTTCTCTGATTCTGTAACTCCAGTGTCTGGTTCATACCTTCATGAGTTCTTTGACATCCCTGGTGCCTTCTAATATTATTTTACCCACTTACAAGAATTAAATTGCTGTATGAACCAGGAGGCACGTCATCTGCTGAAGACTAGATCTGTGGCATTCAAGTCTGGAGGCCTAGGTCTGTACAAGAAAAACAAGTATGACTTGTGGAAGGCTATTTCAAGGGCAAAGAGACAATTTAAAATGAAGTTGGAGGCGACATCGGATGTACGACAACTCTGGCAGGGCTTGCAAGACATTACTTCCTGCAAAGCAAAATCCACAGCATGAATGGCAGTGCTGCTTCACTACCAGATGAACTCAACGCCTTCCACGCCACTTTGAAAGGGAGAATATAACTACAGTTGTGAGGAACCCTGCTGCACCCTGTGATCTCTATCTCAGAGGTCGATGTTAGGCTGTCTTTGAAGAGGGTGAACCCTTGCAAGGCAGAAGACCCTGACAGAGTACCTGGTAAGGCTCTGAAAACTTCTGCTAACCAACTGGCAGGATTATTCAAGGACATTTTCAACCTATCACTGCTACGGGTGGAAGTTCCCACTTGCTCAAAAAGGCAACAATTATACCAGTGCCTAAGAAGAATAATGTGAGATGCCTTAATGACTATCACCTCACCTCACATCTACAGTGATGAAATGCTTTGAGAGGTTAGAACATAGAATAGTACAGCACAGTACAGGCCCTTCAACCCACAACATTGTGCCAACCCTCTAACCCTGCCTCCCATATAAGCCCCCACCTTAAATTCCTCCATATACCTTTCTAGTAGTCTCTTAAATTTCACTAGTGTATCTGCCTCCACCACTGACTCAGGCAGTGCATTCCATGCACCAACCACTCTCTGAGTAAAAAACCCTCCTCTAATATCCCCCTTGAACTTCCCACCCTTTACCTTAAAGCCATGTCCTCTTGTATTGGGCAGTGGTGCCCTGGGGCAGAGGTGCTGTCTATCCACTCTATCTATTCCTCTTATTATCTTGTATACCTCTATCATGTCTCCTCTCATCCTCCTTCTCTCCAAAGAGTAAAGCCCTAGCTCCCTTAATCTCTGATCATAATGCATACTTTCTAAACCAGGCAGCATCCTGGTAAATCTCCTCTGTACCCTTTCCAATGCTTCCACATCCTTCCTTTAGTGAGGTGGCCAGAACTGTTCACAGTATTCCAAGTGTGGCCTAACCAGAGTTTTATAGAGCTTCATCATTACATCGTGACTCTTAAACACTATCCCTCGACTTATGAAAGCTAACACCCAATAAGCTTTCTTAACTACCCTATCCACCTGTGAGGCAACTTTCAGGGATCTGTGGACATGTACCCCCAGATCCCTCTGCTCCTCCACAGTACCAAGTATCCTGCCATTTACTTTGTACTCTGCCTTGGAGTTTGTCCTTCCAAAGTGTACCACCTCACACTTCTTCGGGTTGAACTCCATCTGCCACTTCTCAGCCCACTTCTGCATCCTATCAATGTCTCTCTGCAATCTTCAACAATGCTCAACAATCCTCTACACTATCTACAACACCACCAACCTTTGTGTCATCTTGCAAACTTGCCAACCCACCCTTCTATCCCCATATCCAGGTCATTAATAAAAATCACGAAAAGTAGAGGTCACAGAACAGATCCTTGGGGGACACCACTAGTCACAATCCTCCAATCTGAATGTACTCCCTCCATCACCACCCTCTGCCTTCTACAGGCAAGCCAATTCTGAATCCACTTGGCCAACCTTCCCTGGATCCCATGCCTTCTGACTTTCTGAATAAGCCTACCGTGTGGAACCTTGTCAAATGCCTTACTAAAATCCATATAGATCACATCCACTGCACTATCTTCATCTATATGCCCGGTCACCTCCTGAAAGAACTCTATCAGGCTTGTTAGACACGATCTGCCCTTCACAAAGCCATGCTGACTGTCCCTGATCAGACCATGATTCTCTACATGCTCAGAGATCCTATCTCTAAGAATCTTTTCCAACAGCTTTCCCACCAGAGACGTAAGGCTCACTGGTCTATAATGACTTGGACTATCCCTACTACCTTTTTTGAACAAGGGGACAACATTCGCCTCCCTCCAGTCCTTTGGTACCATTCCCGTGGACAACGAGGATAAAGATCTTAGTCAGAGGCTCAGCAATCTCTTTCCTCGCCTCGTGGAGCAGCCTGGGGAATATTCTGTCAGGCCCCAGGGACTTATCCGTCCTAATGTATTTTAACAACTCCAACACCTCCTCTCCCTTAATATCAACATGCTCCAGAACATCAACCTCACTCATATTGTCCTCACCATCAAGTTCCCTCTCATTGGTGAACACCGAAGAGAAGTATTCATTGAGGACCTCGCTC
Source organism: Mobula hypostoma (assembly GCF_963921235.1). NCBI lineage: Eukaryota > Metazoa > Chordata > Chondrichthyes > Myliobatiformes > Myliobatidae > Mobula > Mobula hypostoma. The sequence continues at coordinate 58,444,245 of NC_086113.1, forward strand.
ACTTCCACAGCCTCCAGGCACACCTTCCCACCTTTATCTCTAATTGGTGCTGCCTTCACTCCTGTCATCCTTTTTTTCTTCACATAATTGAAGAATGCCTTGGGATTTTCCTTTACCCTACTCACCAAGGCCTTCTCATGCCCCCTTCTTGCTCTTCTCAGCCCCTTCTTAAGCTCCTTTCTTGCTTCCCTATATTCATCAATAGACTCATCTGATCCCTGCTTCCTAAACCTCATGTATGCTGCCTTCTTCCACCTGACTAGATTTTCCACCTCACTTGTCACCCATGGTTCCTTCACCCTACCATTCTTTATCTTCCTCACCAGAACAAATTTATCCCTAACATCCTGCAAGAGATCTCTAAACATCGACCACATGCCATTAGTACATTTCCCTGCAAAAACATCATCCCAATTCACACCCGCAAGTTCTAGCCTTATAGCCTCATAATTTGCCCTTCCCCAATTAAAAATTTTCCTGTCCTCTCTGATTCTATCCTAATGCTAAAGGCCAGGGAGCGGTGGTCACTGTCCCCCAGATGCTCACGCACTGAGAGATCTGTGACCTGATCCGGTTCATTACCTAGTACTAGATCTAGTATGGTATTCCCCCTAGTTGGCTTGTCCACATACTGTGACAGGAATCCGTCCTGGACACACTTAACAAACTCTGCCGCATCTAAACCCTTGGAACTAATCAGGTGCCAATCAATATTAGGGAAGTTAAAGTCACCCATGATAACAACCCTGTTATTTTTGCACCTTTCCAAAATCTGCCTCCCAATCTGCTCCTCTGTATCTCTGCTGCTACCAGGGGGCCTATAGAATACCCCCAATAGAGTAACTGCTCCCTTCCTGTTCCTGACTTCCACCCATACTGACTCAAAAGAGAATCCTGCTGCATTACCCACCCTTTCTGTAGCTGTAATAGTATCCCTGACCAGTAATGCCACCCCTCCTCCCCTTTCTCCGCCCTCTCTATCCCTTTTAAAGCACTGAAATCCAGGAATATTGAGAATCCATTCCTGCCCTGGTGTCAGCCAAGTCTCTGTAATGGCCACTACATCATAATTCCATGTATGTATCTAAGCTCTCAGTTCATCACCTTTGTTCCTGATGCTTCTTGCATTAAGGTACACACATTTCAGCCCTTCTACCTTACTGTCTTTACACCATTTATTCTGCTTCTCTTTCCTCAAAGTCTCTCCGTATGTTAGATTTGGCTTTACTCCATGCACTTCTTTCACTGCCCTGTCGCTCTGGGTCCCATCCCCCTAGCAAGTTAGTTTAAACCCTCCCAAACCATGCTAGCAAACCTACCTGCAAGGATATTGCTCCCCTTCGAGTTCAGGTGTAACCCATCCAATCTGTACAGGTCCCACCTTCCCCAGAAGAGATCCCAATGATCCAAAACTCTAAAACCCTGCTCCCTGCACCAACTCCTCAGCCACGCATTCAACTGCCATCTCCTCCAATTCTTACAATCACTGTCACATAGCACTGGCAGCAATCCTGAGAACGCTACCCTTGAGGTCCTGTTCTTCAGCCTTCTGCCTAGTTCCTGAAACTCACACTTCAGGACCTCATCCCTCTTCCTGCCTATGTTGTTGGCCCCACCATGTATCACGACTTCTGGTTGCTTTCACTCTCATACCAGGATGTCGTGCACCTGGTCAGAGACATCCCGGACCCTAGCACCTGGGAGGCAACAAACCATGCGGGTATCCTTCTCACGTCCACAAAATCTCCCGTCTGCTCCCCTGACTATAGAGTCTCCAATGGTGACAGCTCTCCTCTTCTCCATCCCACCCTTCTGCACCACCGGGTCAGACTCAGTGCCGGAGGCCCTGCCACCGTGGCTCACACCTGGTCAGTCGTCCCCGCCAACAGTATCCAGGACGGTAAACTTATTATTCAGGGGAATGGCTACAGGGGTGCCCTGCACTACCTGTCTGCTCACCTTTGCTTTTCCCCCTCTGACTGTCACCCAACGACCTGCTTCCGACAGCCTAGGTGTGACTACCTGCCTGTAGCTCTCATCTATGTCTGCCTCATTCTCCCTTTGAGTCAAAGGTCATCCAGCTCCTGCTCCAGGTTCCTTACACAGTCTTCCAGATCGCCCAGCCATATGCACTTCTGGCAGATGTGATTCTGCGGGAGAGGGGAGTTCCCCCAAGACTGCCACATCTCACATGAGAGGCACATCACCGTCTCTGGAGACATTGTAAAAACTAACTGCGATCAAGCTTGTCCTCCGCCTCCGGTTGGTCATGACTAGACAAATTCCTGTCTCAGCAAGGACCTAGACCCATGGCAATTTGCCTGTTGCCACAAGAGGTCAATGGCAGATGCAATCTCAATGGCTCTTCACTAGGCCTTAGATCCCCTGGATAATACAAACACCTATGTCGGGACGCTGTTCATCGACTATAGTTCATCATTTAACACCATCATTCCCATAATCCTGATTGAGAAGTTACAGAACCTGGGCCTCTATACTTCCCTCTGCAATTGGATCCTTGACTTCATAATGGGAAGACCACAGTCTGTGTGGATTGGTGATAGCATATCCCCGTTGACGATCAACACTGGTGCACCTCAGGGGTGTGTGTTTAGCTCACTGTTCTACTCTCTCTAAACCCATGACTGCATGGCTAGGCATAGCTCAATTACCATCTATAAGTTTGCTGATGGTACAACCATTGTTGATAGAATCTCAGATGGAGATGAGAGGGTGTACAGGAGCAAGATATACCAACTAGTGGAGTGGTGTCACAGCAACAATCTTGCACTCAACATCAGTAAGACAAAAGAGCTGGTTGTGGATTTCAGGAAGGGTAAGACGAAAGAACACATATCAATCCTCATAGAGGGATCAGAAGTGGAGAGAGTGCACATTTTCAAGTTCCTGGGTGTTAAGATCTCTGAGGACCTAACATGCTCCCAACATGTCAATGCAGCTATAAAGAAGGCAAGACAGCGACTATACTTCATTAGGAGTTTGAAGAGATTTGGTATATTTCAACAAAAGCACTCAAAAATTTCTGTAGATGTACCGAGGAGAGCATTCTGACAGGATGCATCACTGTTCGGTATGGGGGCGGGGTGGGGGGCAGGGGGGCTACTGCACAGGACCAAAAGAAGCCGCAGAGGGTTGTAAATTTAGGCAGCTCCATCTTGGGTACAAAGTTCCCAGGACATCTTCAAGGAGCAGTGTCTTAGAAAGGCAGCGTCCATTATTAAGGACCCCCAGCACCCAGAGCATGCCCTTTTCTCATTGTTACCATCAGGTAGGAGGTACAAAAACCTGCAGGTACACACTCAGTGCTACACATGCCCTCACACTTCGTCCCTTACCACCATTCAGGGCCCCAGACAGTCCTTCCAGGTGAGGCGACACTTCACCTGTGAGTCGTCTGGGGTGATATACTGCATCCGGTGCTCCCAATGTGGCCTTCTATATATTGGCGAGACCCGACGCAGACTGGGAGACCGCTTTGCTGAACACCTACACTCTGTCTGCCAGAGAAAGCAGGATCTCCCAGTGGCCACACATTTTAATTCCACGTCCCATTCCCATTCTGACATGTCTATCCACAGCCTCCTCTACTGTAAAGATGAAGCCACACTCAGGTTGGAGGAACAACACCTTATATTCCGTCTGGGTAGCCTCCAACCTGATGGCATGAACATTGACTTCTCAAGCTTCCGCTAATGCCCCACCTCCCCCTCGTATCCCATCAGTTATTTATTTATATACACACATTCTTTTTCTCTCTTTCCTTTTTCTCCCTCTGTCCCTCTCACGATACCCCTTGCCCATCCTCTGGACATTTTTTCCCCCCTCCTCCTTTCCTTTCTCCCTGGGCCTCCTGTCCTATGATCCTCTCATATCCCTTTTACCAATCAACTTTCCAGCTCTTGGCTCCATCCCTCCCCCTCCTGTCTTTTCCTATCATTTCGGATCTCCCCCTCCCTCTCCCACTTTCAAATCTCTTACTAGTGTGAGGGGATCCCGGAGTGCCCCTATTAACTTATTTATCATTTTATCATTGATGGTTTGTTTGGAAAGGAGAGAGAGACAAAGTTATTTACCACCGATATGTTGCTTTTGAAGAGAGAGAGAGAGAGAGACGAAGATTAACAGTTGGACTGTCACTTTAAAGCATTGGAAGTAACTTTGGATTTTTACTGAGTTTGGAGTTGGAGGCAGCACCGAGCAGCTCGCAAGTTGCTATGGCGACCGAAGGTGGTGTTATTTAATGGACACTCCAAGCTATGATTTTCAGCAGATTGTTGATGTTACTTTCAAGGACTTGTTGCCTGCTTGTGCACTTCTTTACAGACAAAGGAGGGAGGGACTCTTTGAATGACAGGTGATGCTCAGCCTGGTGAAATAAATGAGAGGTCAGATGATACAGACCTAGGACACATGATCTGGACACTGAATGAGCATTGTTGTACCCGCAGAGAAAGTGGGTTTTGGAGGATCGATCGCGCGGATTGATTCCAAATTGCAATTCTAATGTAGGAGAAGCGGATGACTGGTGGGGAGTTGTCTATGTGTCTACCCTTGCCGGGGTGATAGCTCCACCACAGGAAAATCGGTCCCCCTGTTTAAAGTCACAGTCGGTGACTTGTAAAGGATTTCGGAGGACGACGAGAAGATCGACGGCATCAGCTCACCTGAGACTCGACTCACTCTCTCTCTCTCTCCATCACTACTCATCTAAATACCACGAACTGAACTGAACTGAACTTTACTCAACATCGTAAGACTGTATCTTTTTACCCCTAGACTTAAGCTTGGTTTTCATACATATATATTCCATACTTACTTTTATATATAATCATTGCTAACCTGTTTGACTTATCTACATTTATATTACTGTATTGCATAGTTACTGATAAATATTAGTAGTTTATAGCAATACGAGACTCCAAAGTGTTTTCCATCTCTGCTGGTTTCTTTATCCCCATCACGGGGTACGTGACACTAGCTCTTCTTTCAGTTAGAACTGATGAAGGGTCTCGGCCCGAAACGTTGACTGTACCTCTTCCTAGAGATGCTGCCTGGCCTGCTGCATTCACCAGCTATTTTGATGTGTGTTGCCAGTGATAATAAACCTGATTCGGATTTTGATTCTTCTGTCTTCAGTTCTGTTGAACCACTTTGCTCCTGAAGACACTGACACCTCATTCATTTTTAGGCAGGAGCTACATGAAATAACTAAAAACTTGCAAAAAGTTTGGAACTTCTTTTTTCCCAACTTTCCATTAGTCTTTTGCTCTCAGTGGCCATGTTATAAATCCTTTGGGATCTCTGCACTCCTTCGATTGCAACCTCCTTTGAGTGGGACTTACAGTTACTGATGCAGGAGGTAAGTGTGTTCAGCTATAGCCATGTTTGTGACTGCACCAAAATAAAGAGTATTGCTTTTAACAATTCTGGTCATATGAAAATTAATAAGCCAATTCAAGATAGATATTTTGAAAATGAATTTCTGTAGTTTACTTTTTATGCTAAAATTGCTTACTTTTCTTTGTTTGATTTTATGTAGCAGATGCTCCAAGATACATGGAAATGACTGCCAATAGCAGGGGAAACTGGAGCAACTTTAGGAAAGGAAGAATTTGGCTCTATACCATACCTTCGATGCACACATTTAGGAGGCCCCAACCAATTAAGAACTTTGAAGTGTAGTCACTTTATTATGTGCCAAAGAAACATACAAGAAGCATTCCCAGAAGTAAATGAGATCAATAATAAGTTAGTCTGTTTCTCATGGCACTGGCCAGGATATCAGGATCTTTTTCTACTGGAAAATCTTATACAGCTATCTATCTTTTTTCTATGTGTGAAAAAGATTGGAGTGGCAAAGCAGAAAATTTTGAGGATCACACACAAAATGCAGGAGGAACTTAGCAGGCTAGATAGCATCTCTGGAAAAGAGTCTATATCCTGGACTGAGACCAGAACTGAAGAAGGGTTTTGATCAGAAACGTCGATTGTTTACTCTTTTCCATAGATGCTGCCTGGCCTGCTGAGTTCCTCCAGCATTTTGTATGTGTTACTTGGATTTCCAGCATCTACAGATTTTCTTCTGTTTGAAATTTTGAAGGTCATTCACATGAACAGGAGTGTGAGTGGTCCTCACAGCTGCCCTTCCCTTACACTGGTGACCATCTCCCACTTTTTCTATGCTACATCAATGACTACATTAGTGCTGCTTCCTGCATCAATTTTGCCTCCAACTTCCACCCTGCCCTCAAATATACCTAGTCTATTTCTGACACCTCCCCCCACCATTTCTTGATCTCTCTGTCTCTGTCTCTACAGCTTATCTACTGATGTATATTATAAACCCACGGACTCTCACAGCTACCTGGACTAACTCTTCCCAGCCTGTTACTTGTAAAAATGCCATACCCTTCTCTCAACTCCTCTGCCTCCACCACATCTTCTCTCAGGATGAGGTTTTTCATTCCAGAATGAAGGAGATACTTTACTTTATACTCTATTGTCGCCAAACAATTGGTACTAGAACGTACAATCGTCACAGCGATATTTGATTCTGCGCTTCTCGCTCCCTGGATTACCAATTGATAGTAAATATTAAAAATTTATATTATAAATCATAAATAGAAAATAGAAAAAGGGAAAGTAAGGTAGTGCAAAAAAACCGAGAGGCAGATCTAGATATTTGGAGGGTACGACCCGTATCCGGGTCAGGATCCGTTCAGCAGTCTTATCACAGTTGGAAAGAAGCTGTTTTGAAATCTGGCCTTATGAGTCTTCAAGCTCCTGAGCCTTCTCTCAGAGGGAAGAGGGACCAAAAGTGTGTTGGTTGGGTGGGTCATGTCCTTGATTATCTTGGCAGCACTGCTTCGACAGCGTGCAGTGTAAAGTGAGTCCAAGGACGGAAAATTGGTTTGTGTGATGTGCTGCGCTGTGTTCACGATCTTCTGCAGCTTCTTTCGGTCTTGGACAGGACAACTTCTATACCAGGTTGTGATGCACCCTAGAAGTATGCTTTCTACGGTGCATCTATAAAAATTAGTGAGCATTTTAGGGGACAGACCAAATTTCTTCAGTTTTCTCAGGAAGTAAAGGCGCTGGTGGGCCTTCTTGGCAGTGGACTCTGCTTGGTTGGACCAAGTCAGGTCATTTGTGATATTGACCCCAAGGAACTTAAAGCTTTTGACCTGTTCCACTTGTGCACCACTGATGTAAATTGGGTCATGCAGTCCGCTACTCCTTCTGAAGTCAACAACCAATCCCTTCGCCTTGCTGATATTGAGGGATAGGTTATTGTCTTCGCACCATGCCACCAGGTTCTTAATTTCCTCTCTGTACTCAAACTCATCGTTACCTGAGATACGGCCTACAATTGTTGTGTCATCAGCAAACTTATATATTGAGTTCGATGGGAACTTGGCTACACAATCATGGCTGTACAGTGAGTACAGCAGAGGGCTGAGTACACAGCCTTGTGGGGCACCGGTGCTTAGAGTGATTGTAGAGGAGAGCTTGTCCCCTATTTTTACAGCCTGGGTCCTCCTTCTTCAAAGAAAGGGGCTTCCCGCTTCCCTTCTCTCCACCATCAACACTGCACTCAGCTGCATCTCTTCCATTTTGTGCATGTCTGCCCTCACCCCATCCTCCTGCCACCTTACCAGGGATAGGGTTCCTCTTGTCCTCACCTACCACCCTACCAGCCTCCCTGTCCAGCACATAATTCTCCGTAATTTTTGCCATCTGCAACAGGATCCCACCACCAAGCACATCTTTCCCTCCCTCCCCCAACCTTCTGCTTTCTGCAGGGATCGTTCCCTACACAACTCCCTTGTCCATTCGTCCCTTCTCACTGATCTCCCTTCTGGCACTTATCCCTGCAAGCAGAATAAGTGCCACACCTGCCCCTACAGCTCTTCACTCACTACCATTCAGGGCCCGAAATAGTCGTTCCAGGTGAGGCGACACTTTACCTGTGAGTCTGTTGGGGTCATATACAGTGTTCAGTTCTCCTGGTGAGATCCGATTGTAGATTGGGAGACTGCTACACTGAGCACTTATGCTCCGTCCACCAGACGAAGCGGGATCTCCCAGTGACCACGAATTTTAATTCCACTTCCCGTTCCCATTCCAATATGTCAATCTATGGCCTCTTCTGCTGATGCAATGAGGCCAAACTCAGGTCGGAGGAACAATACCTTATATTCTGTCAGGGTAACCTCCAACCTGATGGCATGAACATTGATTTCTCGAACTTCTGGTAATGCCCCCCCTCCTTTCCTTCACCATTTTCCATCCCCTTCTCCCTCTCTCACCTTACCTTCTTGCCTGCCCAATGCCTCCCTCTGGTCATTCTCCCCCCTTTTCTTTCTTCCATGGCCTTTTGTCTTCTCCTATTAGATTTCCCCTTCACCAGCACCTGCATCTCTTTCACTAATCCACTTCCCAACTCTGTACTTCACCCTCCCCCTCCAGGTTTCACCTATCACCTTGTGTTTCTCCCTCTCATTCCCTACATTTAAAATCTACTCCTCATCTTTTTTTCTCCAGTCCTGCTGAAGGGTCTCGGCTCAAAACATCAACTATACTCACTTCTACAGATGCTGCCTGGCCTGCTGAGTTCCTCCAGCATTTTGTGTGTTGCATCTGCAGATTTTCTTGTGTTTGCAATTACACTCCACATTGGATTGCACATGGATCCCAGTGCAAGATTCTCCAATGGGAAACTAAGATGTGCAAATTCCACTGGTTTAACTCTGGAGTCCATTCAGTAACTCCACTCATTTCATTAGACTGGAATGATTCAAAGAGAGGCAACTTTTGTGACATTAACAACAATGACAAACCACTTTACATTTAGAAATATAGAAACATAGAAAACCTACAGCACAATACAGGCACTTTGGCCCACAGAGTTGTGCTGAACATGTCCCTATCTTGGAAATTACTAGGCTTACCTATAGCCCTCTATTTTACTAAGCTCCGTGTACCAATCTAAAAGTCTCTTAAGAGACCCTATCGTATCCGCCTCCACCACCAATGCCGGCAGCCCATTCCATGCACTCACCACTCTCTGAGTAAAAAATTTAACCCTGACATCTCCTCTGTACCTACTTCCCAGCACCTTAAACCTGTGTCCTCTTGTGGCAACCATTTCAGCCCTGGGAAAAAGGGTCTCACTATCCAGACAATCAATGCCTCTCATCATCTTATACACCTCTGTCAGGTCACCTCTCATCCTCCATTGCTTCAAGGAGAAAAGGTCGAGTTCACTCAACCTATTCCTATAAGGTATGCTCCCCAATCCAGACGACATCCTTGTAATTCTCCTCTGCACCTTTCTATGGCTTCCACATCCTTCCTGTAGTGGAGCGACCAGAACTGAGCACAGTACTCCAAGTGTGGTCTGACTAGGGTCCTATATAGCTGCAACATTACCTCTCGGCTCCTATTTCATGATTGATGAAGGCCAATAAACCATACGCCTTCTTAACCACAGAGTCAACCTGCGCAGTTGCTTTGAGTGTCACATGGACTCGGACCCCAAGATCCCTCTGATCCTCTGCACTGCCAAGAGTCTTACCATTAATACCATATTCTGCCATCATATTTGACCTTCCAAAATGAGCCACTTCACACTTATCTGGGTTGAACTCTGCCTGCCACTTCTCAGCCCAGTTTTGCATCCTATCAATGTCCCGCTGTAAGCCCTCCAAACTATCCACAACACCTCCAACCTTTGTGTCATCAGCAAACTTACTAACCCATCCCTCCACTTCCTCATCCAGGTCACTTATAAAAATCATGAAGAGTAAGGGTCCCAGAACAGATCCCTGAGGTACTCCACTGGTGACCGACCTCCATGCAGAATATGACCCGTCTACAACCACTCCTTGCCTTCTGTGGGCAAGCCAGTTCTGGATCCACAAAGCAACGTCCTCTTGGATCCCATGCCTCCTTATTTTCTCGATAAGCTTTGTATGGGGTACCTTATCAAATGCCTTTCTGAAATCCATATACACTACATCCACTGCTCTTCCTTCATCAATGTGTTTAGTCAAAATTCAATCAGGCTCATAAGGCACGACCTTCCCTTGACAAAGCCATGCTGACTACTCCTAATCATATTATACCTCTCCAAATGCTCATAAATCCTGCCTCTCAGGATCTTCTCCATCAACTTACCAACCACTGAGATAAGACTCACTGGTCTATAATTTTCTGGGCTATCTCTACTCCCTTTCCTGAATAAAGGAACAACATCCTCTACCCTCCATTCCTCCTGAACCTCTCCTGTCCCCATTGTTGATGAAAAGATCATCGCCAGAAGCTCAGCAATCTCCTCCCTTGCCTCCCACAGTAGCCTGAGGTACATTTTATCCAGTCCCGGTGACTTATCCAACTTGATGCTTTCCAAAAGCTCCAGCACATCCTCTTTCTTAATATCTACTTGCTCAAGCTTTTCAGTCTGCTGCAAGTCATCACTACAATTATCAAGATCCTTTTCCATAGTGAATACTGAAGTAAAGTATTCATTAAATACCTCTGCTATTTCCTCCAGTTCCATACATACTTTCCCACCGTCACACTTGATAGGCCCTATTCTGTCACGTCTTATCCTCTTGCTCTTCACATACTTGTAGAGTGCTTTGGGGTTTTCCTTAAACCTGCCTGCCCAGGCCTTCTCATGGCCCCTTCTGGCTCTCCTAATTTCCTTCTTAAGCTCCTTCCTATTAGCCTTATAATCTTCTAGATCTCTAACATTACCTAGCTCTCTGAACCTTTTGTAAGCTTTTCTTTTCTTTTTGACTATATTTATTACAGCCTTTTTACACCATGGTTCTTGTACCCTACCATAACTTCCCTGTCTCATTGGAACATACCTATGCAGAACTCCACACACATATCCCCTAAATATTTGCCACATTTCTTCAGTACTTTTCCTTGAGAACACCTGTTTCCAATTTAAACCTCCAATTTTCTGCCTGATAGCTTCATAATTCCCCTTACTCCAATTAAACGCTTTTCTAACTTGTCTGTTCCTATCTCTCTCCAATGCTATTGTAAAGATAGAATATGTATATTAATATTAATATATATTTTTATTAAAATATTATCTGGTGTTTCAATGTTATTAAAATTTAATATTTATTTTTATTTCAGGTTTTAAGTATAATTGATGGTAAATGGTATGATAAATAGTTTTTGATTTGGGGTGAATATTTACGACAGAATCAAAAGTAGAAAATCGGCCACTTGACTTTCCATCAAGCCTGTCCTGCCATTCAGTATGAACATGGTTCAAGATAATCATGGAGAAGGATAGGTCTAGTCCTTGGGTTGAGATTCTAAATTGGAGAAAGGCCAATTTTGATGACATCAGAAAGGGGCTGGCAAGTGTGATTGGGGTAGACTGTTTTCCAGCATAAGATGCTTGGTATGTGGAAAGCCTTCAACAGTGAAATCTTGAGAGTGCAAAGTTCTATATTCCATAAGACCATAAGACAAAGGAGCAGAAGTAGGCCATTCGGCCCATCGAGTCTGCTCCGCCATTTTATCATGATCTGATCCATTTTATCCTATTTAGTCCCACTGCCCCGCCTTCTCACCACAACCTTTGATGCCCTGGCTACTCAGATACCTATCAATCTCTGCCTTAAAGACACCCAATGACTTGGCCTCCACTGCTGCCCGTGGCAACAAATTCCATAGATTCACCACCCTCTGACTAAAAAAATTTTTTCGCATTTCTGTTCTGAAAGGGCGCCCTTCAATCCTGAAGTCATGCCCTCTCGTACTAGACTCCCCCATCATGGGAAACAACTTTGCCACATCCACTCTGTCCATGCCTTTTAACATTCAAAGTGTTTCTATGAGGTCTCCCCTCATTCTTCTGAACTCCAAGGAATACAGTCCAAGAGCGGACAAACGTTCCTCATATGTTAACTCTCTCATTCCCGGAATCATTCTAGTGAATCTTCTCTGTACCCTCTCCAACGTCAGCACATCCTTTCTTAAATAAGGAGACCAAAACTGCCCACAGTACTCCAAGTGAGGTCTCACCAGCGCCTTATAGAGCCTCAACATCACATCCCTGCTCCTATACTCTATTCCTCTAGAAATGAATGCCAACATTGCATTCGCCTTCTTCACTACCGACTCAACGTGGAGGTTAAATTTAAGGGAATCCTGTACGAGGACTCCCAAGTCCCGTTGCATCTCAGAACTTTGAATTCTTTCCCCATTTAAATAATAGTCTGCCCGTTTATTTTTTTCTGCCAAAGTGCATAACCATACACTTTCCAACATTGTACTTCATTTGCCACTTCTCTGCCCATTCTTCCAATCTATCCAAGTCTCTCTTCAGACTCTCCATTTCCTCAGCACTACCGGCCCCTCCACCTATCTTCGTATCGTCAGCAAACTTAGCCACAATGCCCTCTATTCCATAATCCAAATCGTTGATGTACAATGTAAAAAGGAGCGGCCCCAACACTGATCCCTGTGGAACACCACTGGTAACCGGCAGCCAACCAGAATAGGATCCCTTTATTCCCACTCTCTGTTTCCTGCCAATCAGCCAACGCTCTATCCACGTATGTAACTTTCCTATAGTTCCATGGGCTTTTATCTTGTTAAGCAGCCTCATGTATGGCACCTTGTCAAAGGCCTTCTGAAAATCCAAATATACAACATCCACTGCATCTCCCTTGTCTAGCCTACTGGTAATTTCCTCAAAAAATTGTAATAGGTTTGTCAGGCAGGATTTTCCTTTAAGGAATCCATGCTGAGTTCTGCCTATCTTGTCATATGCCTTCAGGTACTCTGTAACCTTATCCTTGACAATCGACTCCAACAACTTCCCAACCACCGACGTCAAGCTAACAGGTCTATGATTTCCCTTTTGCTTCCTTGCCCCCTTCTTAAATAGCGGAGTGACATTTGCAATCTTCCAGTCCTCCGGAACCATGCCAGAATCTGTCGACTTTTGAAAGATCATCGCTAATGCCTCCGCAATCTCCACAGTTACTTCCTTCTGAACACGAGGGTGCATTCCATCTGGTCCAGGAGATTTATCGACCTTTAGCCTATTCAGCTTTCTGAGTACTTTCTCTGTTGTAATTGTGACTGTGCACACTTCTCTTCCCTGCCACCCTTGAGTGTCCAGTATCCTGCTGTCTTCTTCAGTGAAGACTGATGTAAAATACTTGTTCAGTTCCTCTGCCATCTCCTCATCTCCCATTACAATTTCTCCAGTATCATTTTCTATCGGTCCTATATCTACTGTCACCTGTCTTTTACTCTTTATATACTTGAAAAAGCTTTTAGTATCCTCTTCGATATTATTTGCTAGTTTCCTTTCATAGTTAATCTTTTCTCTCTTAATGACCTTCTTGGTTTCCTTTTGTAAGGTTTTAAAGACTTCCTAATCCTCTGTCTTCCCACTAATTTTTGCTTCCTTATATGCCCTCTCCTTAGCTTTAACCTTGGCTTTGACTTCTCTTGTCAACCACGGTTGCATCCTTTTTCCACTCGAAAATTTCTTCTTTTTTGGAATATACCTGTCTTGCACCTTCTTCACTTCTCGCATAAACTCCAGCCATTGCTGCTCTGCCGTCTTTCCCGCCAGTGTCTCTTTCCAGTCAACTTTGGCCAGTTCCTCTCTCATGCCACTGTAATTTCCTTTACTCCACTGAAACACTGACACATCAGATTTCAGCTTCTCTTTTTCTAATTTCACAGTGAACTCAATCATGTTATGATCACTGCCTCCTAAGGGTTCCTTCACCCCAATCTCTCCAATCACCTCCGGTTCATTACACAATACCCAATCCAGTACAGCCGATCCCCTAGTAGGCTCAACAACAAGCTGTTCTAAAAAGCCATCTCGCAGACATTCTACAAATTCTCTCTCTTGAGATCCAGTGCCGACCTGATTTTTCCAATCTACTCGCATGTTAAAATCCCCCACAATTATCATAACACAGCCCTTCTGACAAGCCTTTTCTATTTCCAGTTGTAATTTGTAGTCCACATCCCTGCAGCTGTTTGGAGGCCTATAAATAACTGCCATCAGGGTCCTTTTACCCCTGCTATTCCTTAGCTCAACCCATAAAGATTCTGCACCTTCCGATCCTATATCATCTCTTTCTAATGATTTAATATCATTTCTTACCAATAAAGCCACGCCTCCCCCTCTGCCTACCTTCCTATCCTTCCGATACACCGTGTATCCTTGGACGTTCAGCTCCCAGAGATATGCATCCTTTAGCCAAGTCTCAGTGATGGCCACAATATCATACCTGCCAATCTGTAGCTGTACAACAAGATCATCCACCTTATTTCTTATGCTGCGTGCATTTAAGTACAACACCTTAAGACCAGTATTTGATACTTTTTGCTTTGATTTCACTGCAACTTTATTGCACTGCAACTCATCCCAATGGCTACACATTTGCCCCATCACCTGCCTGTCTTTCCTGACATCTTTACTGCTCACTATCTTAGATTTATTTCTGTTTTCCCCTCCTCCGCTCTATCATTCCGGTTCCCATCCCCCTGCCAAATTAGTTTAAACCCTCCCTAACAGCTCTATTAAACTTTCCCGCCAAGATATTGGTCCCCTTCGGGTTCAGGTGTAACCTGTCCTTTTTGAACAGGTCATACTTCCCCCAGAAGAGATCCAATTATCCAAGAATCTGAAGCCCTGCCCCCTACACCAGTCTCTCAGCCATGCATTCACCTGCCTGACCCGACTACTCTTGCCCTCGCTAGCACGTGGCACAGGTAGCAATCCCGAGATTACTACCCTGGAGGTCTTGCTTCTCAGCTTCCTTCCTAACTCCTGGAAATCTCTCTGCAGGACCTCCTCCTTTGTCCTATCTATGTCATTGGTACCAACATGTACCAAGACAACTGGCTGCTCACCTCCCCTTTTAGAATATTCAGGACCAGATCCGAGACATCCCGTACCCTGGCACCTGGAACACCATGTGGGTGTCTCTGTCAGGCTCACAGAATCTCCTGTCTGTTCCCCTGACTATGGAATCCCCCACGACTACCGCATTTCTCTTCTTCCTCCTTCTCTCCTGCACAACAGCGCCAGGCTCAGTGCCAGAGACCCGGTCACCGTGGGCGTCCCCTGTCAGGTCATCCCCCTCAACAGCATCCAGAACAAGATATTTGTTGCTGAGGGGGACAGCCACAAGGGTGCTCTCCACTATCTGGGCATTTCCCTGTCAGAATAAAGCAGAAGGCTAACAGATTTAGGGAATCTTGGTTTTCAAGAGATACTTTGGTTCAGAAGACAAAGAATGTGCATAGCAAGTGCAGGCAGCAAAGAATAAATAGGGAGTAAAAGAAATGCAAGAGAACACTTAAATAAGAAATAAAGGAGGCTAAAAGAAGGTATGATGTTGCTTTAGCAGACAAAATAAAAGCGAATCCCAAGGGTTTCAACAGATATATTAGGAGAAAATGAATAGAAAGAGACAAAATCGGTTCTCTTGAAGGTCAGCGTGGTAATATATACATGGAGCCAAAAAAAATGGGGGAGATCATAAATGGATTTTTTGTATTTGCATTTACTTGGGAGATGGACACAGAGTCTATAGAACTGAAGCAAGACAGCAGTGAGATTATGGACCGTTCATAGGTTACAGAAGAGGAGGATTTTGCTGTCGAGACAAATTAGTGTGGATAAATCTGCAGGGCCTGGCAAGGTGTTTCCCGGGACCTTGTGGGAGGCAAGTGCTGAAACAGCAGAGTATTTAAAATGTCCTTAGCCATTTGTGAGGTGCCAGAAGATTGGAGGATAACTAATGTTGTTCCGTTGTTTAAGAAAGGCTACATGAAAACATTGGCTAATTGTAGACCAATGAGTTTGACAGGCTATCAAAGCTTGCAGTGGGATCTGGACCAGCTGGAAAAATTGAATTTAATGCGGACAAGTGTGAGGTGTTGCACTTTGGCAGGACAAATCAGAGTAGGACTTACACAATGAATGGTAGGGTATTGTTGGAGTGGACCAGTGTTAGTTTGGGGAAGCTTTGGCTCAACAGGCTGAGAAGGGAACAAGCTTTGGCAAAGTAAGTTTTTGGTAACATTTTCCTTATTCTTCATCTGTTAGTACATAGTTAATGAAGTGAGAATGGCTCCAGGGGCTGTGTTGTGTTCTTTATGTGAGATGCGGGAATTCTGGGAGACCTCCAGCCTCCCAGATAACCACATCTGCACCAGGTGCACCCAGCTGCAGCTCCTCAGAGAATGTGTTAATGAACTGGAGCTCCAGCTCCTCAGGGAATGTGTTAATGAACTGGAGCTCCAGCTCCTCAGGGAATGTGTTAATGAATTGGAGCTGTGGCTCCTCAGGGCATGTATTAAGGAACTGGAGATGCAGTTCCTTTGGGAATGTGTTAAGGAATTGGAGCTGTGGCTCCTCAGGGAATGTGTTAAGGAACTGGAGATGCAGTTCCTTAGGGAATGTGTTAAGGAATTGGAGTTACAGGTCCTCAGGGAATATGTTAAGAAATTGGAGCTGCGGCTCGATGATCTTTGACTCAAACGGGAGAATTGAAGAAGTGATAGATAGGGACTATAGGGATCCCTAGGTTGCAGGAGGCAGGTACCTGGGTACTGTCAGAAGAGAGAAAGGAAAAGGGCAGCCAATGCAGAGTACCCCTGCGCCCACCCTTTTTCATAGGTGCTGCCTGACCTGCTGAGTTTCTCCAGCATTTTGTGTGTGTTGCTTGGATTTCCAGCATCTGCAGATTTTCTAGTCTTTGCACCCCTGTGGCCATTTCTCTCTATAAAAAATATACCACTTTGGATATTGCTGAAAGGGACGACCCACTGGGGGAAGCTGCAGCGATCGTGTCTCTGGCACTGAGTTTGGCCCTGTGGCTCAGAAGGGAAAGGGGAAGAGGACTGCAATAGTGATAAGGGATTCCACAGAGGAGTAGACGCAAGTTTCTGTGGACATGAAAGAAACACCCTGTTGGTATGTTCTCTCCCATATGTCAGGGTCACAGACATCTCAGATGAATGGGGTCCATGGCATTCTAAAGGGGGAAGGTTGGCAACAATGATATAAGTAAGAAAAGGGAGGAGGTCCTGCAGAGAGAATTTAGGGAGCTAGGTCGAAAGTTGAAAAGCAGGATCTCCAGGACAGTGATCTTTGGATTGCTGCCTGTGCCATGGGCCAATGAGGGTAAGAACAGGATGATTTATCAGACTAAAGAATTGATGCAGGGGCAGGGTTTCAGATTCTGTATCATTAGGATTTCTTCTGGAGAGGGTATGACCTGTGCAAAAGGGACAGGTTATACCGGAACCCATGGGGAACCAATATCGTTGTGAGCAGGCTTACTAAAGCTGTTGGGGAGGATTTAAATCAATTTGGCAGAAGGATGGGAAGTGGAGTGCTCACTCTAAGGATGTGAATACAAGCAGATGTAGTGTGTGGTGAGATTGTGAGGAAGGACAGGCAGATGCACTCAACATATGGAATAAGGTAGATGATCTGTAGCACAGTTGGAGATTGGCAGCTATGATGCTGTGGACATCTCTGACTTGGGGCTGAAAGAAGACCATAGTTGGGAGTTTAAACTTCCAAGGATACACAATGTGTCAAAAGAACAGGCAGGTAGGTGGAGGGGGATGGGGTAGCTCTGTTGATAAAAAAAATACATAATAACAGGTTACATCAGATTGGAAGATGTTGGATCCTTGCGGATAGAGTTGAGAAACTGCAAGGGTAAAAAGACCGTGATGGGAGCTAAATCCAGGCCTCCGAACAGTAGCCTAGATGTGGGGTACAAATTACAATGGGAGATAGAAAACACATGTAAAAAGGGCAATGTTTTGATAGCCATGGGGGATTTCAATATGCAGGTAGATTAGGAAAATTAGTTTTGTGCTGGATCATAACAGACAGTATGTGTAGAATACCTATGTGATGGCTTTTTGGAGAAGTTTTTGTTTGAACCCACTAGGGGAAAGGCTATTCTGGATTGGGTGTTGTGTAATGGAACAGATTTGATTAGGGAGCTTAAGGTAAAGGAACTAATGGTCATAATATGATAGAGTTCACCCTGCAATTTGAGAGGGAGAAGCTAGAGTCAGAAGGAATAATATTACAATGGATGGAATTATAGAAGCATGAGAGAGGAGCTTGCCAAAGTTGATTGGAAGGAGACACAGTAAGGATGATGGCAGAATAACTATAGTTGAACTTTCTGGAAGCAATCCTGAAGTTGCAGGATAGCTACATCCCAAAGAAGCAAAAGTATTCTAAAGGCAACTGTGGCTGACAAGGGAAGTCAGAATATTGGGAAGTTTTTAGAAACTAATAGAAGGCAACTAAAAAGTCATAAGTAGGGACAAGATGAAATATGATGGTAAGCTAGCCAATAGTGTCAAAGAGGATTCCAGAAGTAAAAGAGTAAAAGAAGGACAAGAGCAGATATTGGACTGCTGGCAAATGACACTGGGGAGGTTGTAATGGAGGACAAGGAAATGGTGAATGAATTAAATAAGTATTTTGCATCAGTCTTCACTGTGGAAGACACTAGCAGGATCCCTGAAATTCAAGAATGTCAGGGGGCAGAAGTGATACAGTTCCTATTACTAGGGAGAAGGTGCTTGGGATGCTGAAAGGTCTGAAAGTAGGTGAGTCATCTAAACCAAATGGACTACATCCCAGGGTTCTGAAAGAGGTAGGTGATGAGATTGTGGAGGCATTAGTAATGATTTGCTAAGAATCAGTAGATTCTGGCATAGTTCTGGAGGACTTGAAAATTGTAAATGTCACTCTACTTTTCAAGAGGGGAGAGAGACTGAAGAAAATAAATTATAGACTAGTTAGCTTGTCCTCAGTGTTAGGAAAGATGTTGGATTTGATGGCTAAGGATGAAGTCTCAGGGTACTTGGAGGCACATGATAAAATAGGCCAAAGTTAGCATGGTTCCGTTAAGGGAAAATGTTTCTTGACAAATCTGGTGGTATTCTTTAGGAAACAACAAGCTGGATAGACAAAGGAGAATCAATGGATGTCATGTACTTGGATTTTCAGAAGGCCTTTCATAAGGTGCCACACATGAGGCTACTTAACAGTATAAAGCCCATGGCATTACTGGAAAAATATTAACATAGATAGAGCACTGGCTAATTGGCAGGAGGCAGAGTGGGAATAAAGGGAGCCTTTTCTGTTTTTCTGCTGGTGACTACTAGTGGTGTTCCAGAATGGTCAGTGTTGTGTCTTCTCTTTTTTACATTATATGTCAATGATTTGGATGATGAATTGATGGTTTTGTGTGCCAAGTTTGCGGACAATATGAAGACAGGTGAAGGGGCAGTTAGTATTGAAGAAGCAGGGAGATTGCAGAAGGATGTAGACAGATTAGGAGAATGGGCGAAAAAAAAGACAGATGGAATACTATGTCGGGAAGTATACAGTCATACACTTTGGTAGAAGGCATAAAAGCATCGACTATTTTCTAAGTGGGGAGATAATTCAAAAATATACTGTACAAAGGGATTTGGGAATCCTTGTGCAGGATTTCCTAAAGGTTATCTTGCAGGTTGAGTTGGCGATGAGGAAGGTAAATGCAATGCTAGTATTCATTTAGAGAGGATTAGAATATAAAAACAGGGATCTAATGCTGAGACTTTATAAAGCAAAAGTGAGACCCTACTTGGAGCATTGTGAGCAGTTTTGAGCCCCTTATCTAAGAAAGGATGTGCTGACATTGGAGAGAGTACAGAGGAGGTTCACAAGAATGATTCTGGGAACAAAAAGGATACTGTATGAGCAATGCATGATGGCTCTGGGCCTGCACTCACTGGAATTTAGAAGAATGAAGGGAATCTTATTGAAGCTTATGGAATACTGAAGGGTTTCAGCCTGAAACGTCGACTGTATTTTTTTCCATAGATGCTGCCTGGCCTGCCGAGTTCCTCTAACATTTTGTGTGTGTTGCTTGGAATGTTGAAAGGCCTAGGTAGACTGGATGTGGAGAGGATGTTTCCTATAGTGGGGAGGCTAGAACCAGAGGGCACAGCCTGAGAATAGAGGGATGATCATTTAGAAAGGAGATATGGACGAACTTCTTTAGTCAGGTGGTGGTGAAACAGATTAATCCGTTGCACGGGCATCTGTGGAGGCCAGGTCATTAGGTGTATTTAAGGTGGAGGTTCATAGGTTCTTGAACAGACAGGGCATGAATGATTATGGAGAGAAGGCAGGAGAATAGAGTTGAGAGGAAAAATGGATCAGCCGTAATGAAATTGTGGAGCAGGCTCGATGGGCCAAACATCCTATTTCTGCTCCTGAGTCTTATGGTCTTCATATGGCACTGAGGAGTGCGGTAGAACAGAGAGATCTGGAAATACAGACCATTATTCCTTGAAAGTGGCATCACAGGTAGTTAAGGTCTTAAAGAGAGTTTTTGGCACATTGACCTTTGTAAGTTAAAGTACTGAGTTGGGATTTTATGTTGAAGTTGTCTAAGACATTGGTGAGACCGAATTTGGAATATCATATGCCCTTCTGGTCATCTACCTACAGGAAAGATATTAATAAGGTTGCAAGAGTACAGAGAAGTTTGACATGGATATTGCTAGGACTTGAAGACTAGTGTTTTAGTGAGATGTTGAATAGGTTAGGACTTTATTCCCCAAAGCATTGGAGATTGAGCCAAAATTTGATAAAAGTATATATAATTATGTGTCATATAGATAGGGTAAATGCAACCAAGTTTCTTCTACTGAGGTTGGGTGAGTCTAGAATTAGAGATCATAGGTTAAGGGTGAAAGGGGAACCTGAGGGGGAACTTATTCACTCAGAAGGTGGTGAGAGTGTTGAATGCTCTGTCAGTGGAAGATCACTTCAACATGATTTGAACAATTAGGATAAATTTGGATCAGCACATGGATGAGAAGGGTGTAGATGGCTATGGTCCAAGAGCAAGCTGATGGACTAAGCGGACTAACATTTCGATATGGAATAGTTGGGTTAAAGGGTCAGCTGCTGTGCTGTAGTGCTCGATGTCTCAGTAGCTGATCTGTCCCAGTTTTCAAATCTTCTATTCTAGTTTTCCCTCTAATTTGTCAAATTTCTCCTTAAGTTCCTTATAGCGACATTCAAAGAGTTCCAACAGCTGCTTCTGCCTGGAGACTTGCCTGAACTCACTATCAAAGTTTTGTGGGGATTCTTTTCAGGAAGATGACTGCTGTTTCAGTGCTAGCCTTTGTCTTTCACAAAGGTCACTGCCAGCAGACATCAGCCACTCTGGGCTCTCATCTAGAAGGACTGACTTTGGACAAGGTGGGCTAGACAAAATTATGGTACAGGAAGGATTTGAGTTATATTGGTTGTGGATCAAGAGCTTATTGCCACCTTAGCAAGTGGACCCATAATGCTTACCCTACATCAGGCTGGTAATTGTTCTATTATTGTCATACATGCTGAGATACAGTGATAAACTTTGCCTTGCATGCCATCCATATAGATCATTTCATGACATAAGTACACTGAGGTAGTAAAAAGGGAAGAGAAATTACAGAAGATAGAATATAGTGTTACAGTTAAGTTACAGAGTAGGTGCTGCACAGGTCGACAGTAAGATGAAAACTACAGCATGGTAAATTGAGAGATCACGACTTCATCCTTATCAGCCAAAAATCCTTTCAAGCATTTTATAGCAATGAGACAGAAGCTGTCACTGAACCCAGTAGTGTATGTTTTCCAGCAAAGGCACACACAAAGCAAGCGACTTACGCCAGATTATCTGAAGTGTGGTCAATAAACATGCTGGTTGTTTATAAGAACTTGACCTCCAAAATCAAACCAATTTCATGTGCCCCATTCTTTGTCAAGACAACACATTTAAAAGAAGATGACAGACTCTGCCATAGTTGAACATTGTGCTATTTCCTTTAAATAATAATGGAAGAAAAAACAGTAGGAAGTTCTTGCTACTGCCTTGGTGAGTAGATATGTATGTTGACATTACCATGTTATAGAGACAGACACAGCATACAGAATGTGTGTGATGTTGTCAATTGCTTTTTGCATTCATCTTCACACATTCAGCTTGAGAGAAGTCAATAGTATTCAATGTGCCAAGGTGTATACAACTTGCAGTCATCAATGGGGCTAGTAACTAAAGATGATGATCTTCCTATGGAGCTATTCTCACTTGGACATGTGTAGTTACAGCTGTCTTCCAATATGAAACTCTTTGACAGCACTATTTTGGATACGGATCCATTTTTACTTGGCTCCAACAGTTAACAAATATTGTCTGCCACTGTAAAATAGTAACCAAAAGTTGTTTTTGTTAAAAATATTAAGCAGAATTCACAGTCTAGATCTGAGTTGCTCAATACTCTTTCTCATTTCTACACCTGTGGAAATTGCTATTTTCTAGAGTGAAATGAGGTAAGTCTGGGGGTTTGACAGAGATGTTCATGGTGTGGGTTACTCTTACTCACCTTACACTTCGCACAACAGTCCTGGGGTGCCTCTATTCTCTGCACAATGCCTCTGCTGGAGGACTGCTGAGATCGAGTCACTGAATTCTCTGAGGAGCCACATGGATCGGGAACTCTTGAGACATCATGGTCTTCCTGACACAATGCCGGGATGGGATATCTATACACTAGAAAAGTTTCACAAGGTTGTTGCCTGAATTTTAGGGCTTGAGTTATCAGCAGAGACTGAATAGGCTTCGTCTGTTTCCCTTGGAGTGAAGGAGGCTGGGAAGTGACAAGATAGAGATATATAAAATTACAAGGGGCACAGATAGGGCAGATAATCAATGTCTGCTTCCCATGGTAGGGGTGTCTAAAACTAGATGGCTTAGGTTTAAACTGACAGGGAGAATGTGTAAATGGGAACTGAGGGCTAAATCTTTCCCGTAAACGGTAGATGGTATCTGAAATGAGCTACCTGAGGAGATAGTCAATTAAAGAATAGAAACAACATTTGTGGCATGTTGTTAACAACATGTGTTAGGTACTTGAATGAGCAGGGAACAGCAGGATATGGAGCTACTGCAGGCAATTAGGATTAGTATATACTCCGTGGCCACTTTTCTAGGTATCTCCTGTGCCTAATAATATGTCCACTGAATGCATGTTTGTGGTCTTCTGCTGCTGTAACCCATTCACTTCAAGGTTTGTGTTGTGCATTCAAATATGCTCTTCTGCAAATCATTGTTGTAGCATGTGGTGAGTTACTGTTGCTTTCATGTCAGCTTGAACCAGTCTGGCCATTCTCCTATGACCTTTCTCATTAACCAAATGTTTTAGCCCACAGAATCACTGCTTGCTGGATGTTTTTGTTTGTTTTTCACACCACTCTCTGTAAACCATACAGTCTGTTGAGTGTGAAGGTCCCAGAAGATCAGCAGTTTCTGGGATTCTCAAACCACCCTATCTGTCACTAACCATTTGACCATTTCAGGGTCAAAGTTACTTATATCACATTTCTTCCCCATTCTGATGTTTGGTCTGAACAACAACTGAATCTTTTGACCATGTCTGCATGCTTTTATGCATTGAGTTGCTGCCATGTGATTGGCGGATTAGATATTTGCATTAATGAGCAGGTGTACAGGTCTAATAAAGTGGCCACAGAGTGTATATATTTATTTGGGGATGGGTATATGTCTGTGCATGTACACATATGTATAAACATATGCCAGGCATAGTTCAAGTACCATCTACAGATTTGTTGACGATACAACCATTGTTGGTAGAATCTCAGGTGGTGACAAGAGGGCATACAGGAGTGAGACATGCCAACTAGTGGAATGGTGCCACAACAACAACCTGGCACTCAATGTCAGTAAGACGAAAGAGCTGATTGTGGACTTCAGGAAAGGTAAGACAAAAGAACACATACCAATCCTCATAGAGGGATCAAAAGTGCAGAGAGTGAGCAGCTTCAAGTTCCTGGGTGTCAAGATCTCTGATGATCTAACCTGCTCCCAACACATTGATGTAGTCATAAAGAAGACAAGACAGCGGCTATACTTTATTAGGAGTTTGGAGCCATTTGGCATGTCAACAAATACACTCAAAAACTTCTATAGATGTACCGTGGAGAGCATTCTGACAGGTTGCATCACTATCTGGTATGGAGGGGCTATTGAGCAGGACCAAAAGAAGCTGCAGAAGGTTGTAAATCTAGTCAGCTCCATCTTGGGCACTAGCTTACAAAGAACCTAGGACATCTTTAGGGAGTGGTGTCTCAGAAAGGCAGTGTCCATTTTTAAAGACCTCCAGCACCCAGAGCATGCCCTTTTCTCACTGTTACCATCAGGCAGGAGATACAGAAGCCTGAAGGCACACACTCAGTGATTCAGGAACAGCTTCTTCCCCTCTGCCATCTGATTCCTCAATGGACTTTGAAGCTTTGGACACTACCTCATTTTTTTAATATACAGTATATCTGTTTTTGCACATTTTTTAAATAATCTATTCAATATACGTAATTGATTTACTGGTTTATTTATTATTATGTTTTATTTTATTTTTTTTCTCTCTCTGCTAGATTACGTATTGCATTGAACTGCTGCTGCTAAGTTAACAAATTTCACGTCACATGCCAGTGATAATAAACCTGATTCTGATTCTGACAACAGGAATTCTGCAGATGCTGGAAATTCAAGCAACATACATCAAAGTTGCTGGTGAACGCAGCAGGCCAAGCAGCATCTATAGGAAGAGGCGCATGGGTGTGTGCTTCTGGATGCGCATGTGTGTATGTTAGCATGTTTATGTATATGTGTGCATACATGCACAAAAATTGTATATGCATAAGGTGTGTGTGTGCATTTGTGATGAATGTTTTGTGTGTAGTTGTGTGTGTATGTCTGAATGTGTGTGTGTATGCTTGCTCTTCACTTCTGTGTTTGTATGTTTGTGTTTGCATGTGCATATGTGCATGCACACCATACATGTATTAAAATATCAACTGCATGCAGTGTTTCCCCTCTCTGCCTTCACCTACTCAGATAACCTGCTGGCATCAGTAATTGTCTGGCCTCATACACATGAACAGTTGGATGTGTCGCAGGACGACAGCTGCTGCCTGTGGAAATCTGCCCTAGGATGGGAGCCCCAGGAGAAGAGGTGGGAATATTTGGAAAAAATATCAGTACATTTATCATAGACTAGCAGCCAAACTAGGCTCCATCCCAATGGAAAAAATGGTCTTGAGAACAATGTGTAGTCACAGTTTCCATCTGATGCTTGTGCCATTTCACAATTTGGATCATTTAACCCATGATGAGTTTTCCAGTTTCACTCTCAAATTTCTTAATGTTATTTAAGGGGCAGATTAGAGAGTTGCAGGTAAAATGTCAGATTATTTTAATAGCACTCTGCTGTGCTTCAATATCTCCTATGCAATGCATGCTGTTGTTGTTTTTGCCTCCTTGTTTGTGCCTATCATCATAAAGAGGTGTAAAGCCACAAAGAAAACTGTTGCCATAACTCTCTCACTTGAACTGATGTTGCAGCCACACAAAACTTTACACATAGGCCCCACAATCATTTCAATCACACTGCACCTCCCATAATAATAACAGCACTGGCAATTTTGTGACAATTCCAATAAGCAATCTTCAGATCCACCCAAACACAGGATTATTTGGCCCCCACTGTGGCATCTCAGAACAAATTGCTAGAGGCTTCACCGTTAGTCTTCCCCTTCACAACGATCCCTCTCCCTCCCCTTCTCACCCCCCCCATTCCTAAACTTGTTTTATAATGAGATATTATGAAGAGATAGGATGAAATGAAAGCTTTCGTTAAAACCTTCCAGGATTTTTCTCTAGGTTTTCCTTCACCAGTATCCTGACAATGAGACCAAATTTTTAAGAGTACCATTGCAATCCTGAAGGCTTATAGAACCAGCAGGTGGGCTATTGAATATCCCCATTGGTTATTTGGTTGCCAACAGGCAGCACAGTTGCATAGCAGTTAGCATAATGCTTTACAGTACCGGCATTTGGGGTTTGATTCCCGCCATTGTTCGTACAGAATACATATGTTTTTTCCATGACCATGTGGATATACTCCAGATGCTCTGGTTTCCTCTCTGGTTTCCTCCCACATTCCAAAAACCTATGGGTTAGGGTAATAAGTTGTGGTCATGCCATGTTGATGCTGGAAGCATGGTGACACTTGCGGGCTGCCCCCAGCACATGCTCGCACTGTGTATATCCGGACAGTCCAAACAAAGCATCTCACTGTATGATTCAATGTACATGTGACAAATACAGCTAATATTGTATCTTAAACACAAGAGATTCTACAGATGCTGGAAGTAAAGAGTAGCACACACAAAATGCTGGAGGAACTCAGCAGGCTAGGCAGCATCTATAGTAAAATGTAAAGAGTTGACATTTTGGGCTGGGACTCTTCATTTGATCTTTAATCTTTAAGCATGATGAAATGGTATACTACTGCTTTTGGAGCTCCAAAAATCATGATGGTTTGCCTGAATGGATTGATACCTTGCTACTGTCCTTTAAGCCGGTGCACTTCCTGGGCTAATGGAGAATGAAGGAACTAGTTATAGAGTTTACCCATGAATGTTTCCATATGATATAGAAGAAACCCATTTGGCCCATCAGTTCAAAGTGGTGAACAGACCAATTCCATTCGCCCATTAATTTTTTCGATAGGATATTCTCTATACATTCCCATCAATTCTACCACTTACCAACATGACAGTGGCAATATACAATGTCTAGTTAACCTGCATATCTTTGGTTATAGAGATTTTGTACAAACCCTACACCAACAACATCCAATGTCAAGATTGAACCAGGTCCACTGTCATTGTGAAGCAACAGCTTTGATAGCAACTGTGGAGCACAAACAAAACAGTGGAGGAGCTCACTGGGTTATATAGCACCTGTAGAGGTGAAATAGATAATCGACATTTCAGGAAAGTGGACTGAACCACTCTGTTGGCCCAGAGTACAAGTAGATTCATTTCAAATCTCTTGGTTTTCCTCAAGGAAATCACTCCTCTGCCAGGAGACACCAACAAGTCCATGATTGCTGATCCCCACTTCTATTCCGGGTAAGAATGTTGGGAACTCCATTTGGGAGCATTGTTTAACCAGCCTGACATGTTTCCCTGAAAACATTGCTGGGAAAATTAATGAGGGAATAGGATGCATGGACGTAATTGGCTAAATAGATAACTTTGTCTATCCTTTTTCGATTAAACTTTTCGATGATTTTAAGTTCCCTGGCCCCCACCGCTTTATTTTCACCTTGGATGTCCAGTCCCTATATACTTCCATCCCCCATCAGGAAGGTCTCAAAGCTCTACGCTTCTTTTTGGATTCCAGACCTAATCAGTTCCCCTCTACCACCACTCTGCTCCGTCTAGCAGAATTAGTCCTTACTCTTAATAATTTCTCCTTTTGCTCCTCCCATTTCCTCCAAACTAAAGGTGTAGCTATGGGCACCCGTATGGGTCCTAGCTATGCCTGCCTTTTTGTTGGGTTTGTGGAACAATCTATGTTCCGTGCCTATTCTGGTATCTGTCCCCCACTTTTCCTTCGCTACATCGACGACTGCATTGGCGCTGCTTCCTGCACGCATGCAGAACTCGTTAACTTTATTAACTTTGCCTCCAACTTTCACCCTGCCCTCAAGTTTACCTGGTCCATTTCTGACACCTCCCTCCCCTTTCTAGATCTTTCTGTCTCTGTCTCTGGAGACAGCTTATCCACTGATGTCTACTATAAGCCTACTGACTCTCACAACTATCTGGACTATTCCTCTTCTCACCCTGTCTCTTGCAAAAACGCCATCCCCTTCTCGCAATTCCTCCGTCTCCGCCGCATCTGCTCTCAGGATGAGGCTTTTCATTCTAGGACGAGGGAGATGTCTTCATTTTTTAAAGAAAGGGGCTTCCCTTCCTCCACTATCAACTCTGCTCTTAAACGCATCTCCCCCATTTCACGTACATCTGCTCTCACTCCATCCTCCCACCACCCCACTAGGAATAGGGTTCCCCTGGTCCTCACCTACCACCCCACCAGCCTCCGGGTCCAACATATTATTCTCCGTAACTTCCGCCACCTCCAACGGGATCCCACCACTAAGCATATCTTTCCCTCCCCGCCTCTCTCTGCATTCCGCAGGGATCGCTCCCTACACAACTCCCTTGTCCATTCGTCTCCCCCATCCCTCCCCACTGATCTCCCTCCTGGCACTTATCCGTGTAAGCGGAACAAGTGCTACACATGCCCTTACACTTCCTCCCTTACCACCATTCAGGGCCCCAAACAGTCCTTCCAGGTGAGGCATCACTTCACCTGTGAGTCGACTGGGGTGATATACTGCATCCGGTGCTCCCGATGTGGCCTTTTATATATTGGTGAGACCCGACGCAGACTGGGAGACCGCTTTGCTGAACATCTACGCTCTGTCCGCCAGAGAAAGCAGGATCTCCCAGTGGCCACACATTTTAATTCCACATCCCATTCCCATTCTGACATGTCTATCCACGGCCTCCTCTACTGTAAAGATGAAGCCACACTCAGGTTGGAGGAACAACACCTTATATTCCGTCTGGGTAGCCTCCAACCTGATGGCATGAACATTGACTTCTCTAACTTCCGCTAGGCCCCACCTCCCCCTCGTACCCCATCTGTTACTCTTTTTAATGCACACATTCTTTCTCTCACTCTCCTTTTTCTCCCTCTGTCCCTCTGAATATACCTCTTGCCCATCCTCTGGGTCACCCCCCCACCCCCCCCCCCCATCTTTCTTCCCGGACCTCCTGTCCCATGATCCTCTCGTATCCCCTTTTGCCTATCACCTGTCCAGCTCTCGGCTCTATCCCTCCCCCTCCTGTCTTCTCCTATCATTTTGCATCTCCCCCTCCCCCTCCAGCTTTCAAATCCCTTACTCACTCTTCCTTCAGTTAGTCCTGATGAAGGGTCTCGGCCTGAAACGTCGACTGCGCCTCTTCCTATAGATGCTGCTTGGCCTGCTGCGTTCACCAGCAACTTTGATGTATGTTGCTTGAATTTCCAGCATCTGCAGAATTCCTGTTGTTTTTGTCTATCCTATGCTGTTTGGAAAGGTGGATGAGCAAACTCCATCTGGCTTTCTCCTGTAGCCCAGAAAAAGTCTAGGTTTCAAAAGATCTGGATTGCAATGTGCTATTTCTCCTCTGGAGCCAAAGGAGTAGTTAAAAATAGTATTCACCAACCTCCCCCCCTGCCCCCCACTAAGTAGTGCACTGAGCGCATCCAGCTCTGTCCAGCTGTAAACGGTTTCATATGCACCTATAGCTAACATAATGTACACACATTCTTCAGGTGACCTTAAGTCTCCCAGAGTTGGCCATTGGCCCAGTAAATAATGCATTAGATAGATGAATTATAAAGAGATCTTCTATTGTTCGATTTAACAAGACTACTAGTCTGGGCATGAAGTCAGCATTCCTCTTCATTGTTGCCAGTATCAGCAGATGAAAACAGATTGTTCTGGCAATGTGCATGGCCACTGCAGTAAAAATACTTTACAATTAGTCGTTCATTAACAAGGCAGAGAGAAGTGTTTGTGTTTACTTGTTATAAGCTCTGCTGATAACCTAGCTTCCAAGTTGTATTCACTGGAAATCTGACAGTGATGCTGGTTGCAGGGCTGGGTAATGATAAAAGATTAACTTTATTTGTCACTTGTACATTGAAACCTATGGTGTAGTTTATGTCAAATCTAATCAGTGACAATCGCGCTGGGCAGCCTGCAATTGTCACCGTGCTTTCGATACCAGTGTAACCTGACCACAGCTTACTATCCCTAATGGTACATTTTTTTTGGAATATGAGAGGAAACCCATGCAGTCATGGGGAGAACATACAACTTTCAGAGAGTGGCAAAAATTGAACCCCATCTTTAGAGCTGGCACAGTAAAACAGTATGCTAACAACTACACTATTGTGCTGGGAGCTGTCATCAGCCTGCCTACCAAGTGAGGGAAGTAGGAATAGATAATGGCCGTTCACTAGCCTTTCATCTCCTGGATCAGCTCCTGCATGGACCTATTCAATATACCAACAGCTTTCACAACCTTTCTGTTTTATTTGTCCAACGCTGAAAATGGTCTCAGCATTCAATAAAATGACTTATCCGAATTTACCTATCAAATAGACCCCTGGAATTTGTGATCACTTTTTAAAGTTATTCTTGGCAACAGAGTTAATACTTGTTGAGAACAAGAGATCTAGGAGTGAAAACTGTTTCCATCACTAACTTGGAGATCACCAAAAGTCAGTCCCAAAATACGTCAATGAATTTAATTTAGACTTCAGTTGGGAGAGCACCTGTTTGCAAAAAACAGCTGAGATCAGTCCCAGAATATCAATGCTTAGGACAGTATCCTTCTGACACCACATTAAAACATGGCTTGAATTGTGTGTTCATGTCAACGAAGCACAAAGATCAACCATTTGGTTTCCATGCTGTTCTGAAAAATGGAGAAAGCATTTACTGTGCTTCATTATTGAACAGCCTCTTGCACAGTGGACTGCGTCACTACACACTACCCTTCTTCCTCCAACACCACCACCAATATAGTGCCGGAAATGAGTTCCTGACCTCAAATAAAGTGAGATGAATTTAATGTGAACTTATCAAACTTTATCTGTTGATACCTGTACCATTTAAGTCATGTATTTCTCCAGGTTAAGCAACCCCATTCTTTTCATCATTTAGCCAATGACTGAAAAGAGATCATGGACAACAAACATTTATATCTAAATTTTTCCTTTCTTCACTCATGCTGCTATCTTTTCAAGTTTTCAAAGACAAATGGTGTAAGTGCCCTTGTCTTCCTCTCCCTCTCATCTCACTTCAATTAAACCTTTTGTGCCTTTCTTCTGTCAGATGAATTCCACCTATGCACTGTGGCTGCTGAACCACTAGACAAGAAACCCATGCACTCAATTTGACATTTGAGCTGAAACATTAACACTCTCTAAAATCCAGAACCTAAGGCAGAGGATGCTAATGGCAAGTCACCAAGCGTGAATGGTCTGAAGCTAGAATGGGGTAGCTGGCCAGGGTAGCTCTGGTGTCACCTCTTCAGAGACATGACTGACAACATGACCAATGAGCAGGTACAGGGAAAGGTTTGGAGCAATGACAGGCCAAGTGTCAAGTCGAGCATCAGCCTTGAACTCAGTTTTATTTGTTACTGTGTAGAAATGCTGGCCAGCTCCACAAATGATTTGCTGTGGTGCATCTGATGGTTGATATATCTAATTCTGTTAGACTCAGACAGGCCATCCCCACATAACAAGTAGGTTTTGTTTTTACAGTCCATCATTCCATAACTGGAAAAGAACTTGGTATGGTAACCATAACTCCACAATATTATGATGAATAACATCAAAAACAATCATTATACATATAGTAGAGCGAGAGAAAGAGATAGGGAGAGTGGGGAAACTAGTTCTGCCACTTGTTGAAATGAACATATTCATGCATATTGGACTTTTGAATGTAATGACATTATGGAAGCTCGATTGTATGTAGTTGTATCCATAAATGGGCATTTATAACCCGAGGATGGTCTTTATACCAGATCAGTCTGAATACTAGTGTTCAATGGGGCTTTGTGAGTTCAATTAGATCACTTTTATGGCAAAACATCAGCCAGATGACCATTGGGAAACAATAAAGGAGATTTGCATGAAACATTATTCAGCTCAGGTGATTCAGTGTCAAGCTGCAGTATTTCCCAATACTGGAAAGTTGAGGTCCTATGCATTTTTACTTCGATTTGTTTTTCAACTTCTGATAAGACCTCCCTCCCCCCAACTAAAAATAGGAGGAAACACAAGGATGAAGAATCTTCAGCAAGATTTGTTTATGTACAACTATAATCAGCCTACTAAAAAGTAAAAATTTAAAAGAAATGAAACTTTGTAACTTCTCCTATTTGACCTTAAACACAAGACTTAATTTGTAAAGGACAGCTGAGAGCTAGTATGACATCTGTAACTTGTGATGCACAGTGTTACAATCACCATCAAGCAGTTTTGCTGAAATCTGGTCTCACTGACCTCAGTTCAAGCACTAGGTTGAGGAAGAACATCAAAAGTGCATGGGGACAAATGCTTGGTTGCATAATGAAGTTTTAAAAAATTTTATAAGTAGGCCTTTGCATGAAATAAGCTAGCACCTGCTACTTCAAACTTTCTCATTTATCTTTCAGAAGCATAGTTTCAGGTGGATTGGTGGAGGGAAGACCAAAAAATTCCTGTCAATTTTTGAGTGGAGCATCTGTTTTCCCTAAACTACTTGAGGCAGTCTGTGTCTGGTACTACGATAGTACCGGGATGTGGAATATAGTGTTACAATTACAGAAAGTCCACTGCAAATAGACATATAAAGGGCGAGGGCCACATGAAATGAATTGGGTAAATCATCTTCAGTGTGAATTTAAAGAACTCTGTTAGGTGAATGTTGTGTATTTAATATTTCAATAATATTTGAGTAATCTTGTGTATATATATATATAGCTTGATTAAGTTTGTTTAAATAATTAATTGCGGGTTGTATATTAAAGCACAGTAACTGCATACGTCATCACACTAACGGCTCACTTAAAGTAAACTCAGACTTCACCTGCATTCTCAGACTCCCATGTTTTCCTTTGAATTAGTTTAATGTTTTGAATTTGCAAAACATAACAGACACAACACAGTTTATTTTTCTGACAAGGAGAGAGACCCAGTCAGTTCACTCAGTACAGCCTTGTGCGTGTTTGTTTGTTTATTTATTTATTGAGATTCAGTGCAGAGCAAGTCCTTCCAGTCATTCGAGCCATGTCGCCCAGGGATTTAATGGGCTACATTCACTTCTTATACTATTCTAATAAATCTTTGCATTCTGTCTTCACACCTCATGATGCAGATATCAGAGCCATTGGGTGGTAGTCGTTAAGAAACATTATCTTGTTTCCCGACTACATAAATTTTACAAGGAAGGACACAATTAGAACAAAAAAAATCCTGTCTATTTTAGTGCAAAGCCATCAAAGTAGTCATAGTTTTGTTATACTAAGTTTTGTTTCGTGATTAGGGTTGTTCGGTTAGTTCAAGAACTGGATGGCCAAAAGGAAATAGCTGTTCTTGAACTTAATGGTGTAGAATTTCAGGCTTCTGTACCCTATGCCCAATGGTAGCTGATGAAAGTAGAATAGCAAAGATGGTGGGGTTATTTGATGGAAGACGTTGCCTTCTTGAAGCAGCACCTCGTGTAGGATGTGCATGTGATGTATTGGGCTGAGACCACTACTCCCTGCAGTAATTAAACTCATTAAAGTTAAAGTATGTGACATGCCTAACTAAAATGGGGCCATTTCACAATTAGAGTTGTTGGTAATAAGATTATTTTCTTCCAAAAGATGTATTGTATTTATTTTGTTTATGTTGTGAATAAAGCCAAAGAAACAAACAGGGCAGCTCACTCAAGGCTAGACAAAATACATTTTGAGTCCCTTCAGGGCGGGCTGAATGTCTTGAGTGGAACTGCTGGAAGATGTAAAGGATCTCCTGGGATTCAATTACTGAAATATATGCTGAACTGTATCAAATTACATGCTCTGGTCAGAATGGAATTACTCTGATTGTAGCTCTAAGGTCAATGCAGATTGACCTTGTTTCTTTTTCAACCAATTTGTTCCACTCTCTTGGGAGTAAATACATGGGCATTATCCAAGGTCCACCTGTGTGCAGACTAAAACAAAATTAACAACAAAGCTGAATAACAATTCCATGCAGTTGCTTCATTTCTAAATGTACAACAGCCAATTCCCTGGGCCAAGCAGAAACATTTCCATGCATTCATATATATTCAGGTCCTCTCCAATTTTCAAACGCCTAACTTATGTACATCCTGTAGATAGTGATGAGCATTTGGGAGATGGACAGGATGGATCTTCTAGTTGCTCTGGGGCTATAGGCATCTTCTTCCATCTGAAAGCTCAGTTTGTATCCACATTTCTGACTTGCAAACTGTTGGGACTATGAGTGGTTCATTGGAACTGAATCTGCTGTAACCTGGGATGAACAGTACGCAAGTAGTCTTTGAGCCTTAATATAAATAAGTATCGCCATATTTCCTTATGATGTAGAAGGAGATCATTTGGTCCATTGAGTCTATATGGCTCACAGAGCAATCCTATTTCCCCAACAATTTCAATTTCAACTCCTCTTCAGATTCTACCTCTTATCTGCAGACAGGAGACAATTGACAGTATCCAATTGACCTATCTGTTAGTAGGAGTCACTTATGAGTTGCCACATACTCATTCTAATATTGGGTACAGCATAACTTAAAAAACTGGAGGACCATAAGACCATAAGGCATAGAAGCAGGATTAGATCATTGGGCATATCGAGTCTGGTCTGCCACTCAATCATGGCTGATTTATTTTTCCTCTCAACTCCATTCTTTTGCCTTCTCC
Organism: Mobula hypostoma; assembly: GCF_963921235.1. Lineage (NCBI taxonomy): Eukaryota > Metazoa > Chordata > Chondrichthyes > Myliobatiformes > Myliobatidae > Mobula > Mobula hypostoma. The sequence continues at coordinate 58,478,782 of NC_086113.1, forward strand.
CTGTAATTTTGATGCCCTTACCAATCAAGAATCCATTAATATCTGCTTTAAATATACCCAATGATTTGACCTCCTCAGCAATCTGTGGCAATGAATTCCACAGATTCACCACCCTCTGGCAGAAGAAATTCTTCCTCATCTCTGTAATTCTGCCTAGTCCCATCATCCTGAACCTGTAACATTGTCCTCCATACCCCTTCCATCCAAGCACCTATCCAAGCTTTTTTAGATGCTGCAATTGAACCCACATCCACCCTTTCTGCAGGCAACTCATTCCACACTTGCACCACCCTCTGAGTGAAGAAGTTTCCCCTCGGGTTTCTCTTAACTATTTCATCTCACCTTAACCTATATTCTAATTCCTACGGGTTCTAATTTGACCAAACCTCAGGGCTAACTTTACCCTTTCTATACCCCTCATAATTTTCTGCATCTCTATCAAATCTCCCCGCATTCTCTTACACTTCAGGGAATAAAATCCTGAACTATTAGGTCATTCCTGATAACTCAGGTCCTCAATCCTTGTAAAATCCTTGTAAATTTTCTCTGTATTTGTTCAATCTTATTGTTATCTTTCCTGTAGATAGGTGACCAGTACTACACCCAATCCTCCAAATTTGGCCTTAGCAACATCTTAAACAACTTCATACAACATTCCAACTTCTGTACTCAGTGCTCTGATTTATGAAGGTCAATGGATAGAGTATTGGCTGACTGACAGGAGCCAAGGATTGGGAATAAAGGGGACCCTTTCTGGCTGACTACTGGTGATTAGTGGTGTTCTACAGGGGTTGGTGTCGGGACCACTTCTTTTTACATTATACGTGATGATTGAATTGATAGCTTTGTGGCTAAGTTTGTAGACAACACAAAGATAGGTGGAGGGGTAGGTAGTGCTGAGGAACCATGTTTGACAGACTCTATCCAATCCAGCCCTTTTACAGTAATGGAGTCCTGGTCAATATGTGGAAAGTAAAAATAAATTACTACTATAACTTTATTTTTCTTGCAATTGCTACCTCTTCACAAAGTTGCTCTTCTAACTCCCACTGACTATTGGGAGATCTATAATATAATTCTATAAAAGTGGTCAACCCTTTCTTATTCCTCAGTTCCACCCATATAGCCTTGGTAGACAAGCCCTCTGTCCTGTCTGAGCACTGCAGTGGTGTTTTCCCTGATGAGTAATGCCACCCCTCCCCCTTTAATATGCTCCCCATGCATTAGGGTTAGGATTAAAACAATGCCTGAAACAATGGAATGCCGGAACATTGAGTTCTGCCCCTTCTGCAACCAAATCTTACTATGGCTACAAAGGTCATTATTGCACCTCATGTTCCGTGCTCTAAGCTCATCTGCCTCACCTACAATACTCCTTGCATTGAAAGACATAACTCAGAACATTAGCCCCACCACGCTCAACCTTTCAGTTCCTGTCTTTGTATGTTGGCTTAATATCTATTTTCCTCACAACCACTCTACTATCTGCCCTGGCACACTGGTTCCCATCCCCCTGCAACTCTAGTTTCAAACCTCTGGAGCCGCACTAGCTAACCTTCCCACAAGGAAGGTTACCCACTCCAGTACAAGGACTAACCGTCCCTTTTGCACAGGTCTGAGCTTCCCTGGAAGAGAGCCCAATGATATAAAAATCTGAAGCCCTCTCTCCTGCACCATCTCCTTAGCCATGTGTTAAGTTGCTTGATCTTCCTGTTTCTATCCTCACTAGCACGTGGCATGGGTAGTAATCCTGAGATCCTCATTCTGGAGGTCCTGTCCTTTAACTTAACATAACATAACTCCCTAAGTTCACTTTGCTGGACCTTTCCTGCCTACGTCATTGGTATTGACGTGGACCACGACCTCTGATTGCTCATCCTTCCCCTTTACAATGCTGTGGACTTCATCTGAGATATCCTTATCCCTGGCACCTGGGAGGCAGCATACCATCACATAATCTCACTTTTTTGCACAGAAATCTCCTGTCTATTCCCCTAACCAATATACCGTATCCCCTATCACTACAGCTCTGCTCTTCTGCCCCCTTCTCTTCTGAGTCACAGAGCCAGATTCATGCCAGACACCTGGCCACAGTGGCTTTCCTCTGGTAGGTCATCCCCCCAACGGTATCCAAAGCAGTGGCATGTCCACTGGGATACTCTGCACTATCTGCCTATTCTGTTTCTCTTCCCTCTCCTGATGATTTATCATCACATTCCATCAAGGAACCAACTGGAGATGCATTGTTATGTTTGCAAGAGAAACGTTTCCTGATCACCACCTAAAGGGGCCTTTGAGGAACAGTGACCATAATATTAAAGAATTTTACATTGAATTTGAAAGTGAAGTGGTTAATGCAAAATTATATAGGAAACTGTATAGTTTTGAGTGTGAGTTGGCAGTGGTTAATTGGGAGACTACATTTCAAGATATAAAGGTGGACAGAAAAAAACAATATTTTCCTTTAAGGCACAAAAGCCCCAAAGGAAAAGTAGTCTGTCTGCTGCTGACAGGAGAAATTAAAGACAGTATTAAATCCAAGAAATTTTGGGAAGTTGCCAGAAATAGTTGTAAGCCTGAGGTTTGGGAGCATTTCAGAACTCAGCATAAAAGGGCCAAGAAATTGATAAAGAAAGTGAAGGTAGAATATGAAAGTGAACTGGCAAGAAGCTTAGAGATGGATTGTATAAGCTTATGCAAGTGTGTTAAAAGGAAAACAGAACCCAGGACTAGTGTTAGTCCCTTACAGAGGCCAGAGAATTTATAATGGAGAACAAGGATGCTGTGGAACACAGAACACAGGAACAGGCCACCAGGCCCCTTAAGGTCCTCCTGCCATTTAATATGACCTGTGCCAGTTACCCATAATCCTCAATTCCTTCATCAATCAAATATTTATCTATCTCCATGTTAAATATATCAAATGATCTGGACTCTAACATGCTTAGGGAATTCCAAAGATTCACTATGTTCTGAGAGAATAAATTTGTGTGCATCTCGGGTTTAAGTGCCTAGCTCCTTGCTTTGTAGCAACTTGTGAGAACACTTCAACAGCTTCCTGTCCAATCCTCTGAGGATCTTATATGTTTGAATGAAGTCATCTGCCTTTATCAAAGCTTCAAAGAATACAAACCCAAAGCTGTCCAGTCTCTCTTGGTAGGACAACCCTCTCATCCCAGAAATTAACCTGGTGAATCTCCTTTGGAATGCCTTCAGTGCTACTAAATCCTTTTTAGGTAAGGGGAGCAACACTGTACACAGTATTCCAGGTGAGATCTCATCAACACACTGTACATCTTTAACAAAATCTCTCTATTTTTAAACTCCAACCCTTTGAATTAATGGCCAGAATTCCCTATGCCCTCTTAACTACGTTGTTAAACTTGCAGGTCCAAGTTTATGTGACTATAAACTTCTTGAGATTCATCCACTAAAGCACCTAGCTCTCTCTGAATTTCACTCATTTTTGTTTCTATATAATAAGTTGCCTTTTGATTCCTCTTTCTAAAGTGTATGACTTCACATTTCCCCACATTAAACTCCATCTGCCAGGTTTCACTCAGTCACCCAATCTATCTGTATCTCACTGTAGAATGACAATGCCCTTATCACAACAAATAAAGGTGTTCAATAAGGGTGAGGGGCGCATACAACAGCTTAAGGGATGCAAATTCAACCACTGAGGCAGCAACCACTGGCAGGTCATTAACTCAAATATATTACTGAGACTCTTGCTTAAATTCGGCCTGACTCTAATTGCATTGCGTAGATTTTGGATGGCAAGAGATGGATTGTTGGAGCTTATATTGTCGTCTCCTACAATCCATTTCATGCTGGAAGCAGGGAGCAATGAGGTGAAAATTATTTCCTGTCCACCCTCGTGTGTACAGCACAGTGCCCTGAATATGTTATTTGATAACTTCATAAATCCTGCATTTTGTACTCACTCACGAGGTTCCGATTAATCACTGAGTAAATAGCTGACCAATTTCTGAGCAGTTGACTTGCTACAGTGGAAAATCGTTCTATTTTTGCATCTAGTGACGACACTGATAGGCCCCTCAGGCTGTGTACTGTGTGCAGCCACAAAATCACAGGGCTAAAATGTTTCTCTGCATCAGTGGGCTTTCACATTTTCCACAACACCTTAGACATGCTTGTTGGTGCAAAGCAGCTTGTGAGACCTATTCCCTTAATTAAAGTTACCAAGGCAGCGGCATGTAATAGGATCAGTATTTAATAGCTCACCTCTTGCAGAGTTACAAACCTACCAGATTTGCCATTCACCATTGTTTGCAGATTTATATGGAAGCTCTTCTGTTACTTATTCCTGCTTATTTTTATATGGAGCACCCAGCTCAGAAAGAGTGTCTGACTACTTTATGGGTCTTTTATGTTCCACTGCTGCAATCTTCCATTCTACTTCATCTAACCTTGTCACCACTTCCTATCAAATATCAATAAAAACATTCAAAGCATAAAATTCAGTTGGCAACGAGTAAACCCATATTTTAACCTTGAACTTCTGCTCAGGAGGTGTATTACACTGACAAAGAAATTGAAACGACTTCCCCTGTTTAAATTGATTAAGGATACCCATGCACCATTTACAGTATAATTCCAGATAAGTATGAGCTGTTGCAATTTGGGAAACACTGAATAGTAGTATCCTGGGGAGTGTTGAGGAACAAAGGGACCTAGGACTACAGGTATATTCTTCATTATAAGTGACATCACAGATACTGTTGAAAGCATTTGGCATGTTTTCATTGAGCAATGAGTGCAAGAGTTGGGACATTACATCGCAGTTGTACAAGATGTTGGTGAGGCTGTGTTTGAAGTATTATTTATAGTTTTGGTGACCCTGCCATTAAGTTGGAAAGAGAATATAACCAGGGCTAGTGCCCAGAGTTATAGGTAGAGTTTTGGAAGGCTGGGTTTTATTGACCATATTGAGGTGTATAAAATCATAAGGGGCACAGGTAGGGTGAATGCACATTGTCTTTTTCTCTGGGAAAGGGGCTCAAAACCTAACGGGCACAAATTTAAGGTAAGAGGAGAAAGATACAAAAGAGACCTGAAGGGCAACTTCTTCACTCAGAGGGTGATCCATATATGGAACGAGCTGTCACAGAACATGATTGAGGCAGGTACCGTAATGGCATTAAGGGAAAAAATGGACAAGTAGGAAATGTTTAGTGGTATATGGGCAAGTGGGACTAGGTTGGTGGATACCTTGGTTAGCATGGATGAGCTCTTGGGCCTTTTTCTATGCTCTACAACTCTATGACTCTCTTAGCCTTGGTCAACATTACGCTGTGCAATGTGACCAACTGATAAAATGAATTAGTTATTTTCTTCCATCTTATGTGCTGTTTGTGGGGCCTAGCTGCATACACATTGAGTTACATTAATTTGTATGATGAGAGTTATTTTTCTTAGATGCCTATGGATGAAGGATGATATAAGAATTCTGGTTTTGTTGCTTCTGTGGTGGCTGCTGTGGGAAGTGCAACAGAGGGGATTGGAGGTGACATTTGTGAGATGGCTTAGTCGTTCCAACACAGGACCTTTGTAGGCTCTAAATGCATGGCCTCAAGGTTTTCAATCTTGTCTTAAATGATCCTTCTCCTCTTTGCGTTATTCCCTGAAGCCAACTGCATTAGTTGAAAAAAATAATAACATGTTACATAACTGTAATATCATTCCCTCTCATTTCCCTCTTTTCCAACCCGCTTTCCTCCATATTCTCTTACTTTCTTCATAAGACCATAAGACCACAAGACATAAGAACAGAGTTAAGCCATTCAGTCCATCATGTCTGCTCTGCCATTCCATCGTGGCTGATCCCAGATCCCACTCAACTCCATACCCCTGCCGTATCCTTTGATGCCCTGACTGATCAGGAAACTATCAACTTCCACTTTAAATATACCCACAGACATGACCTCCACCACAGTCTGTGTCAGAGCATTCCACGGATTCACTACTCTCTGGCTAAAAAGAATCCTCCTTACCTCTGTGCCCTCTAGCTCTGGATACCCCCACCATAGGAAACATCCTCTTCATATCCATTCTATCTAGTCCCTTCAACTTCGGTATGTTTCAATGAGATCCCCCAGGATTCTTCTAAATTCCAGTGAGTACAGGCCCAAAGCTGCCAAATGCTCCTCATATGTAAACCCTTTCATTCCTGGAATCATCCTTGTGAACCTCCTCTGGACTCTTTCCAGTGACAACACATACTTTCTGAGACATGGGGGCAAAAACTGTTGACAATACTCCAAGTGTGGTCTAAATAGTGTCTTATAAAGCCTCAGCATTATCTCCTTGTTTTTATATTCTATTCCCCTTGAAATTGCATTTGCCTTCTTTACCACGGACTCATCCTGTAAATTAACTTTCTGGGGGTCTTGCATGAAGATTCTTAAGTCCTTCTGCATGTCTGATATTTGAACTTACTCCCCACTTAGATAGAAGTCCATACTATTGTTCCCTTTACCAAAATGCATTATTATATATTTCCCATCTGCCACTTTTCTGCCCAGTCTTCCAATTTGCCTAAATGGTGCTACAATCTCATTGTTTCTTCTGTACTACCTACCGCTCCACCTATCTTTGTATCATCTGAAAACTTTGCCACAAAGCCATCAATTCTGCTACCTAAATCATTGACAAACAATGTGAAAAGTCACGGTCCCAATTCGTCTGGCTTTCTTTTTAATGCTTTGCAATATTTACAGTATTTAGATACCTTTGATGTGATAAGCACTTAAAAGTTGTCTTTAACGTTCTTGTGAAGTTTGTGTGTGAACAGAACATTCATTGTGCTCATAAGTCACTCAGAAAAGAGAAATAATGTTTAAAATTGTGCGTTCAGCAAAATTTACTTAAAAATGCTGGCTTTTAATAACTTTTGTGTTAATTTCCATGAAGAACAATTTTGTACTATTGTGTTGTGGGATCACTTTATAAATAGAATTGTGATAATTGCATTGTCTCAATGTTGGTAACCTACTAAATCCTTGTTTGCCTTTTTACAAAATTCTTCTCAAAGTATATAGGCAAGGGCTGCAACAGTACCTTCAAGGACACAATAATCTCTCCAGGTTGCAAACACCTGATATATGTGCAGCTTGTTTTTATGTTTTGTAACTCTAAAAAAAAACTAATCGAAAGAAAAACATGGGGCCAGGATAATATGTCTACTTTGTTCTTATTTTAGTGAGGTGCCAAATATGACGTGGTGATGTGATGACGTATGCCATTCATGTACTTTTACATATTATCTAAACAAAGAAGAATGCTTAATCAAGCAACATATTCACAATATTGCTGAAATATTAAATATACTGCACTTGTACATGCAAAGGAGCTTCCGGGATACAGAGGGAAGGATTTGCTGGCAGCTGCAGATGGGATCTCAGTTCAGCAAGATCCTGGGAGTTCACATCATGGATGACCTCACCTAGCTCCTCAATATCACCTCCCTGAATAAGAAAGCACAGCAGTGTCTCCACTTTCTGAGGAGATTGAAGCGAATGAGGCTCCCCCACCTCATCTTAAGTTATTGTGAGTTATGTGTGTGTTATGTGTACTACTGTGCTTCACACCCTGGTTCAGAGAAACGCTATCTCATTTGACGGTATACATGCATATACTTTATTGTCACCAAACAATTGATACTAGAACATAGAATCATCACAGTGGTTTCTGATTCTGTGCTTCCTGCTCCCTGAATTACAAATATTAAATATTTAAAATAGTAAAAATTAGTAAATATTAAAAATTTAAATTGTAAATCATAAGTAGAAAATAGAAAAATGGAAAGTAAAGTAGTGCAAAAAAAAAACCGAGAAGCAGGTCCGGATATTTGGAGGGTACAGCCCAGATCCGGGTCAAGATCCGTTCAGCAGTCTTATCACAGTTGGAAAGAAGCTGTTCCCAAATCTGGCCGTAGGAGTGTTCAAGCTCCTGAGCCTTCTCCCGGAGGGAAGAGGGACGAAAAGTGTGTTGGCTGGGTGGGTCGTGTCCTTGATTATCCTGGCAGCACTGCTTCGACAGCGTGTGGTGTAAAGTGAGTCCAAGGACGAAAGATTGGTTTGTGTGATGTGCTGCACCATGTTCAAGATCTTCTGCAGCTTCTTTCGGTCTTGGACAGGACAACTTCCATACCAGGTTGTGATGCACCCTAGAAGAATGCTTTCTACGGTGCATCTATAAAAATTAGTGAGGGTTTTAGGGGACAGGCCAAATTTCTTTGGTTTTCTCAGGAAGTAAAGGCACTGGTGGGCCTTCTTGGCAGTGAACTCTGCTTGGTTGGACCAAATCAGGTTATTTGTGATATTGACCCCGAGGAACTTAAAGCTTTTGACCTGTTCCACTTGCGCAGCACCAACGTAAATTGGGTCATGCGGTCCGTTACTCCTTCTGAAGTCAACAACCAATCCCTTCATCTTGCTGACGTTGAGGGATAAGTTATTGTCTTCGCACCATGCCACCAGGTTCTTAATTTCCTCTCTGTACTCAAACTCATCATTACCCGAGATACGTTAAATGACAATAAACTTGACGTGACAAATGGACATTTAAATTCATGCCCTTGAATAACAGGAATAAACAGCCAGTGTCAGGTGACTTCAGGCTCTCTCAGTGATCAGGAGGAGAAGTCTAATGTCAGAGTGCACTTGGTAAACAAAATCTGACTGGCAGACAACCTTCAGACTTTTGTACTCACATGTGGATAAGTGAAAGCTGCTGTTTGTTATGATGAATACCAGCAGCTTCAGCACAGGAATTCCTGGTTGTCAGAATCAGAATCAGCATAAGTTGTGAAACTTGTTGTCTATGCAGCAGTACAATGCAATACATTATAATAGAAAAAAATTGTGAATTACAGTAATTTATATATAAAATAGTTAAATTAAATGAGTAGTACAAAACTAAAAAGTAGTGAGGTAGTGTTCATGAGTTCAATGTCCATTCAGAAATTGGTTAGCAGAAGATGTTTTGGATACTGTGGAGGTTAGTGCCCATGATGGAAATGAATAAGTTCACAATTCTCTGCAACTTATTTTGATCCTGTGCAGTAGACCCACCCCCAACCCCACACACATAACAGATGGTGATGTGAATGCTCTCCACAGTACATCTATAGAAATTTGCCAGTGTCTTTGGTGACATACCAAATCTCCACAAACACCTAACTCCTAATGAAATATTGATATGTGACTCACCTGGGTCCACATGGATGCAACCTGACCTGCTGAATGTATCAATCCTCCTTTGGCTTTGTTTGACTCCCTTTGCAGCACAATTCTTTGCGCACAATACACTGAATTGAACAAGCATGGGCGAGCTGTGTATAATGATCACCACACTGCCCTACTTAATCCCCACTGATCTTTCAAAAGAATGCAGAGAAAGTGTTAAATTTTCATAGGTGTTGCCTCAGAAAGGTGGAATGTACAATTCACCTTCCTGCTTGGCTGGACTTAAGAGATCCTATGGCATTGTTTGATGAGACAGTGGAGTTCTCTCAATATCTACCTCTGAACCAAAAGACGGTTAAGTGCTCATTTATCTCATTTGTTCTTTGTCCTTTGTGGAAACTTTGACATGACCTTAGTCAATATAACATGGACAACTTGAAAAGGAGTTCCTTGATAGTTAAAGGCTCTGATGAAGTTCCCTTTTGAATATTATTAGTGCTTGGAACAAACTTCGCAAGGGTAATTCCATTAGCACCACTTTTTGTTTTAAATCCAGCATGGAATATGTCATGTGTATGAATTTAGGGAATGTATTTATCATGGTCCAGTCTGTGAAATCCACATTCCGGTTCATGGTCCGGTTCATCGATCCTTATTCTGGGTTTTCTTGTTTTCCCTTGTTCCATTGGGTGCCTTAATTGAGGCACCTGATTCTCCCAAACAACAGGAATTCTGCAGATGCTGGAAATTCAAGCAACACACATCAAAGTTGCTGGTGAACGCAGCAGGCCAAGCAGCATCTATAGGAAGAGGCGCAGTCGACGTTTCAGGTTGAGACCCTTCGTCAGGACTAACTGAAGGAAGAGTGAGTAAGGGATTTGAAAGCTGGAGGGGGAGGGGGAGATGCAAAATGATAGGAGAAGACAGGAGGGGGAGGGATAGAGCCGAGAGCTGGACAGGTGATAGGCAAAAGGGGATACACGAGGATCATGGGACAGGAGGTCCGGGAAGAAAGACGGGGGGGGTGGGGGGGGGGTGACCCAGAGGATGGGCAAGAGGTATATTCAGAGGGACAGAGGGAGAAAAAGGAGAGTGAGAGAAAGAATGTGTGCATAAAAATGAGTAATAGATGGGGTACGAGGGGGAGGTGGGGCCTAGCGGAAGTTAGAGAAGTCAATGTTCATGCCATCAGGTTGGAGGCTACCCAGACGGAATATAAGGTGTTGTTCCTCCAACCTGAGTGTGGCTTCATCTTTACAGTAGAGGAGGCCGTGGATAGACATGTCAGAATGGGAATGGGATGTGGAATTAAAATGTGTGGCCACTGGGAGATCCTGCTTTCTCTGGCAGACAGAACGGGATCCCACCACTAAGCACATCTTTCCCTTCCCCCCTCTCTCTGCATTCCGCAGGGATCGCTCCCTACACAACTCCCTTGTCCATTCGTCCCCCCCATCCCTCCCCACTGATCTCCCTCCTGGCACTTATCCGTGTAAGTGGAACAAGTGCTACACATGCCCTTACACTTCCTCCCTTACCACCATTCAGGGCCCCAAACAGTCCTTCCAGGTGAGGCATCACTTCACCTGTGAGTCGACTGGGGTGATATACTGCGTCCGGTGCTCCCGATGTGGCCTTTTATATATTGGTGAGACCCGACGCAGACTGGGAGACCGCTTTGCTGAACATCTACGCTCTGTCCGCCAGAGAAAGCAGGATCTCCCAGTGGCCACACATTTTAATTCCACATCCCATTCCCATTCTGACATGTCTATCCACGGCCTCCTCTACTGTAAAGATGAAGCCACACTCAGGTTGGAGGAACAACACCTTATATTCCGTCTGGGTAGCCTCCAACCTGATGGCATGAACATTGACTTCTCTAACTTCCGCTAGGCCCCACCTCCCCCTCGTACCCCATCTGTTACTCATTTTTATGCACACATTCTTTCTCTCACTCTCCTTTTTCTCCCTCTGTCCCTCTGAATATACCTCTTGCCCATCCTCTGGGTCACCCCCCCACCCCCCCCCGTCTTTCTTCCCGGACCTCCTGTCCCATGATCCTCTCGTATCCCCTTTTGCCTATCACCTGTCCAGCTCTCGGCTCTATCCCTCCCCCTCCTGTCTTCTCCTATCATTTTGCATCTCCCCCTCCCCCTCCAGCTTTCAAATCCCTTACTCACTCTTCCTTCAGTTAGTCCTGACGAAGGGTCTCAACCTGAAACGTCCACTGCGCCTCTTCCTATAGATGCTGCTTGGCCTGCTGCGTTAACCAGCAACTTTGATGTGTGTTACCTGATTCTCCCTTTGGGTTGGCATATAAATACCTCTACAAACTAAGGATTCCCTGCTAGACTGTTCCCTTCCCCTCCCCATCCAAATCCTTGGCAGTTTATCTTGGCAAGTATCTTCGGCAGTCATCCCGGCCATGTGTCCTAGAAAGGGTCCCCGCCCTGAGTCCTAGGAGGGTCCCGGCCCTGCGCTCCAAGAAGGAATCCCGACTCCGTACCCAAGAGCCTAATCAAGCTGAGTCCAAGAACAGAGCCAAACCTAGTCCAAGAGCCACGTCCTGTCCTGGAGTTCCTCGCCCTGCCCAGGAGTTCCTCACCCTGCCGAGGGGTACCTCACCCAGCCCAGGAGTACCTCGCCCAGCCTAAGAGTTCTTCCCCCAGCCCAGGAGTACCTCGCCCAGCCCAGTGCTGGAAGTTCCCTTGTCTTGTGCTGGAGATCCCTCGTCCAGTCCAGAAGTCAGGAGTCTCTTGTCTAGTCCAAGCCATGTCCAAGTACCTCATCTAGTCCAAGCCACGTCCAAGAACCTCGTCTTGTCTAAGCCTAGTCCAAGAACTTCGTTCTGTCCAGGTCGAGGCTTTGTGTTCTCGTCCTGTCCATGTGCCACGTCCTGTGCAGGAGTTCCACGTCCAGTCGTGTAGCCATGTCCAGTCCTCGCCTAGATCCGGGGTCCAAGCCCGAGTCAAGACCCAGGTTCTGGGTCCCTGTCCAGTCTCTGGCTCAGAGTCCTGGCCCAGGCTCCTAGTTCCAAGCTCCTTGTCCTGGTCCCACTTTCCTAATCTTAGTCCTAGCCCAGGCCCAGTGACCTTGTCTCGTCCTGGGCCTGTGTCCATATCCAGCACAGTTTCTTCCTGATTCCTCTTGCTTTCTTGATAAACCTTGTCCTGTTCCTAGTACTTCAGTGTCTGTGTCTTGCATTTGGGTCTGCTTCCAGCACCCCCTTATGACAGTGTTCCTGTTATAATTGAAAAAATTAATAACATCTTCACAGGAAGGTACATGAGATCTGCAAATCAGAGTAAGCGCTGCCCAGGGCAGTTTAGTATTCTATATATATATGTGTGTGTGTGTGTCCAATATGCACTGAATGCACACAGATTTAGCCAATTCAGCACCTGAAACCTATGCTGTGGTTGCAGATACAGATCTGAATCTTTTACAAAGACGAATCCCAGTCTCATGAAATTATCCAAATTAGCCCCATTGCAAACTCCAGCTAGCCTGACTGTTCCACTGAATACACTGTTACACTGCTCAAACTGCCAAAGGCATAAAATTGCTGAAGACAGACGGATTTTGAGCACGCATACACATGCCATACAAGGTTCAACTGTTGAATGTTATGTGCAAGTGAGTCTTAATGCACGGCTGCAAAATAAAACCTTGGCTCAATTAGCTTTTCACTTAAGCCACTGTGCTGTACTCTGTGCAGATGGAAGGTCAGAATTCTTTCCAAAAACTGGAATTTATCCTGTGTTTTGATCCAGATCACTGACACTCCATAGAAATGAGCTCTGAAGATTCCAAAGAAACAAATCATGTGCATAAAGCTTAAGTCTCTGCTTTCATAGGCATGAATTATCCACATTCTTTTCTCTACAATTCCTCATTAATTGTTCTGGGACTATAACCTTCCCTGGCATCTGCCACCTAAAGGAAAACAAGAGAAATGTGACAACTCTCCAGCTGGTTAGTGTCCAGAATGATTCAAAGATCACTTATCTTCTTACCGTTGAAACCAAAATAAGAAAATGCTTGAAGTGAATTACTATTTTTAAAAAATAGGTCCTGAAATTTTGAACAGAAGAGTATTAACATAGTCCTTCCAGCAGTTACTGATGTAGATGAAGTTCCCCGGATCGGTTGCAGCATTAAATATAAGCTAACAAACACATGTACAACAGAGGGTATGGGTAGCAGGTGGGGAGGGTTGGTGTACATGTTCTTGACAAAAGGTACACAGAACATAAAGAAGATATGTAAATAGGGTGAACATTTATTTTCACATCATCTTCTGTCAGCCTCAGGGTTTCAGTTAACCACCCTTTTGCAGACCGCACTGGAATGACTGATCATTTTGCTTATTGTTTTCTGTCTCAATAGGATCATGAGTGTTGTAAATAAGGGTAAGTATTTACAATCCTTGACAACTCTGTTACAGATATTCTCTCTGTTCACTCCACGCTTTCCTTACACTCTGACTTAATCTGCACTTCTCTTCACCAGTTCTGTTGAAGTAACACTGACACAAAATGTTACAATGTCTGTGTCAGTGCCTGGCGTCAGTGGTGGGAAAGATGTTGGAGTCAATTATAAAAGATGAAATTACGATATATTTGGATAGCAGTAACAGGATAGGTCCGAGTCAGCATGGATTTACGAAGGGGAAATCGTGCTTGACTAATCTTCTGGAATTTTTTGAGGATGTAACTATGAAAATGAACAAGGGAGAGCCAGTGGATGTAGTGTACCTGGACTTTCAGAAAGCCTTTGATAAAGTCCCACATAGGAGATTAGTGGGCAAAATTAGGGCACATGGTATTGGGGGCAGAGTACTGACATAGATTGAAAATTGGCTGGCTGACAAGAAACAAAGAGTAACGATTAACGGGTCCCTTTCAGAATGGCAGGCGGTGACCAGTGGGGTACTGTAGGGTTCAGTGCTGGACCACAGCTATTTATAATATACATTAATGATTTAGATGAAGGGATTAAAAGTAACATTAGCAAATTTGCAGATGACACAAAGCTGAGTGGCAGTGTGAAATGTGAGGAGGATGTTATGAGAATGCAGGGTGACTTGGACAGGCTGAGTGAGTGGGTGGATGCATGGCAGATGCAGTTTAATGTGGATAAATGTGAGGTTATCCACTTTGGTGGTAAGAACAGGAAGGCAGATTATTATCTAAATGGAGTCAAGTTAGGAAAAGGGGAAGTACAACGAGATCTAGGTATTCTTGTACATCAGTCATTGAAAGCAAGCATGCAGGTACAGCAGGCAATGAAAAAAGCTAATGGCATGCTGGCCTTCATAACAAGGGGAATTGAGTATAGGAGCAAAGAGGTCCTTCTGCAGCTGTACAGGGCCCTGGTGAGACCACACCTGGAGTATTGTGTGCAGTTTTGGTCTCCATATTTGAGGAAGGACATTCTTGCTATTGAGAGAGTGCAGCGTAGGTTCACAAGGTTAATTCTCAGGATGGCGGGACTGTCATATGTTGAAAGGTTGGAGCGACTGGGCTTGTATACACTGGCATTTAGAAGGATGAGAGGGGATCTGATTGAAACATGTAAGATTATTAAGGGATCAGACACATTGGAGGAAGGAAGCATGTTCCCGCTGATGGGTGAATCCAGAATCAGAGGCCACAGTTTAAGAATAAGGGGTAGGGCATTTAGAACGGAGTTGAGGAAAAACTTTTTCACCCAGAAAGTGGTGGATATATGGAATGCTCTGCCCCAGAAGGCAGTGGAGGACAAGTCTCTGGATGCTTTCAAGAAAGAGATGGATAGGGCTCTTAAAGATAATGGAATCAAAGATTATGGGGATAAGGCAGGAACTGGATACTGATTGTGGATGATCAGCCATGATCACAGTGAATGACAGTGCTGGCTCAAAGGGCCGAATGGCCTACTCCTCCACCTATTGTCTATTGTCTTTTGTCTATAAAATGTTGACTCTGTTTCTCTCTCCATGGCTGGGGAATCAAGAACTGACAATCACAGGTTTAAGGTGAGATAAGAGAGATTTAATAGGAGCCTGAGGAGCAAAATTTTCAGTTAGAAGTGGCCTGTATATGGAATGAGCTCACAGAGAAAGAGATTGAGGAGTGTACATTAATAACATTTGGATAGATATATAGATAGGAAAGCTTTAGAAGGGTATGGGTAAACCTGGGCTAATAGAACTGGCTTAGAAGGGAATCTTGGTTGTCATGGTTCATTTCGGCTGAAGTAACTCCATGACTCTGTGACTCCATCTAAAAACCATTGTATCACCTGACACAATCCAGTCAAAGAACATTGTTGTATACTTTACCAAATTTGAGCCAAAGGTCAGAGGCAGTGCACAACTACTCCTTCCCTCATTATTTCATAATAAAACACCATTATTCTGTATGTGCATTCAACCTCTGTAGTTGGAAGTTTGTGAAATTTGAGGGCACTGCTTTGGCATTTTTGCTTCTTCTGCAGACACATATCTTAAGCTAGAACATTGTCAGTCAGTACTAGTAATTTAAAATGTGGAGATTTATATTCAAAAATAGGTCCTGAGCCTCTATGTTGTGTTTTTATGGCGCATGGACACAAATGTAAACACCTTACTTTGTGAGTTTTATAGTAGCTACATTGTTTGAAATTCAATGAGAGCCTTCAATTTGTGTTATCAAATTAGAATTAATTCCCTGTGTGGATGCCAAACATTGGATGGGAAGAATGTTATTTCGTCGTACTTCTACTTTGGTCTAGAAATTACACTTGCGATCCTTTCGAATGAATCCTTAATGCATTTGTTTGAAATTACTCAGCTCTGTAATTTAGGCATATACAAGTGGTGTTGAATGAGTTAAGGTTCTATTAAGTACAAAGAAGAAATAAGCTTAAACTTGAGGGAAAACACTTCATCAAGTGACCACTGAGTTCCTCCAGCATTCTGCGTGTGTTGCTTTGGATTTCCTGTATCTGCAGACTTTCTTGAGTAAAATGAAATTCCTTTTTTGTTTGAAGCCCACAGAGTGAACAGCATACAAAGCAGTTATAAATACAGCAACAAAAACAATGACAAGTGCAAAATAGCAATACGTGCAAATTGGAAGTAGTACAAAAAAGAAATGACAATAGCAGAGCTTGGTACAATTTAGAGTTCAAGAATGTGGCATGTGAAAGAGGTGATTGATTCTGGTAGAAGCAGAGAAGAAGGTGTTCTCAAGTACAGATGTCCAGTCTTTCCTTTATCTTCTCTCAGAAAGTAGAAGAGAGAAAAGGGATTGACCAGGGTGGCAAATTGACAACCCTACTCACCCTCCTTCCTGAAGCAGTGCACCATGAAGATGACTAAATGGAAGGGAATGATAAGCCTGTGATCAGAATGTTATGAGTTGTACCCAGGGACCAAGCAGTTGCCTTCATGATTTTGTGAGCATATGTACCTGCTTAGTGAACATTAAAGGGACAAAACCCTGCAAGTGTGTGTCAGCTAGAACATAGAACATAGAAATCTACAGCACATTACAGGCCCTTTGGCACATTCCTGGCAAGAATGTAGACCTAGACCTAGCCGGAAGCAGGATCGTCATTTAATTAATTGAGGACAGAGACTCATGGATCACACAACACTGAGGGACTGGGGTCTAAAGCATTTAGAGTTCAGCAATGTGGCTACAATAAATTCAGAACAATTCACCAAGAAGCTGTTCTGAAGCTATTCTTTTCTTGACCCTTTAACATCCTCTAATCATCTGGAACAACTGAGTTGTTGTCCTTGCTCAGTATTTACCTTGATTGACCCTTTATCGACTATCTCCCAGCTGCGGCTGCTTCCTCCTTTAGGAAGCCACCTGAAGTTTCAGCCTTCATAATTTGAGCATCTCACCAATAGATACAAAGCAGTTATCTAAACAAGTTATTTTTATTATGATCTCCTTGTGTTTAGCTTTTTCAGTCGGAAGTAACCATTGTGATCATTCAGTAATGTCACACAGGAAACTATCACAACTCCTTCATCTCTCTCAGCTAACCCATTGCACCATCCCTTCTTGTGAAGCCACAGATTGCATAAACATTGCAAGAGTTTTCTATTCATCCACACTTGATACTGTCTTGTTGCCTTTGTTTAGTTACTGTGTACTTTATGTATCATGCCCTAGTTTCATTTCTCACTACCTATGGTTCCGAGAAACACTCCATTGCCTTGATTGGTTTTCATCATTGCTGGTGTTAATTAACAGATGCCTTCCTTGTGTTTTTGTTTCTCTGTGGTAAAGAAATTTTGTTTATATGACCATCCTTATAATAAGAAGTTCTAGAACTGGGAAGATCCCACACCACCTTCTTATGAGTAATAAGGAGCAAGGGCTGAAGGACTTAAGTTATTAGATGCTTGAACATGAAACAACAGCTGTTGCAGGTTTTAGCTGAGGTTTTGGCAAGACTTAGAGCGACTACATGACAGCAGGTGCCAAGTGTTTTGACACTGACAAAGTGATACAACATAAAAACGTACAAGGTGGGGTTGAAATTGGGTTCAACTATTAGTGCTGAAACAATGGTGGTGTGTCAGTATCTTTATACACTGCACATTCTATTTTCCATCTCGGTTGTATGCAACAGAGGCTTTTTGGTACAATATTACCTTGTTTTGCTGTACTACTTAGATCACTCTGGGGCTTTAAGGACTGTTATATTGGAATTTACAATGTGCAACACCCATTGCTCCAGTATTCCTTGGTGTTTTGTAGATGCTCGAGGATTGCTGTATAGTTAAGGCATCAGATTTTTTTTACGAAGTTCTCAGCTTCTGTCCTGTTTTCATAGTGAAGTTGTTGACAAGTCTAGTTCAGTTAAGCCTTGGATCAATGTTAACCTTCAGGCAGACTTTGTGATAGTATTAAACTATTAACTATCTGAAACATTTGCGTTATGAATTCTAGTCGCTAGGCATTGATTGCTTCCCTTGCAATATTCCCTCTAAGGTTTATGTGTGCGCGTACACATACCTTTTGCTTTTGGAGAAAGGAATTTAAACTGCACCCAAAAGGTTGTCACCCTGTACCTCACTGGCATGTTAAGTATGTTTCACAATCGTACACAATCACATTTCCTTTTCCAGTTTCTGATGCAGACAGTGTTAACAATGTGGAGTTTGTGTTGATTTGTCTGCAGATTTTGGAACTGGCTTATTTAGACTGTTTTTATTGAAGAAATAATTCAGTGCATACATGTTGATGTCACTGGGCAAAAAAAATGCACAAAACAAGGTTCTTGGGCATACTGGTCATTACAAATTAGAGGGAGCATAGTTTCCTTGCCCTGTCATGCTTCTCCATTAATTACTTTATTATC
Source organism: Mobula hypostoma (assembly GCF_963921235.1). Classification (NCBI taxonomy): domain Eukaryota; kingdom Metazoa; phylum Chordata; class Chondrichthyes; order Myliobatiformes; family Myliobatidae; genus Mobula; species Mobula hypostoma. The sequence goes on from NC_086113.1 coordinate 58,497,345, forward strand.
AGTGAAATATTAGCAAACACTCCCTGCATTCTCAACTTATAAATGAAAATACATACAGATACTGAACTCTGATGCATAAAAACAGGAATGGTCAGGATGGGAAATAGTTTCTTCCTCAGGCTATTAGGCTTCTGAACTCACTGCAGCATCTCATTCAAAATGTCACTGGTTAATCTGTTCTGTACCTTACAATATTGAATTTATGCACTTCACTTTGTTTATTCATGCTTAATTCATCTGTGGATTTTATCCTTAATTTCCTAAGTTATTGTGAGTTATATGTGTGTTATTTGTACTACTATGCTTTACACCCTGGTCCAAAGAAACATTGTCTCATTTGACGGTATACATGTATATAGTTAAATGACAATAAACTTGACTTGACTTGACTTGAAGCTCCCTGGTCTAAGGTTCCAAAAGCATTTCTCACTACAGTGATTTGGCATCAAACACAACTATATTCCAGGCATGATTCTAAGTACCATTCCCCTCTATCTTCTCCTAGCATTACGCTCAGTCTAACCCTGCTGTAATATACTGTTGTTCTGTCCTCTGGCTGTAAGCTGCTGTGTTGATGCCTGGATCCACCAGAGACACTGGAGGCCATTTCCAGAGCAGTCAATTCCATTGCCTTGAACTGTGGTGGCAGGAAGCAACAGTAACATAAAACCAATAAGAAATGCAGATTTAATGGATGAAACTGTGCTTAAAATACTTCTGGTTTTGATTGAGTCCAGACTGAAGCCAGCTGTAAAGTCCTTTGATACTCCTGATTACTATTCCTAATCTCCCAGTTTGTTCCCCATCTGTGTTTTCTATATTTCTTATAGCATTATTCTGCACTAACTCTCCTACGTACATATGTTTCCATTTTTTACTTCATTTTTGCTCCAACTTCACCTTATCCCAGCTTTTCAAGTACTCCTCTCTTCCAATTTATCATTTATCCTGCCCATTATCCATCCACATTGCCTACTGCTTGCTCATTGTTTGATCTGTCATTTTTTATCCAACAATTTAATCTGGGTTAGGTCCTCTCTCATTCCATTAACTTGAGATCACTTCCAGTCCAACACTTTTATCTTGAACTCATCTCTTTCTTTAACTAGTCTTGAGTAAATATTCACTTTTCCTGTCCTGCTCTGACTTTTTATCCCTTAATATACAGTATTAGATCCAGAACTGTGCTAAGAATGTGTAAAGTGTCTGCATTGAGTCTATACTCAATGTCCTTTATCCAGCTTCTTACTCACTATTTTATGTGGATGAGGGAAAACTGCCCACACTCAGTATCCATAAAGAGATATTGGGTCCACAAGGAGATTCTTCTTCTCTGGAGAAGATGGTGCCAGTGAACAACATGACCAAAGGTGACATCTTTCAGACGGTTCACAAAACTACTTCTTTCACTCTCTTATATCTTCTTTTTCTTTCAAATGCTGTTCTGCTCCTGTTGGAGCCTGTGATCGACACTTTGGTGGTGTGCTTTCAGGCTGATGGGCACTTTGCTGTCATTGAGGGTGTGCTGTGAGGCATGCAACCTCAAGGCCAAGAAGCTTGGAAGAGCTTGGAGAAGGCCAAGTAGTGTGCCCATGCTCGACTCCATTTCTCACCAATCTTGCTGGTTAAAGCGCCGAGGAAGATTGAAATCATTGAGCTGAGTGCAGAAGGTGAGGGGTGTTCAGCACCATCTACCAGCCTCTCGCTCGCTGCTAGCGGAGGAAGGTCTCTGCATTCGAATGGTTTCTCTCTCTCCCTTGATGCTGTCAGAGGATTTGGGTCTTGAGCAAGGTATAATTGACGCGGTTTGTGGATTGGACTCTGTAGTTCATGTTATGATGTGTTTCTGCTTTCTAGTTGCTCCTTTTTTTTGTTGCTATTTTGGGTGACAACTTGACCTGGACTCTTTCGATTTTATGTTTTGTATTTTGTGTTTTTCACTTACGTTTTGCTTTGCTGATGTTTGCACAATTTGTATTTTATTTACATTGGAGGGGAATGTGGTTGAAGTTTTTCTGTGAATGGGTTCCATGGTTTTCTTTCTTTGATTTGTGGCTGTCTGTGAGGAAGACAAATTTTGTATTGTATACTGCATTCATAGTTTGATAAATAGATGTACTTTATGTACTTGAATCTTTGAGATAATTTCAAGGTAAATTACTGTTTAACCCGATTGCTAATTGTATTTTTTGCACATTACAGATCTGTGTTTCAAATGTACTGTAGGTAAATAAAGCGTGAATAGGCCTATACCTACTCCCTCACCACCAATCAGGGCCCTAAAGAGTCCTTCCAGGTGAGGCAACACTTCACCTTGTCTGGTGCTTCTGGTGTGGCTTCTTGTATATCGGTGAGACCTGACGAAAATTGGGAGACCGCTTTCACTGAGCACCTTTGCTCCATCCACCTAAAAAAGTGGGGTCTCCCAGTGGCCACCCATTTTAATTCTACTTCCCATTTCCATTCACTGTCATGATGAGGTCACACTGAGGTTAGAGGAGCAACACCTTATATTACATTTAGGTAGCCTCCAATCTGATTGTATGAAATTCAATTTCTCAAACTTCTGATAATGCCCCCCTCATCCCTCCCTATCCTTCACCATTCCCCTTCCCTTTTCCCCCTCTCACCTTATTTCCTTGTCCGCTTCCCTCTAGTGCTCCTCCCCCTTTTCTTTCTTCCATGGCTTCTGTCTCTTTTACCAATTTACTTCCCAGCTCTTTACTTCATCCCTCCCCCTTCAGGTTTCACCTATCACCTTGTGTTTCTCTCTCCCCTCCTCCCACTTTTTAAAACTACTCCTCAGCTTTTTTTTCTCCAGTTCTACTGAAGGGTTTCGGCCCAAAACGTCAATTGTATTCTTTTCCTAGAAATCCTCCACAGTGATTAAATCTTCAGGCCTGAATGGGACAATTTAAATGTTACTACGCTGTTCATGTCTCTATAGTAGTGTTTTGTGTGTATATCTGATAGCGAGCAATACGTTACATATGTGAGTTGAGATACATTCTATATTGAGTTAGAGTTTATAGCTGAGCAGGGAGGAGTGTTGTTTATTTAATATTTCAACAATATTTTAAATATGTTGTTTGATTAAACATTATTTGTTTATATAATTCATATGTAGAAAGTATGTGAATGGCATATGTCACTATGCTACCACGTCATAAGTGTCACTAAAAATAAAGGGAGAAAAATAAGTAGACAAGTACCTGGCTCCTGGGCTTTTCTTTTGATTAGTTTCTGGAGTTACAAAACATAACAGTAATTTCAGGGTGGTGAAGAAAACAGATAGCACGTTTACCTTTAATGACTGAGACATTAAGTTCCAGAGTCAGGAAGTTATGCTACAACTTTATAAAACTTTGGTTATGTCTCATCAGGAATATTTTTTTCATTGTCGGTTGCCCCACATGAAAAGGATGTGGAGGCTTTGGAGAAGGTTTAGAAGATGCCTACCAGGATTCTGCCTGGATTAGAGGGCATGTGATATAAGGTGGGGAAGGGAACGTCGACTCAGACCATGAGAGGCCTTTGTCAGGCATTTCCATGCCTTACAAGGCACAGATTGGAAGTCTGTGTGGGGCGCTACTCCTCACACAGACGCTAGAGCAATGTGTGATTAAATGCTTTGCTCAAGGACACAAACACGCTGCCACAGCTGAGGCTCAAACTAGCGACCTTCAGATCACTAGATGAACATCTTAACCACTTGGCCATGTGCCCAACACAAGGTGATATAAGGTGAGGTTGGCCAAACTAGGATTGTTCTCTATGCAGAGGCTAAGGATAAGACGAAACCTGGCAGAAGTTTATAAAATTATGAGAGCTATAGATAGAGTCGATAGGCAGTATCTTTTCCCCCGGGGTTAAGATATCTAATACTGGAGAATATGTCTATATGCATGTGTATGGGGTTGAGTGGGATCTGGGATCAACCATGATAGAATGGTGGAGCAGACTCAATGGGCTGAATAGCCTAATACTGTCCCTATGTTTTAAATGAGATGGGGAAAGGAGATGTGTGGAGCAAGTTTTTCTACACAGAGGGTGGTGGGGGCCTGGAATACACTGCCAGGGGTGGTAGATATATTCACGAGGCTCTTAGATAGGCATGATAAATGTGCAGAGGATGGAGGGATATGGAGCATGTGCAAGCAGGTGTCAATAGCTTAATAAGCTTGGCACTACATCATGAGGCGAAAGGCCTGTTCCTGTGCTGTATTATTCAATTTTCTATGTTATGTGCTGTTGACTATGAGTTCGAGACTACTGAAGAACACAGGTCCTAGTTACTGTCACATTTTGGAGATGGGAGTTTCCTGCACTTCCTATATTGCAACAATCTGAGCACTTCCAAAGGATTTCACTGAATGGGAAAGAGTTTGGAAAGTCCTAACAAGGATATATTCATATTTTTTCTTAGCTGAAATATCTGTCACATCCTGCGCACATCAACATGATTCTGGATAATCAAAACCCTCAATTACATGAAGCAATTTATTCTGAGCAGCATATTTTGTCTAAATTAACACCACAGATGCAAACAAGTGTGTCAAAGTTGACTGATTGGCCTCCAAGCTGTAAAACATTTTAATATATTGCAGTCTTCAAAATTCCCAAATAACACTAAATCCTCATCTGCCACAGGCTACAGATTAAGGTAATGTCTGAAACTGGTTAATGAAGTTCGTGCCTTTTGGCAAAGAAATAATAGGTTTTATGCGTGACAATGATATTGATAAAATCTTGTTCTTAAATCTTAATCCAGAAGTATATCAAAGAGCGCTTCACCAAGTTAAAGCACCTGAGGGCAGCTCTGCGTGCAAAAGTGTAAAACAGAAGATTGATGTTAATGGAAATAGAAATCAAATGAGAAGTACAAGGTGCTGTTAATTTGGCATACTTATTTACACAAAGTCAAGATTTACCCTTATTACCAAAACATAAGCCACTAATACAGGTGCTCTCAAAGCACACACATGCACACACACAAATACATCCCTATATACTACACCACACGACTGTACCTAGATATCACACATCCCACAGACAGATAAGTCAAGTGCACACACAATTATATACGTACATGCATACAATAAGTCAACACACGTCCCTATGCATACAGTCACAATTCACACAGATGCACACACACTTACACACAAATGATCATATATGCACATGCACACTGCAAACACACACACTACACAGCTAAGTACACATGCTTATACATGCCAACACTCCACACATTGACATACACATCACCCATGTATCTCATCACATGCACACTTATCCACAAGGACAACCATGCAAACCACACACACATACACGCACTACACTTCAAAGTAAGCCTTAGCAAATAAACCCACATTTAATCTGAAGCCAAATTTCACAGACTGGTCAGGACTTCACCATTTTATCCTTTATCCCCAGTCTGTGCTTCTTCTAATGCTTGGATATCTTTTTGAAAATGCCCCAGACTCGGCTATGATTTATAATATTATTATGAAACTTAGGAAAGCTCCATTTGATAAGATTAGGGTAGATTGGGAACAGGAATTGGGGCTTACCATTTCTGTGGATGATTGGGGGCAGATTTTACAATTAGTTAATACTTCCTCTATTTGTGCTAAACACTCCCTAATTCAATTTAAAGTGGTTCATAGAGCACATATGTCCAAAGATAAGTTAGCGCGTTTTTACTCGCATATTAATCCTTTCTGTGATAGATGTTCGGGGCAGATAGCCTCTTTAACTCATATGTTTTGGTCTTGCCCTACTTTGGAAACTTTTTGGAGAGATATTTTCAATATTATTTCTAAGGTATTAAATATAGATATCTCTCCTCACCCTATTACTGCTATCTTTGGACTACCTAAAATTTCTAGTAATCTTTCCCCTTCAGCCCGTAGAATGATTGCATTTCTTACTTTAATGGCGAAAAGATGTATTTTACAACATTGGAAAGAGCTTAATGCTCCAACTACCTTTTTTTGGCTTTCTCAGACGATTTTATGTTTGAATTTGGAGAAAATTAGAAGTAACCTTTATGATTCTTCATTTAAATTTGAACAGATTTGGGGACCTTTTATTCGATATTTTCATTTAATGTAATATTTACCCTTCTTGTTTTTTTTCACTGTTTTTAATGGAGGTCGGGATTGAGGACGTGATTTTAAGTTTAACTCTGTTTGGTTTCAAGTTAGCCCATTGCTTTGCCTTGCTTTTAGTTAGTTGCACGGTGGGTTTTTTTTGGGGTTTTTTTTTCTTTTTTTTTCCATTGATATATATAAAATTTAGTATACTATTATGTTATCTTGGTTTCTTATGCTTAAATTACATTGTAGTATTTTTTTTGGTATTGATATCTTTTGGAATTTTATTATACTTTAACATTGTATTAATGTTTATATGGCTTACCTTTTTTGTATACTTACTCAATAAAAAGATTTAAAAAGAAAAAGAAAGAAAATGCCCCAGAAGAGTATCTGAGGTTTGTTTCTGTTTCTCTGTCGAGAGGCTGAACAAGATCATTCTTAACTCTCCATTTTAGGACTCCTGAATATTTTTGTCTTGTTCTTTTTTTGCTCTGGATTTGCTTTTGTATGCCTGCTTTCTGCGTCTCAAATTGTTATTGATAAACTGCAACCTCTTCAACAAGCTTGATCTCTGCCATTGCAGCAATGTATTGTAAAGAGCAATGAAATCTTCATGGCTCATGGGTGTCCAGGCTTTTCACTCGTAAAGTAATAGGCTACATAAATAGGCCCTTCAGCCCATTGAGTCTGTGCTTACTATGAAATACTCTTTTACCCTAATCTTGCATTAATCTTATTCTCTTAGCTTTCTCAAATGTTCAAAGTTCAAAATAAATTTATTTTCAAAGTGCATATAAGTCACCATATACAACTCTGAGATTTGTTTTCGTGTGAGCTTGCAGAAAATTCAGGTAACATAATAGAATCAGTGAAAGATTTCACCCAACAGGACGGACAAACAATGTGTAAAAGATAACAAATTGAGCAAACACAAAAGAAAATAAATAAATAATGATAATTAATAAATAAACAAAAATATCAAGAACATAAGATGAAGAGTCCTTGAAAGTGATTTTATAGGTCGTGGGAACAGTTCAGTGTTAGGTGAGTGAAAATGAGTAAAGTTTTCTCCATTTTTTCAATAGCTTGATAGTTGATGGGGAATAACTGTTCCTAAATCTGGTGGTGTGGGTCCTGAGGCTCCTGTACCTTATTCCTGATGGCAGCAGTGAGAAGAGAGCATGACCTGGGTGGTGGGTTCCCTGATGATGAATGCTACTTTCCTACAACAATGCTTTGTGCAGATATGCCCAAAGGTGGGTATGACTTTACCGGTGACAGACTGGGCCATATCCACTACTTTTTGTAGGATTTTCCATTCAAGGTCTTTGGTGTTTCCATACCAGGCTGTGATATAACCAGTCAATATACTCTCCACTACCCATCTATAGAAGTTAGTCAAAGTTTTAGATGTCATAGCAACTTCACAAACCTCTAAGGAAGCAGAGGCACTGACATGCTTTCTTTGTAATTGCACTGCCATGCTGGGTCCAGGACAGATCCTCCGAAATGATAACACTGAGGAGTTTAAAGTTGCTGACCCCATCTGCCTCTGATCCCCCGATGAAGCCTGGCTCATGGACTCTGGTTTCCTCCTCCTGAAGTCAATAATCAGACCCTTGGACTTGCTGACAATGAGTGAGAAATTATTGTTCTGGCACCGCTCAGCAAGATTTTCACTCTCCCTCCTACATGCTGATTCATCACCACCTTTGACTTGGCCAACAATAGTGGTGTCACCAACAAACTTAAATGTCAGATCCTAGCATATTCTAACATTCATCAACACACTGGGGGTAATTAACAGTGACCATTTAACCTATAGACTAGTACATCATTGGAACATGGAAGTTAACGAGAGCAGCTGGAGAAAATCTACACAGTCACAGGGAGAGATGAAAGCTCTATACAAACAGCACCAAGGATCAGGATCGAACTGGGGATAATGGAGCTGTGAGGACCTTTCTGATACAGCTTGCTAACCATCATGGCAAAAATGTGAAAAGGAAATGCACTCAGTGATTCTGAAAGCAGTAATTAGACCACTAGGAGACCATGATTCAGATGGTCCCAGGACAGACAACAGGAAGAGCTTTCCATAATACCTACAATCAGATTTATTCAGCTTCTCCCCCCACCTTATTATTCTGGCATCTCCCTTCCATTTCAGCCCCGAAGAAGGATCTCAGCCTGAAACGTCGACTGTTTATTCATTTGCACAGATGCTGCCTGACCTGCTGAGTTCATCCAGTACATTGTATGTGTTTGAATTTGTTTGTTTTTCAGCATCTGGAAACTTTTTCATGTATCAGATTTATTTCCTATCTTGAAAATAGTAACTTAATGGCATCTCAGTGGTCCCCTTTCACATCCTTTGTTCCCAGTTATAAAAGAAATGGATGTGAATTTGTGACAGAGCTCCCCCGTCTAGAGCTTCAGATCTTCAGAAGGGATAGCCTTTGCTTCTCAGGCCCTGTCATTTTCTAGTTTGCTTTTGCCCTTTTTCAATCCTTATTGTCTTGGCAAGGCGGTGAGCCTGGACTGGATAATTTACCATGGGAGGGAGACAGGGAGAATCTCAGCTTCTAAGTTCCTTGAAATGCCTCTTTCATTTGGTGTTGACTACCTCTTTTTCCACAAGATCTCCACCATTCCAAACTCCTGCAGAGGTGGGCACGAAAGTGTTCAAGTCTTGGATGGTTTTGATGGAGTTAAAAAAAAAGGTTAAAAGTTGTCAACATTGTTTCAGATTTAGCAGGATTTGCTTTTATAATGAACAATAATAACTTTTCACTCCTTAAAATTTTACAGCATTCTAGGATCAGAATGTCACAAGAAAGCTGAAAAGCAAATTTTATTATCATATGCACAGTATGTGAATGAAAAACATTCTGCAAAGAACATAGAACAATACCCCCCACAAAAACTAATCCCTCCTCTCTATACAATGTCCATTTTCTTCACATTCATGTGCAGGTTCATCTCTTAGGCGTGGAGGTGGAGGGTCAGGTAGTTTTGAAGAAGTAGAAAGGCTACAGAAGGACTTAGATTAGGAGAATGGGCAAAGAAATGGCAAATGGAATACAGTGTTGGGAAATGTATGGTCATGCACTTTGGTAGAAGAAGCATAAGGGTTGAATATTTTCTAAATGGAGAGAAAATACAAAAATCTGAGATGTAAGGGGACTGTGCAGGATTCTCTAAAGGTTAATTTGCAGGTTGAGTCTGTGGTGAGGAAGGCAAATGCCATGTTAGCATTCATTTCAAGGGAACTAGAAAATAAAAGCAAGGATGTGATGTTGAAACTTTATATGTCATGGTCCGGTCCGTGAATTCCGTATTCCGGTTCACGGTCTGGTCCATAGTTCCTTATTCCAGGGTTTCTGGTTTTCCCCAGTTTCTGTTGTAGGCAAATGATTCCCGTTTTTGGGCTGAGACATAAATATCTCTGCAAACCAGGGATTCCCTGCTGGACTGTCCTGTTCCCCTCCCTGTCTTTTCCCTCCTCGCCTGACTCTCTGCCTGGATACCTCACCTGCACCACTGTCTTGTTCAATTGCCAATGCAGAGATGGAACTGTCTGTCGTTCTTTGGTGTTTGTCTCTTCTTGTCCTCACCTCCGTGGGGTAAGTCAGGCCGTTCTGCTGTTGTCCTGCAGGGGGATCTGCCTTGTCTTGTCCTCGCCTCCGTGGGGTAAGTCAGGCCGCTCTGCCGTTGCCCTGCAGGGGGAGCTGTCTTGTCTTGTCTTTGCCTCTGTTGGGTAAGTCCGAGCGTTTGATGGCTCTGGGTTTGTATTCACTGGAATTCAGAAGAATGAGGAGTTGAAACCTATCGAATAGTGAAAGGCCTTGATAGAGTGGATGTGGAGAGAATATTTCTTATGGTGGGAGTGCCTTAGTCCAGAGGACACAGCCTCAGAGTAGAGTCATTTTAGAATGGAGATGAGGAGGAATTGCTTTCGGCAGAGAGTATCGAATCTGCAGAATTTGTTGCCACTGGCAGCTGTGAAGGCTAAGTCTTTACGTATTTTTAAGACAGAAATTGATAGACCTTGATTGGTCAGGGCATGAAGGGATACGGGGGGTGGGGGGAATGGGGGGAAAGCAGGAGATTGGGGCTGATAGGAAAATTCAATCAGCAGTGATGAAATACTGTAGTGGAGGTGACTTGGTGGGCCAAATGGCCTAATTCTGCTCCTATATTTTATGGACTTCTAGTCTTAAAAGCCTCCAATGTATTTGCCTCTACCAGGCAGCGCATTCAAGGTATCCACCACTCTCTGAATAAAAAACTTACCCCTCACATTCACTTTGAACCTACACCTTCTCAGCTTCAATGCATGCTCTCTGTTATTAGACATTTCAACCCTGGGAAAAAGATACTGCAGCAATATCACAGACACATCACATTAGATACGTGGCATTTACAAAGAAAACATAAATTATCAAAATTATACGGGGAAAGAACACATTAGAACAAATAAACAAAGTGCTTTGTAGTACAAAATATGAGAAGATGGCATGGTCTGGGTGGTGGGGATCTTCAATGAGAAATGATGCTTTCTTGAAGCAGTGGTTTGGGGGGAATGGCGGGATGTGCCCATAATGTGTTGGGTTGAATCCACTATTTTTACAGATTCTTATCAACCTGTGCACTGGAATAAGGCTATTCTGTAGAGAACATGGCCATTTATTTTATTGTACTAGAGCTTCTTTGAAGTATAGTAGTTTGCGGGCGGCGGAGTGAGCCGGGAGCAGAGTGAAAGCTTAAGGGCTTCAGCTCAATGGGCTTAGGCGGAAACGGGCGAGGCAAGGAAGGTTTGGTATTCATTTTTTGTTGTTATTTGAGGAGAGAGGCAGTATGAGTGTGAGGGCAGTTTATTGTTCTCGGTGCCGGATGTGGGAGGCCCTGGAGTCTCCAAGCCTCCTGGACGTCCACATCTGCGCCAGGTGCGTCGAGATGCAGCTCCTAAGGGACCGCGTTAGGGAACTGGAGCTGCAGCTCGATGACCTTCGTCTGGTCAGGAAGAGTGAGGAGTTGATAGAGAGGAGTTACAGGCAGGTGGCCACACCGGGGCCACGGGAGGCAGACAAGTGGGTCATGGTTAGGAGGGTGAATGGGAAGAGTCAGGTAATAGAGAGTACCCTGGTGGCTGTGCCCCTTGACAATAGGTACTCCTGTTTGAGTACTGTTGGCGGGGGGACAACTTACCCAGGGGAAGCGACAGTGGCCGTGCCTCCGGCACAGAGTCTGGCCCTGTAGCTCAGAAGGGTAAGGAAAGGAAGAGGAGGCCAGTTGTAATAGGGGACTCGATAGTAGGGGGGTCAGATAGGCGATTCTGTGGACACAGTCCAGAGACCCGGATGGTAGTTTGCCTCCCTGATGCTGGGTTCCGGGATATTTCTGATTGTGTCCAAGATATCCTGAAGTGGGAGGGTGAGAAGCCAGAGGTCGTGGTACATATAGGTACCAATGACATAGGTAGAAAAAGGGAAGAGGTCCTGAAAGGAGAATATAGGGAGTTAGGAAGGGAGTTGAGAAAAAGGACCGCAAAGATAGTAATCTCGGGATTACTGCCTGTGCCATGCGACAGTGAGAGTAGGAATGCAATGAGGTGGAGGATAAATGTGTGGCTGAGGGATTGGAACAGGGGGCAGGGATTCAAGTTTTTGGATCATTGGGACCTCTTTTGGCGCAGGTGTGACCTGTACTAAAAGGACGGGTTACATTTGAATCCTTGGGGGACCAATATCCTGGCGGGGAGATTTGCGAGGACAATTGTTCATCCCAGTTTGGCAAAAGAATAAATCAAGGAAGGTAGTGCACCCGTGGCTAACAAGGGAAATTAGGGATAGTATCAATTCCAAAGAAGAAGCATACAAATTAGCCAGAAAAAGTGGCTCACCTGAGGACTGGGAGAAATTCAGAGCTCAGCAGAGGAGGACAAAGGGCTTAATTAGGAAGGGGAAAAAAGATAATGAGAGAAAACTGGCAGGGAACATAAAAACTGACTGTAAAAGCTTTTATAGATATAAGAAAAGAAAAAGATTGGTTAAGACAAATGTAGGTCCCCAACAGACAGAAAAAGGTGAATTGATTATGGGAAGCAAGGACATGGCAGACCAATTGAATAACTACATTGGTTCTGTCTTCACTAAGGAGAACATAAATAATCTTCCGGAAATAGTAAGGGACAGTGGGTCCAGTGAGATGGAAGAACTGAGGGAAATACATGTTAGAAGGGAAGTGGCGTTAGGTAAATTGAAGGGATTAAAGGCAGATAAATCCCCAGGGTCAGATGATCTGCATCCCAGAGTGTAGGGCAGTAGCCCAAGAAATAGTGGATGCATTAGTGATAATTTTTCAAAACTCTTTAGATTCTGGACTAGTTCCTGAGGATTGGAGGGTGGCTAATGTAACCCCATTTTTTAAAAAAGGAGGAAGAGAGAAACCGGGGAATTATAGACTGGTTATAGACTGGATGCTGTAGGGGAGAACCAGTGGATGTGGTATATTTGGATTTTCAAAAGGCTTTTGACAAGGTCCCACACAAGAGATTACTGTGCAAACTTAAAGCACACGGTATTGGGGGTAAGGTGTTGATGCGGTGTGACGAGAATACACATAAAATTAAGATGTTTGCTGGCCTGGGTTAGCATCAGTGACATCAGCAAGTGGTCTGCCACCTGCCCTCAGGGGAAGGAGAGATAAGGAACAATGGAGCAGCGTCTGGAGATGTGTAATGAAGGGACGGGGGAGAGAGAGCTGTCTGGAGCGGCTCCCCACTTTGAACCTTGAACTGTTTGAAGTGATGGACAGGCGATGCCCCAGCAGGGGGATAAAAAGGGACCGGTTCGCTAAGGCAGCACACACGACACCCGAGGTAACGAGACCCTGGAAGTGGTACGCCTCTCCCGAGTCGGTGAGAAGTATCAGACAATGCCCGGAGTGGAAAGGTACGATCAGCGGGAACCCGGTGTGTGTCCGCCCTTGCCTGGGTGCCGGGTTCACTGCAGAGGATCGACCGCATCTGGAGGAGGGGTCACAGTCGGTGACCTCAGGTGACATCACCAAGGACCCGCCCAAAAGCTGTTTGTGAGCCATCTCGCCGGTCTGTGACTGAAGCTGTGTCTGAATGATCAGTTGTTCCTGTTCTCTCTCTCTCTCTCCCCCCACGTTGTCCATCGCCATGGCAACGATTACTGCGAACTGAACTACTAAACTGGACTGAACTTTGAGTCACTTTTAAATTTGGTCATTTACCCCTAGACAACGATAGAGCTTGATTGTTGCTGTTATCTTAATTCTATGCACATGTGTGTTTATCATCGCTGAACTGTTGCATTTATTATCCTTTCGATTACTGTGTTGCTTGTTTCTTTAATAAAACTTTCTTAGTTCTAGTACTCCAGACTCCAACTGAGTGATCCATTTCTGCTGGTTTGGCAACCCAGTTACGGGGTACGTAACAGCGGATAGAGAATTGGTTGGCAGACAGGAAGCAAAGAGTGGGAATAAACGGAACCTTTTTAGAATGGCAGGCAGTGACTAGTGGGGTACCGCAAGGCTCAGTGCTGGGACCCCCGTTGTTTACCATATATATTGATGACTTGGATGAGGGAATTAAATGCAATATCTCCAAGTTTGCGGATGACACGAAGCTGGGTGGCAGTGTTAGCTGTGAGGAGGATGCTGAGAGGGTGCAGGGTGACTTGGATAGGTTAGGTGAGTGGGCAAGTTCATGGCAGATGCAATTTAATGTGGATAAATGTGAGGTTATCCACTTTGGTGGCAAAAACAGGAAAACAGATTATTATCTGAATGGTGGCTGATTAGGAAAAGGGAAGGTGCAACGAGACCTGGGTGTCATTATACACCAGTCATTGAAAGTGGGCATGTAGGTACAGCAGGCAGTGAAAAAGGTGAATAGTATGCTGGCAGTCATAGCAAGAGGATTCGAATACAGGAGCAGGGAGGTACTACTGCAGTTGTACAAGGCCTTGGTGAGACCACACCTGGAGTATTGTGTGCAGTTTTGGTCCCCTAATCTGAGGAAAGACATCCTTGCCATAGAGGGAGTACAAAGAAGGTTCACCAGATTGATTCCTGGGATGGCAAGACTTTCATATGATGAAAGACTGGATCGACTTGGCTTATACTCATTGGAATTTAGAAGATTGAGGGGGGATCTTATTGAAAAGTATAAAATCCAAAAGGGATTGGACAGACTGGATGCAGGAAGATTGTTCCCGATGTTGGGGAAGTCCAGAACGAGGGGTCACAGTCTGAGGATAAAGGGGAAGCCTTTTAGGACCGAGATGAGGAAAAACTTCTTCACACAGGGAGTGGTGAATCTGTGGAATTCTCTGCCACAGGAAACAGTTGAGGCCAGTTCATTGGCTATATTTAAGAGGGAGTTAGATATGGCCCTTGTGACTGAAGGGATCAGGGGGTATGGAGGGAAGGCTGGTACAGGGTTCTGAGTTGGATGATCAGCCATGATTATACTGAATGGCGGTGCAGGCTCGAAGGGCCGAATAGCCTACTCCTGCACCTATTTTCTATGTTTCTATGTATCCAATGAGTCCCATTAACTTACTCTTCATCTGTTGCCCACAATCTCTCCTCAACCATTGTTTGCTAGGATTGAAAGCAAAACATTGGCTGAGGCTGCAAATATCAAATAAAAACAGAAAATGTTGGATTGAGTGTAAAGACAGAAAGTGAGTTAACATTCTTGTCCAACAATTTATCGCCAGTCACGTGTTAATCAATCAGTTACAGAAATCAATAATCACTTGTTGTTTATTTTGGATTTATAGGAGATTAGCAAGCCAATTTGTAAGAGGACAAAGAAAAACTTGAAGGTTTAATAAAGCTATGATAAACAGAAAAAAAAGCAGACAGCCCAGAAAAAGGTAAGTAAAGCAAGTTTTCAGTTACAAAGTATATTGATATTCCAGTTTATCATTTGTGGAATATACTCAAGTATTCTTTATTTTGAGAAGCCTAAATCTCATGGATTTAAGGAGTTTCGCAATTTTAAAAGGCTATGATTTAAAACATGTTAAAAATACACGGAGGAATGAACCATTCAATATATTTTATGACGTATGTTGGATTTAAGTGTGTTATTTTTGAAGAGCATTCTCTTTGGCGTTGTAGACAAATATGAGGTGCAAGCTGAACCAAAATCATTCTGCAAAGAGCAATGAGATTATTCTGGAATATGCAAGATGGAAGGCTGTCAGTTGGCCAAACAAATCTGTACTCTGTTTGCCCTCCTCATTGTAAGTAGCTTCTATCTATTCCTGTATGATTATCTCACTTTCCTTCAGGCAGATATTTAACCTATTCTTACATGTTGACATGGGAAGATAATTTGCAACAGTGATAATGGTGAGGCTGTCAGTACTTGCTGACAACAACCTCTGACAGCTGCAGTAAACTGAGAAAATCTGGAATTAGTTCCTGGAGCTACATTGGGGGTGGGGGCTAGATGGATTATAGAGAGCATTGGGCCATCTGGTGGGGTTGGGAGTTGTAATTGTACAGACCATGGTTCCTGGAGCTACATTGGGGGTGGGGGTTAGGTGGTGTGTGGAGAGCATTGGGCCGTCTGGTAGGGTTACGGTTTGTAATCGTATAGAGCATGGTGATGTAGTGGTGATCATCAAGATAATCAATCCCAGAGCCAAGGCAAAAAATCTATTCAACCAGCTGTAAAGTCATAGAGTCATTGAAAGTCAAAGTCAAGTTTATTGTCACATACACTTGTATATTTATAGAAACATAGAAAACCTGCAGAACAATACAGGCCTTTCAGCCCACAATGCTGTGTCGAACATTTACTTACTTTAGAAATTACCTAAGGTTATCCATAGCCCTCTATTTTACTAAGCTCCATGTACCTATCCAGGAGTCTCTTAAAAGTCTCCATAGTATCCGCCTCCACCACTGTCTCCAGCAGCCCATTCCACGCACTCACCACTCTCTATATAAAAAAACTTACCCCTGATATCTCCTCTGTACCTACTTCCAAGTACCTTAAAACTGTGCCCTCTTGTGCCTCTCAGATTATCAGCTCCCAATTGCCCACCATTGAGAACATCTACCATAAACGCTGCCTGGGCAGGGCAAAAAGCATTATCAAGGATGCATCTCACCCTAACCATGGACTTTTTACTCTCCTCCCATCCAGTAGGCACTACAGGAGCCTCTGCTCCCACACCAGCAGGCACAGGAAGAGCTACTTCCCTGAGACTGTGACCTCACATCACAGCACTAAGCAGTATTGTACCTATATTGTACTGTCTTGGTACTCTTATATTTGTGTGCTGTAGCACTTACTTTTTATTTGGAGTTATTTTGTAAATAACACTATTCTTTGCATTTCTGGTTAGATGCTAATTACATTTCATTGGCATTTTATCTGTACTCAGCACAATGACAATAAAGTTGAATCTAATCTAAAATCTAATCAAATCTAATCTAGCCATTTCAGCCCTGGGAAAAAGCCCCTGACTATCCATATGATCAATCCCTGTCATCATTTTATACACAAGTGTATTGTAAATCTTAGCAACCACACACACATAGCATCAGAAATGCAACATTCACAAGAAACACATAAATTATGTAGAATTATACAAGAAAGAACACAACTAGAACCAAAAAAGGAAGTCCAGTGTAGTGCAAAGTGGTGATAGATTGTGTACGGGGTTTCTTCTTTGTTCTGTTAAATTTAAAATGGCTTCTTTGTTATGTTAATCTTTTAAACTGCCGCGTATGTGGATTAAAATGGTTTCTATGTTATGTTAAATGCTGAGAAAGTCTCTAGCTAGAAATTTGCTTGGGTTAATGCAGATAGCAGAGGTACTATTAGCCAATGGGTGGCCATGTTATTCTTTCTTGGGGTGATAATGCTGTATCATATGACTGGGAACGGGGGTTTTTGGCGGGGAGTCGGAGGGGAGACGGAGAGGACGGCGGACGTGCGGGAAGGCTCAGGTCGATCACTCCGGCTGGTCCCGAGCCGCGAGTCGATGGGGTCAGGGTGGTCCCGAAGAAATTCCTGAGCTCCAACTTGAGCACGAAGAACTTGAACTTTGATAAGTCTGGCGCCTTTTCCATTCCCTTTTTCTGTTTTGAACTTATATTAATTTCGTAGACTTAGTAATATCTATAAAGTGTATTTGGTAAAACGTACTGTATGTGCTGGCTGATGACTGATGTTTGAAACCAGTGGTACAGCAACCGACACAACCGGAAGTGTCCAGGCGGGTGCCGGACGAGATTTCCCCTAGATATATACGAGTCAATATAGCGTTACAATTGCTATACTGAGTTTGTGATTAGGCTAGTGAGGAGTAGATTCAAGATCCGAATGATAGTTAGTAATTTATTATTGTCACACTTACAGAAATACTGTAAAAAACTTGGTTTTCCATGCCATCCATGCAGTTTGTTTCATCACATTAGTGCAGGGGTCCCCAACCTTTTTTGCACTGCGGACAGGTTTAATATTGACAATATTCTTGCGGACTGGCCGACCGGGGTGGGGGGTGGGGGGGTGGTAGGGTTGCCAATGAACAAGAGTAGCAGTCAAATGCGTTGTTTACCCAAAAGACTACAATGACCATGAAGCCTTGCGCGGGCACCAATGCGCATGCGCGCCGTGACCTGCCGATTCCTCCTCCCCGCCCCAAGCAAATCCTTTTTGGCGATTCTGTTCGTGGGGGTGGGTGTTAATCACTACCGGAATATAGATGATAAGTGGGTAATACACTCAATTTTGTTTCTAAAAAGGTTTATCTAATGAATTTAATATTAAACACAGAGCGCATATTTTCCTCGCATGGATATAATGATAAGTCAATTATCAGGGGAGCTTGAAGTAAGTGTTGAACGAACTTCCAGTAGAAATGGCAGAAGTAGGTTCGATACAATCATTTACAGAAAAATAAGTATATGGACAGGAAAGGAATGGAGGGTTATGGGCTGAGTGCAGGTCGGTGGGACTAGGTGAGGGTAGTGTTCGGCACGGACTAGATGAGTAGCGTTCGGCACGGACTAGAAGGGGAGAGATGGCCTGTTTCCGTACTGTAATTGTTATATGGTTATATAGGTCACTTATAAGTCAATAGCATCATAACATTTTAAGTAATATTTGGATATTAAATGCACAGCAAATATTTTCCCCGTATGAATATATAAAATCATTGCAACACACCAATATTGCTGAATCAGTGGGAGCCCTGGGCTTGTTTCCCTGCAACAACACCGTCCTATCGAGGGGTGATGGGAGACATCAATACTTGAAGGGGGTTCCTGATGTCCAGTCTATTCCGCAGTTTAGTTTTCGTTGCATTCGTTGCAGAAAACTCCGCTTCGCAGAAAAATGTTGGAAATGGAAGCAATGTTTTCAGTGCTTTCGTGGCTATCTCAGGATATTTAGCCTTGACTTTGATCCAAAATGCCGACAGAGATGTTATGTCAAACATACTTTTCAGCCCACCATCATTTGCAAGCTCGAGGAATTGATTGCCTTCCCGCCCTGACACGGATGATGCGCGGGTCATGACCTCGCATGCGTAATGGCTGATCAGTGGCCATGACAGGGAATGAGGAAAGGTGCAGCTGACCAAATCATATCGCTTCCTCGCAGCCCGGTAGCGCATGCTCTGCGGCCCGGTACCGGTCCGCAGCCCGGTGGTTGGGGACCGCTGCATTAGTGTATTATGGTACTGCAAGGGATAAAAAACAATAACAGAATGCAAAATAAAGTGTTACAGTTACAGAGAAAGTGTAGTGCAGGCAGACATATGCCTTGATGCTTCTTAGCTGCCACAAGACCAGGGTACATGGTATATCAGGGACAACTAGAGGCTGCTGAACCCAAAGCAAGCCAAGGAATGGAGCAGCCTCCTGTGGTCTGCTGAAACTGCAGGAAGCAGGGACACTCTGCTGCCAAAGATGGGCCACGTGCTGTGTGAAGAAACAGTCCATTCTCCGCAATCTCCATTTCCCTGTCTCCCAGAAAAGTGCAGGGCAGGGCAGTCTCCAAAGAGGCAAGGGCTTTGGCCTGGAGAGACACTGCATGAGATGAAGATGAAAAGAGAAATAGGATGGGAGTTTGTAAGAAACTCACAGATGTCCAACATTACTGGGGCAAACCAAAAGGGGTTTTGAAGAATTGAATAAAAATGAGTTGCATATTCAACCCTTTAATTATTAACATATTAACGATATTTTAGTGTATATAGAATAACAGACTCAGTTAGATAGAAAACATCCGATTGGGTGTATAATTGCTTGGTATGACAACTGCTCTGCCCAAGATCACAAGGAACAGCAGAGAATTTTGAATGCAGTCCACTCTATAACGAAAACCAGCTTCCCCTCCTTTGAATGTGTCGATACTTCCTATTACCTCGGCTAAGCAACCAGCAAAGGCCCTTCCTCCCCATTCATTCTCTCTTTTCCCTACTTCCATTAGGCAGAAGATACAGACACAGACGTTTGAGAACATTGACTATTGGATTCAAGGACAGCTTCATCTCACTGTTCTCAGAGCCTTGAATGGACATATTATATGATAAAGATGAACTCATGATCTCTCAGTCTAGCTCATCATGGTCCTTGCTCATTCGTCTACTGGCTCTACACTTTCACTGTGACTGTAACACTACATTTTGTATTCTGTCATCTTTTTCATTTAGAACTACCTTGATGTACAGTACTTAGGTATGGAAAGATCTGTCTGAATATCATGCAAACAGAAGTGTTTCCTTGTATCTCAGAAAATGTGTCAATAGTAAACCAATTTCCAATTGCTATTAATGTCTCAGTGTCTAATTAAACTTTTTGCAATCAAATATTTTCACATCAGTTTGTATTTGATATTACTACTTATTTCTTATTGTTTTCTACCCGTTTCTTCCAATTTCTGATGAAGTTGGTGCTGTAACTCTATAAAATAGCAGGAAATATAACAGGGACTTATAATTGTCCTGCTAATCTGAAAATAAACAGAAAGAGGCTCAATCTGTCCAGTTGCAGTCTGAAAAACATCTGCAAGACAATGGCACAATTTCCCCAAATTATTCATGGAACAAAGAACACATCGATCAAGCATACTGATAAAATACCACTTCAGTCAACGCAATGGATTGAATGTTAGTCATAAATGAAATAAACCTCCCAAAGCTCCAGCTGACATGAATGTTACGTCTTTGCTTGAAGTAGCTGTGGAAAATGAATGAGATGATGCTTCTGAAGGGCACTGAGCAAATAATTTGCTATGCATTAAACCCCAGAGCCAAAGTATATTGAATAAGATGCTTATTTCTGTTTGTTGTAGCCAGTTAAGAGTGATTGAGCCCAGAGACCGAGCCCAGCAGCAGATCTAAAACTGCAAAGCTAACACCTCAAACTGCCAACTGTGTCCTGTTTGTTAACACCCTCTGTTCTGAGTAATAAGTTTGTGAGTTCACGACCTGTTTCAGAGATCTGAGCACTGAGATGCAGTACCAATGGAATGCAGCACCTTTGGAGGTAGGGTAGAAGCCGTTAAACTGTCCTTCAAATGAATGCCAGGAACTTGTTGACAGTAGAACGAAGAACGGACAGTCCAGATGAAGGGTCTCAGCCTGAAGCATCGACTGTACTTTTTTCCATAGATGCTGTCTGGCCTGCTGAGTTCCTCCAGCATTTTGTGAGTGTTGCTTAGTACAGATGAAAGGTCATGATTTGGAACATCACCTGTCCATTTCCCTCTGTAGGTGTTGCCTGACCTATTGAGTTCCTCCGGTGTTTTGTGTGCTGCACCAGATTCCAACATCTACAGTCTCTTGTGTCTCCATCTGGCTCTTTCCTTGTAACTGTACCAATTATGCTCCTCAGATAAATTATCACCTCATTACTTAATTGCTGAATGCAAATTTGCTGCTGGTTTCCTGTATTGTAAACATAATTAAACCTCAAACTGACAGAGTGAATACCTAAGGTCATAAATTGAGTGTTGCTCTCCATCTCTCTCAGTCTCTTTCTGAAATCTAAATTACACTTAATAACAGGGCAGAGGTAAAACGAAAAAAAAGGGAGGATAGTTGTATGAGCCTAACATAATATTAATGTCCTTCTCAATTTAGGGAGCATCTGTATCCTGACAGTTAGCACTCCCATCGGAAACAGAGGGGAAGCAAGTCTGGGCTGATCTTAATTATCACCATTTCCGTTTTTACTTATCTTTAAGTTAAAGGACGGCTGTACTTCTAAGAGAGTATTGAGTTCTGTTCAGCTGTAAACCAGCTTTTTACGGGATCGTGAAACAAGACTAAGTTCCCAGTATGTACAAGCAATAGGTCTAAGGTGGCATTCTGGGTGGGCACTGTATGTCAAAGCGATGTTGTGGAGTGGTGGGGGGGGGGGTGGTATGGAGTGTAACTTCCCATTATTTTGAGCCTTGTAATCTTCACTTTTCATCTGTAAAAAGGGCACTCTGCAAGGAAACTTCTTGGGCTCTCTGTTCTAATACCGTCCAACTGGGCTTCTGTAAACAATTTCATAATTAGATTTTGCAGATGGCTGCAGTGTGCAAAATAGTATTCAGACTTGTGGCAATAAATCAGGGAGCATCCAGTCAATTTTTGGGAATATTCACCGGTATTCCAGCAGGCCCAGCTGCAAGTGGAAGTCTTTGCTTTCTTCAATGGCTAGCTACAGCTGATGGTCTTGGAACTTCCTCAGAAATTCTCTGATCAAAAATAGCTCAGGAGAAATGGATGTTTTCCTGGGATTTTGCCTATCTCCCACCAAAGATGCAAATGGAAAGAGAAAATCTCTTCAGACATGCACAGCCATCTTTTATTCTCTGCTGCTAGTCGCTATGAAAAGGAGAGGTAATGTTCTGCATTACGTTTTAACAATTTCCTTTGATAGACCTTGAGGGCTGAGGCATCCCTTCCTTTGCTATACTTTCTCATTGTTTTGTTCCAACCCTTCCCATCCACAGCTTCCGCCCTTTCATCTCCTCATCCATAGGTCCTTCCCCCCATGGCTGGGCAGAACTGGCTTCCCTCTCCTTTCCCAACATGGCTACATGATTCTGCCTCACTCTCTTTCTAAATTACACATCTCATCACCCGGAATTTTCATCCCTTGGGAGCAAGGGATGCTCTTGCATTAGTGCATCTTCCTCCAATTCCAGGCAAAGCTGTCATAACTCTTGGCTTCCCTTCTAAATCAGAATCTCCCACCCCCTCATTTCTGCTATTAACAGATCATCATCCTCTTCAAGTTCAGGCTCCTCCCTGCGTCTATGATCTACTCCACCAGGCTCCTCTGTATTCAGCTCTCCAAGAATTCTCTTTTCCCTACCACCCAGTCCTCCATCCCAATCCCTGTTCTCACTGCCAACCCTCCCCTAATCCTTATCCCCTCTCTTAGCCTTTCCTCCCAATCCCTGTCCTCATTCCCAGACCACTGTCCCAACCCCTGTTCTCTCTCTCACTCCTCCCTCGGGAACTCTGTCTTCTCTCAGCTTTTCCTTTCAATTCCTATTCTCACTCTCAGCCCTTTTTTTCAGTCCTACTCCTCACCCCTTCCCTTCCTCCCAAACCCAGTTCTCACTCTTTCGCTCCCACATTTTCTCCCTTCCCCTCTACTCACCCTAACCCTGTCTCATTCCTACCTGTGCCTGTTCTCACTTCCCACCCTCCTTCTCAATCCCTGTCCCCAACTTTCCTCCCTCCTGAGCACTGTCTTAATTCCCAGCCCTCCCTGCTGATCCCCATCCTCATCATGAGTCAGCCATGCCAAGAAACATTATTGTTTTAAAGATCTGTAACTGTCTATGCTCCAGTGGAACTTCCTCACAGTCTCCTGTCCCTCTCCCCTTACACTTCCAGCTCCTCTTCAACACCAGTGAGCTAGGACGTCTGCCCTGCATAGCTGTGCTAAAGCAGGTTGACCTGGGACTGACTCTGTTTAAGCCAGTACCTCTGGCACCCTATTGTCTAGTGCCCCTTCTCATCCCATGGTGTGCCATTTCTTTGAATGCATACTACTTGGTTTCGTTTGCAAGTCATACTGATACTCCCGCCAACAGAGCAATACCCTACACAGCTATGTAAATGACACTGGTACTATACCACAGAGTGTAGACTACCACTGAAGCTTATTCCGTTTGGAATTATAGAGTTATCATCAGAGTCATAGAGCGTGGAGACAGGTCCATGCTGACTATTCATCAACAATTCCTACTAACTCAATTTATTCTCTTTAGAGGGCAGATGATTAAGGTGAGAGGGTGAAAGCTTAATGACACAGGTGAGGCAGTTTTTTTACACGGAGAATGGTAGGTACATGGAATTCACTGCCAGGGTAAGTAATAGAAACAGATACAATTGCACATGATCAAAAGAGAAATGTGCACACTTCACACAGACAGAGCCAAGATGAGGATTGAACTCAGCTGAGGCAGCAGCTCCACCAGCGGCTGTCCTGTCTACCGATGAGCTGCCAGAAGTGAATCCTCAGCAAGTGAGAAAGCAAACCCTATAGTTCACTGATGCTGATCTCAACACCCTGCACACAGATGGAGGGTTGGTCTCCACACCAAGGGTGCCAGAGGGCAGCCCATGATGTGAGGAGAAGGCAAGGAGCAGGGGAGCAGGGCAGTAATTACAGCCATGAAAATCAAAAATGCTATCAATACTGCAAGTTTGAAACATTCAATTCTGGTGGAGAGTCTTCAGCTTGAAACGTTAACTCTGCTTCTCTTTCCACAGTTGCTGCCTGACCTGCAGAGTGTCCAGTATTTTCTGACATTATTAGTATTGGTATTGATTTATTGTTGTCTCATGTACCAAGATACAGAGAAAAGCTTGGGTTTGTATGCTATCTAGACAGATCATGCCATACATGAAGTGTCGTTGAGCCTTCTCAAACATTAGTATCTTCTTCCCAATATAAGAGGGGTGAAGAGAGAATGGGCCAGGTGGGAGGGGTCTCTGACTGGGTTGGCTGCTTTCCCAAGACAACAGGAAAGGTAGATGAAATCAATGAAGAGATTGGTTTGTGTAAAGGACTGGGCTGTGTTCACAATTCTTATAATTTCTTGCTGTCTTGGGCAGAGAAGCTGTGATATATCTGGATAGGATGCTTTCTTTGATTCATCTTAAAAATTGGCTCCAAGATGATGCTGAGCTATGATTTCCATTGAGACACAGATTTCACTGCTTTTTAATTGTTCAATTGTTTACTTTTTAGCATCATAAGGATGTTTTTGGGGACAGAGTTAGGGGTCAGGTTAGGGGTTTAGGGACAGGATGAGGGAGAGAGGACTCTGCTCCACATTTGAAGGCCAGTGATGCAGTGGATATGGGAAGTCCCTGGTCAGATGTTGGACATCAGACAAGCAGAGAGAGGATGAGGACTCTGCAGGTCTGGAGATCGTGTTCCATGCGGAGAGGAAGAAAGAGTTCGGATAACTCCCTTGGTTTGCAAATCATTGAGACTGAGCTTTTAGGTCTAGTGTTCAGAGTCCCATCATCAGTAAGTCCGGAGTTCAAGGCCTAGTATTCAGTGATTGGCATGTCCTGGGATAGATGCCGAGGATTGAGGTTGAATTGGAAGTCCAGTAATTGAGGCCCATTAGCTGGAGCCAAGTCTGTAATTCTCTCTGAATCCACTAGGGAAGTTGAAGCTACCTTCTGTGTCTGCTGGAGGCAGGAGGCTGAATGCATGTCCAGAAGTTAAAGGGATGTATGTGTGGGTGGGGGGGGGGGGAGAAATGGGGCTTGTATTTGCTGTTGCTTTTCTCTGTGTTCTGCTGAGCATTGTGGGCTGGCTATGTTGGCGGTGGAATGTATGTTGACACTTGTGGGCTGCATCCAGCTCACCCTCGGGTGTGTTGGTTGTTAATACAGTTGACACACTTCACTCTATGTTTCGATGGTGATATCTGTACTGAGAAACAGCCTGCAATCTGTGCAGGATCCAGAGTTATAATGGGTGAAGTTATGGATAAAACTCATCTTCACTGTCTTATTGAGTTCTCCTCTATGTACAGTCCACTATGCCTGTATCTACTAGCTGCTTCTCTTAACAGCATCTTCCCTCACCATTGCTTTTGTCTTTATTGAAATGAATGAAAAATGACCCGTTTCCTTCCAAATCCCACCTTCAAGGAAGAATACAAGCACACTGATTCATAAGGACATTCAGTCTTTTGTGTCATTTCCAGCATTCAATAAGAACGAAGCCAATTGATACCATTCTACTTTCCTGCATTAGCTTCATTTATCTTTATTCATTGACTATTTAAAAAAGATATCAGCCTATCTTGCATGAACTCAGTGACTGAGTTTTTGCAGCCTTCCTGGCAGTTCCTCACACTATTTAATACCTGGTAGTGTATGGTTTATGGAGTCCACGGCTGGACCTGGATGCAGACAGGATTGAGGATGTGGGTGTGCCAACTATCTGTAAGGAAAGGTCATGCACTCTTTGTGCTCTGGAGGACATTTGGTTATTATAATTGAGCAGTCAACTGGACAGAGTTGGCACCAGTTCATATTGATGTTCCTGGTGTTTTGCCTGCTTTCTGGAGAGCCTGTGAAAGAATTTATTAAAAAAAAACTTATACTATATAAACCCATTGTTCCTTTTTATCCTGAAGCACTTATTCACAGATGGTTAACTCTCATTATTTTGTAATAGTAGTTTCCTTACATAGTGCTTTAATAATTGGTCTGGGAAACTTCAACTTTGGCTTCTTAAGCTTCTATAAAACTTAAGATATGGGTCAATACGGATGCTACCTGTTGTAATATATATATCTTCAACTTCTTTTACAATTTTCTTCTCTCATTTTTGATTTCTTGAATTGTACATTGCCTGAATAAGCTTCAGAAAATGCTTTGTATTAGCTCTGCTCTCAAAATGGTGATCTCTTAATGAATTTCCCTGGAGTTGATTCATTGAAAATCCTTAATCAGGCAGAAGAGGAGGAAGGAAGTCCTTATTGGCTGCTTTGTGTGGTGTCTCAGTATGAGAACCTGGTTCACATACAGCAATTACTTAGCCCATTTAATCAATGAATTGCAATCTGTACTACCCTAAATTAATTCTTTTGTTATGGTATGTATAGCATGAGAATGCTATGACCCATGAAGAGCTCTGCCTTCTTTTCTTTCTTTTGCTTGAATGAACTTTAGTTGGCCATCCATAATAAGGTAATAAGCCAGGTATGGGATATAGATAACATCTCTTTCAGCCAGTTAACTAATTGTCAAGTGGACTTTGATCAAGGCTTTTTTTTCCTTTTTCCTCTTTTTTTCCTTTTGCCTACTAAGTACACTCAATGATCATTTGCAACCATTGAAAGGTAATACACATCTGTCAGCATTTAGCTAACCAGTTAATGTTGTTGGTGATGTATGTGGAATATTGGGTGGTGGGCACAAAGAATGTAGCACTGTACAGTTCAGGGACAGGCCCTTTGACCCAGGATGTCTGAGCCAAGTAAAATGCCAAGTTAAACTAATCTCTTCTGGCAATATTGTGTTGAACCAGCTAAAAAGTAAATCAAAAACACACAAAAACTAATCCTTCCTACCTACACTATGTCCATATTCTTCCAGCTTCCTCAAATCCATGTACCTATCAAAACGTCTCTTAAAAGCTTCTAATGTGTTTGCCTCTATCACCATACCAGGCGGCACATTCCAAGCATCCATCACTCCCTGAGTAAAAAACTTACCCTTAACACCCCCTCTCACCTTCAATACATGCCCTCTGGTCTTAGACATTTGTGCCCTGGGTAAATAATCGAGTTCACCTCGAAATTTGAGAGGAAAAAAATAAAATCCAATGTGTCAGTACTTCAGTGGAATAAAGGAAATTACATTGGCATGAGAGGGGAACTGGCCGAAGTTGACTGGAAAGGGACATTTGCAGAAAGGACAGCAGAGAGGCAATGGCTGGATTTTCTGTGAAAAATGAGGGAAGTGAAAGACAGATATATTCCAAACAAGAAGAAATTTTCAAAGGGAAGAAGGACACTACCTTGGCTGCCAAGTGAAGTCAGGGCCAAAGTAAAAGCAAAAGAGAGGGCATACAAGGAAGCCAGAGCTAGTGGGAAGATAGAGGATTGGGAAGCTTTTAAAAACTTGCAGAAGGAAACTAAGAAAGTCATTTGGAAGGAAAAGATGAATTATGAGAGAAAGCTGGCAACTAATATTAAAGAAGATACTAAAAGCTTTTTTAAGTATATAACGGATGAAGGAGAGTTGAGGGTAGATATAGAACAATTACAAAATGACGCTGGAGATATCGTAATGGGAGATGCAGAGATGGCAGAGGAACTGATTGCATATTTTTCATCATTCTCCACAGTGGAAGATGTCTGCAGTACACCAGACATTCAAGAGTGTCAGAGAACAGAAGTTTGTGCAGTAAAAATTATGACCGAGAAGGTGCTCAGGGAGCTTAATGGTCTAAGGGTGGATAAATCTTCTGGACCTGATGGAATGCACCCTCGGGTTCTGAAGGAAGTAGC
This sequence comes from Mobula hypostoma, assembly GCF_963921235.1. NCBI lineage: Eukaryota > Metazoa > Chordata > Chondrichthyes > Myliobatiformes > Myliobatidae > Mobula > Mobula hypostoma. The sequence continues at coordinate 58,525,008 of NC_086113.1, forward strand.
TGGAGAGATTGCAGAGGCATTAACGATGATCTTTCAAGAATCGATAGTTTCTGGCATTGTACCAGATAACTGGAAAATTGCAAATGTTACTCCACTATTTATGAAGGGTGGAAGGCAGCAGAAAGGAAACTATAGACCTGTTGCCTGACATCAGTAGCTGGGGAGTTAGAAACGTAGAAAACATAAAAAACCTATGTTACCATACATGCCCTTCAGCCCACAAAGCTGTGCTGACCATGTCCTTACCTTAGAAATTACCTAGGGTTACCCATAGCCCTCTATTTTTCTAAACTCCATGTACCTATCCAGGAGTCTCTTAAAAGACCCTATCATATCTGCCTCCACCACTGTCACCAGCAGCCCATTCCACGCACTCACCACTCTCTGCATAAAAACAAGCACCTTAAAACTGTGCCCTCTCATGCTAGCCATTTCAGCCCTGGGAAAAAGCCTCTGATTATCCACACGATCAATGCCTCTCATCATCTTATACATGTCTATCAGGTCACCTCTCATCCTCTGTAGCTCCAAGGAGAAAAGGCCAAATTCACTCAACCTATTCTTATAAGACATGCTCCCCGATCCAGGCAACATTCTTGTAAATCTCCTCTGCACCCTTTCTATGGTTTTCACGTCCTTCCTGTAGTGAGGCAACCAGAACTGAGCACATTACTCCAAGTGGGGTCTGACCATGGTCCTATATAGCTGAATGCAATGTTGGCATTCATTTCTAGAGGAATAGAACATAAGAGCAGGGATGTGATGTTGAGGCTCAATAAGGCACTCATGAGACCACACTTGGAGTATTGTGTGCAGTTTTGGGCTCCTCATTTTAGAAAGGATATACTGACATTGTTCTGCAACGCAGCCCAAGTCCAACCTCTTGCCACACATCACGTCACTCAGGCTCCAGAACCTTGATCTTGCAATCTCAATTCTTTGTCTAATTTCTGTATCACATTTCCCATCCTCTGTGACCATCTGTCCCAAGTAGACAAACTTCTTGACTTGCTCTGTGCCTACGCCATTAATTTTGATACTGATTTTGGGGACTTCTTTCTTCCGTGATACTTCCATCATCTTCGTCTTTGCAGCATTTAATTTCATTCCAAATCGTTCTCCTTCAGCATTTATCTTAGAATTTGGAAATGCTACGTCTGGAGCAGTCTGTTGTATGGAGTCGAATTGTGGACCTTATGCAAGGAAGCACAACGACGACTGGAGGCATTTGAAATGTGGTGTTTAAGGAGAATGCAGAAGATTAGATGGGTGATGAAGGTCAGTAATATGGAAGTGTTGAAGAGAGCGAGGAGAGAAAAGGAGTTGCTGAAGAATGTGCAGAAAAGGAAGCTGGAATATGCCGGGCACTTGTTAAGAGGTGGTGGACTGCAGAAATTGTTATTGGAAGGGATGATAGAAGGAAAGAGGGAAAGAGGAAGGCAATGGACTGGGTTGAGTTATGCTGAGGCCAGAAAAAGAGCACAAGATCGAAGAAGATGGAGGTGCCTAGCTGCCAACACCGGATTCGGGACGGCACCCACTGACTGACTGACTACTACTGACATTGAAGAGGGTTCAGAGAAGATTCACAAGGATGATTCCAGGAATGAAAGGGTTACTGTATGAGGAACGTCTGGCAGCTCTGGGACTGTATTCCCTGGAGTTCAGGAGAATGAGGGGGGATCTCATAGAAACATTCCGAATGTTAAGAGGCCTGAACAGATTAGATATGCAAAGTTATTTCCCCTGGTAGGATGGTAGGGGATTCTAGGACAAGAGGGCACGACTTCAGAATTGAAGGACGTCCATTTAGAACTGAGATGCGGAGAGATTACTTTAGTAAATCTATGGAATTTGTTGCCATGAGATGCTGTGGAGGCCAAGTCATTGGGTGTATTTAAGGTAAAGATAGATAAGTTCTTGATTAGCCAGGGCATCAAAGGATATAGGGTGAATGTAGGGGAGTGGGAATGACTGGAAGAGTTGGATCAGCCGCTCATGATTGAATGGCGGAGCAAACTTGATGGGTCGAGTGGCCTACTTCTGTTCCTATATCTTATGGTCTAAGATGCTCCCTGTCTACTCTATCTATGCTTCTCAAAATCTTATAAACCTCAATCAGATCTCCCCTCAGCCTCTTTCGCTCTAGAGAAAACAACCCTCCTTTTTCCAGTCTCTCATGATAGCACATGCCCTCGAAACCAGGCAGCGTCCTGGTAAACCTCTTCTGCGCCCTCTCCAAAGCCTCAGTATCCTTCCTATAGTGGGGCAATCTGCTTCCCCCATACTCCTGGCAGCAAGTTTCAGGCACCCACCTCTCTTGGTTTATAAAACTTCCCCCCTCTTCAACTTAAACTATGCCCTCTATTATCACATGCCATCCTGTGACTAGTGGTGTGGCACAGGGATCAGTCCTGTGACTAGTGGTGTGCCACAGGGATCAGTGCTGGGTCCATTGTTATTTGTCATCTATATCAATGATCTGGATGATTGGATCAGCAAATTTGCTGATGATACAAAGATTGGAGGTGTAGTAGACAGTGAGGAAGGTTTTCAGAGCCTGCAGAGGGACTTGGACCAGCTGGAAAAATGGGCTGAAAAATGGCAGATGGAATTTAATATAGACAAGTGTGAGGTATTGCATGTTGGAAGGACAAACCAAGGTAGAACATACAGGGTTAATGGTAAGGCACTGAGGAGTGCAGTAGAACAGAGGGATCTGGGAATACAGATACAAAATTCCCTAAAAGTGGCATCACAGGTAGATAGGGTCGTAAAGAGAGCTTTTGGTACATTGGCCTTTATTAATCAAAGTATTGAGTATAAGAACTGGAATGTTATGATGAGGTTGTATAAGGCATTGGTGAGGCCGAATCTGCAGTATTGTGTTCAGTTTTGGTCACCAAATTACAGGAAGGATATAAGTAAGGTTGAAAGAGTGCAGAGAAGGTTTACAAGGATGTTGCCGGGACTTGAGAAACTCAGTTACAGAGAAAGGTTGAATAGGTTAGGACTTTATTCCCTGGAGCATAGAAGAATGAGGGGAGATTTGATAGAGGTATATAAAATTACGATGGGTATAGATAGAGTGAATGCAAGCAGGCTTTTTCCACTGAGGCAAGGGGAGAAAAAAACCAGAGGACATGGGTTAAGGGTGAGGGGGGAAAAGTTTAAAGGGAACATTAGGGGGGGCTTCTTTACACAGAGAGTGGTGGGAGTATGGAATGAGCTGCCAGATGAGGTGGTAAATGCGGGTTCTTTTTTAACATTTAAGAATAAATCGGACAGATACATGGATGGGAGGTGTATGGAGGGATATGGTCCGTGTGCAGGTCAGTGGGACTAGGCAGAAAATGGTTCGGCACAGCCAAGAAGGGCCAAAAGGCCTGTTTCTGTGCTGTAGTTTTCTATGGTTTCTATTACTCAATACTTATATCCTAGGAAAAAGATTCTGACAGTCTACCTCATCTATGACTCAAATGATTTGATATGCATCAATGGGACCTCTCCTCAGCCTCTGATGCTGATATTTGACAAACCTGTCTTTATAGCTAAAAACCTCTAATCCAGGCAACATCCAAGTAATCCTCTTTTGTGCCCTCTCCAAAAATCTCCATACATTTGTGGATGTAATACTCCAAATGTAGTTGAATCAAAATTTTATACAACTGCATCATGACTTCCTGACTCCTATACCCTATATTCAGTGATGAAGGCAAATGGACCACGTGTCTTCTTTACTGCTCTATCCACTTCTCATTGCCTCTTTCAGCGAGGTACGGACAAGAACCCCATGATTGCTCTGTACATTACTGTTGTTAAAGGTCTTACTATTAATTTATAGTCTTCCCTTACATTTTACACCTCGAAGTACAACACCTCACACTTGCACAAATTAACTCCATCTGACAAAAAAGAGATGGATAGAGCTGTCAAAGATAGTGGAATCAAAGGTTATGGGGAAAAGGCAGGAATTGGATATTGATTGTGGATGATCAGCCATGATCACAGTGAATGGCGGTGCTGGCTCAAAGGGCCAAATGGCCTACTCCTGCACCTATTGTCTATTGTCTATTGACACTTCTCTGCCCATATCTTCATCTGATCAATGTTTTCCTGTATCCTTGGATGATCTTCTTCACTGTCCACAGCTCCACCAGTTTCTGTGTCATTTGCAAACTTATTAATCAAACCATCTGCATTTTCATCCAAGCCATTTACAAACGTTTGTACATTATTGTACAAAAGTACACATAGATATACAGTAGCTAGAGTGCTGAAGACTTTTATGTGGTAATGTATTAATTTTATGTATTTTACTGTACTGCTGCCACTGCAAAATAACAAATTTTATGACACATATAAGTGAAGATAAACCTGTTTCTGATACGGGTTTCTATTGTGAACAAAGTGGGAAGGGGCAGGGAGAGGAGAATCGTGGTTGGGAAAAGGGGAAGCGAGGGGGGAGGGAGTGGGAAACACCAGAGAGACATACTGTAATGATCAATAACCAATCGTTTGGAATCAAATGACCTTGCCTGGTGTGTCTGCACCTGCGCTATCCCCACTTCCCACCCCCACCCCGCACTGTGGGACTCCTTCTCTGCCACCTGTACGACACCCCTCCTGCAATGCTCCACCCTCACAATTCCCAACATCCTTTGCTCCGGCCACTTATACAAAATCACTCGCTGCTCCATGTTGACAAATGCAGTACTGTGCAAAAGTCTTAGGCATCCTAGCTACAAATATGTGCTTAAGACTGTAATGGGCACATGTTGCAGTGGGTGAATGGATGGATTTGCCTTCACTAATTTGTCTCTGTTAAAAGACTAGAACCACATTAAGGCTTGGTTGCCATTATTTTTAGACACTAAGAATGACCAAGCTGTTCTGTGTGGTTACAGTAGCTTGCAAAGGGATGGGGGGGGGGGGCAGGAGGGAGTTGTCAAACAGATGCTTAATATCTGCCAGATGTGTGCAGGGCTGGCAGGCCAAGATGCTAAATGAAGATTAAAAAACTGACATTGGAAATCTGAAACAAAAACAGAGTGCTTGAAAAATTCAGCAGGTCAGCCAGTGTCTGTAGAAAGAGAGACAATCCGTGTTTCAGCTTTGTAACCCTCTGTCAGAACTGGGGAAGAAGGAGATGCAGGTTAGTTTTCAGTAAGAGATAAGGTGGGGGATGGGTGCGTAGAATGAAAGGAATATCTGTGATAAGACTGGTCAAAATGGGTTGACAAGAGTGCTACCAGCATATTAAGCTTCTTGGTCTGTGTAATGTGTTGCTTATGGTAGGATAGTGGGACTTGCCTGGCTGACTCGATTAAAATGAGTAGGATAAGAAAAATTGTGACCACATGATTTAAAAGCACGGAAAGTAGAAAATGCTGGAAAAACTAAGTGGATCAGGCAGCCTCTGTGAAAAGAGAAACAGATGAGGGATACTTCATCACACCTGAGAAAGAGAGAAGCAAATTAGTCCACAAAGTGGTGAAATGTGGGACCTATGAGTTTTCACTAAAAGAGTGAAGACAGGAAGTAGGTGGGATAAGGTTAAGAAAAACTGTAGCTTCCTCTTGGAATGGCCAAGAAAATGTGAAAAGACAACTAAGTTTACCTGTCCAAGTCCTTCCAGGCTGTAACTTGTGGAATTAGCAACATCTCATCATTATTAGTTACATGTCACATTAGAAGGCGATACCATCTTTCCTTTTATCTCTTCAGGTAGAGAGACCACATGTCTGTACACTCACCTGATCATCTGCTTGCTGGTTTACAATGCTGCCTACCAGTTAACACTGAGCAACGGGTTTATGAGAGGCAGCAAATGGCCAATATCCTGAACTTCTGTGGCAGCCAGCCATGTCAATTGTAAACACAGCCAAATGAAAAGGCGTCAGCGGGCTTCCTGCTGATGATATACCAACGTACAAGGGCACATCATCCATAAACCGAGCCTCACACTGCCACAAGGACGCACTCTGCCAGGTCCAGGAGCCTGCTACACCCAACTTTCTGGGCCTGGTGTCTTCTGGTCTTACGCTCCCTTGCTGCACCAAAAGGGAAAAGTTCTGAGGAGCAGGAGCAGGAGGAGGGTAGGGAAGGAGGGGGAAGCAGAAGAGAAGATACGCTGTATCGGTCAGTGACTGAGTTGTTATGGCTGAAGAAATCTGAGGGTGATACCATTGAACTAGTGAGACCATTGTGAACCCACAACCATTTCTCGGACTATCCAAATGAGTTCTGTGATTTTTCAAGAATCTATCTTTATATGATTTTCATTGTATTTCAATTAATCCACAACACATGCTCACATCTAATGTGGGTGGCACGGTGGCACAGTGGCACAGTAGCACTGCTAGTATTCTCACTGCCCTGTTGGCCACAATACAATCCTGTCTGGAGCTGTCCGGGTGGAGTTTGCACATTGCTGTGCCTGTGTAGATTTCCTTATTGGCCTTGGTTTCTAAAGTTGTGCTGGCCAGTAGGTTAATTGGTGGTGGTACAGCACATTATTCCAGTGTAGCTGGGTGACAGGAAAATCATGATGGGCATGTGTAACGTTTGTAGGGAAATGACTTAGCGAATGGGAATAATGAGATTCTGAGAGCTGGCATACACTTGATAGGCTGAATGTCCTCCTGTTAGTGAGCACCAACAGGGTAGGGAGGGTCTAAGGAAAATTCCCACAAAAGCCTTGCCTTAAGCTATTTTGCAAATATGTATATAATGTATGATATCTGCAGTCTGCAGCTCGCAGGTGTTCATCTGTAACCTTGTATGTTTAGTGATGATAAGCAAGAAAGAATCCAATGAATAATTCATCACCAAAAATATTCCTTTAGCTATGATTGCTTTTCATATACCATAAGACTTCATAATCTTTTATTGGCTGCCTTCTTCATCGGATTACGTCTGGAAGTGACTGGCGATGCTACAGTACACACACTATCCTGTATTAACTCAGCAGACCCTGTGTGTACTTGAAGCTTCTTGGAGAGGTGGCTGAAGAGATTGTGGAGGCACTAGTAAGCATCAGTAGATTCTGGAATGGTTTCAGAAGACTGGAAAATTGCAAATATCTCTCCACTCTTTAAGAAGGGAGAGAAGCAGAAGAAAGGAAGCTATAGGTCAGTTACTCTGACCTCTGGTTGGGAAGATGATGGAGTCAATTATTAAGGATGAGGTCTCAGGGTAGTTGGAGGCTCATGGTAAAATAGGTTGTAGTTAGCATGGTTTCCTCAAGGGAAAATCTTGCCTGACAAATCTATTGGAATTCTTTGCATAAGTAACAACCATTATACACAAGGGAGAATCAACTGATGTTGTGTACTTGGATTGTCAGAAGACCTTTGACAAGGTACCACACGTGAGGCTGCTTACCAAGCTATGAGCCCATGCTATTACAGGAAAGATTCTAGCATGGATAAAGCAATGGCTGATTGGCAGGAGGTAAAGTGTGGGAATAAAAGGAGTTTTTCTGACTGGCTGTCGCTGATTAGTGGTGTTCCACAGTGGTCTGTGTGGGACAAATTCTTTTTATGTTATACGTCAATGATTTGGATGATGGAATTGATGGCTTTGTTGCCAAGTTTGCAGAAGATATGAAGATAGGTGGAGGGGCAGGTAGTTTTGAGGAAATAGAGAGGCAACAGAAGGACTCAGATAGATTAGAAGAATGGACAAAAAAATGGCAGATGGAATACAGTGTTAGGAAGTGTATGTTCATGCACTTTGGTAGAAGAAATGAAAGGGTGGACTATTTTCTAAATGGAGGGAAAATACAAACAAACCAAGTTGCAAAGGGACTTTGGAGTTTTTGTGCAGGATTCCCTGAAGGTTAATTTGCAGGTTGAATCTGTGGTGAGGAAGGCAAATGCAATGTTAGCATTCATTTCAAGAGGACTAGATTATGAAAGCAAGGATGTAATGTTGAAACTTTATAGAGCAGTGGTGAGGCCTCTCTTGGAGTATTCTAAGCTTTGGGCCCCTTATCTTAGAAAGCATATGTTAAAACTGGAGTGGGTTCAAAGGACGTTCACGAAAATGGTTCCAGGATTCAATTGCTTGTCATATGAAGAGTGTTTGATGGCTCTGGGCCTGTATTCACTAGAATTCAGAAAAATGACGGATGACCTCATTGAAACCCATCGAATAGTGATAGAGTGGATGCGGAGAGGATGTTTCTTATGGTGGGAGAGCTTAAGACCAAAGGACACAGTCTCAGAATAGAGGGGTGTCCTTTAAGAACAGAGATGAGGAGGAATTCTTTAGGTGGTGAATCTGTGGAATTCTCTGAAACAAGCAGCTGTGGAGGCCAAGTATTTATGTATATATAAGGCAGAGGTTGATAGATTCTTGATTGGTCAGGGCATGAAGGGATACAGAGAGAAGGAAGGAGATTGTGGCTGAGAGGAAAATTGGATCGGCCATGATGAAATGCTGGAGCAGACTCAATGGGCCAAATGGCCAAATTCTACTCCTATACCTTATGGTCTTATGGAAACCTTGTTCAACTATGTTCCTGTGGACTTTGGAAATGTTTGCAAAAAAGTTAATGTCAAAATAATAGAGCCTGCATCTTGCATTCAGAGTGAATTTACCTGTAGAAGGACACAAAGAGGTGATGTTTTAGTGCAGGGTAATTAATGCACTGGCTCTGAAGAGGGCCTAGAATGGTGGTTCCTGATGGATCCCGACTATTAACAGAGGAGTCCATGGACTCCAGGTGGGGAACCCCTGGTCTAGAAGATGTTCAGATGGATGATCCCAGAAATGAAAAAATTAGCATTTGAGGATTGTTTAAAGTTTGAATACATGATTGAGTTCAGAAGGCTGAATAGGGTACACCTTTGAAATGAATTAGATACTGAGTAGTGAAGACTAGGATCTGAGGCCACAGATCAGAATAAAGGGGATGTCCCTTTAGAACTGAGATGAGGAGAATTTTCTTCATCCAAAGGGTAGCAAACTTGTGGAATTTTTTGCCACAGAAGGCTGTGGAGGCTGTCATTGGATGTATTTAAGGCAGAGAATGATAGATTCTTGATTGGTAAGAGGATTACTAATTAAGGGATGAAAGCAAACAATGGAGTTTAAAAAGTCAGCCATGATTGAATGGTGCTGCAAAGTTGATGGGCAGAATGATCTAAATTTTGTTCCATTATTTTATGGATATCTTAATGTGGTCCCACGTGCACTGTCATCAGAAGTAGTTCAAAACCCCTTACTCAATGTCAGCAAGACTAATGAGCAGCTTATTGACTTTTGGAGGAAAAAACCAGACATCCATGAGACAGTTCTCATCAGAGGAACAGTAGTGGTTATCATTTCTGAGGACCTGAACTGAGTCCAGCACATAACTGCAATTATGAAGAAAGCATTACAGATCTTCTAGTTAGGAGTTTGCAAAGATTTGGCATGACATCTAAAACCTTGACAGACTTTACTAGCTGTGTAGTGAATAGTATAGTACTAACTGGCTGCATCATAGCCGGTATGGAAATACCAATACCCTTGAGCATAAAACCCTACAAAAAGTAGTGGATAAGGCTTGGTCCATCATGGGTAAAGCCCTCCCCACCATTGAGCACATCTACATGGAGCGTTTTTGCAGGAAAGTAGCATGCACAGTCAGGAACCCGAACCAGCCACATCATGCTGTTTTCTCACTGTTGCCATCAGGAAGAAGGTACAGGAACTTCAGGAGTCACACCACCAGGTTGAGGAACAGATATTACCCCTCAGTCATCAGGCTTTTGAACCAAAGGAGATAATTTCACACAATTTCACTTGACCTATCACTGAAATGTTTCCCCAACACTTTCAAGAACTCTTCATCTCAGGTTCTCAATATTTATTGTTTATTTACTTATTATTATTATTTCTTTCTATTTGTATTTACTCAGTATGATGTCTTTTACACAATGGTTGAATACACAGTTGGTGCAGTCTATCATTGATTCTATTATGGTTATTATTCTATTATGGATTTGTTGAGTATGCCTGCCAGAAAATGAATCTCAGGGTCGTATGTAGAGATGTATATGACTTTTGATAGTAAATTTTACATTGAACTTTGAAAAGCTAGTGATTACGGAAAGTCATTCATACTGAAAAAGCCTGTCTCACAGGCACCTGAACTAATCAGACTTAACTTGTTAGGTAGACACATTTTTAAGGTTTGCAACTGTGGCAGATATTGTAAAATGGTTAAGAGGCTTTTGAGGCAAGTGCCTGACCAGCAGGAAGTGGAGAGATGGAAGACCAAATGCAGGTGGATAGGATGCAGCCTGGCCTGCTGAGTACCTCAGCATTTTGTGTGTGTTGCAGACAGAGAGGATTGATTTTGCTTGACATTACAGTTCAGAATCAGAATCAAGTTTATTATCACCAGCTTGTGTTGTGAAATTTGTTAATTTAGCGGCAGCAGTTCAATGCAATACATAATACAGAAGAAAAAGAAATAATAATTAAGTAAATCAATTACAGTATACATATATTGAGTAGATTTTAAAAAAGAGCAAAAAACAGAAATACTGTATATTAAAGAAGTGAGGTAGTGTCCAAGAGTTCAATGTCCATTTAGGAATCGGATGGCAGAGGGGAAGAAGCTGTTCCTGAATCGCTGAGTGTGTGGCTTCAGGTTTTTTTTTACATCCTACCTGATTGTAACAGTGAGAAAAAGACGTGCCCTGGGTACTGGAGGTCCTAAATAATTGAAGCTGCCTTTCTAAGACATCACTCCCTGGAAATATCCTGGATACTTTGTAGGCTGGTACCCAGGATGGAGCTAACTAGGTTTACAACCTTCTGCAGCTTCTTTCAGTCCTGTGCAGTAGCACCCCCCACCCCACCGCATACCAGGCGGTGATACAGCCTGTCAGAATGCTCTCCATGGTACATCTATACATCATTTGAGTGTATTTGTTGACATGCCAAATCTCCTCAAACTCCTAATGAAGTACAGCCACTGTCTTGCCTTCTTTATAACGACATCAATATGTTAGGACCAGGTTAAATCCTCAGGGATCTTGACACTCAGGAACTCGAAACTGCTCACTATCTCCACTTCTGATCCCTTTATGAGGGTTGGTATGTGTTCCTTCGTCTTATCCTTCCTGAAGTCCGCAATCAGCTCTTTCGTCTTACTGATGTTGAGTGCCAAGTTGTTGGTGTGGCACCACTCCACTAGTTGGCATACTTCACTCCTGTATGCCCTCTCGTCACCACCTGAGATTCTACCAACAATGGTTGTATTGTCAACAAATTTATAGATGGTATTTAGGCTATGCCTAGCCTCACAGTCAAGTGTGTATAGAGAGTACAGCAGTGGGCTAAGCACACACCCCTAAGGTGCACCAGTGTTGATCATCAGCGAGGAGGATATATTGACACCAATCCACACAGATTGTGGTCTTCCGGTTAGGAAGTCGAGGATCCAGTTGCAAAGGGAGGTATAGATGCCCAGGTTCTGCAGTTCTCGATCAGGATTGTGGGAATGATGGTATTAAATGCGGAGCTCTAGTTGATGAACAGCATCCTGACATAGGAGTTTGTGTTGTCTAGGTGGTCCAAAGCCATGTGGAGAGCCATTGAGATTGTGTCTGCCATTGACCTATTGTGGCGACAGGCAAATTGCAATGTGTCCACGTCCCTGCTGAGACAGGAGTTCAGTCTAGTCATGACCAACCTCTCAAAGCATATCATCACTGTTGATGTGAGTGCTCCTGGGTAATAGTCATTAAGGCAGCTCACATGATCCTTCCTAGACACTGGTATAATTGTTGCCTTTTTGAAGCAAGTGGGAGTTTCCACCCGTAGCAGTGAAAGGTTGAAAATGTCCTTGAGTACTCCCGCCAGTTGGTTGCACAGGTTTTCAGAGACTTACCAAGGATCTTCATCAGGACCTTTTGCCTTCCGAGGGTTCACGCTCTTTAAAGACAGCCTAACATTGGCCTCTGAGAGAAAGATCACAAGATCATCAGGTGCAGCAGGGATCTTCACAGCTGTAGTTATGTTCTCCCCTTCAAAGTGGGCCAGGTGATCAGACTGCCCAAAGTGAGGATGTGGAATAGCATGGTAGGCATTCTTGATGGTGGTTTAGCAATGGTCCAGTGTGTTGTTTCCTCTGGTATTGCAAGTGATCTGTTGATGGTAATAAATACTTAGTGATTTTTTCAGACTAGCCTGGTGATGGTGAAGGCATTAGGGTGCGCTGTTTCGTGCATGTTGATCCCATTGCTCAGATCATCTAATGCCTGCTTGATATTGGCCTGAGGTGGAATGTATACTGCTACCAAAGTGACTCTGCAGAACTCTCATGGTAGGTAAAAAGGATGACACTTAACTGCTAGATATTCCAGGTCTGGTGAGCAAAATTGGGACAGCACTGACATATTTGTGCACCAAGAAGAGTTGATCATGAGGTATAATCCTCCACCTCTGCTTTTGAGAGACTCTATAGATCTATCCTGATGGTGTATAGTGAACCTGTCAATCTGAATCGCTGCATCTGGTACACCAGGATCCTGGAAGACCAGGATTCTGTAAACAAAGGACACACACCCCTCTGATTCAGCACCCTAGCTCTGAGATTATTGATTTTATTCACCAGAGACTGCACGTTTTCCAGCAAGATAGAATAGGGAGTTTAAAACCCCATTTCCTTATATGCGCTTGTAACTCCTCTCTGCACCCTCACTTCCTCTGTGGTATCCTACGCGGGCATTTCTGACCACAATCAGTGTTGTTTCTGTCAGTTTTAAACAGCAGTAGTTCGTTTAAACACAATAAAACATCTTTGTTGACTGTACTGACCTTGGAAGCAGTTGTGCTTTTTTAGTTGTATCAGGCTGAAACGGGAATATTTAATCGTATCCATTGAGAGTACTGCTGCTACTCGAATCGCGCCCAGGCACGCCGGAGGTATGGCACAGATATTGTGGGTGGAAGAGCCTGATGGTGTGCTATGTTTTATGTTATGCTGCTCTTCTGTCAGAGAGGATGCCACCTTTCATTATTTGCATTACTGGGATGCAGTGGCAAGCTTTCTCCAAGTCAGTTATATATTCAGTGAAGTTCTTCATCAAAGTAAGCAATTACTTTGCTTAGAATCATTGCAATCTATCCTTCTGATTGATTTCAAAAGGATAGATCATATCAAGCAAGTAATTTTATCTTTTATCCCTTCACTCTGTACTGCACGAGAGAGAATACTTAGTTTAAGCACATACCTGGCCTGAATTATAGAACATAGAACAATACAACACAGAACAGGCCCTTCAGCCCACAATGTTGTGCCAAATTATAATCAAATGGCCAACTAAACTAATCCTTTCTGGCTAAACAATGTTCATATCTTTCCATTCGTCTCACATTAGGGTTCCTATCTAAACCTTACTTAAAAGTTCCTAATGTATCTGCTTCCACCAGCCCAAGCAGCTCATTTCAGGCACACACCACCCTCTGTAAAAAAACTTGCCCTTTTGATCTTACCCCCGCTCATCTTAACTGAATAGTCTCAGGTATTAGACATCTCAACCTTGGGAAAAGATACTGTCTACTCTATCTGTGCCTCTCATAGTCTTATAAACCTCTATCAGATCTCCCTTCAGCCTCCACTGCTCAACCCAAGTTTCTCCAACCTCTTGTTACAGTCATCATCATTATCATCATCATCATCAGGTGCCATGCCCAGTTTGAGCTTTGACTGCCATGGTCCACGCACGCCTGTTTTGGACCAAGTGGATCAATTCATTGGTATTCATTTCCAGTTCTCTGGCTGCTGTCTCCATCATCATTTGTCTTTGCCTTCCTTCTCCTTTCTTCGCTTCAATCTTTCCCATAATTACCGTGCATTCTAACTCCTCTTTCCTAATCACATATCCAATGAAGTTACGTTGCCTCTTCATGATCTCATACATTTTTATTTCTCTTTTTATGCTTGCTCTGTTCATGATATCCTCGTTAGATATTCATTTTGTCCATGATATTCTTTGCATCCTCCTCAAAAACCACATCTCTGCTGCTTCAATTCATTTCCTCATGTTACTAGATATTGTCCAACATTCTGAGCCATATAACATAACTGGATAAACGTAACATTTCAGTACTCTGAGGTGGGTTGTCATGCCTAGTTTAGTGTTGGTCAGTATACTCTTCATTCTCGTTACAGTACATGTCCTCTAATACCATCATCTAATGGTAATTCACTGGCTGCATGGAAAATCTTGGCTTGGAGACTTTAACAATGACTTTCACCTGAGATGTCATTCTTACAGGTGGTATTGCATGTCTATTCTTAATAACTGAAGGCCAGAAGGGCAAAGAGTGTTGTCCCTAAGCAAAATTTTCCCTCTCTTATTGCATATCCATTTCTAGGTTTGTTCTCTGCCCACATGTCTTTAAGACAAGGCATTTAAGGAGTTAAGATTAATAGTTTACACCCTAGCTCCTTAAATTCTATTTGTTATAAGCTTATCACTGGTGAAACTGCCCCAGCATCTACCTGACCGTCTCACCTCTACCGAATTTCTCACCAGCACTCCCCAACAAGCCTCTTCTCTGATCACAGTAAGTTTTCCATTGTACTGTACAACTTCACCTTCTTGCCAGAGATGACAATCTTTTACATAAGTTGGATATTTCTGGCATAGACCAAGCGATCTTGGTTCCAGAACGTGTGACAATCAGCACATGCAATGAATGCATCATTCAAGTAGGCAACTGCTATATTTGGGAGACTGACATTCCATTCAATTTCAATGGTTCCATTATAGTCATAGTCATACTTTATTGATCCCGGGGGAAATTGGTTTTCGTTACAGTTGCACCATAAATAATAAATAGTAATAGAACCATAAATAGTTAAATAGTAATATGTAAATTATGCCAGTAAATTATGAAATAAGTCCAGGACCAGGTTCAGGGTGTCCAAGGGAGGAGTTGTAAAGTTTGATGGCCACAGGCAGGAATGACTTCCTATGACGCTCTGTGTTGCATCTCGGTGGAATGAGTCTCTGGCTGAATGTACTCCTGTGCCCACCCAGTACGTTATGTAGTGGATGGAAAACATTGACCAAGATAGCATGCAACTTAGACAACATCCTCTTTTCAGACACCACCTTGAGAGAGTCCAATTAGTACTAGAGAATGGATACAGTATACAACCTGAAATCCTTACTTTTTGCAGACATCCATGAAACAGGGAGAAAAAATAGCACCAAAGAATGAATGACAGAAAAATGTTTTCTGTCCCAGAGCCCCTCTTCCCTCCTCCCACGTACAAGCAGCAGCAAAAGCATCAACCTGACTGTATTTGAAGAAACCTGACTGAGCAGGATGAATGTAAAAGATGGATAACAGAAGTCATTAAAAAAGAATGATATAAAAGCAGCTTTTGTTTCTTGTGTGTTCTGCTTACTTTGTGTGCATTATGCGCTCTGGTCTATATATAAATAGGAACTTGTCCTAACACCATAGTTCATTTGTTCTCACTGTCAAAGCAGCTAAACTGTTGAAGTGATGTAGTGCCAAAATATTTCAGGTTTGGTTGGATATTGTACTTTGATTCCTTTAAGTTCCCTTAAAAAATGTCTTTACACTGAATGTAAATTGCGTCAGTCATGACACAAAGAACATTTGACTGAAGTGCTCGAGAATGTAACAATGCAGAGTTAAATACTCTGTATAGCTTTCACATTCCAAGTTTACTTAGGCTGGCAGAATGCTAAAGCAGTTTAATGATGTATGCAATTTCATTCACAATGAGGATGGGGGTTTGCAGTCATATAGCTTTAGATGAATTCCATCTGCAGATTTGTTGGTTGTATTTATGGAGTACAGGTTCTATAAATCACTGGAGTTCTTTTATAATTTTGTTTCTCTTTAATGTAAATGTTATTCTTTTTCTCAAAATACGAGATTAATTTATATAAAGCAGTCAATGGAAAACATAAACATGAGAAAATCTATTGGTGCATCACAGGCAGCTTCTTCACAATGTCCTCTGGTGCACTGGTGGCTTGCAATGTTCATTATTTTAACAGCTGTTCAGTTTCTCTTTCAGGGCTCCCACATTCATTCCCAAAACTTCACTCCTTGACTTGTCTTTTAGTTGGGAAATATCCCTTTAGTTATTCTGCCTATCTGATCTGCTACTAGCCTCTCACTTAGCTACTCCCAGTTCTCCAATTACTTAGAACACTTTGGGTGGGTGGCTGATTAAGAGCTTAGACAGGAGTCAAAGGATTGTCTGAATCTTACTTCTCTATACATTTATATTACAGTGAGTGCCTGTTTGACTGAAGCCTTGTAGGCAAATTGTTGTCCAAATGTCTGACTGAATAATGAGGAGAGTTTAATTGTCAAGTTGTTTACCTATTTGTTTTGTTTTGCAGATGGCCAATTAAACCTGCTGTTGTTAAATGTAACATGAAGGTTTCTGTCTTAATCCAACAAGCAGACATTGCAGATGCTCCAGCATAATCCTTGGCATTCTCTGTGTCTTCAATTATAGCAGGATTATCAGAGTTGTTTAACTTCAGCCAACATGCAAGTGGAAGATTAAATTGAACAACTGGCCACCCATGCTGGATGGAGTGGGGGCAGTGCAAGATGGAGGGCCTTGCTAAGCAGGTAAATCTTAAGGTTAAAAAGTTAAAGTCTTTCCCGAGCCTTTGTGGCCCATCAGGCCGGTGCTTATGCTGGTTTCTGTGGCGTGAAGTGACTGAGAGTACGAGATACCCGCCCACCCCCCCCCCCCGGATAGGATGCCGGTCTATTGCGAGGTTAACCCCCAGCATTTTGCCGATACCCATTTTCAGCTGGGTGGACTGGAGCAGTGTGTGGCTAAGTGCCTTGCTCAAAGACACGACACACTGCCTTGGCCGAGACTCGAACCCACGACCTTCAGATTGTGAGCCCAACACCCTAACCATTTGTCCATGCGCCACACTTAAGGTAGCTCCTAATAATTCATTCTGCCAATGTCCTCAACAGGAGACAACAGGAAGAAGTAGAAGAAAAGCTCATGTGAAATTTTAATGCCACAGAACACTATTCCAGTAACACGAGATTCTGCAGATGCTGGAAATCCATAGAAGTGCACACAATATGCTGGAGGAACTCAGTAGGGCAGGCAACATCTATGGAAAGGAATTAACAGTTGATTCTTTGGGTCGAGACTCGATCTGAAGCATCCTTTCCAAGGATGCTGCCTGATCTTCCGAGTTCCTCTAGCATTTTGTGTGAGCACAATGCCATTCTGTCGTTGTATGATAATCAGTCAATTTCTGCATTAAAAGAGAAGCAGACATATTTAATTAATTACTTTAATCTGCTACATTTTCACCTGCTATGGCCATAACTATTTCCCAAAAAATTGGCTTGTTTGCTTAAAATTTAATTCTGCCTTGATCAGACAAAATAATTGAACATTAAGTATTCAGAAATTGTTGAAGGCTGGAGGGAGCTCAATGTTTATCGAGAGAGAGAAGGAAATCCAAGTTTTTGAAAAGATGCCAGATATCTAAAATATATCTACAATATATGGGAACAGTCAGGTGGCCAGGCAGCATCTGCAGAGAGAGAACCACAGTTGGTGCGTGTTTCAAACACTTTCTGCTTTTAATCCTGTCTGGCTACTCCCCTATTTTAGGAATGAGGGCCCCCTTTACTACAAGCTGAATGGAAGACAAATATCTGAATGAAACCTGAAAATAGATAAGTGGATGCTGTCTGCAAAAGTTAGTTGTCAAAAATTGAATAGACAATCTGCAGGCTCTAATAAATAAATTTCATGGGGGTTGCAAACATGCCAAGAATAAAATGGAGGTTAAAGATAAAGAAATTAGAACATAGAACATAGAGCAATACAACACAGGAACAAGGCCTTGGACCCACAATGTTATGGCAAACTAATTATATTAGTAGTCAAATGCTGAACTAAACTAATTCCTCCTACCTACATAATGGCCATATCTTTCCATTTTCTGCACATTCATCTGCCTATCCTAGAAAGCCTTGAATGTTTCTATCATATTTGCCTCCTCAATCAGCCCAGGCAGTGCATTCCAGTCTCTGGATAAAAGACCTACCCTGCATATTTCCTTTAAACTTCAACTCCACCCCCACTCACCTCAGAATCAGGTTTATCATCACTGGCATGTGACGTGAAATTTGCTAACTTAGCAGAGGCAGTTCAATGCAATACATAATTTAGCAGAGAGAGAGAAAAAAGAACATAATAAGTAAACAAGTAAATCAATTACGTATATTGAATAATTTTTTTTAATGTGAAAAAACAGAGATACTGTATATTAAAAAAGTGAGGTAGTGTCCAAAGGTTCAATGTCCATTTAGGAATTGGATGGCAGAGGGGAAGAAGCTGTTCCTGAATTGCTAAGTGTCTGCCTTCAGGTTTCTGTATCTTCTATCCAATGGTAAAAGTGAGGAAAGGGCATGCCCTGGGTGCTGGTGGTCCTTAATAATGGATGCTGCCTTAAATGGTTTTAGCCATTTCAACCCTGGAAAAAAGATCTATACCTATCACAATCTGAGAAATTTCTATCCTCGTTCTTAATAATGGACTCCAACACTTGCCCAACCACTGAGGTTAGACTAACTGGCCTATAATTTCCTCTCTTCTTAAGGAGTGGATTGACATTTGCAATTTTCCAGTCCTCTGGGACCATGCCTGAATCAAGTGAATCTTGAAAATCCATGACCAATACATTCGTTATTGCTTCAGCAACCTCTTTAATGACTTTGGGATGTGCTCCACCTGGTCCAGGTGACGTCCACCAGGCCTTTCAGATGAAGCATATGAGTTTAAGTGTGGACGGAGATTAATAATGCGCATTGTTGGACAGGTGGTGGAGCTAGAGCTAGATAGATCAAGATTGATGAGCACACTCAAAATTTATTAAAACTTCCAGCACTGGTGCTTGTCTTCTTGGACATGTTCCACCCAGTATTGCTTCGTTATCATTTATCAGGGTTACATGGATGAAGAAGACATCTTTCCTCTCTGCCTCTGCTGCTAATGCATGCAGAAGTAGATGATTAAAGTACATGGGAAAACCTTTTCAGAGCTTGGTGATACCTTCCAGCAGTGGGTGTGAATATTGAGCACCTCCCCTTTAAGGATTGAAAGCATTACTACTACTACTACTACTACTACTACTACTACGTCGACTCAGGCCTAGGGGGCCGGCGTCAGGCATGATGACAGACTCTCCGCTTCTCCCTCTCCCTCATCAGTGAGTTCAGTTCATCTACATAGCTGCACTGCTGTCTTCTAGGAGCGTGTTGACCACAGTCTTGGGAGGGCGTCCAGGGTTCATCCTCCCGTGCTTGGGCTCCCATATGATGATTAGGCTGGCAGGTAGCTTGGGGTGGCGTAGACAGTGCCCCGCTAGTTGCAGTCTTCTTGCCTCAATTTCAGTGGTAAGCATTGGTAGGTTGTCACAGAGCTCAACGTTCATCATGTGCTGTTGCCAACTCATGTCAAGAGCCATCCAGAGCATTCGTGTATCGCAACCATCTAGAGACTTTCGCATAGTCTTGGTGAGTGTCCATGTATCGCATCCGTATGTGAGAATGGACTCTATGACTGCTATGAAGATCTTCTTTTTAAGCCCTCTGGTCAGGTTCGACTTCCAGATTTCCTTTATGTCGTTCATTGCCCTCCATACCAGCACCTTCCATATCTTTATGTCCTTCTCCGAACTCATCATTCTTGACCTGAGGTACTTGTAGTCAAAGACTTTCTTAACGGTATCAGTCCTTACGGTCTTGAGAGTACCTTCGTCGCAGTTAAACGCCATGTACTCTTTTTAGCATTTAGGTGCAGTCCAACTTTATTGCACTCAATTTCCACTTTTCTCAATAGGCGCTGTGCTTCCTCCATCTGGACAGAGAGCAGGACTGTGTCATCTACAAAATCGAGATTTGTGAGCGTAACTGGTCTGACCCTTTTGGTTCATCCTGGTTTTATGGTAAAACCAAGCTTGTCATGATCTTTGGTAGCTTAATGTAGAGTGTAATCAAGGACGATTATAAAGATGTAGGGTGCCAGAGTGTCTCCTTGCAGCACACCAGCTAGGAGCTCGAACACTGCTGTTTCTTATCTGGTGATACAACTTTCGCCATGGTTTTGGTATAGCTGGACTCTATTCTATCAGTCATGGCGAAAGTTGTATTACCAAAACCATTGGAAGCATTACAGCCATTTAAGTGCCAATTAGTTGCAACTGGTACAATGACACCATATGAATATGCACTAAAGAGTGCAGTTAGCAGAGTATGGACACAGTAATCATGTTAATGAAATGCATGTATGAATTTAATTTCCGAGCTCCTGTCCCAACCCTACTCATCACTTTCTCGTTGGGAACCAAGTGCATGTTTTCCAGCATAATTTAATTTCCTTTTATACAAAAAGCAGTTGCTAAAGTTTAAGATTGGCATTTACTTTTCTTGTTATAATACATTCTGGATATTAAATTCCTCCATAATCAACTGCAAATTATCCCTTACAGATCTGTTCAAGTCTGTTACAGTCATTCACCCTCCAGTGGGAATGTTGCTATAGATCACAGACCTACTGACAGGTGCCTGCTGACACTATGATCAGCTAGAAACAGTAAAACAAAAGATGCACAAAATGAGAACTGTATGCTTTATAAATAATAGATATGAGACAATGATTTCAAGGTGCTGATCTAATTTCACAGTGCAAGTGAGATCATTGGCTCATCAATCATACCTGGCGCCATAAGTTCATTATTTTGATCGTCTTTTAATGCAAAAGGAAATAAAATCAAATAAAAAATGTTTGGATTTGCTGCAGTGGACCCTTATATTGCAAACCAATTTAGCAGCACAGGTTGAGTTTTCAGCAAAAGAGCTTTGACCAGCGAGCAAACTGGACATTGGAAGTTTGGAGAGGAGGGGACTTTAATCAGGTCCACGGCCCTGATAGAGGGAGGTGGTCACCCCAAGGCTACAGGGGACGGATAAATGGGTGACCGCCAGGAGAGGGAAGGGGTAACGTCAGATAGTGGAGAACAACCCTGTGGCTGCCCCTCAACAATAAGTGCTCCATTTTGAGTACTGTTGGAGGGGGGACCTACCTGGGGGAAGCAACAACGGCTGTGCCTCTGGCACTGAGTCTGGCTCTGTGGCTCAGAAGGATAGGGAACTGAAGATGATGGCAGCAGTATTAGAGAACTTTATAGTAAGGGGGACAGATAGGTGATTCTGTGGATGTGAAAAAGAAACACGAATGGTACTTTGCCTCCCAGGTGCCAAGATCCGTGATGTTTCTGAATGCGTCCACAATATCCTGTAAAGGGAGGGTGAGCTGCCGGAAGTTGTGATACATATTGGTACCAATGATATAAGTAGAGAAAGGGAGGAGGTCCTGACAGCAGGATACAGGTAGTTGGAAGGAAGCGGAGAAGCAGGACCTCAAGGGTAGTAATCTCAGGATTGCTGCCTGTGCCACACAACAGTGAGGATAGGAATGGAATGAGGTGGCAGATAAATGTGTGGCTGAAGAATGTGAGCAGGGGGCAGGATTTCAGATTTCTGGATAATTGGGACCTGTTCTGGGGCAGGTAGGACCTGTACAAAAGGAACGTGTTGCACTTGAATCCAAAGGGGAGCAATATCCTTGCGGGCAGGTTTAATAGAGTTGTTGGGACTGGTTTAAACTAATACGGCAAGGGGATTGGAACCATTATGATAGAGCTGATGATGAGCCAGCAGGTTTACAGGTAGATGATGGGTGTAACATGAATGGAAGGAAAGACAAGCCAACAATTGGGTACAAATGCAGACAGAGTAAAGACTTAAGTTGTACTACAGACAAAAAATTCAAAAAGGCGAAGAATGCAAGACTAAAGGTACAATATTTAAATACACATAACACTCAGAATAAGATGCACAAACTCATGGCGCAGTTAGGGATTGGTTGGTATGACATTGTGGGCATCCAGAGTCATGGCTGAAAGAAGGCCATAGTTGGGAGCTTAACATCAAAGGATACACTTTGTATCATAAGGACAGGCAGGATGGCATAGGTGGTGGATTATGTGAATCATATATAGGCCTCCAAATAGTAGCCAAGATGCAGGGTTGAGATTGCAAAGGGAGCTGGAAAAGGCAGAAAAATAAGGGTAATGTTACAATTGTTAGGGGGTCCTCAATATGCAAAGGGATTGGGAAAATCTGGTTGGTGTCAGACCGCAAGACAGCGAATTTGTTGAATGCCTACAAGATGGCTTTTTAGAGCAGCTTGTGTTTGAGCCTACTCGGGGAAAGGCAAACTTAGATTGGGTGTTGTGTAATAACCCATATCTTATTAGGGAGCTTAATGTCAGGAGGTAGTTATCATAATATGATTGAATTCATACTGCAATTTGAGAGGGAGAAGCATAAGTCACATGTATCAGCATCACAATGGAATAAAGGAAATTAGAGAGGCAAGGGAGAGGAGCTTGCCCAGGTAGGTTAGAGGAGGATACTGGCAGGGATGACAGCAGAAAAGAGGTGGCTGAAATTTCTAAGAACAGTTTACAAGGCGCAGGATACATATGTCCCACAGAGGAAGAAGTTCGCAAATGGCAGGTGTAGGCAACTGAGGCTGACAAAGGAGGTCAACGACTGCATAAAAACCAAGGAAAGGGCATATAAGGTAGCAAAAGTGAATGGGAAGTTGGGTGACTGGGAAGCTTTGAAAATCCAACAAAAGACAACTAAAAAAGCTAAAAGAAGGGAAAAGATAAACTATGAGGGCAAACTATCTGATAATATAAAGAAGGATACTAGAAGAATTTTCAGTTATATAAAGAGTAAAAGGGAGGTGAGAGTTGATATTGGACCACTGGAAAATAATGCTGGTGAGGTAATAATAGCAGACAAAAACATAGAAACATAGAAAGCTTACAGAACAATACAAGCATTTCGGCCCACAAAGCTGTGCCAAACAAGTCCTTACCTTAGAAATTACTAGGCTTACAGATAGCCCTCTATTTTTCTAAGCTCCATGTACCTATCTAAAAGTCTCTTAAAAGACCCTATCGTATCCGCCTCTACCACCGTTGCCGGCAGCCCATTCCATGCACTCACCACTCTCTGAGTAAAAAACTTACCCCTGACATCTCTTCTGTACCTACTCCCCAGCACCTTAAACCTGTGTCCTCTTGTGGCAACCATTTCAGCCCTGGGAAAAAGCCTCTGACTATCCAGATAATCAATGCCTCTCATCATCTTATACACCTCTATCAGGTCACCTCATCCTCCGTCGCTCCAAGGAGAAAAGGCTGAGTCCGCTCAACCCTTTCTATGGCTTCCACATCCTTCCTGCAGTGAGGCGACCAGAACTGAGCACAGTACTCCAAGTGGGGTCTGACCAGGGTCCTATATAGCTGCAACATTACCTCTCGGCTCCTAAATTCAATTCCACCATTGATGAAGGTCAATACACTGTATGCCTTCTTAACCACAGAGTCAACCTGCACAGCTGCTTTGAGTGTCACATGGACTCGGACCCCAAGACCCCTCTGATCCTCCACACTGCCAAGAGTCTTACCATTAATTCTATTCTCTGCCATCATATTTGACCTTCCAAAATGAACTACTTCACACTTATCTGGGTTGAAATCCACCTGCCACTTCTCAGCCCAGTTTTGCATCCTATCAATGTCCCGCTGTAAGCCCTCCACACTATCCACAACACCTCCAACCTTTGTGTCATCAGCAAACTTACTAACCCATCCCTCCACTTCCTCATCCAGGTCATTTATAAAAATCACGAAGAGTAGGCGTCCCGGAACAGATCCCTAAGGCACTCCACTGGTGACCGACCTCCATGCAGAATATGACCCGTCTACAACCACACTTTGCCTTCTGTGGGCAAGCCAGTTCTGGATCCACAAAGCAATGTCCCCTTGGATCCCATGCCTCCTTACTTTCTCAATAAGCCTTGTATGGGGTACCTTATCAAATGCCTTGCTGAAATCCATATACACTACATCTACTGCTCTTCCTTCATCAATGTGTTTAGTCACATCCTCAAGAAATTCAATCAGGCTCGTAAGGCATGACCTTCCCTTGACAAAGCCATGCTGACTACTCCTAATCATATTATACCTCTCCAAATGTTCAAAAATCTTGCCTCTCAGGATCTTCTCCATCAACTTACCAACCACTGAGGTAAGACTCACTGCTCTCTAATTTCCTGGGCTATCTCTACTCCCTTTCTTGAATAAGGGAACAACATCTGCAAACTTCCAATCCTTCGGAACCTCTCCCACCCCCACTGTTGATGCAAAGATCATTGGCAGAGGTTCAGAAATCTCCTCCCTCACCACCCACAGCAGCCTGGGTACATCTCGTCTGGTCCCAGTGACTTATCCAACTTGATGCTTTCAGCATCCTCTTCCTTAATATCTACATGCTCAAGCTTTTCAGTCCGCTGTAAGTCATCCCTACAATCACCAAGATCCTTTTCCATAGTGAATACTGAAGCAAAATATTCATTAAGTACCTCTGCTATCTCCTTTGGTTCTGTACACAGTTTTCCAATGTCACACTTGATTGGTCCTATTCTCTCATATCTTATCCTCTTACTCTTCACATTCTTCTAGAATGCCTTGGGGTTTTCCTGAATCCTGCCCGCCAAGTCCTTCTCATGGCCCCTTCTGGCTCTCCTAATTCCATTCTTAAGCTCCTTCCTGCTTGCCTTATAATCTTCTAGATCTCTATCATTACCTAGCTTTTTGAACCTTTTGTAAGCTCGTTTCCTCTTCTTGACTAGATTTACAACAGCCTTTGTGCACCACCGTTTCTGTACCCTACCATCCTCTCCCTGTCTCATTGGAATGTACTTATGCAGAATTCCATGCAAATATCCCCTGAGCATTTGCCGATTTCTTCTGTACATTTCCCTGAGAACATCTGTTCCCAATTTATGCTTCCAAGTTCCTGCCTGATAGCCTCATATTTCCCCTTACTCCAATTAAACGCTTTCCTAACTTGTTTGTTCCTGTCTGACACCTGGCCAGAAAAAATGGCAAATGTGCCATTGCTCTGGAAGATACTAGCTGTCTGCCAGAGATCCATGAGTGTCAAGGAGCAGGAGTGAGTGCCATTGCAATTACAAAGGAAAATTTATTAGGCAAACTGAAAAATCTAAAGGTGGATAAGTCACCTGGGCCAGATGGACTACATCCCAGAGTCCTGAGAGAGGTTGCTGAAGAGAGAATAGATGCACTTGTCATGGTCTTTCAAGAATCACTTGATTCTGGCATGGAACCAGAGGACTGGAAGATTGCAAATGTCACTCCACACTTTAAAAAGGGAGGAAGGCAAAAGAAAGAAAATTATAGACCATTTAGTCTAATTGAGTTGGGAAAGTGTTGGAGTGTCACGGTCCGGTCCGTGAAGTCCGTATTCTGGTTCACGGTCCAGTCCATCGACCCTTGCTCCAGGTTTTCCTGTCTACCCTGTTTCTGTTCTTGTTGAGCTAATTGAAGCAGCTGATGCTCATTGGAACTGGCTGCATAACTACCTTCGGAGACCCAGGCGTGGCTGCTGGATTGTTCTTGTCCTCACACCTTGTATCCCTTGCTCTGCCTTCTGTTTCCTCGCCTGAAGCTCTGCCTTGTCTTGCCAGTAACCCTCGCCTCACCTGAAGTTCTCGTCTTGCCTTGCATTGCCTGAAGCCTTGCCTTGTCTTGCTGGTAACTCTCTCCACGTCTCGCCTGCAGTCTTGTCCTGGACCCACCCTGTTCCTGTCCCTTGCCTCCGCCTAGGTAAACCAGGCCGTTTTGCCGTTACCTGGGGTTGGTCCTGTCCTTTCCTGTCCCTTGCCTCCGCCAGGTAAGCCAGGCCGTCTTGCCGTTACCTGGGGTTGGTTCTTTCCCTTCCTGTCCCTTGCTTCTGTTGGGTGGTGATACGTGCCCTGCCCAGGAGGAGCCTGCCTAGCCTCAAACCTGAAGACTCCAGCTTCCTGCCTAGACTCAAGCCTGAAGAATCCATCCTCCTGCCAAGCCTCGCCTCAAGTCTCCAGCCTCCTGCCAAGCCTCACCTCAAGTCTCCAGCCTCCTGCCTCCTGCCAAGCCTTGCCTCAAGTCTCCAGCCTCCTTCCTCCTACCAAGCCTCACCTCAAGTCTCCAGCCTCCTGTCTCCTGCCAAGCCTTGCCTCAAGTCTCCATCCTCCTGCCTCCTGCCAAGCCTTGCCTCAAGTCTCTAGCCTCTAGTCTCAAGCCTGAAGACCCCAGCCTCCTACCTCCTGCCAAGCTTCGTCTCTAGCCACTAGCCTTAAGCCTGAAGACTCCAGCCTCCTGCCTCCTGCCAAGCCTTGCCTCAAGTCTCTAGCCTCTAGCCTCAAGCCTGAAGACCCCAGCCTCCTACCTCCTGCCAAGCTTCGTCTCTAGCCACTAGCCTCAAGTCTGAAGACTCCAGCCTCCTGCCTCCTGCCTCCTGCCAAGCCTTGCCTCAAGTCTCTCAGACTCGAGCCTCATCCCGCCTGCCAGCCAAGCCTCGTCCTTGCCTAGTTCTGGGGTCCAAACCAGAGGCAAGACCCAGGTACTGGGTCCTTGTCCAGTCTCTGGCTAGGAGTCCAAGCCTGGGCTCCTAGCTCTTTTGTCTCAGGCTCCTGGTTTTCCTATCCATGTCCTTGCCATCGTCCTGTATCCTAGTCCTGTCCCTGGTACTTCAGTGTCTGTGTCTTGCACTTGTGTCCGCTCCTAGCCACCACCTTATGACAGAACAATCCAGCCAACCTTGGACCCAGCAACACAGACACTGTCATTTTCCTCTTGCCACCCGGGGTTCCTTTCTGTTACATACCCTCCCACCCGCCCAGGTTGTCCATAGTCTGGATACCCTGTTTGGTTGCCAGGATGCTCCCGTAGAGGGGGAGATACTGTCA
Source organism: Mobula hypostoma (assembly GCF_963921235.1). Taxonomy (NCBI): domain Eukaryota; kingdom Metazoa; phylum Chordata; class Chondrichthyes; order Myliobatiformes; family Myliobatidae; genus Mobula; species Mobula hypostoma. The sequence continues at coordinate 58,551,955 of NC_086113.1, forward strand.
TGGTCTGGGCCATGAAGTCCGTATTCTAGTTCACAGTCTGGTCCATTGACCCTTGCTCCAGGTTTTCCTATCTACCCTGTTTCTGTTCTTGTTGAGCTATTTGAGGCAGCTGATGCTCATTGGGGCTGGCTGCATAAATACCTTCAGAGACCCAGGTGTGGCTGCTGGATTGTTCTTGTCCTTACTCCTTTTATCCCTTGCTCTGTCTTCTGTTTCCTTGCCTGAAGCCCTGCCTTGTCTTGCCGGTAACTCGCCTCGCCTGAAGTTCTTGTCTCGCCTTGTTCTACCAGAAACCTTGCCTTGTCTTGCCGGTAACTCTCACCTCACCTGAAGTTCTCGTCTCGCCTTGCATTGCCTGAAGCCTTGCCTTGTCTTGCAGGTAACTCTCACCTCGTCTCGCTTGCAGTCTTGTCCTGGAGCCACTCTGTACCTAGCTCACTTCCTCTCCCTTGCCTCCGCCCAGGTAAGCCAGGCCGTCTTGCCATTACCTAGGGTTGGTTCTGTCCCTTCCTGTCCCTTGCCTCTGTCGGGTGGTGATCCGCACCCTGCCCAGGAGTACCGCACCCTGCCCAGGTGAACTGTGACCTGCACAGGAGGAGCCTGCCTAGCCTCAAGCCTGAAGACTCCAGCCTCCTGCCTCCTGCCAAGCCTCGCCTCAAGTCTCTAGCCTCCTGCCTCCTGCCAAGCCTCACCTCAAGTCTCCAGCCTCCTGCCTCCTGCCAAGCCTCACCTCAAGTCTCCAGCCTCCTGCCTCCTGCCTCCTGCCAAGCCTCACCTCAGGTCTCTAGCCTCCTGCCTCCTGCCAAGCCTCGCCTCAAGTCTCTAGCCTCTAGCCTCTAGCCTGAAGACTCCAGCCTCCAGCCTCCTGCCTCCTGCCAAGCCAAGTCTCTAGCCTCTAGCCTCTAGCCTGACTCCAGCCTCCTGCCTCCTGCCAAGCCTCGCCTCTAGCCTCAAGCCTGAAGACTCCAGCCTCCTGCCTCCTGCCAAGCCTCGTCTCAAGTCTCTAAGACCCCAGCCTCATCCTGCCTGCCAGCCAAGCCTCGTCCTTGCCTAGTTCTGGGGTCCAAGCCAGGGGCAAGACCCAGGTACTGGGTCCTTGTCCAGTCTCTGTCTCAGAGTCCAAGCCCGGGCTCCTAGCTCTTTTGTCCAGTCCTGTTCCAGGTTCCTGGTTTTCCTGTCCATGCACTTGCCATTGCCCTGTATCCTAGTCCTGCCCCTTCAGTGTCTGTGTCTTGCACTTGGGTCCGTTCCCAGCCACCACCTTATGACATGGAGTCTATTAATAAGGATGAGGTTTTGGTATATTTGGAGACTATTGTTAAAAAAAAGTCAAACTCAGCATGGTTTCTGTAAAGGGAAATCTTGTCTGACAAGTCTGTTAGAGTTTTTCAAGGAAGAAACAAGCAAGGTGGACAAAGGAGAGTGGATATCAGAAGGCGATTGATAAAGAACCACACATGAGGCTGCTTAACAAGATAAAATCCTATGGTGTTTCAGGAAAGATACTGGCATGGATAGAGGAATGGCTGACAGGCAGGAGGCGGCAAGTGTGGATAAAGGGGGCCTTTTCTGGTTGGCTGCCAGTGACTAGTGGTGTTCTTCAGTGGTCAGTATTGGGACCGTTACTTTTCATATTGTTTGTCAATGATTTGGATAATGGAATTGATGGATTTGTGGCAAAGTTTGCGGATGATACGAAGATAGGTAGCAGGGTTGATAGTGCTGAGGAAGCAATGCGATTACAGCAGGACTTAAACAAACTGGAAGATTGGGCAAAAAAATGGCAGGTGGAATACAGTGTTGATAAATATATGATAATGCTTTTTGGTAAAAGGAACAACAGTGTGGACAATTATCTAAATGGGGAGAAGGTTCAAACATCAGAAACTTTGAAGTCCTCGTCCAAGACTCCCAGAAGGTTAATTTACAGGTTGAGTCTGTGGAAAAGAAGGCAAATGCAATGTTGCCATTTATGTCAAGGGGAATAGAATATAAAAGCCTTTATAAGACACTAGTCAAGCCACACTTGGAGCACTGTCAACAGTTTTGGGCCCCGTATCTCAGAAAGAATGTGTTATCATTGGAGATAGTCCAAGAATATCCATTGTATCAAAAAGATAGGCAGGAAGGCAGAGGGATCAGCATTGTTCTGTTGGTAAAAAATGAAAAGAAATCATTATGAAGGTGTTGAATCATTGTGGATAGAGCTAAGGAACTGTAAGGGTAAAAAACCCCTGGTGGGAGTTGTATACAGACTCCACCCCACCCCCCTCAAACAGTAGTAAGAATGTGGCCTACAAATTACAATGGGAGATAGAAAATGCATGCCAAAAGTGCAATGTTACAATACTCATGAGGAATTTCAACATGTGGGTAGATTGGAAAAATCAGGTTGGTGCTGGATTCCAGGAGAGGGAATTTCTAGAGTGGCTATGAGATGGCTTTTTAGATCAGCTCATGGTTGAAGCCCATCATGAGGATCAGCTATTCTGGATTGGGTGTTGTGCAATGAACCAGAATTTATTAGAGACCTGAAGACAAAAGAATCCTTAGGGGCAAAGGTGATCATAATATGACCGAATTCACCTTGAATTTTGAGAAAAGCTAATTTTGAGACAGATTAGCAATGGCTAGAATTTCTGGAAGCAATTTGGACGGCGCAGGATATATATCTCCCAAGGAGGAAAAAGTATTCTAAATGCAAGATGACACAACCATGGTTAACAAGAGAAGTCAAAGCCAACATAAAAGCCAAAGAGGACATATAATAGAGCAAAATTTGTGGGAAATTAGAGGATTGGGAAACTTTTAAAAACCAACAGAGCACAAATAAAAAAGTCATTAAGAAGGTAAAGGTGAAATTGTAGAAAAAATAGCTTTCCAAAACTGTTTCAATACAGAACATCACCAAAACATATGTGTCAATGTAGCTGTCTCAGTTTTACATCTATCACACTGACTATTAACATTAGGAAATATTTTTAGACAGTCTCTCCTTTGTCAAAGAAAAACGATGTACAATTTTAAATTGAATTAGAGAATGACTGGCACAAATCGAAGAAGAATTAACCAACTTCAAAATTCGTAACCAATCCTCTGTTATCAAGGTCATGTTAAGCTCTCTTTCCCAATCTTGCTTAATCTTAAGTAATGGATAATTATCCTGTGGTGATAGTAAATTATAAATTTTCCCAACGAAACCTTTCACTAAACGGTTCATTTTTAAAATAATGTCTGACTGTCATGGTCCAGTCCGTGAAGTCCGCATTCCGGTTCACGGTCCGGTCCATTGACCCTTGCTGCAGGTTTTCCTGTCTACCCTGTTACTGTTCCTGTTGAGCACTAATTGAGGCAGCTGATTCTCGTTGGGGCTGGCTGAATAAATATCTCTAGAGACCAGGGCGTGACTGCTGGATTGTTCTTGTCCTTACTTGTTGTATACCTTCCCCTGCCTTCTGTTTTGTTGCCTGAAGCCTTGCCTTGTCTTGCTGGTAACTCTTGCCTCGTCTTGCTTGAAGTTCTTGTCTTACCTTGCATTGCCAGAAGCCTTGCCTTGTCTTGCCGGTAACTCTCACCTCGCCTGAAGTTCTTGTCTCGCCTTGCATTGCCGAAAGCCTTGCCTTGTCTTGCTGGTAACTCTTGCCTTGCCTCGCCTGAAGTCTTGTCTTGGAGCCACCCTGTATCTATGTCCCTTCCTGTCCCTTGCCTCCGTCAGGTAAGCCAGGCCAGATTGCCATTACCCTGCAGTTGGTTCTGTCGCTTGCTGTCCCTTGCCGCGGTCAGGTAAGCCAGGCCAGATTGCCATTACCCTGCAGTTGGTTCTGTCCCTTCCTGTCTCTTGCCTCTGTCGGGTGGAGATTCGCGCCCTACCCAGGTGATCCGCGCCCTGCCCAGGAGTACTGCGCCCTGCCCAGGAGGAGCTTCAAGACCCCAATCCTCGAGCCGTGCCCCAAGCCAAACTTCAAGACCCAAGTCTCTAGCCGAGCCTCACCTCACGCTTCTAGCCTCAAGTCTCTGGTATCCAGCCTTGCCTCAAGTCTCTAACCTCGCCTCAAGTCTCAAGCCTGAAGACTCTAGCCTCATCCTGCCTGCCAGCAAGTCACGTCCTTGACTAGTTCTGGGGTCCGAGCCAGAGGCAAGACCCAGATTCTGGGTCCTTGTTCAGTCTCTGGTTCAGAGTCCCAGCCCTGGCTCCTAGCTCTCTTGCCCAGTCCTGTTCCGAGTTCCCGGTTTTCGTGTCCATGTCCTAGCCCTCACCCTGTATCCTGGTCCTGTCCCTAGTACTTCAGTGTCTGTGTCTTGCACTTGGGTCCGTTCCCAGCCACCTCCTTATGACAGAACAATCCAGCCAACCATGGACCCAGCAACATGGACACTGTCGTTTTCCTCTTGCCTCCCGGGGTTTCCTTCTGTTAAATACCCCCCCACCCGCCTGGGTCATCCATTGTCTGGATAGCCTGTTTGGTCGCCAGGAGGCTCCCGTGGGGCGGGGTGGGGGGTTCTGTCATGGTCCAGTCCATGAAGTCCGCATTCTGGTTCACAGTCCGGTCCATTGACCCTTGCTGCAGGTTTTCCTGTCTACCCTGTTTCTGTTCCTGTTGAGCACTAATTGAGGCAGCTGATTCTCGTTGGGGCTGGCTGCATAAATACCTCCAGAGACCAGGGCGTGGCTACTGGATTGTTCTTGTCCTTACTCGTTGTATCCCCTCCCCTGCCTTTTGTTTCCTTTCCTGAAGCCTTGCCTTGTCTTGCTGGTAACTCTCGCCTCACCTCGCCTGAAGTTCTTGTATCGCCTTGCATTGCCGGAAGCCTTGCCTTGTCAATCTGGTAACTCTCACCTCGCCTTGCCTGAAGTCTTGTCTTGGAGCCACCCTGTATCTATGCCACTTCCCATCCCTTGCCTCCGTCGGGTAAGCCAGGCCAGATTGCCGTTACCCTGCGGTGGGTTCTGTCCCTTCCTGTCTCTTGCCTCTGTCCACGCCCTGCCCAGGAGTACCGCGCCCTGCCCAGGAGGAGCTTCAAGACCCCAAGCCTCGAGCCATGCCCCAAGCCAAGCTTCAAGACCCAAGTCTCTAGCCGAACCTCGCCTCAAGCTTGTAGCCTCAAGTCTCTGGTCTCCAGCCTCTCCTCAAGTCCATAGTCTCCAGTCTCGCCTCAAGTCTCAGGTCTCAGGTCTCAAGCCTTGCCTCAAGTCTCAAGCCTGAAGACTCCAGCCTCATCCTGCCTGCCAGCCAAGTCAAGTCCTTGTCTAGTTCTGGGGTCCGAGCCAGAGGCAAGACCCAGGATCTGGGTCTTTGGCCAGTCTCTGGCTCAGCGTCCCAGTCCTGGCTGCTAGCTCTCTTGTCCAGTCCTGTTCCGGGTTCCCAGCTTTTGTGTCCATGTCCTAGCCCTCACCCTGTATCCTAGTCCTGTCCCTAGTACTTCAGTGTCTGTGTCTTGCACTTGGGTCTGTTCCCAGCCACCTCCTTATGACACTAACAGCTCAGAACCTTGTATATATGGAAAATTACTTAAATATTCTTGTAACAAACGTCTGACCTGAAGATATTGCAAAACGTGTGAATATGAGAGAGAAAATTTAGTTACTAATTTCTCAAAGGACATCAATCAGCCTTCTTGAAACAGATCCATAAAGGAATAAATTCCTTTATTCCTCCAAAGAGAAAAGGTAGGATCACTAAGTGAAGGTTTAAATAAATAACTTCGATAAATTAAACTAAGAAGGTTAAATTTTTTAAGATTAAAAAACTTACGAAACTGATACAAATTCGTAATGACTGCTTAATCATAGGGTATATATTTACAATAGAAATTTTGGCTAGTTGTACAGGTAAAGAAGCTCCTAATAACGAAGTTAAGTAAAATTATTTCACAGCTTTCAATTCCAGTTCAACCCATGGTGGTCGTTCATTTTTATCGGTCCAATATAACCAAGAACACGCATAATGTATATTAACTGCCCAATAGTATATTCTTAAATTAGGCAAAGCAAGACCTCCATCCTTTCTAAAGCTTTAAAAATTAATTTACAACCTAATAACTTTTGTTCAGCATAATTCCCTCAATATATTCACGGTGTTTCTATATCAGACCGATATGTGATTGCATTTGTCACACTATTAGCCAGAAGGGCTATTTTATTAAAATGGAAAGGTACTTCTGTTCCCACTTTGATACAATGGTTTTCCCAGGTGATGTTATGTCTTAGTTTGTTAAAAATCAGAAGTCGAACTTTTGATCCTCGATTTGACTTTGAGAAAAGGTGGGGCTCTTTTGTCTGCTACTATCATTTGATTTGAGTTAATTAAGATGGTCCCCTTCTGATTCTTGGGTAAATGGATTTGGTTGGTGGATTGATGTCTTTCTTTTATGGAAGCTTGTATGGCGTATAGCTCCAGGTTTGTGCTCCAAATGGGATTTTTTTTTGTTTTAGTTAGTAGAGGTTCTTTTTCCTTCTTTCATTTTTCCAAAAAAAAGCTTTAATATTTTGTTTTTTCTTATTATTGATATATTGTTTAACTTAGCTTGATAGCTTAACTCTTATTGTTACATATTGATATGTTGACTTGATTACTTCAATGTATTTTTTTTGTTGGTGCTTCTCAACAACAATTAATAAAAAGATTTTAAAATGAAGAAGGTGAAGATGGAATGTGAAGGTAATTTTGTCAATAATAGTAAAGAAGATACCAAAAGTTTCTTCAGATACCTAAAGTGTAAAAGAGAAATGAGAGTGGATATCAGACCGTTGGAAAATGAAGTTGGAGGGGTAGTCATGGAGGTCAATGGAATGGTGAACAAAGTGCATAAGTATTTTCCATCAGTCTTCACTGTGGTAGACACTAGCAGTATTCTGGAAGTTCCAGGAGTCAGGAGTCATTAAGTGTGTGAAGTTATCATAACTAGAGAGAAGGTTCTTGGGAAACTGAGTCACCTGGACCAGAGGTGGCTGAAGAGATTGTGGAGGCATTCATAATGGTCTTTCAAGAATCACTAGATTTTGGAATGATTCTGAAAGACTGGGAAATTGCAAATGTCACTCTACTCTTCACGAGGGGAGAGAGGCAGGAGAAAGGAAACTATAGGCCAGTTAGTCTGACCTCAGTTGTTGGGAAGATGTTGGAGTTGATTATTAAGGATGAGTCTCAGGGTACTTGGAGGCACATGATAACATAGGCTGTAGTCAGAATGATTTCCTCAAAGGAAAACCTTGCCTGACGAATCTGTTGGAATTCTTTGAAGAAATAACATGCAGGATAGACAAGGGAGAATTGGTTGATATTGTGTACTTGGATTTTCAGGTGCCGCACGATGAGGCTTAACACGCAACAAATCCATGGTATTACAGGGAAGATTCCAGCACAGATAAAGCAGTGGCTGATTGGCAGGAGGCAAAGAGTGAGAATAAAGGGAGCCTTTTCTGGCTGGCTGCTGGTGACTGGTGGTATTCCTCAGGGGTCTGTGTTGGGACCAGTTCTTTTTATGTTATATGGCAATGATTTGGACAATGGAATTGTTGTTTTTGTTGCAAAGCTTGCAGATGATATGAAGATGGGTGTGGGGCAGGTAGATTTGAGGGAGTAGAGGGGCTACAGAGGACTTCGACAGATTAGGAGAATGGGTAAAGAAATGGCAGATGGAATGTAGTGTTGGGAAATGTATGGTCATGCAATTTGGTAGAAGGAATGGAAGGGTTGACTATTTTACAATTGGAGAGAAAATACAAAAAACTGGGGCACAAAGGGATTTGGGAATCCTCGTGTAGGATTCCCTAAAGGTTAAATTGCAGGTTGAGCCCATGGTGAGGAAGGCAAATACGATGTTGGCGTTCATTTCAAGAGGGATAGAATATGAAACAAAGGATGTGATGTTGAAACTTTATAAAACACTGGTGAGGCCTCACTGAGTATTGTGAGCAGGTTTGGGCTCCTTATCTTAGAAAGGATAGAACTTAGAACATAGAAATCTACAGCACATTACAGGCCCTTCGGCCCACAATGTTGTGTCGACCATGTAACTTACTCAAGAAATGGCCTAGAATTACCCTACCACACAGCCCTCTATTTTTCTAAGCTCCATATATCTGTCTAGGAGTTGCTTAAAATACCTTGTTGTATTTGCCTCCACCACCATCACTGACAGTGCATCCACACACCCACCACTCTCTGTGTGAAAAACTTACCCCTGACATCCCCTTTGTACCTACTTCCAAGAACCTTAAAACTATCCCCCCTTGTGTTAGCCATTTCAGCCCTGGGAAAAAGCCTCTGGTTATCCACATGATCAATGCCTCTCGTCATCTTATACACCTCTATTAGATCACCTCTCATCCTCCATCGCTCCACGGAGAAAAGGCCAAGTTCAGTCAACCTATTAACATAAGTCACGCTCTCCCATCTAGGCGACATTCTTGTAAATCTCCTCTGCACTCTCTCTATAGTATGTACATTCTTCCTGTAGTGAAGTGACTAGAACTGAACACAGTACTCCAATTAGGGTCTGACCAGGGTCTTATACAGCTGTAACATTACCTCACGGCTCCTGAACTCAATCCCACAGTTGGTGAATGCCAACACACCATACACTTTCTTAACAACACTGTCAACTTTCACAGCAGCTTTGAGTGTCCTATGGACACAGACCCCAAGATTTCTCTGATCCTCCACACTGCCAAGAGTCTTATTAATATTATATTCTGTCTTCAAATTTGACCTACCAGAATGAAGCACTTCACACTTATCTGGGCTGAACTCCATCTGCCACTTCACAGCCCAGTTCTGCATTCTATCGATGTCCCGCTGTAACCTCTGACAACTCTCCAGAATATCCATAACACCCCGAACCTTTGTGTCATCAGCAAACTAACTAACCCACCCACTACTTCTTCATCCAGGTCATTTATAAAAATCACAAAGAGGACTGGTCCCAGAACAGATCCCTGCAGAACACCACTGGTCACTGACTTCCATGCAGAACACAAACCATCTATAACCACCCTTTGGCTTCTGTAGGCATGCCAATTCTGGATCCATAAAGCAATGTCTCCTTGTATCCCATGCCTCCTTACTTTCTGAAGGAGCTTTGCATGGGGAACCTTATCAAATCCCTTACTTAAATCCATAAACCCTACATCTACTACTCTACCTTCAATGTGTTTTGCTACATCCTCAAAGAATTCAGTTGGGCTCGTAAGGCACAAACTGCCCTTGATTAAGCCATGCTAACTATCCCTAATCAGATTATGTCTCTCCAAATGCTCATAAATCCTGCCTCTCAGGTTCTTCTCCAACAACTTGCCCACCACTGAAGTCCAACTCACTGGTCTACAATTTCCTGGGTTATTTCTACTCCCTTTCTTGAACAAGGGAACATTTGCAACCATCCAATCCACTGGTGCTTCTCCCATCCCTATTGATAACGCAAAGATCATTGCCGGAGGCTCAGAAATCTCCTCCCTTGCTTCCCACAGTAGCCTGGGGTATATCTCGTCTGGTCCCAGTGCCTTATCTAACTTTTATCTATGCTTTTCAAAAGCTCCAGCCCATCCTCTTTCTTAATGTCTATATATTCAAGCATTTCAGTCCACTGTAAGTTATCCCACAATCGCCAAGGTCCATTTCCTTGGTGAATACTGAAGCTAAGTATTCATTATGTACCACTGTTATCTCCTCTGACTACATGCACACATTTCCAGTATTGCACCTGATTGGTCCTATTCTCACAGGGCTCATCCTCTTGCTCTTCACATACTTACAGAATGCCTTAGGGTTTTCCTTAATCCTGCTTTCTCATGGCGCCTTCTAGCTCTCCCAATTTCATTCTCAAGCTCTTTCCTGGCAAGCCTGTAATTTTCTAGAACTCTTTTAGTACCTAGTTTCATGAACTTTTCACAAGCTTTGCTTTCTTTCTTAACTAGATTTTCCACATGATTTGTACACCATGGTTCTTTTACGCTACTATCCTTTCCTAGCCTCAATGGAACATACCTATGCAGAATGCCATGTAAATGTTCCCTGAACATTTGTCACATTTCTGCCATGCATTTCTCTGAGAGCATCTGCTCCCAAGTTCCTGCCTAATAGCAGCATATTTCCCCCTTCTCCAATTAAATGTTTTCCCAAATTGTCTGCACCAATCCCTCTCCAGTGCAATGGTAAAGGAAACAGAGCTGTGATCACTGCTTCCAAAATGCTCTCTCACTGAGAGATCTTACACCAGACAAGGTTCATTTCCAATACCAGATCAAGTACAGCCTCTGCTCTAGTTGGCTTATCAAACCTTCCTGAACACATCTCACAAATTTCACCCCATCTAAACCCCTTGCTCTAAGGAGATGTCAGTCAATATTAGGAAAGTAAAAATCTCCCATCACAACAACCCTATTATTATTGCACCTTTCCAGAATCTGCCTCACTATCTGCTCCTTGATATCCCTGTTACCATTGGGTGATATATATAAAGCACCCAGTAAGAGTTATTGCTCCCTTCTTGTTTCTGACTTCCATCCACACTGACTCAGTAGACAATCCCTCCATGACTCTCTCCGTTTCCGCAGCCGTGACACTATCCCTGATTAGCAATGCCATGCCCCCACCTCTTTTGCCTCCCTCCTTGTCCTTTTTGAAACATCTAAAGCCTGACACACTTCAGCAGCCTTTCCTGGCCCTGAGTCATCCAAGTCTCTGTAATGGCCACAGCGTCATAGGTCCATATATTGATCCACGCTCGAAGTTCATCTGCCTATTTATGATACGCCTTGCATTAAAATAGACACATCTCAAACTATCAGGCTGAGTACATCTTTGCTCTATCATTTGCCTATCCTTCCTCACAAACTTCCTACAAGCTGTCTCTACTTGTGTGCCAATCGTCCCATCCTCTGCCTCTTCACTTCAGTTCCCACCCCCCTGCAAATCTAGTTTAAACCCTCCACAATAGCATGAGAAAACTTCCCCGCCAGGATATTGGTCCCCCTCGGATTCAACTGCAACCCGTCCTTTTTGTACAGATCACACCTGCACCGGAAGAGGTCCCAATGATCCAGAAATCTGAATCCCTGTCCCCGTTCCAATCCCTCAGCCACACATTTATCCTCCACCTCATTCTATTCCTATACTCACTGTCGCATGGCACAGGCAACAATCCCGAGATTACTACCCTTGAGATCCTGCTTCTCAACTCCCTTCCTAACTCCCAGTAGTCTGCTTTCAGGATTCCTCCCTTTTTCTACCTATGTCATTGGTACCAACATGTACCATGATCTCTGGCTGCTCACCCTCCCATTTCAGGATATTGTGGACACGTTCAGAAACATCACGAACCCTGGCACCTGGGATGCAAACTACCATCCGTGTTTCTTTATTATGTCCACAGAATAGCCTCTCTGTCTCCCTGACTATAAGAGTCCCCTATTACTGCTGTCCTCCTCTTTCGTTCCCACTCTTCTGAGCCACAGGGCTAGACTTAGCGCCAGAGGCACGGCCACTGTTGCTTCCCCCAGGTAGATCCCCCTCCAACAACAGTACTCAAAATGGAGTACTTATTGTTAAGGGGGATGGCCATCGGGATGCTCTCCACTGCCAGATGCCCTCCTTTCCATCTCCTGATGGTCATCCAGTTATGTGTCTCCTGTGGCCCTAGTATGACTACTTGCCTGTAGCTCCTACCGATACCTCCTCGTTTTCCCTAACACGCCAAAGGTAATCGACCTGCAGCTCCAGTTCCCTAACTTGGTCTCTGAGGAGCTGCAGCTTGATGCACCTGGCACCAATGTGGCCGTCGGGGAGGCTGGAAGTCTCCCGGATATCCGACATCTCTGACACACAGAGCAGCAAACTGGCCTTGCAGTCATACCCACTATTCTTAAGTTAGAGGAAAAAAGAGATATGAAAGTAACTTACCTTGCCCAGGCCCATCCTCAGTGAAGCCCCAATGAGCCAAAGCCCTACTACTCTGACTCACGCTCCTTTGAAAACAGCTCCACTGGGCAGTGTCTCCTTTTTATTCCAGAACCTTCTCAGTGGCCTTGCACAATGATGAGCTACTTCTTCACACTTCTCCTAATTGAATCTCCTGCTGCAAAAAACTCGCTTTTTAAGCAACACACACAAAATGCTGGTGGAACGCAGCAGGCCAGGCAGCATTTATTGGAAGAGGTACAGTCGACGTTTCAGGCCAAAACCTTACGATAGGACTAACTAAAAGAAGAGATAGTAAGAGATTTGAAAGTGGGAGGGGGAGGGGGAGATCCAAAATGACAGGAGAAGACAGGAGGGGGAGGGATGGAGTTAAGAGCCGGGAAGTTGATTGGCAAAAGGGATGCAAGGCTGGAGAAGGGAGAGGATCAGGGGACAGGAGGCCTAGGGGAGAAAGAAAGAAAGCAGGATATCCCAGTGGCCACACATTTTAATTCCACATCCCATTCCCATTCTGACATGTCTATCCATGGCCTCCTCTACTGTAAAGATGAAGCCACACTCAGGTTGGAGGAACAACACCTTATATTCCGTCTGCGTAGCCTCCAACCTGATGGCATGAACATTGACCTCTAACTTCCGTTAATGCCCCTTTTTACCTCATCCCTTATTTATTTATTTATTTATTATTTTTTATTTTTCCCTTTTTTTCTCTCTCTCTTTTTTCTCCCTCTGTCCCTCTCACTATAATTCCTTGCCTGCTCTCCATCTTCCTCTGGGCTCTCCTCCCCCTTTCTTTCTCCCTAGGCTTCCCGTCCCATGATCCTCTCCCTTCTTCAGCCACGTGTCCCTTTTGCCAATCAACTTTCCAGCTCTTAGCTCCATCCTTCCCCCTCCTATCTTCTCCTATCATTTCCGATCTCCCCCTCCCCCACCCACTTTCAAATCTCTTACTATCTCTTCTTTCAGTTAGTCCTGACGAAGGGTCTCAGCCCAAAACGTCGACTGTACCTCTTCCAATAGATGCTGCCTGGCCTGCTGCATTCCACCAGCATCTTGTGTGTGTTGCTTGAGTTTCCAGTATCTGCAGGTTTCCTCGTGTCTTCGCTTTTTAAATCTTCTCATTGGGATTGCACGATGACAAACTGCTGCATCTGTGCACTTCTCTCAATCGAATCTCCCGTTGAAAGAGGGTTCAAAGGAGGTTCACAAAAATGTTTCTAGGATTGAATGGCTTGTTATATGAAGGGTGTTTGATGGCTTTGGGCCTGTATTCACTAAAGTTTAGGAGAATGAGGTGTGACCTCATTGAAACCTATTGAATGTTGAAAGGCCTTAATAGAATGGATGCGGAGAAGATAGCTTCTGTGGTGGGAGAGTCTAAGACCAGAGTACACTATCTCAGAATAGAGGGATGTCCTTTTGGAATGGAGGTGAGGAGGAATTTCTTTAACCAAAGAGTGGTGAATCTGTGCAATTCTATCCCACAGGCAGCTGTGGAGGCCAAATTTTCATGTATTTTTAAGGTAGAGGTTGATAGATTATTGATTGTCAGGACATGAAGAGATACTGGGAGGAAGCAGGAGACTAGGGCTGAGAGGACAATTGGATCAGCCATGATGAAATAGCAGAGCAGACTCGATAGGTCAAATGGCCCAATTCTGCTCCTATATCTTACGGTCTTACGGTCTTAATAACTTGCTCTTCCAGCCCTCTGCATTAAATAAACCAGATGTTCTAGATTCTATACTGTCCAATGTTGAATGCAATGGGGCACCTAAACTTTTCCTCTGTCTGTTTAGGCAATCAGCTGAAGTGAACTCAGTCCCAGCCTACACCCCACCCCATCTTCCCACACACAAGCAAAACCTAATTGGATCATATTTAGGGACTACTCAGGACTAAAGATACAAATTAGCCTTTGGAAAGGAAGTGACAGCTAATGGTGGAAACATCAGACGTTGCATGGGGTGCTTTTAAAATGAGTTTCCAGCTGTGCATTCAGCTTTTCTTGACAGCCACCCGAGAGGGCGCATACCCTGTGCTCAGACAGTTAGTGGCCCTGCTACGAGCAACTGCAGGCAGGTGGCCCCATGACTTGGCATAGCTGTGTTGGTACCCTGCAGCCAAAGTCATGAGCCAGGTAACCATCCATTCCTGCATTAACTTCACCACTCTGCACAGGAGCAATGTATCATTCTGAATCCTCAACAATAAACAGCTGCTTTGAACAACTACTTTCTATAACCATTAGGTTTTTGAACCGACCTGCACAACCCTACCTCAGCAATGGAATACTACAGATTGTCTCTTGTATTCCCATGGACTTGTTTTTACACTAATACCTTCTTTTCTTTCACAGTCTTGTATAACTTCCGTTCAATTTATGCTCTGGGTGTTGCCTGAATTTATGTGCCTGTGATACTGATGCAAGTAAGTTTTTTTTTATTGCCCCTGCTCACTGTTCACTGTGTGCACATGACAACAAAATTGGCTTGACACCCACTGAAGGTCCCTGCTTCCAACACAAGTGGAAAACAGGTTTAAAAATCCCAGATCCTGGTTATTGCAAGGATTCCGTTTGTTGTTTATTATTATTATTATTGTTTATTATTATTGCCCCCTTTGCATTGATTTTATGGATTAATTCCACTTTTGAAACTACAGCTTATTTAGAATTGCCTGGAGTAGACTCCCTCAACAGTTTAACAGATAATGAGAAATAGAATTAGGTTTTACAATGGATCATACTAGCAACTGCGATTCCAAGCAATAATGTGGTTGCAGAATTGAGGTTAAGTCTCGACTGTAGGTGTGGCTTCCGAAGATGCTCAAGTATTTTTAATAATTATGTTTTGATGAGTACAAAAGAATCAAAGAGGCATCCAAACTGCCTAGTGTCTACATCAAAAGTTTAAAGCAAAGTTGAGGACCTTTTTAGTCAATAAACCATTTCCTTGAACATTGCACAGCCAGAGTACGTAGATATGCCTATTCCCATACTCTTCTGTATATCGAACAGTACATTCTACCTCTGTAAATAAAATATCATATCAGGTCTTTTAACTATAATCAGCCTTGAGGAGAGGACATTGAGAGAAAAGGGAGAACTGGATTGGAAGTTCTTTTGCATAGCTCAATGTTGTGGTGCATGAATTGGCAGTGCGCTTGCAAATATAATCTGCATAGACTGCGTGATACACCAAGTATGCAATGATTGCACTTGGCACCTCTGTGTTTGTTATGCATACTCAAGGGAGAGTGCACGTTGAACCAAACCTACTTCTCCAGTGGCCCCTCCTAACATTAGATCACACTTGCCTGATGAGGAAATGTCACACGTTACCTACCAGGAAGGAGTTTTACATCATGCTCCTTCTTAGAAGTTGCACACTTTAAGGTCTGCTCAGACAGTCCTCACATAGAAATGCCAGGTGTTGCACAGGAGTTTGAATCTGCTGATCACAGGATGGGAGCCTGAGTTGCCAAGCCTGGTTTGCAGGGCATTATGCCTCACAAATCCCTAAAGGCTACAGAGGTTATATGTGCAGATTCAAACCTCTAAGTGCATTAAGGGAGCCAGACTCCAGCCTCCAAAACATGATGAATGTAAAGGTTCTTCCCAAAGGTGTGGTGAGACAGATACCTCAACTTCTGTAGATATGGCTCCAGCATGGTCAAGACTGAAGGAACTCTGTCATCCTGAGCTCTTTTGCTTCTGAATTATCCCAGGCTATGGCAATATGTTTCAGTTTGATGTCATCGTGGAATTTGAGACATCAACAATGATTCTTTATTCAAGAAGCAGAGACTTCATTGCCTTGCACAGAAACTGATTGTTGAAATACATCTGTTTATGAAGATTGTAAGCTTCCTAAAGATTCAGTAAATAGTAGACATCTCGGGTTTTGATGTTGGCAATCTCCATCAATTGCAAAGACTATCACTCCATTGGTCTAAGAACAATTTTCTTAATTGATCAGAAACCTGTGTCAAAACTTACTTATGATTAAATAATATCAATGTAATCTACTCTCATGAATTGTTGTTTGCAAAGGTAGAGAAGTTAGAGTGGGAAGCAATGGAGAATGAAATAACAGGAAGCCCGGGACCACATGTAGATTTTAAGAGATGTCAAGCAAACCAAGTCCCACAGCTGGCCTGAGTACACTTCCTGTCATCTTGCTCCTGTAGGGACTCCACTCTATTTTCTGCTGCATCAGCTCTACACTTTCCAAGCCACATCCTCCAGCAGGTCTTCCACTTCTCTCAACCAAAGATCAACTCAATTAAAGCCAAGTTGATTGTGATGAACATAGGTACAGTGAGGTAGGGCTGCAGTGAAATCCTTGCTTCCAGCAGCATCATTTGCATGTAAATATAGACAAGGCACAAGAAGATCCTGGAAATGATAGGGTTAATGTACAAGGTGAATTTGATGCTCTGGGCCTACATTCTCTCTGGAGCTGAGAAGAATGGTGGAAGGGGGAATCTCATTGAAATCTACCAAATCTTAAAAGCTCCAGATAGATTGCACTACGAGAGGTTATTTTCAATAGTTCAATAGTTTGAGAGTCTAAGACCAGAGGGTACAGCCTCAGAATAGAAGGGAGTCCCTATAGAACAGAGATGAGAAGGAATTCCTTTAGCCAGTGGGAAGTGCATCTGTGGAATTCATTGCCATATATGGCTGTGGAGACCAAGTCATTGGGCATATTTAAAGCAGATATTGATAGGTTCTTGATTAGGAAAGGAGTGAAAGGTTGTGGGGCAGAAGGCAGGAGAATGAGGTTAAAGGGGAAAATAAAACAGCCATGCTCAAATAGATGCATAGAAACATAGAACATAGAAAACCTACAGCACAATACAGGCCATTCGGCCCACAAAGCTATGCCGAACATGTCCCTACCTTAGAATTACCTAGGCTTTACTGCATAAAAAACTTACTCCGACATCTCCTCTGTACCTACTTCCAAACACCTTAAAACTATGGCCTCTCATGCTAACTATTTCAGCCCTGGGGAAAAGCCTCTGACTATACAGAGAAATGGTGGAGCAGACTTGATGAGCCAATCACCCTAATTCTACTACTGTGTCCAATGGTCTCATATAAATTGTACATAAATTGTACATAAAATTATTGCATACAGTGGAAAAAGACTGTGCAAATGCAAGACATTAATGCAAGAGAAAAGCAAAGACACTGTTGAAGACCAGGCTATGGTAGTGCATTAGATGATTGATCATGTTCCATTGCTAAAGAAGGTTTATTTTTGTACAGAAACTCACCTCCATCACCTTCATGGTTCCTGAAATCATTCATCCCCCTTGATACAACCATTGTTGGTAGAATCTCAGGTGGTGACGAGAGGGTGTACAGGAGTGAGATATGCCAAATAATGGAGTGGTGCTGCAGCAACAACCTGGCACTCAACGTCAGTAAGACGAAAGAGCTGTTTGTGGACTTCAGGAAGGGTAAGACGAAGGAACACATACTAATCTTCATAGAGGGATCAGAAGTGGAGAGTGAGCAGTTTCAAGCTCTTGAGTGTCAAGATCTCTGAGGATCTAACTTCCCAACATATCGATGTAGTTATAAAGAAGGCAAGACAGCAGCTATACTTTATTAGGAGTTTGAAGAGATTTGGTATGTCAACAAATACACTCAAAAACTTCTGTAGTTGTACCATGGAGAGCATTCTGAAAGGCTGCATCACTGTCTGGTATGGAGGAGCTACTGTACAGGACCGAAAGAAGCTGCAGAAGGTTGTAAATCTAGTCTGCTCTATCTTGGGTACCAGCCTACAAAGTACCCAGGACATCTTCAGGGAGCGGTGTCTCAGAAAGGCAGCTTCCATTATTAAGTTCCTCCAGTTCCTTTTCTCACTGTTTCCATCAGGTAGGTGTACAGAAGCCTGAAGGCACACACTCAGCGATTCAGGAACAGCTTCTTCCCCTGCCATCCGATTCCTAAATGGACACTGAATCTTTAGATATTACCTCACTTTTTTTAATATACAGTATTCCTGTTTTTGCATGTTTTTAAAAAATCTGTTCAATATACGTACACTGTAATTGATTTACTTATTTATTACTATTATTATTTTTATTTTTATTATTATTATTTCTCTGCTAGATTATATATTGCATTGAACTGCTGCTGCTAAGTTAACAAATTTCGTGTCACATGCCGGTGATAATAAAGCTGATTCTGATTCTGATTCTGGTTGTACCACATGATATGTGCACACCTTAAACTAGATCTTCGACCCACATTTTGGAGTCTTTTGTCTTCCTTTGAATTAGTTTAATGTTTCGAAACTAGGTTATAAAATATAATATTTCACCTTATTTTTCTGTCTCTCACTCCCATTCTGGCCTCCTTTATTATCTCGGAGGCATAAAGCAAACTTAAGTCGGATGACCTTGCCTTAACATTCAGGCATTAACAGTAATGCTGAATTGCAGATCATTCAACAATTCCTGATAATCAGCATTTCAATAGGTACGTTTAATGTCAGAGAAATGATACAATATACATCCTGAAATTCTTTTTCTTCACAAACATCCACAAAAATGGAGGAGTGCCCCAAAGAATGAATGGTAGTTAAATGTTAGAACCCCAAAGCCCCCTAGCTCCCCCCACGCATAAGCAGCAGCAAGGCAACAACCCCCCCACCAGCAAAAAAGAATCAGCGCCCTCCCCAGAGCACTCAAGCGTGCAGCAAGGCATCGATAAAGACACAGAATTGCAGTACCCTAAAGACTACTTGTTCACCCGGTAATTCGACATACCACAGGCTCTCTCTTTCTCCCTAATAAGGGAAAAAGAGGTGTCCCCATTTCACAGCGAGAGGGGAGACATAACAAACAACTCATAGATTTATGGTGTTAAAAGTCAGTTGTGTTGCTTCTTCTGTGCTCTGATCGCAAAGAACCGGGTCTCTGGATGCACAGCCAGCAGCCAGCTCAATGCTTTCGATCTTCAGTGTATGCCCACAACGCACCAGGAAGCAGCATCAGCCTCGAATCCACCCACCTCCGGAGCCACAAAAAACTGGCACCCTGATGACACGCTAGTCTTCCATGCAGCATCCTTGGTATATCGAATAGTGGCCAGTCATGAGACCCCGAGAGTGGGTCCCATTCCCTCAAAGAACCAAAGTCAGCATGTAACTCCAGGTCAGGGTCTTCAAAAGAACCCTGAAAATGTAAAAAGAGATATAGAGACAGAAATAGAGCTGTTTCCGAAGATGCAAACAAACTCGGCCCTTTTTCCATTTTTATCCCATGTTCTGCATTATTTGATAATTTCAAATAATTGTTGTACATTCTCACCTCCTTTAAACTGCTGTTATATTATGCTAACACCATCTTTAGAATCTAGATCAGCAGAGCAGAGTACATGTCCTTTGCCCCACACTGTTGTGCTGACCTATTTAAACCTACTCCATGATCAGTCTAACTCTTCCCTCCTATGAAGCTCATAACTTTCTATTTTTCTTACATCCATGAACAGTCTTTTATATGTCCCTATTGTGCCAGCGACCACCCCCATCACTGTGTTCCAGACACCCACCACTCTGCAATAATACCTACCTTTGACATCTCCCCCAACGTTCCTCCACTCAATTCAAGTGGATGCCCTCTGGTATTGGCCATTGCTGCCCAGGAGAAGTTGCTGGCTGATCACTCTATATATGCCTCTCATAATCGTATATACCTCTCATCTTCCTTTGCTCCAAGGAGAAAATCCCTAGCTTGATCCACCTTTCCTTATAAGACATCTTCTAATGCAGGAAGTATACTGGTAAATCTCCACTTAGTCTCTAAAGCTTCTACATCCTTCCGGTGAGATGACTGAGTGTGGTCTAGCAAAAGTTTTACAGAGTTGCAACATTGTCTCATGGCTCCTGAACTGATTTCTTCCTACTAATACTATATGCCTTCTTAACCACCTTCATTAACTTGTGCAGCAACTTTGAGGGTTTTGTGGATCTGGATTCCAAGATCTCTCTGTTTCTGCACACTTCTAAGAATCCTACCATTAACCTTGTACTTCGCCTTCAAATTTTATCTCCCAAAGTGCATCACTTCACACTTTTCTGACTGAACTCCATCCGGCCCTTCCCTGTCTAACTGAATCCTCTCTATATTCTATTGAAGCCTACAACAACCACCACACTATCCACAACACCTCCAACATCCATGTCATCCGCAAACTTACTAACCCATCTTTACACGTTCTCATCCAGGTCACTTATAAAAATTACAAAGAGTAGGGGTCCCAGAACAGATCATTGCAGAACACCACCAGTCACCTCCAGGCTGAATACGCTCGATCCACTACTACCCTTCTGAGGTGAACTAATTCCGAATCGCACATCTAAGTTTCCAAGGATCCTATTCTTCAGGACTTTCTGAATGGCCTACCATGGGAAGCCTTGTCAAACACCTTTACTAAAATCCATATTCTCCACACCATCATCAACTTATTTTGTCACTTCCTCAAAAAATTAATTAGGCTTGTGAGGCAAGACTTGCCCTTCACAAATCCATACTGACTAACCCTAATAAAACTATGTTTCTCCAAATGAATGTAAATCCTGTCCCTAAGACCCCCTCTACAACAGCTTACTTACCACTAGCAAAAGACCCACTAGTTTCTAATTCCCAGGATTAACCTGGAAATAATTCTGGGATAGAAGAATCGAAGGCTCTGTGAGAGAGAATGGTTAGATGAGGTAATGATGAGTTTTAGTATAGAGAGGAAATTAAGAACCTGGTGGCAGGGTGCAAAGACAATAACCTATCCCTCAACGTCAGCAAGATGAAGGAATTGGTTGTTGACTTCAGAAGGAGAAGCGGACTGCACGACCCAATTTACATCGGTGGTGCGCAAGTGGAACAGGTCAAAATCTTTAAGTTCCTTGGGGTCAATATCACAAATGACCTGACTTGGTCCAACCAAGAAGGCACACCAGCACCTTTGCTTCCTGAGAAAACTAAAGAAATTTGGCCTGTCTCCTAAAACGCTCACTAATTTCTATTGATGCACTGTAGAAAGCATTCTTCTAGGGTGCATCATAACCTGGTATGGAAATTGTCCTGTCCTAGACCGAAAGAAGCTGCAGATGATCGTGAACATGGCATAGCACATCACACAAACCAATCTTCCGTCCTTGGACTCACTCTACACTGCACACTGTCGGAGCAATGCTGCCAGGATAATAAAGGACATGACCCACCCAGCCAACACACTTTTTGTCCCTCTTCCCTCCAGGAGAAGGCTCAGGAGCTTGAAGACTCATACGGCCAGATTTGGGAACAGCTTCTTTCCAACTGTGATAAGACTGCTGAACGGATCCTGACCCGGATCTGGGCCGTACCTTCCAAATATCCGGACCTGCCTCTCGGTTACCTTACTTCCCATTTTTCTATTTCCTATTTATGATTTATAATATAAATGTTTAATATTTGCTAATTTTTAGTATTTTTAATATTTTTAATATTTAATATTTGTAATCCAGGGAGTGGGAAGCGCAGAATCAAATATCGCTGTGATGATTGTACGTTCTAGTATCAATTGTTTGGTGACAATGAAGTAAAGTAAAGTAAAGTAGATTGACCTGACAGTAGTCCAACAGGATGGCACAATATCATGGGCTGAAGGACATGCACTAGGCTGTAGTATTAACCATATAACAATTACAGCACGGAAACAGGCCATCTCGGCCCTTCTAGTCCATGCCGAACTCTTACCTAGTCCCACCGACCTGCATTCATATAACCATATAACAATATTCTATCCCTTTAACCCTCCTTGAACACCATTTGAAATACTGCAAACCCCCAGTACCAATCCTGTGGTCAGGAAAGATACAAAGATTATCATCAACACCCCAGCAATTTCTCCCTTTGCTTTCTGTGGTAATCTAGGTTGTATCCCATCTGGCCCCAAGGACTTACCTGTTCTAATGTTTTACAGAAGCTCCAACACCACCTATTTCTTAAGCTCAACATGCGTCAGCACATTAACAATTTTGTTATGCAGTCTGTCCTATCGTTACTTCCTTTCATTCTCTCCTCCCCTCCCCTTGAAACCTGTGTATCTGACTATACCCATCTCCGATGTAAGGCCACTGACCTGTGCTACGTACCCCGTAACTGGGTTGCCAAACCAGCAAAAATGGATCACTCAGTTCGAGTCTGGATTACTAGAACTAAGAAAGTTTTATTAAAGAAACAAGCAACACAGTACTCTAATCAAAAAGGATAATAAATGCAACAGTTCAGCAATGATAAACACACATGTACACAGAATTAAGATAACAAGATTAATCAAGCTCTATCATTGTCTAGGGGTAAATGACCAGTTTCAAAGTGACACAAAGTCCAGTTCAATTTAGTTCAGTTCGCAGTAATCGTTGCCATGGCAATGGACAATGTGGGGGGAAGGAGAGAGAGAACAAGAACGACTGATCATTCAGAACGGCTTCCACACACAGACCTGCGATGTTGCTCACAATCAGCTTTCGGGCAAGTCCTTTGTGATGTCATCTGAGGTCACCGACTGTGACCCTTCCTCCAGATGCAGTCGATCCTCTGCAGTGAACCTGGCACCCAAGCAAGGGTGGACACACACCGAGTTCCCACTGGTCGTACCTCTCCACCCTGTGCGTCTATGGCTTGGTTCTGCAACCAGCCTTCCAAACGACTCCCGCCGACTTGCGGGGGGGCACCGCTTCCAGGGTCTCGTTACCTCGTGGTGTCGTGTGTGTCTTGCCTTAGCGAACCTGTCCCTTTTTATCACCCTGCTGGCGTATGGCCTGTCCATCACACTTCAAACAGTTCAGGGTTCAAAGGGGGAGCTGATCTTGACAATACCCAGACTGATGGCTCCTTCATTAACATCTCCAAATGCTGCTTCATTGTGTTCCTTATCTCTCCTTCCCCTGAGGACAGGTGGCAGACCAACTGCTGATGCCACTGGTGCTAGCCCAGGCCAGCTAACATCTTAATTTATGTGTATTCTCGTCACACCTGAAACATAAATTCACTTCCTTTCTCCATAGTTCCTGCGTTTTTTTAGACATCAATGTGGTTAAGGGGCATTATTGACCAGAACAAAATAGCGAGCCTCATTGTTACTCATCAAATCGTACCATAAATTATGGTTGTCACAAACTAGAACCAGAATTCTAAACTTGATTCCACTCATCTGGGTTAAGGCATAAGTGTGAATTACCAAATTATTACTCTGAATATAGCTTTGAAAACGTGGTAGTGGTAGCACATTGTCTTTTACCCAGGGCTGGGGAATTAATAATTAGAGGACACAAGTTTAAGGTGAGCAGGGTGAGTTTTAATAGGAGCCTGGGGGGCAATGTTTTCACACAAAGAATGGTATGTATATGTAATGAATTGCCCGAGGAGCTGATTGATGTGGGTACTTCAATGAAATTTAAGACATTTAGACATGTACACAGATAGGAAAGGTTCAGGGGGATATAGGTCAAATGCAGGCAAATGGGACTAGCTTACATTCACATCTTGGATGGCAAGGATTGGACAGAAGGTCCTGTTTTCATGCTCTATGACTGAGAACTCAGCTCCAAGACTCCAACTGCTTGCCTCCTAGGAGTTTGCCTTGGGAAGCTACAAATTCCCTGCCCATAATTTTCCTTCCACTAAAATGAACTGATTTGGCACTGTGGAGGAACAGAGGGATCTTAGGGTCTGAGTCCATAGAACACTTAAAGCTGCTGCACAGGTTGACTCTGTGGTTAAGAAGGCATACGGTGCATTGGCCTTCATCAATCGTGGGATTGAGTTTAGGAGCCGAGAGGTAATGTTGTAGCTATATAGGTTCCTGGTCAGACCCCACTTGGAGTACTGTGCTCATTTCTGGT
This sequence comes from Mobula hypostoma, assembly GCF_963921235.1. Classification (NCBI taxonomy): domain Eukaryota; kingdom Metazoa; phylum Chordata; class Chondrichthyes; order Myliobatiformes; family Myliobatidae; genus Mobula; species Mobula hypostoma. Next base: position 58,575,782 of record NC_086113.1, read on the forward strand.
CGTCTCACTACAGGAAGGATGTGGAAACCATAGAAAGGGTGCAGAGGAGATTTACAAGGATGTTACCTGGATTGTGGAGCATGCCTCATGATAAAAGGTTGAGTGAACACGGCCTTTTCTCCTTGGAGCGATGGAGGATGAGAGGTGACCTGATAGAGGTATATAAGATTATGTTCTTATTGTTCGTGTGGATAGTCAGAGGCTTTTTCCCAGGGCTGAAATGGCTAGCATAAGAGGGCACAGTTTTAAGGTGCTTGGAAGCAGGGATAGAGGAGATGTCAGGGGTAAGTTTTTTACGCAGAGAATGGTGAGTGCATAGAATGGGATGCCGGCGACGGTGGTGGAGGCAGATACGATAGGGTCTTTTAGTAGACTCCTGGATAGGGACATGGAGCTTAGAAAAATAGAGGCCTGCAGGTAACCCTAGATAATTTCTACAGTAAGGATGTGGTTGGCACAACTTTGTGGGCAAAAGGGCCTGTATTGTGCTGTAGGTTTTCTATGTTTCTATGATGAGTGGTGTTGAGGATTCATCATTGCTATACCGATCAGTGAGGCTGTACTCCAGAGATACCCTTGTAGGACTAACCTTTGCAAGTACGCATCTTTTAAGCAACCAGCCATCTGTCATATCTAGACATAATTGCTAACATTTGTATAATGCTTATATTGCAGAAAAATAACCTCAGGCTTTTCCAAAAACAGGACACATCTTAAAATTGAGAACCTCAATATTTAAGTGCCTAAGCTTTTGAATCACGATGAGATACAGATCAAGAGCTGTAAGTTAGAATTAGTATAAATGGCAACTATGGACCTAGTAGGCTTGAGGATCTACTTCCATGCTGTATCACCCTATGATTCTTTAATTTTAAATCTTGATTTTCTAAAATAAATGAATTTATAGATTGCCAGAGCATTGTTGATGTAAAAGGAGCCCAATTTCTAAACTGTCTTCTCTGCAGATGGTGGATCATGGAGATTTATTGATCAGGAAGCCCTGCAGACTGAGTGTCCATTTTAGAAACAGCTAACTTAATAAGGTTAGTAGATTAATTTCCAGTTATTGGGAAAGCTCCATGAAACCAGTGAAATGAGACAGCCAAATAACAAGGCGCTATTTCACTGCAGCCAGACAATCCCATTAAAAAGCATACCTAGTTCTGAGCATTTTCTACATTCTTAGTAACTTGCAGGAGATTGTTGATGTCTGGGTTTTGCTGGCAAGCTACATGAAAAAAGTACTTCCCTGTGAATATGAAAACCAGTATAGTGGCTGGTTGTATCCCTGTTCTGATTGATGTAAGTGTGTGTCACTGACTTGGATTCAAGCCACAGCATAATGGTTTAATCTATGACCGAGGGGAATATTGTGAATTGAAGGTACACAGCTCTTTACTTGGCCACTCGGCACAGTTTTCAGAAGGTCTGTGTGTGATACTTCTCAAATCTGGTGCCAAGTATTTAAGATGCTGCCCCTGTTTCATAACATCTATTCGCTTGGCAGGACCTTACTGAACAGCCAAGCATCAGAATATACGAAATATGATGTGTCTAGACTGGTGGGTGATGGCATCATTTGAATTGTTTTCTTCTTCATCTCATTAAGTAGTTTCTGTGCAGGCTGTTTATTTTTTCACTCACTTACAGTATTAGGCTAGAAGATATTTGGTTATGTTGTATTAGGAATATTTTGTTCGATTTATGTCACCTTGAGAAAGATGCCATTAAACTGGAAAGAGTAGAAAGCAGATTTACGAGTTTGTTGCCAGAACTCAAGGGACTAAGCTATGGAGGTTGAGCAGGTTGAGACTTAATTAACTAGACCAAAGGAGAATGAGGGGTGATCTTGAAGAAGGGTATAAAATTAGTTCAGATTGGCAATATCTCCCTCACTATCTCCATCAGCACATCTCCTCCTCTGTAATCAACACACAGTCCATGACCTCACTGCTATTTTGCCTCACTTCTATGGACAGTGTCCATCTCCTGAATAAATACACATTCAAAAAATCTATTTAAGATCTTCCCCATCTCTTTCAGCTTCATGCATAGATGATCTTCCAGAGGACCAATTTTGTCCCTTGTTATCCTTTTGCTCTTAGTATATTTGCAGAATCCTTTGGGATTCTCTTTCATCTTGTCTGCTAGAGCAACCCCATACCTCCTCTTTGTCCTTCTGATTTCCTTTTCGTGTTTTCTCGCATTTCTTATACTTCTCAAGTACCTGATTTGTTCCTTGCTGCCTATACCCGCTATGCACCTCCTTCTTAACCGTGGCCTCAATATTTCTTGAAAAACAAGGTTTCCTAACCCTTGCCTTTTATTCTAACAGGAGCATACAAACTTGGTACTTGCAATATTTCACTTTTGATGGCCTCTCATTTACCAAGCACACCTTTGCCAGAAAAGAACCTGTCGCAATTAAGATTCTCTCTAATGCTATCAGAATTGGCCTTCTCCAATTTAGAATCTCAACCAAAAGACAGACCAATCCTTCTCATTAGTAATCATGAAACTAATGGAATTATGATCACTTGATCCAAAGTGTTCCCTTACATACACGTTTGTCATCTTCCCTGTCTCGTTTTCTAATAGGGAATCCAGTATTGCACTCTCTCTCTAGTTGGAACATCTATATAGTAAGGAAACTTTCCTGAACACATTTGACAAACTCTGTCCCATCCAGTCCTTTTACAATACAGAAGTCCCAGTCAATACCTGGAAAGTTAAAATGACCTGCTATCAAAGTCTTATGTTTCTTGCAACTATCTGCTATCTCTGCACAAATTTGCTCTTCTGAATTCTGCTGACTATTGGGTAGTCTATAATATGATCCCATTAACATGGTCATCCTCTCTTATTGCTGAGTACCATCCATATCACCTTAGTAGATATGCTCTCCAGACTGTCCGGTCTGAGCAATCCTGTGACATTTCCCTGATTACTAATGCCTTTGCCCTCATTTAATCCCTCCCACCTTATCACATTTGAAACAAAGGAACCCCAGAAGGCCAATCCTGCAACTAAGTCTCGCCATTGGCTACAATGTCATAATTCCACATGCTCTAAGCTCATCTGCCTTCCCTACAATACTGTACTCCTTGCATTGAAATAGATGGAACTCAGAACATTATTCCCAGCATGTTCAAACTTGTGATTCCCTTTTTTGTATGTAGGTTTAACAATATCTTTCCCTACAACCACTCCACTATCCGCTCTGGTCCTCTTGTTCCCGCCCCTTGGCAATTCTAGTTTAAGCCCCCAGAGTAGCACTACCAAACCTTCCCACAACGATATTAATTCCGCTTTAGTTCAGGTGAAAACCATCCCATCTGTACAGTCCCCTGGGAAAGAGTCCGATGATCCAAAATCTGAAGCCTTCTCTCCTGCACCACCTCCTTAGTCACGTGACAAACTGTAAAATCTTCTTATTTCTAGCATCACTAACATGTGACACAGACAGCAATCCTGTGATCACAACCCTGATGTTCTGTCCTTTAACTTAACACCTTACTGCCAGGATAATCAAGGACACGACCCACCCAGCCAACACACTTTTTGTCCCTCTTCCCTCTGGGAGAAGGCTCAGGAGCTTGAAGACTCGTACAGCCAGATTTGGGAACGGCTTCTTTCCAACTGTGATAAGAGTGCTGAACGGATTCTGACCCGGATCTGGGCCGTACCCTCCAAATATCCGGACCTGCCTCTTGGTTTTTTTGCACTACCTTACTTTCCATTTTTCTACGTTCTATTTATGATTTATAATTTAAATTTTTAATATTTACTAATTTTTACTATTTTTAATATTTAATATTTGTAATCCAGGGAGTGGGAAACGCAGAATCAAGTATTGCTGTGATGATTGTACGTTCTAGTACCAATTGTTTGGCGACAATAAAGTATAAAGTACTCTCTAAACTCATTTTGCAGGATTTCATCACCATTCCTACCAATGTCCATTGGCACTGACATGGACCAACCCCTGGCTACTCGCTCTCCCACTTAAAAATACTATGGACTCGATCTGAAATGTCCCTGACACCAGCACCTGGGAGGCAACATATCATCCAGGAATCTCGTACTCGTCCACAGAATCTTCTGTTTCCCTAACCAGTGAATCCTGTATCACTACAAATTGTTCTCTTGGGATACTGTACCAACCTAATTTTTCCAATCTCCCTGAATATTGAAATTCCCATGGCCATTTTGATTTTGTCCTTTTTCCATATCTATTCTATCTCCTGTTGTAATTCGTACCCCATATCCTGGCTACTGCTAAGAAGCCTCTATATAGCTCCCATCATAGGAGTTGCAGTTTCTTAACTCTAGCCACCCACTTTGTCTGATCTTATGTCACTTCTTTCTAAGGATATGATTATTTTTTAACCAACAGAACCACTCCCACCCCTCTACCCACTTGCCTGTATTTTTGACAGAACATATCCTTGGCTCCTATCTTTGGCTCCTATCTTTCTTTATTAAACTTTTTATGATTTAAAAAAAGCATAAATACAATCAAGAGGAGAGTTAATTCAAAAAAATATATATATATCAGTAATAATATAAACCAAGATTAAGATAGACATTGTCAAAATCATAGATTTTGTTAAACTAGTATAAAATATATAATAAAAAAAATGAAAATAACAATTCTCCTCTTACCAGTTTACGAAGAGACAGGAAAAAAACATTGGGTTTTAAATGAAAAGAAAAAAAACCCACAACACTATATAAAAAAAAACAAAAAAAAAGGGACTGGGCAGTCCATTTTGAGGATATGACCAAAAAGGAAAGAAAGACTTTCTGATCACATCTAAAACTTCAAAAAAAAAGATTGAAAGAGCAATAAATCAAATTAAATGAAAATATTAGATAACAGGTCACCATGTTTGGCTCCTATCTGTGATATTTTTTCAACCACAACTCTGTGATGCCCACAAAGTCATACCTGCTAATTTTTAGCTGCATGACAAGCTCTCAAGCTTACTTTATATAGTGCATGCACTTAAATATTACATCCTCAGTCCTGCATTCACCACCCTTCTTCTCAATTTTGTCTCCATGTTGTCTGAAGTTAAATTATTATCCTTTTCTAAACTTTCTGTCTAATTCTTTATTCTGAAGACTAGTGATCTTACTTGCACTCTTATTTCTTTTTACCTTAAGTGTAATTTTCCAAGCTGTTGAACGCCCCCCCCCAACTATTTAGTTTAAAGCCCTATCAACAGCCTTAGTTATGTAATTCACCAGAACCCTGGTCCCAGCATGGCTCAGGTGGAGCCCATCCCATTGGAAAAGCTTTGTCCTTCCTGAATACCAGTGCTAATGTTCCATGAATTCAAACTCACTTCTCCCATACTCACATATTTTGCTCTTTGAGCTTATTAACCCTGTGCCAATTTGCACATGGCATAGGTAACAATCCAGGGATTATTACTTATTTAGTTCTGCATTTTAATTTAGACCCTAGCCGTTCAAATGCCCTCTGCAGAACTGTTTTCCTTTTTCTTCCTACATCATTGGTACCCATGTGGACTACAGCTGGATTGCAATCCCTTCCACACTTTAAGTTCCTCTGCAGGTCAGACAAGATGTTCCAAATCAAAGCAGACATCACAACCATCAGGACTCTCAATCCTTGTGTCAGTGTCTCTGGGAACACAATGGGGTCCACCACCTGCCACATATTGCTGCTACAACACATCAGCTGAACCTGCAACTCTACTTTATTTAGTGTCACTTTATTTAACCACTATTAAAACAAACTTTCTTGTTACCTGCTGTTCACCTGTGCCTCTTCTGCCCATCCCAGATTCCAGAACCAAAAGTGACATTGGTGTGCTGGTTGCACACGCTCGTGTGGAGCGAGAGCCATTATAGTAAATAAATATGTGTTAGTTTTACCCACGCTCTTTGGCTTCATTAAGAACAAATATAACATGGTGACAGAAGTTGACATGATTAAGAAAGAGACACTAGGTTCTGATGGAGAGAAGTTGGCAGTCTGAGAGCACATTGTGTCCTGAAGCTGTCATTGTTCACCAAATTCACCAAGAGAGATTCAGGTGAGAGCCCAAAATGGATAACCTGTCAGTACACCAAAGAGATCAGAGGTGAAAAGTAAACCTGTTGATGAGAATTCTCAGAAAGTCACTAATATTAACACAGCAAGTGAAAACAATACATCTGTGGAGACAAATAGCAGACAAAAAAGGATCATCAAATCACCTCAGAGACTGATTGAGAGTTGAAGAATAGGGGACTGTATTTGCTCATTACAATTACTTCAATGTAAATATCTTAGATGGAAAGCATTATTATTTCTTGCAGGTTTATGAAGGTATAGTTTTGAGCTTGTTTTTTTCTTAAAAGAGGGATTTATTATTATGTATTATTATGTGTGTACATTATAAAGATCTTCAGTTCCCAGTGTGCAATGCAGGCAGCTCACCAGAACCAGAAGTGATGTTGATGAACTGGTCACAGGGGCTTGTGTGGAGCTAGAGCCATTACTGTGAATAAATATGTGTTAATTTTACCCACGCTGTTTGCCTTTATTAAGAACAAACATAACAGTTTCCTTCCCCTTGAGAGCAGGTAAGGTCAAAAATACTTCCCATTTAAATGAGGGCTGTCCAGATATTAATTATATCACTAGGATAAAACACACAAACAAATCAATTCAGGAGCCTTTCTGTCAATGACACGATTCCTTGTAGATTTAAAACCTGTAAAACCTGAAACCAGTACTGAAACCTCCAGTTTGTTTGACTATACGCAAAGATGGCATTTGCAGAACTTGCTATGAAAGTAAAGAGCAACTCTGACTCAGAGGACCTTCAGGAAAAAGTTTTGTTTGGAACATTAAAGGAATTTATGCCCAATATATGGTCTTCATGGCCAAGTTTGTGTTACTTCATAAGTCCATGAAGAACTAGATCTAATTCTTCATGGACTTTCACTCTTCCATCCAGTCATTTAAGTGTATGCTAAGGACACTTCTAAAGTTTGGAGCATAAACTAAATCTAGAATTACTAGTATGTACAAGGTTGTAAAATAATCCTCCTCTAATTAGTTCCCTCACCTGAAGCACTAATTTAAGGTAGTAAAGACTAATAATATTTTGGGTGCACTCTGTTTTTCCTTGTCATATCCTCAGTCTCTTTGTAATCTCACTTAGACCTGCATTCACTTTGAAGGAGGGCACAGCTGCTTCCTTTCAAGTGGGAACATCATGTGAGTGTCCATGAAAAGAGACACTTGCATGAATCTGAGCTCATAGTTCTTCCCCACAGCCACGCAAGAAATACAATGTTTTAATGTTTCTTTCCCTAGCTCACCTTCTTGGTGAATTTATGACTTGCATATGGTTTTCTGAGATTTATTGCGGGTGTAACTTGAGTTAGACTTGTTGACAATGGTCAAATACTCTTATTTCCCATTGGTAAAGGATACATTGTTGTCTAAATCCATCCAGCACGCCTGTACAAATTGTGAGATGGCATGACATTTATCTCACTTCATGATAACTGTACTTTCTCCATATACTAGACACCGTACAGTCCTATACAAGATGATATTTCTCCATCTCTGTATTTTTCCCTCCATTCCCATGTTAGTAGAGGGTTGCCGGGTGTGTCAAGTAACAAGTCCTTTTAAAAAACTGCCTACCACTGAGTTACAATTTGTGAATGTCTGCCAAGAGGCAACATGGGATCAGGCCTAAATAAATACTAAAAAGGTGCTCTCCTTCTCATTGTTTCACTTTTCCAGTAAGAACCTCAGCTACCAAGAGAGCAGAATTGAAAGTTGGGCATGGACTGCTCATTCTGCAAGCACCATTAGACCATAAGGCTATTCAGCCCACTGAGTCTGCTCTGCCATTTCATTATGAATGACTGTTTTTCAACCCCATTCTGCAGCCTTCTCCTTATTACACTCAATTTCCATGCTAGTCAAAATCTGCCTTAAATAAACCCAATGATGTGCTCTCTACAGTTCCTGAGGCAACATATGCCACAGATTCACTATTCTCTAAATGAAGATGGCACTCCTCATTTCAATTTTAAAGGGAAGCCCATTTATTCTGAGGCTGTGACCTTGAATCCTAAACTCTCCTAATAATGGAAACATCCTCTCTAAGTCTGCTCTATCTAGGCCTTTCAGTATTTGGTAGCTTTCAATGAGATCTCCCCTCATCCATCGAAATTCATTGAGTACAGGTCCAGAAGCTTTAAAAGCTCCTCATAAATTAAGCTTTTTTATTCCCAAGATCATTCATGGCCCTCTGCATTGTAGGTTGGGTAATGGATTAATGAGATGGCTGGTAGCTCTCTGCTTGGATAGTTAACAGTAAGAAAATAAAATTTATATCTAATGCCTTGTTGATTTTTCTGCCAGTACAAGTCCAGGAGAGGGAAACTTAATTCCTGTGACTTATGTGGATTTACTCCTGAAATATTTAATCCTGTTAAGCAAAAGGAAATTGTGTCACCACATTACTGATGTTACAAGTTCAAAGGTTAGCCTAAGAATGATGTGGGCACATTATCAATCTAAGTTGTGAAAATTCAATTTCACGATCTTGAAATTAACATTCATATCTGGGGAATAACAAAAAATTTATACTCCATTTTCTGGTATGTTGTAAAAGAGATGATGGCAGACCTCCATTGGTCAGAGTCAACCATATCTGTTGTACCCTATCTGTTGAAGTCAATACGCAAACCAAAGAAAACTGTTACCCGTACAGCAGGCTCCCCTGTTTTATGCAGTTGATGGATCCAAAGGAGTGGCAGAGACCGATACAGTTTGACACCATTGGAGCCACAGGAATTGCCAGTTGGCATTGAACTCAATGTAGGACTGCCTTTAGGACTCCAGCTCTAGGGTTTTCCACAAGATTTACTCCTGAAGCCTTCCCCATGAATGATATAGCTGCAAGACAGTAGGAGTTTGAAATCAGAGTTTTCTTCTCCTAGATGAGCTACCAACCACGTCTAACAAGCTCCATTTGCCTGAAGTGACTGGTTTTGAGGCATCAGCAACCAACCTTTTCCCTTTTGCTGTCAGTAAAAATGGTTTCACTGAGCTTACTAGTTAAGTCATATGTGAAGATCAGGATCTGGACTTGGTTATCAGAGACTATTTGAGACATACGCCATTGAGAGCATTTAATAGGTAATGGGAGCCTATTACCACCCCTTCCCATGCCTATGACATCTTTAAGGAACCATTGTAAAAGTACTAATATTGAAAGAAAGCAAATAAAAAACAGAAGATAGTGGAGAAAGCAATTTCATTAAAATTAGTGTATTAATATTGAAAGATAGACAGCACCATGGTACAGCTCGTAGAACTGCTGGATCACTGCCCTAGCAATCCTGACCTCTGTCATTGTCTACATGGGAGTTTGCATATTCCCCCTGTCACTGTGTGATCCTGTGACTCATTCTGTGACTATATTGGTTTTCTCCTGGTGCTCCACTTTCTCCCAAGTCCCAAAGATGTGCAGGTCAGGAGATTATTCAGCCACTGTAAATTCCTCCATGGTTGCAGATGAGTGGCAGAATCTGGGAGGAGTTGATGTGCAGGTGGGGAAATAACAATGAGTGGTTGATGGTCAGAAAGGATTCAGTGAGATGAATGGCCTGTTTCTATGCTGAATGACCTGATGACTGTTGGTTCTCATGATCAGAGTCTGAGCTGTGATCATATTTACTGAGTCACGAGGAAGACAGAAAATGCTGGCAACTTTACAGATCAGGCATCATCTGTGGAAAGAGAAACAGGATTAACATTTCAGCTGGAAGGCCATTTGTCAGTACTTTTGAAAAAAATGGATACAGCTTGTACAATTTTTCTCAGTAGCAGCAGGGAGCTGAATGTATATCAGTGGGCAGATATTAAGAAATTATTTGAGTTCAGTGAGCCTGTGTGCATTATCTTCATTTCCCAGGAACAAGGCAGGTACAGGGTACAATGATTTATTTTTGTTTAAGAGATACAGTGTGGAATAGGTCATTCTAGCCCGTTGAGCTGTGCAGCCTAGTCACCCCTAATTTAACCCTAACCTAATTATGTGACAATTTACAATGACCAATTAACCTAATAATCAGTACACCTTTAGAATGTGGGAGAAAATTGGAAGACCTGGTGAAAACTCAGGTAGTCCATAGGGAGGAAATCTCATGCGTCCTTACAGAAGATGCCGGGATTGAACTCCAAGTTCTGACACCCTAAGCAGTAACAGCATCGTGCTAACTGCTACGTAACATGGGCGAATGGGTGGATTATTGTTTGATGTGGGTTTTTACTAACATATCACACACACACAAGTTGTTACACCTGCATTTGTATCTAAAGCGAATTGAAATGATGTTGAGTTTCAGTGATACAGTATTATATTCAGGTTTACTGGAAAGAAAAGAAACTTATATCCCTTATTCATCGACTCTGACAAGGCTGCATCAAAGAGGCTTTATGTGACTGATGTGAATTATATAGAGCAGGTGTGTTCACTGCCTCTACTGCAAGTTCCATTCATTGCTTGATGCCAGAGGTTAATGATCTTAAGGGTAAGAGTTTCATGTTCTCATTGAGGTTTAGGAGTGATTTTAGATATGCAGAAGATCTAAGGCATGCTGTTTTTATGTGTAGACACACCTGTTCCAACACAATCATTTTGCAAGTTTTCTTTTAAATGATCACCATTTACTTTTTATTGTTCTTTATTTAAGTACGACATTGTGAAAGAATGCACACAGTTTGGTTTCCCATTGATTCCATCACTGATACCAGATCCTCTTCCCGTATGGTACCACACACTGAAATGCTGGCAGTCCCACTGCTTGTTGGACACTGGCACAGGGAAGACTAAATACTTCATTCTAGTCCATTCTATAAATTCTGCTTGGTTCTAATCCTAATCTTTGATCCTGTAACATGCTCAGACTGGACCAGTCCATAAGAAGTTTTGGTTGGATGTTTGATTTGATGGAGAACTGATCATGTCATGCTCATTAAGGTAAACTTCAGCTTAGTGTTACCTTCTTTCTGCCGAACAGAACTATGGTATAGTGCCACACAAGCTCATCGAGACAGCACTGAAACACTACCATATCCCGGAGAAGGTCACCAAGATCCTGGCAAGCTATTTCGAGGGGATTCACCTAAGGTTCATCGTGCAGGACTACGGTCAATAGGTAACTCCACACTTGCCAATGCGGCTAACCCTCTGCTGCATAGATGAAAAATATAAGGTTTCCTTCTGTGCTTCATATGAATTTATAATTCTAAAGCAAACAGAAAATTCAGCAGATGAGCTGGAAAGCTCTGGGATCAGATAGCTGATGTGCTTTTTCACTCCTGTATAATCGTTAACCATATTTTTCTTCCCGCAGATGCAGACAGGTCTGCTGAGTATTTCCAGCAGTACCTGTTTATATTCAGATTTACGATATTACAGTTATTTTGATTTCAATCCTTCAACCACCATTATCTCCAACATATCCAAATGCCTGTATCCAAGGTTAAACTTGCTAGCCAACCACTTCTATTAAATTTGTACATAGAGTTTAAAATTTTCCATTTTGAGTTCAGATTCATTTCAAGTCCTTCATTGTTCTGTTATTGTTTCCACCAGATTCAGATATTTCAGCCTACTCTTTTTCTGTGCCATTCATTTGTCTCCTCCCAAGATGGCCGAGTTTTCTAGTGTTTCATCTGCAATACGGCCCCAGCAGTAGTACCTACCTCACAGCTCCAGGAGACTGTCTGACTTCCAATCCTGCTCTCACCATCCTCAGAATAAATGAATGCAACTGCACTTGACATTGCCAAGTGGATCACACACAAAATGCTGGAGGAACTCAGTCGGTCAGGCAGCATCGCTGGAGGTGAATAAACATTCAATATTTAGGGCTGAGACCATTCTTCGGGACTGAAATGGAAGAGGGAAGATGCCAGAATAAAAAGGTGGGGGGAGGGGAAGAAGGATAAATAGAAGGTGATAGGTGAAGCCAAGAAAGGTAAAGGGCTGGAGAAGAAGGAATCTGATAGGAGAGGAGAATAGACCATAGGAGAAAGGGAAGGAGGAGGGATCCAGGGAAGTGATAGGCAGGTGAGAAAAGGTCAGAGTGGGGATTAGAAGAGGGAAGGAGGAAGAAAAAATATCTTTTAACCAAAAAGAGAAATCGATATTCATGCCATAAGGTTGGAGGCTACCCAGTAGGAATATAAGGTGTTGCTCCTCCACCCTGAGGGTGGCCTCATCACGGCACATGTCAGAACAGGAATAGGAATCGCAATTAAAATTTTGGCCACTGGGAAGTTCCTACCAGATAAGGAAGTAGTATCTTCTTTTTCCAACAGGAACTATGGTACAGACTGAATGGATTAGAAAGCCTTTACCTGTATGACATTGCTCAATTTTATTAATCATTTTTTAACTTCTCTTTGTCTGTTTTCAATCTTCTTTACAACCGAAGTGTCAGCCTCGACTTCTGATCTCACTGTGATTCATTGCCTTATCTATCACTTGAGGCAACCTTTCTGTCTGTCAAAGGAACCCATAATTTTAGTTATTTATGCTGAGAGTGCAAGTTATGCTAAATTTATACTCCCATGTTAAATCAGAGAGAAGGTGGATGCTGAGAGGATCAAGCAGTTTAAAATGTTAGTAATTGGTTTATTATTGTCACATGTACCAAGGAACTGTGAATAGCTTTTGTCTGTATGCTATCCAAATAGATCATTCCTCACATAAGTATATTGAGGTAGTGCACAGGAAAAAAAGAGACGATAGAACGTAGTGGTACAGTTTACAGGGAAAGAAGAAGGAAGAAAGCCCTTAACTCCGAGTGCAGTCATTGGGATGCTGTCAATGACGGCGTTTTTTTTAGCAGGCTTTCTAAAAATTTGACTTTATTATATAAGAGGTCCATTTAAGAATCCTATAACAGCAGGGTTGAAGCTGTCCTTAAGCCTGGTGGTACTTGTTCTAAAAAGTACCTATTTGTTAACACTATTAGAGAAGCAATTTCTTCTGCTGAAGGGAATCAAAGTGAGAGGACATAAAATTAGAAATGTGACTCAGAGAGAGGGTAATTCTTTCAGGAAGAATTCAGAGTTCTCTTCCCATCAAGGTGTTAATTTTGTGTCAACCAGGATTGTGAAGGTTGAGACTGATAAATTTTAATTAATCAGTAGAATTAAGGGAATCAAAGCTGGAAAATACAGTTGAATAGAAATCAGCCAGGATTTATTATGAACAACACATACAAAATGCTGCACGACAGGTTTCGGCCCGAAATGTTGACTGTACTCTTTTACATAGATGCTGCCTGGACTGCTGAGTTCCTCCAGCATTTTTTGCGTGTTGCTTGAATTTCCAGCATCTGCAGAATTCCTGTTGTTTGATGGAACATGTACTGTTTACATTTGAATTTCTCACAATCGATTATGTTGGCTTTGGAAAACAATGGAATGCCAAGACAGCTCTGGAGAAGAAGGGTAAGAGCTTTGTGGCTGAATTGATAAAGTCAGAGCGGTCATTTGCGGTTTGTGGTTCCTCAACTTCAAAGTCCAGCATTTGGATGGTGATTTTATTAGTCCCAGTTGTACTGGCAAATACCTAGTCACTTGTAACAGGCCATTCTACAAGGTGAAGCCAAAACAGCAGAACTCTGCTGATGTGGAAGCACTAAATCCAGAAACAGCTGTTGCTCAAATGTTACCCGTCCCCATAACTAAAACAGGCACATGATTGAGTTGGACTACTGAAAAAAGGCCAAGTTGGAACAACATCATGCCAGATTGTGCAAGAAGAAAGTTCAGAGCTACAACTCCTTAAGAAGAAAAGAACTTTGTTGAAATACCTGAGCTATGCAAATATAGATTTTTTTGAACAATCCCCAATTACAGAAATAGATCAAAATGAATGTACAAACGTACTTTCACAACCTCAAGTCAGTTGAAAGCAGCACTTACACAGTGACAGATGTAGAGATCTCTGCCAACAACCAGGTCATTTCATCTCCATTAGTTATTTTAAAAAAAAGATCCAGATGAATAATTCTGGAAAAGGATGGAATTGAACAAAACTATATGAACACAAAGTTAATCGGCTTCCTTTGCTGGTAAAATTTCTCCTGAGGTTTGAGGTTTTCAATCCAAGATCGATCCAAGGTTGTACTTTACCCAGAATATCAGTGTAGGCATTCTTAAGCCAAGTTCTGGACCAACGGGCAAAAAAAAACATCAGGCAGGAAACTTCCTGGGTTCCAAAACTCAGAAAGACTGAACTGGGATCCAAAGAATCCAGTGGGAATCCACAACACAATACCATGGAGTTTAGGCCTGAATTACACTCCTTAGATTTCAAAAGATGAAGAATTGTGCTGCTTAAGTTGGTATGAGGATTTCAGAGAAAATGTAATATTGGGGAATATAGAATAAAACCTTATGTTAGATCAAAGTCAGTGGGTTAGTACCGTGGATACATTACTGAATTAGCAGCATGCTTCTGAGTGTCTGATCCAGCAATGTCATGTTCTAGTCCCACTATAGTTGCTGGGGAAGTTAATTATATGAATACTGATTTTTAAAAGTGATTTTAGTGTCATTACCGATACCTACAAAATAGTAGATATTCATTAAAGATTTGTTTCTCTTTGACCTTATGCCCACTAATATGGTTGATACTTACTGCCTCTGCTTATATTTAAATAATTTTAGCATTGCCTCACTGTGATGAAATAGACTCAGCCCTATGGTTAGGGTATCCATCACTGTGTGGTGAATACACATTTTGTGCACCCAAGCTGTGCAATACAGTATTGTTAAAGTGATGTCAACCTATCATTTGATTCCTCTTAGGCTTCATTTTTAAGCAAAGTGTACCTGAAACAAAAGTGCTGGTGCATCACTGATGCTTTGTACAATAATCACATTTAGAGTGTAGGCTTTTGATAAAATTCCTTTGTGCTACATGTTGCATCTCTAGGCCATTACTTCCCATCTAAAAATAAACTAAGTATACCGAGTGATATCATTAGTGACATCACAGCGCTAAGCAGTATTGCACCCATATTGTACTGTCTCAGTACTTTTATATTTGTGTGCTGAGGCACTTACTCTTTATTCGCAGTTATTTTGTAAATAACACTATTCTTTGCATTTCTGGTCAGATGCTAACTACATTTCATTGGCTTTGTATCTGTCCTTGGCACAATGGCAATAAAGCTGAATCGAATCTAATTTAATCTAGTGATCCAATAGCACTTGTCAGTTGAATTTTACATTGTAGATGTGTTATTTCTGTCCACACTGTCTGTGGAAGGCATGGAACTGCCAGCACCATCTGAAACATTCCTTGCTGCTAACTTCTGTCCAAACTAACAAGAAACTGACAGTCCACCCATGCATGAGAGGAGGGACTGCGCTCTTGTAGGACCATGTGCACCCAAGGGTGCTAGTAATTTAAATATCATCTTGCTTACTTTAAACACAGCAGGCCAGTAATGTAGTAGCATTAGCACCAGACTTCAAGGCGAGTGGTCCCAGGTCTGAATCCAGCTGGCTTCTTGCATGCTTTCCATCTGTGCTGAGTTGAGCATCGAGCTAGCAACTGGGCCTTGTAAAACACAGACAAAATGCTAAAGGAACGGCAAGATTCTTTATCACCTTGATAAATAAGGGTCCTGGCCTGAAACATCAACTGTTTATTCATTTCCTTAGATGCTGCCTGAACTATTGAGTTCCTCCAGCATTTTGCATACTGTATCTTGCTAACTTTGATAAGTTAACATGAGATGGCAGGAGCGTTAGGAGAATTGATGTACAGATGGATCTTGGGGTGCAAGTTTATAGCTTCCTGAAAGTGCAGCAGGGGTGGGTAGGGTGGTAAAGATGGCACAGAGCATAACTTATCTTTATTGGTTGGGGCATTGAATATAAAAGTTGAGAAGTCAGTTTGCAGATGCAGAAAATTTGAGTTAGGCCACATTTGGAGTATTGTGTATAGTTCTGGTTGCTACACTATAGGAGGCTTTGGAGATGGTGCAAAAGAGGTTCACCAGGATATAGTCTGATTAGAAAGTGTTAGTTCAAAGGAGTGGTTCAAAGTTCAAATTAAATTTATATTCGAAGTACATACATGGAACCATATACAACCCTGAGATCCATTTACTTTTGGGCATTTACACTAAATAAAAAATACAACAGAATCAATGAAAGAACACTCACAACAAAATTAACAAAGAATCAATGTACAAAAGACTAAACAAACTGTGCAAATACAAAAAGAAAAATAAAGAACTAATAATAAGAAGAAATAAATATTGAGAGCATGAGATGAAGAGTCCTTGAAAGTGAGTCCATAGGTTGTGGGAACAGTTCAATGTTGGGGTAAGTGAAGTTGAGTGAAGTTATCCCCTCTGTTGATGAAATGCTTTGAGAGGTCAGTCATGCCTAGAATCAACACCTGTCTGACGAAGGACCTGGACCCTCTGCAATTTGCCGATCACCACAATAGGTCTACAGCAGACCTGATCTCAATGGCTCTCCAATTGGCCTTGGATCACCTGGACAATGCTCTTGCTACACCCAAAAATGTGGGGCAAGGCATAGCTCAAATGCCTTCTACAAATTTGTTAATGATAGAACCATCGTTGGCAGAATTTTAGATGGTGACAAAAGGGTGTACAGGAGTGAGATGTACCAGCTAGTTGAGTGGTGTCGCAGCAACAATCTGGCACTCAATGTCAGCAAGACCAAAGAGCTGATTGTGGACTTCAGAAAAGGTACGATGAGGGAACACATACCAATCTTCATAGAAGGATCAGAAGTGGAGAGAGTGAACAAGTTCAAATTCCTGGATGTCAATATCTCTGAGGACCTAACCTGGACGTAACAAATCAATACTGCTATAAAGCAGGCAAGACAGTGGCTATATTTCATTTTGAGTTTGAGGAGATTAAATTTGTCAGCTAAAACACTCAAAAACTTCTTCAAATGTACAATAGAGAGCAATCTGACTGACTGCAACAACGTTTGGTATGTAGGGCGGGGTGCAGCAACTGCACAAGATGAAGTAAGTTGCAGAAACTTGTAAAACTAGTCAGCTCCATCATGGGTACTAGCCTCCATAGTATCCAAGAAATCTTCAAGGAGCTGTGCCTTACGGTGTCAATCATTAAGGATCCCCACTACCCAGACATGCCCTCTTCACACCTCCACTGGGAAGAAGGTATAGAAGCCTGAAGACACACACTCAGTGATTCAGGAACAGTTTCTTCCCCTCTGCCATCTGATTTCTAAATGGACATTGAACCCATGAACTCTACCCCAGTACATTTTTATTCCTGTTTTTGCATTGCTTATTTTAACAATCTATTTACTAGACATATATATATACTTAATGCAAATCAGTTTTTTCTCTTTATTTATTTATCATGTTTTTATTGTACTGCTGCCATAAGGTTAACAAATTTCATGACATGTGGTTTTGATATTAAACTTGGTTCTGATTTTAAAATCGCAGGGTCTTTGGGTGCTCTGGGAGTTCATGGTGCCTTCATGTTTTGATGGTCAAAGTGAGCATTAAAGGTAATTAAACTCATCTAGGAGTGAAACCTTGTTGTCACCTATGTTGCTTGGTTTCACTTTGTAGGATTGAAAGCATTCAAGCCCGGCTATAGCTGTTGGGCATCGTTCAGTGATCCAGGTTTAGTCTGGAATTACCACTTCACATGCTAGGAGGCTTTCCGAGGTCAGACCTGGACCTTTCGTATTATACTTGGTCATCAGACCTGAACACCATCGATCTGTCCCTCAGCAGATTGTGGCTCTCTTGGTTCATCCAGGGCTTCTGGTTTGTCTACTTCTCCCCTTTCCTAATCTGACATCCAATCTCTCTTCCCTCACCGATCTACCACCTCAACCCTATCATACTATCCGCATCTTTCATGAAAGCAGAAACAAATGGGACAGAAGTGAGGTTTAAGATGTCAAAAATATGTGAGTTCTGATTATAATTACTTTGGATTATGTGATGCTCTTTTCCGGATAGGTTCAACAGAGAAATTGCAGAAGAATCTGAAAATAAAATCCCTCAGAAAAGGACAACTGTGATGAAATAGAATGTTAAATTTATTTCTAAGGGAGGAAGAGGAGCTTATAGAACGATGGCACCTAATGGCGACTCCTTTACTTGTATCTTCGGAAACAGCTCTATTTCTATCGTCTCTATTTCTCAGAAAAAGTGACACAATGCACTTTAAACATTGTAAATCAGTGAGTTGTTCATTATATCTCCCCTCTCGCTGTGAACAGGAGACATCTCTTTTCCCCTTATTAGAGAGAGAGGGAGCCTGTGGTAAGTCGAATTACTGGGTGAATGAGTAGTCTTTGGGATACTGCAAGTCTGTGTCTTTATTGATGCTATGCTGCACACTTGAGTGCTCGGTGGGGGCACTGATGCTTTTTTGTTGGTGGAGGGGTCATTGCTTTACTGCTGCTTGTGTGTGGGATGGGACAGCTGGTGGAAGATTTGAGGTTTTAACATAGAAGCATAAAAAATCTACAGCGCAATACAGGCCCTTCGGCCCACAAAGCTGAGCTGAACATGTCCTTACCTGAGAAATTACGAGCTCCGTGTACCTATTCAGGAATCTCTTAAAAGACCCTATCGTATTCGCCTCCACCACCGTCACTGGTAGCCCATTCCACGCACTCACCACTCTCTGTGTAAAAAACTTACCCCTGACATCTTCTATGTACCTACTTCCAAGCACCTTAAAACTGTGCCCCCTCATGCAAGCTATTTCAGCCCTGGGAAAAAGCCTCTGACCACCCACGCGATCAATGTCTCTCATCATCTTATACACCTCTATCAGGTCGTCTATCATCCTCTGTCGCTCCAAGGAGAAAAGGTCGAGTTCACTCAACCTATTTTCATAAAGCATGCAACCCAATCCTGGCAACATCCTTGTAAATCTCCTCTGCACCCTTTCTATGGTTTCAACATCCTTCCTGTCGCGAGGCAACCAGAACTGAGCACAGTACTCCGAGTGGGGTCTGACCAGGGTCCTATATAGCTGCAACATTGCCTCTCGGCTCTTAAACTCAATACCACAGTTGATAAAGGCCAATGCACCGTATGCCTTCTTAACCACAGAGTCAACCTGCGCAGCAGCTTTGAGTGTCCTGTGGACTCAGACCCCAAGATCCCTCTGATCCTCCACACTGCCAAGAGTCTTACCATTAATGCTATATTCTGCCATCATATTTGACCTACCAAAATGGACAACCTCACAATTATCTGGGTTGAACTCCATCTGCCACTTCGCAGCCCAGTTTTGCGTCCTATCAATGTCCCGCTGTAAGCCCTGACAGCCCTCCACACTATCCACAACACCCCCAACCTTTGTGTCATCAGCAAATTTACTAACCCATCTCTCCACTTCCTCATCCAGATCATTTATAATAATCATGAAGAGTACGGACCGCAGAACAGATCTCTGAGGCACACCACTGGTCACCAACCTCCATGCAGAAAATGACCCATCTACAGCCACTCTTTGCCTTCTGTGGGCAAGTCAGTTCTGGATCCACAAAGCAATGTCCCCTTGGATCCCATGCCTTCTTAATTGTCATTCATTCTTTGGGAGACTCCTCTGTTTATGTGGATGATTGCAAAGAAAAAGAATGTCAGGATATATAGTGTATATATTTCTCTGACATTTGAAACCTTTGATCTGTAATTAATGACTTTATTTAAGAATGAGTGACAATGCCATCAGTTTTCTTAAAATCAAAGTCTTTCTTAAATGCAAGTTAGATCCTAAACAATTAAATCTTTTCCCATTTTAGGGTGGCATGGTAGCATAGTGGTTCACGCAACGCTTTACACTACGGGCGACCCGGGTTCAATTCCTGCCACTGCCTGTAAGGAGTTTGTACATTCTCTCCGTGATTGCATTGGTTTCCTCCAGGTGCTCCAGCATCCTCCCAGTCCAAAGACATATTAGTTGGTAGGTTAATTGCTCATTGTAAATCGTCCCATGATGAGGCCAGGATTTAATTGGGGGATTGCCTGGCAGTGAGGTTAGAGGCCCAGAAAGGCCTACTCTGTGCTGTATCTTAATAAGTAAAATAAATTTTGTAACCAAATCACTTCAGTATCATGCAGTGGCAGAATATTATTAATCCATAAGTAGCAATATTACTGTACGTAGCAATAATGTATAGTATAATGATTATACAGTGGTATGTTGTGGTGTATTCAGGAAGGTATAGAGAAGTCATGGCCTGAAAACTAAGATATCAAGATGTGATGCTTCACACCCTTTCCATTTGCCTTATAAGAGAGAAACTACTGACAACCATTTAAAAGGCAAGCACTTTCAGATTTGATTCCATTCCAGAAACACCCCTAAACCCTGAGTTCCCATTTGAACCCAGAAGACAATGAAGCTGTGGCTGATACACTGATAGCATTCCAACTTCAGCCATAGAAGTCAAGAGTATTGCTGTGGCAAGAGACTTCCAAATATAGCCTTGCCTCACCTACGTCTTTCATCATTGAATGAGCTTGAATGGTTGGATGACCTCAGGCATAGGCAGCAGCTTCAGAGAACGCATGGTGATATTTGTTGAACATGATGATGCGCCTAGATGTAATACAGTATAAAGCAAGTAGTCTCACAGAAAGCAAGGGCTGAAATGTTCAGGTGAAGTGCAGAGCACAGCCAAACTCTTTCAAACACAAGCAATGTAATTCTATTCTGCATGAACTTTGTTTGAAGTGCCACTGTTTACTTTAACCTTTATACTAACTTTCCACCATTATCATTGTATGTTATCAGATGCTTTCTTTGTGTGAAATGAACCAGAAGAAATTCTATTTTTTAAAATGAAATTGGGTTAAGCATTTATTTACTGAAGTAAGAGAAATTGGATTTCTGAGATCATTTACCAATTGTCAGAGCTGAGTATTTCAATTAAAAACTAAATGTGCTATCAAGAACTAATGGACATGCTGTTTTCTGTAAACCAAACATCTGTTATCCAAAACCCTCACTGAATGTGTAATTGCAAGCAGGAAAGGTTTAATTAGTTTGTTTGGTCTTTCAAGCAAAACACAATTAATATTAAAAATCAGGCAGTTGTTTTTCCTTCTCTGCCTGCCTGAAAATATGGTCACAAATACTCTTTTCTCCTTGCACAAGAAATCGTTGCTAATCATTCACCCCTCTTGAGCCAAAGAGAATAGATTTGTAAATGGATCTGTGTGGCAGCTGTTTAATATCATAGCTTTACATTAGTCGTGACCAACCACCCATGCTTCTTTAGATCTTTCTTTTCCTCTGGAGATCAGCAGCAAGTGAATTAACCCAGCTTCACAACTCTGAGTCAAATGAAGCTGCCCAGTGTCAGCTGCAGTTTGCCCACCAGCATAATTTGCTTCTTTCGTCATATGGTTGGATGTTAGTTCTTTAATGTGCATTTAGAAACATCAATAAATTGTATATGTAATTAGATTTCCAATTGCATATACTTTAGAGAATTTTGGATAGATTTGATTATTGTCTATTGTCAGATTTATTGTCATGAACATATATAGCCAGGATATAAATGCCATGAAAATTAGCTTTTTGCAGCAGCACAATTCCTTACAAACATGACACTCAAATTATATAAACTTAAGTCAAAAAAATATATAATATATATATAATTTACATTAAATAAAAATAAACAGTACAAGTTGAGGGAAATATTTTCCTTTGTAAGACCATAAGACATAAGAGCAGCATTAGACCATTCGGCCCCTTGAGTTTGCTCCACCTTTCCATCATGGGTGATTTATTATCCCTCTACTCCAGTTCTCATGCCTTCTCCCCATAACCTTGACACCCAGATTAACCAAGAACCTGTCAACCTCTGCCTTAAATATACTCATTAACTTGGCTCGCACAGCCACCTGTGGCAATGAATTCCACAGATTCATCACCTTCTCCATAAAGAAATATTTTCTCATCTCTGTTCTTAATGAACCTCCCTCTATTCTGTGGCCTCAGTATTTATGGTTTCCTGTACTCTGTCTGTGCCCTCAGTATTTATGGTTTCATGTACTCTTTTAGCTGTAGCATTTCAAAGTAAAAGTGTAAGCATATTTGTACTCAGAATTTGATGGGCCATTTCCAGAGATTAATTTTGCTATGAGCACTATGTTGCGGGGAAAAATGGCATTGGTACATCATTTTCATCTTTGGAGAAAGAAGACAGATTTCATGAATCTGAAAACAAGACTGCAGATGCTGGAAATTAGATTCAAAAACAGAAAATCCTGGAATCACTCAGCAGGTTGGCAGTATCTGTAGAGACAGAAAGTGTTGACATTTCAGGTCTTGGACCCATCATCAGAACAAGTAAAAGAAATATACAGGTTAGTTTTCAACGGAGATCGGATGGATGGTATAAATGGAATGTTTCATTGTTTCATACAGCCCAGTATGGAAAGGCGGCTATTCCTTCCAGTCAACATGGCACCAGCAAACAACGATTCCTTGTTCCAGATAGCAAAATTCTCCAATTATTCCACTTTTACTATGCCTTCTGCTTGTTCTTTTCTCTTGTTTGTGTTACGGAAATTGTTGGAGCCTGTGACATACTTTGGAACTCAATCACAGGATCTGCTGTGCCTGGAGAGCTGCCTCATGAAGATTAGAGACAGGGGTCCAAAAAGGACCGAGAACACAAGCTGACTCATGGAAAAGACCAGACACAAGGCGCATAGTCATGAATGACACCATTTCGAAGTGACAAGTACTAGGAAGATTGAAGCATTAAAGTGAACGCACCCACCGGAGACGGTCAGCAGCTGGTTTGGTGTGTTTGGCCCCAGATCGGTGGATACTCTTTATGGAAGGACTGTCTTTGTGAGACTGCTGTCCTTGTATGCTGATGAAAATGATTCCGATATTCTGAGATTTATGTGATTATTGGATTGTACTTTATATTGGTTTCCTTCATTTTTTTCAGTGCTTTCTTTCTTGTGGATGCTTGGTGAGTGGGTAGTTCGTTATTTTTTGTGTATAAAGGGATGGTTGGGTGTTTTGATGGTACTGTTGCTATTCTTTTCTGTGAGTGAGGGTTTGGGGATTGACATTGTTGCTGATTTTTTTCTGCGAGTGAGAGTTCGGAGATTGATATTGCTGCTGTTTTTTATGCAGAGGATGGGGGAATTTTGAGGTCTGTGAGCTTTGTTTCTTTTCTTTCTCGTGCTGAGCGGGGAGTTGATGTCTTTTCTTTCATTAACTCTCATAGTCTTTCTGTATTTCATGACTATCTGGAGAAGACAAATATCAGAGTTGTATTGTATATGCATACTGTGACAATAAAGTGAACCTTTGAACCTTTAAGCCTTTGATCAATCTGCTCTCTGTATTCTGTACATTAAAAACCTAAAAGCTTACGAATACAGGAAACATTCAGCCAATTAAGTTTGCACTGACTCTGAAAGATTTGTCGAATTTGTCCCATTTCCCCTGAAACATGGAATCCATTCATGTTTTGAAATGGCTAGAAAGAATGTGTACCCACAAAAGCAATGTGAATGGGAATTCATTCAATGGCATCCTCTGCCTGTAAATTTCATTAAGACATATGCCTACTCTGCCTGCTGCTCTCTGGCAGCTAAAATTGGAATGCACTTTTAGTTTAGAATAGAGAGCCTTAGTGTCCTCTCTACGTAACAGTAGATGGCACACGACAAGATATTGCATACATCCTGTTCCTATGCATATAGGTTCATGAGAAAAATCATCGAGAGAATGAGGGATGGATAAATTGGAGCTACAGGGACTAAGTCACACCTAGATTGTAGGAGTTTGGTACTTGGATGATTATCAAGTGAGGAAAAATGAATAAAAGGAATAATTAGGCAATCAGTGCAGGGTACTCCTGTGGCAGCTTCCTTGACAACAAGTATTCCATTTTGGATACTCTTGGGGATTCAACCTACCCAGGGAAAGCAGGGAATCTGCAGAAGAATTTAGATAGATTAAGGGAATGGACAATGAGGTGGCTGTAGGTGGCTATAGAACCTTAAAGGCTAACTTCCAGGCTGAGTCAGTATTAAGAAAGGCAAATATAATGCTAGCATTCATTTCAAAAGTACTAGAATAGAAAAGCAATGATGTAATACTGAGGCTTTATAAGATGCTTAGAGTATTGTGGGCAGTTTTGGGCCCATGAGTGAGGAAGGATATGCTGGCACTGAAGAGAGTCCAGAGGAGGTTCACGAGAATGATCTCAGGAAAGAAAGGGTTAACATTTGAATACTGTTTGATGGCTCAGAGTTGTTCTTATTAGAGTTTAGAAGAAACTTTAAACTCCTTAAAACCAAAGAAATTCTGAAAAGTCTAATTCTGCTCCTATGTCGAAGTGATTATTGTAATGGCACCAACAATGTAGCTAGGAAAAGCGATGAGATCCTGAAGAGCAAATGTAGAGAGCTAGGTAGGAAGCTGAAAAGCAGGACCTCAGGGGGATATGGCAGATGAATGTGTGACTGCAAAATTGGTGCAGGGGACAGGGTTTCTGATTTGTGGCTTCTGGAGAAGGTATGACTTTTACCAAAGGGACGAGAGAGAACAATGCTCTTGGGGGTAAGTTTTCTAGAGCTGTTTTGGAGGGTTGAAAGTGGTTGGAAGCAGAATGAAAACTTATATGATGGAGCAGTTACAAATTTCTGCAATTTCCGTTGCATTTCTTGTACAAGGAGCTGACAGTCACATCAGACATGATCAACCAAGTCTTCTGGACATTGGGAAGAAGGCATTTACCCATAATGTGTCGCCTGCTTACGCGATCCATGGCAGGCTCATTTACTACACTGATGCTACCTCTGAAGCAGCACCAGAGGCACGGGAGAAGGGCCGGCATCCTGGTGAGGTTGAGACAGTATGCTAATCGACCACCGCTCCCTAGCATACTCCTGATTAATGCTAGATGCTCCAAGGTTTCAACTTTCAAAAGGGACAGGAAAGAAGTAAAACAGGCTCATCAGGGATAAAATATCACAGCTGTAGAAAGGAGGGATGTCGTGGAGGGATTGCCTACTGAGGCAGTGACCACAACTCCCTGATCTTTACCATTGCCTTGGACTGGGGTAGGAGCAGGTAGCATGGGAAAGTACTTAATTGGGGTACAGGTAATTAGTATTCTATTAGACAAGAACTTATAAATTGGGAACAGAAGTACTCAGGGAGAAGTTGAATGGATATATGAAGGTTGTTTAGAGAGTGATTGCATGGATTCTGCATAGGTCTATCCCACTGAGGTAGGGAAAAGATGGTAGTGTGAAGGAACTATGATTGAGAAGAGAAGTGGAGCATTTAATCAAGAGGTGGAAGGAAGCATATGCAAGGTTTAAGATCAGACAAGGCTCTTGAGAGTCACAAGGTCCACCATTTGACAAGGTTCCCCATGGTAGACTCATTCAGAAAGTTAGGAGGCATGGGATCCAGGGAAACGTCTGTGTGTATTCAGAATTGGCTTGGCGTGCCCACAAAGGCAGAGGGTAGTAGTAGATGGAACGTATTCTGTCTGGAGGTCTATGACTAGTGGTGTTCTGCAGGGATCCTTGGGACCCTCGCTCTATAGTGATTTTTATAAATAATTTTGATAAGGAAGTGTAAGGGTGGGTTAGTAAGTTTTACAGATGATATGAAGGTTGGTGGTGTTGATGGTGTACAAGGTTGTTATAGGTTATCATGGGTCATTGCTAGGATGCAGAACAGGGTTGAGAAGCGGTAGATGAGTTCAATGTGGGGAAGAGTGTAATGACAGACTTTGGAAAGTCAGATGAAGACAGAATAGAAGGTTAATGGCAAGTTTCTTAGTTTATAAAACTCTGGCTAGACCACACTTGAAATATTGTGTTCATTTCTGGTCAACTCACTACGGGAAGGACGTGAAAACTCTCTGTTAACTGTTGTGACATGTACAAGTCATCATGCAGTGGTGGTAATGGCCTGTGACGATCAGTCAGCATATAATCTAAAAGTAGAAAGTGAGCATTTTATGAGTGGATAATCACTCCTGCTACAGAATGTGAGTCCCAGCATACAGCTACCAAATGGCAAAGCTGTTTGCATGTTGTTTGACTTTCTGATGTCTGCTCCACATTCCTTTAGCAGATATTGCCTACATACGTGGTGACACCCTTATGTAAAAGACATGTATCACAACATGACCTTTGTGGCATCTTTGGACCTACCGGTGCCTGTTGCACTGGAAATCCTAGCTCTGTGATTGTGTTGTTATTGACAAAAAAATGAAAGTTTAACATTTAAACTATGATCCATGTCTATGACTTACTTTTGGTTTTAGTCACAGTGGTGGTCCCTTCTGTGAATTACACTTGTGTTGTGTTACAGCTTCTAAGCCTGGGGAATGACATCAGTGATCAAATTATTTAGATTATAAGCAGAGATATTAATTACAAAGTGTAATATTCCTTTGTTTGTGACCTGCAATTGTACCTTTCATGAAGAGGTATTTGATACCACAATTAATTTATCAGACATTAATTTTCTTCTGGTTAAATTTCCTATTGCTATTCAAGTTTAGTAGAACAGTAGAGTACAGCAATGGGCCCTTCCGCTTATAGTGTCCACATCAATTATGATGCCAATCTAAACTAATTCCAAAAGCCTGCACATAGTCCATATCCCTCTACTCCCCAATTGTTATGTGTTTGTCTAAATGCTTCTTTCAACATTTTATCTGTTTCTACCACTTCTCCTACCGGTGCTCTCTAAGTGCCTACCACCCTTTGTTTTAAAAACTTGTCTCATAAATTTTAAACATTTTCCCTTTCACCTTAAACCTATTGACATTTTTGGCCTGGGGGAAAAAAAACACACACACTGACCATCTACCATATCTATGCCTCCAGTAATTTTGTATCCTTCTATCCTTCTCTGAGAATTGTCACCTTGTGGTGATGGAGAGGCTTGTAAGTGTCATAGGGCGGTGGCTGGAAACGGACCCAAGTGCAAGACACAGACATTGAAGTACTAGGGACAGGACTAGGATACAGGGTGAGGGCAAGGACATGGACATGAAAACCGGGAACCCGTAACAGGACTGGACAAGGGAGCTAGGAGCCCAGGCTTGGACTCTGAGCCAGAGACTGGACAAGGACCCAGTACCTGGGTCTTGCCTCTGGCTCAGACCCCTGAACTAGGCAAGGACGAGGCTTGGCAGGTGGGCAAGATGAGGCTGGAGTCTTCAGGCTTGAGGCTAGAGGCGAGGCTTGGCAGGAGGCTGGAGTCTTCAGGCTTGAAGCTAGAGGCGAGGCTTGGCAGGAGGCTGGAGTCTTCAGGCTTGAGGCTAGAGGCTCGAGACTTGAGGCGAGGCTTGGCAAGAGGCAGGAAGCTGGAGTCTTCAGGCTTGAGGTTAGAGGCTAGAGACAAGACTTGGTAGGAGGTAGGAGTTTTCAGGCTTGAGGCTAGGCAGGAGGCTGGAGTCTTCAGGCTTGAGGCTAGGCAGGCTCCTCCTGGGCAGGGCACAGTTCACCTGGGCAGGGCGTGGTCCTCCTGGGCAGGGCACGGATCACCACCCGACGGAGGCATGGGACAGGAAGGGACAGAACCAACCACAGGTAACGGCAAGATGGCCTGGCTTACCTGACGGAGGCAAGGGACAGGAAGGGACAGAACCAACCGCAGGTAACGGCAAGACGGCTTGGTTTACCCGACGGAGGAAAGGGACAGGAAGGGACAGAACCAACCGCAGGTAATGGCAAGACGGCCTGGCTTCCCTGGGCAGAGGCAAAGGACAGAAAGGGAGCTAGGTACCGGGTGGCTCCGGGACAAGACTGCAGGCAAGATGAAGCGAGAGTTACCAGCAAGACAAGGCAAGGCTTCAGGCAATGCAAGGCGAGACGAGAACTTCAAGTGAGGCGAGAGTTACCGGCAAGACAAGGCAGGGCTTTAGGCGAGGAAACAGAAGGCAGAGGAAGGGATACAAGGAGTAAGGACAAGAACAATCCAGCCGCCACACCCTGGTCTCTGAAGGTACTTATGCAGCCAGCCCCAGTGAGCATCAGCTGACTCAATTAGAGCTCAACAAGAACAGAAACAGGGTAGACAGGAAAACCTGGAGCAAGGGTCGATGGACCGGACCGTGAACTGGAATACGGACTTCACGGACTGGACCATGACAGCAAGTTGCTGAGATCCTGAGAGTGATGCCGGCTGGAGTTTAACCATCTAGTGCTTAACCCATGGTAGAGTCACCATGGTGGTAAGGTCAAGGGGGAGGTACCAGAAAAAGAGCAATCCAACCAAGACCTCAACGGTGGAACTGGCTGAAGAAGGTGACACATCCCTATGGCAGTGAAGGCAGAGGAAGGCTGCAGCAGTGAAGGGTCCCCATTCATTTTGTATTCCATTCACTGCGTACATATTACATTTAACTTTTCAATCTGCACCATCTCACACATCCAAATTAAACTTCTGCCATCACTCTGTGCAAATTTCCAACAGATCTATATTCTGGTGTATCCTTTGATAACCTTTCTCTGTATCCACAAGTCCACCAATTTTTGTGTCATCTGCATTATTACTAATCAGACTACCTACACTTTCATGCAGATTAATGATATACATCAGAAACAGCAAAGGTTGTTGTTCTGCACCGATCCTTGCAGAATACCACACATCTTTGCCACTGCCCCCTGTCTTCTATTAAAAAGCCAATTTTGAATCTGACCTACCAAGTCACATGGATCTCTTGTTACTTAAGCTCTTGGACAGGACAACCATGGGTGAACATCCTTTCTCCTAGAATAATCACTTCGTTGTGATGGGGTGGTACGTAAATTCCTGAGGTCCTCAGAGTGATGTCATTTGGAGTTTCGCCACCTGACACTTAGCCGCTGATAGGATCATGCATGGCGGAAAGGTCAAGGGGGAGGATCCACACAAAGATCAGTTCACACTTTATTAGGTATATCTGTACACCTGGTTGATTATGCAAATAGCAAATCAGCCAATTATGAGGCAGCAAGTCAATGCATAAAAACAGGCAGGCATGATCAATAAGTTTGATTCAAACATCAAAATGGGGAAGAAATGTGATCTAAGTGACTTTGACTGTGGAATGTTTGTTGGTGCCAGATGGGGTGGTTTCAGTATCTCAGACAGTGCCGATCTCCTGGGATTTTTATTTTATTGAGATATAGCACAGAGTAGACCCTTCCAGCCCTTCGAGCTGCACCCCCCAGCAAGCCGCCAAATTTAAACCTGACTTAATCATGAGAGAATCTACAATGACCAACTAATCTGCCACTGAGTACATCTGGAGTGTCGGAGGAAACCGGAGCACCTGGAGGAAGACACAGGGAGAAAGTGAAAACTTTTTACAGGCAGCGGCAGGAATTGAACCGGGGCTGCCTTTACTGTAAAGTGTTGTGCTAACCACTACGCTTCATGTTCAGGCACAATATTCTCTAGGGTTTATAAAGAATGGTCTGAAAAACAAAACGAAGTCCAGTGAGCAGCAGTTCTACAAACAAAAACGCCTTATTAATGAGAGAGGTCAGAGGAGAATGTCCACTTCTAACTGACAGGATGGCGATATTAACCAAATAACAACTCACTACAACAATGGTGTGCAGAAGAACATCTCTGAACCCACAACATGTCAATCCTCGAAGAGGATAGTCTACAGTAGCAGAAGACCATGAAAATACAGAAATATACTCAGTGTCCACTTTACTAACTACAGGTAGTACCTGATAAAGAGGCCACTGAATGTATCTCAGGCATGTATAGTTACTGCTCAGTTCCATTCTCTCCTGACTGTATATGCCTGATGGATTCCCATCCCATCTATTTAGTCTTAATTTAGTAAAGTGTTTGAAGAATATAGAACATAGAATGGTACAGCACAGGAGCAGGCTCATCAGTCCACAAGATTGTGACAAACTAGTTAAACTAGTAATTAAATGCCAAACTAACTTAATCAGAAATAACATCTTGTCCTCACTGACAATCAACATTGGCACACCTCAAGAATGCATTCTTAGTTCACTGCTCTATTCCCTCTACATCCTTAACTGTGTGGCTAGGCACAGCTCAAATGCCATCTATAAATTTGCCAATGACAATACTATTGTTGGCAGAATTTCAGATGGTGATGAAGAGGTGTACAGGAGGGAGATAGATCAGCTGGTTGAGTGGAGTCTCAGTAACAATCTTGTACTTGACGTCAGGAAGACCAAGGAACTGATTGTGGACTACAGGAAGGGGATGTCAAGGGAATACACATCAGCCATCACTGAGGGATCAGAATTGGAAGGGGTGAGTAGTTTCAAATTCCTGAGTGTCAGCATCTCTGAAATCTTTCCTGGTTCCAGCATATTGATGAAGTTACAAAGGGGGCAGGAAAACGGCTATATTTTGAGGAGACATAGTATGTCACCAAAGATTCACGCAAATGTTTACCGGTAGAGAGCATTTTAAATGGTTGCAAACTGTCTGATATGGAGGGACACTGTTCAGGGAAACTGCAGAAAGTTGGAAACTCAGCCAATTCCATCATAGACACGAGCCTCCCCAGCATCAGGTACACCATCTAAAAGTGATACTTCAAAAGGTGGCATCCAGCATTATGATTCCCCATCACCCAGGACATGCTCTCATTTCATTGCTACTATCAAGGAGGAGGTACGGGAGCATGAAGACACACACTCAGCATTTAAACAAATGCTTCTTCCTTTCCAACATCAGATTTCTGAATGGGCAATCAACCCATGTACACTATATCACTACTTTTTTTGCACATTTTGCACAACTTACTTAACTTAATTTTATATATATCATTTTTATTTTAATTTATAATTACTATGTCTTACAATGTACTGCTGTTGCAAAACAGCAAATTCCATGACATATGCTAGTGATTATTAAACCTGATTCTGATTCCATTCTGCCAACGTGCCAATACAACAGCCTCTGAACTGCCTTTATCATATCCGTCCCCAATGCCACCCCTAGCACTCCAAGCACCCAAACTATTTAAAAACTTTACCCCATACATCTCCTTTGAATTTACCCCCTCTCACCATAAATGCACGTCCTCTAGAATTAGACATTTTAAACCTCGGCGAAAATGCTTGCTGTCTACTCTATTTGTGCCTCTCATAATCTTTTACACTTTTATCAGGTCTCCCCAAAACTTCTGCTGCTCCAGAGAAAACAGCCCAAGTTTGTCTTTATTATCATTATTCCTTTCGTGGTCAGTCAGAATTGAATGCAATGCTGCAGTTCAAAGGTTCATTTTATTGTCAAAGTATGCATGCACAATACAACTCTGATATTTGTCTTCTCCAGAGAGCCATGAAATACAGAAAAAACACGGGTGTCATTAAAAAAAGACATCAGCTGCCCTCCCCACATGAAAAGGAAAAAGAAACAAAATTTGCAAATGCCAAATCCCCCCCAACTCCCTCCCTCATGCAAAAAAAATTAACAGATCACCCACATGGAGATCAGAAGCTGGAACACCAAATCCCAAAACCCCCAGCCCCCTCCACTGCAAAAAGAACAGTGCCAACAGCACCAAAGCCCCCAACCCCCTCTCCCAAACACAAACACCAACAGTTCGCCCACATAGGAAATCCAGCAAGAACATCAGACCCCAATTCCCCAACACTTTCCTTGCATAAAAGCCAACACGTTGCCCACCTGGAATCCCAACCTGCCAATCGGTAACAATACAGAAAACTAAAGGAAAACAACACAAACCAGAGTCCAATATATCACACAAATCCCAGAATATTGAAAACATCCTCCCGCCAGAACCAAGAAGAATGCCTACTTGAGCTCATTCCTTCTGCAGAGAATGACCACTGCGCTGCTGACCTGCAGCCTTCTGACCACCACAACGCTGACCTACAGCTTTCTGAATGCCGTTGACACAGCTACCAATGATTCTGTGGAGAGCAACTGCCAACCTCCTCTGCGTTCGCCCCGATGACTGAATCTTCCTCAAAGCTTCAAAATAGAGTTGATTGTGGCTCCGCGCCCCGTCTCTAGTCTTCTGCATGAGGCAGCCCGTGCTCGCAGTCCTCTCTGAGGACAGCAGAGCACCAGATCACTCAATCGATATCCAAACTACATGCCACAGGCTCCAACAGTTGCAATGTAGCCAGAGTTTTATGAAGCTGCAACATAACTTCATAAGCCTTGAACTCAGTTCCTTGAATAATAAAGGAAAGCATGCCATACACCTTTTATACCAGCCTTTCAACCTGTGTAGTCACTTTCAGGGATCATAAGATTCTGCTGAGGGTCTCTCCATTAAAAATCCCTTTTTTATTGTATCTCCCAAAGTGCCACATCTCACATTTGGCAGCATTAAATGCCAACTGTCAATTCTCTGCTAATACCTGCAACTGATTATTACCTTACTGTCTTGGGAGCAGGGTTTCAGGTTTCTGGATTATTGGGATCTCTTCTGGAGAATGTATGACCTGTACAAAAAGGACATGTGTGAACCAGAGGAGGACCAATCCTTATGGGCAGGTTTGCTAGATCTATTGGGGAGGGTTTAACCTGTTTTGGCAGGGAGATAGGAGGCAGCACAACAGGGCTGAGGATATGGTAGTTGGTATACAAGTAGATGCTGTGTGCAGTAACTCTGTGGGGAAGGACTGTGAGATAGGGCAAAGTTGCAGTCAGTGGGATGAGTTGAAATGTAACATGGGGCAAAATCAAAAAAGATGATGAATACAGGACTGAAGATATTATATCTGAATATATGCAATATACAGAATAAAGTAGATGATCTTGTGGCACAATTGCTGATTTGCAGCTGTGATGGATCTATTTCTTCATGAGTAATGACTCCCCTTAAGACTAATTATTGACTGATAACTTACCCATGTGCATTGATTTGTTGCTCTCTCTGCAAAGTGAATATACAAGTTAACTTCATCTCCAAGTGTGTGCCTTTATTTATTTGATATGTAGTTGTACAGACACAACAAACTGGCAACGAAGATGAGATCCTAAACGTAAGTGAATATCACCCACTGCACTGGCAATTGAGAGATGACAGAATTCAGAGGAAGGGAGAGAGACAGCGAGAGGAAAGAGTGAACTGGACCAGTACAGTGACAGAGAAGGTGGTCACGGATGCTAGAAAATGACACGTGAGTAACAGTGCATAGTACGCAACTAAAGCTAAAGTGAAAATAACATGACAATGGCCTTAGTTGGGAAAGTTGACGAATTTGATGGTGCTAATGAGGGCTGGGAATAGTATATTGATAGGTTTAAACTGTATTGTAATGCTAATGACATGGACAAGGAAAAGAAAGTATCTGTACTTCTTAGTTTAATGGGTGCTAAACATACAGTCTCTTATGCAACTTTGTAACTCCTGAAAAGCTAGCAAACAAGATGTTCAAAGAAATTGTTGAAAATTTACAAAATTATTTGAGCTCTGCTAGTAATAGCAGAGAGATTTAGGAAACAGTCAAAGGATGAAAACATTTCTGAATCAATTGCAGAACTGTGCAAACTTTCCCAATACTGTAACTTTGGAGATGGACATTCTGATGCAATAAGGGGCAGGCTTGTATGTGGTATGCATAGTCAAAGTGCTCAAAAGAGGCTATTGTCAGAAAGAAACCTAACCTTAGAATGGGTATTGCAATATTAATGGAGACAACAGCAAAGGATGTGTCAGGACTACAGAAAAAGAGTTCAGAATCTGAAATGTATAAAGTGCCCCTAATGGTGAAAAAAGCCAACAACGTTATCGATGTGGCAAATCCTCCTGTAATGCAAATAACAGTTGGTTCAAAGAAAAGTTTTGCAGAAAGTGTCATAGACAAAGGCACATAGAGAGACTATGCAAGTCAGACTAAAAAGCACGACCAAAGAAAAAAGTTTCACGGAGTGAAAAGTTTCAAACACAAAACTAAACAAATGTATAAAATAACTGACTGTGAAACAGAATCAGACAACACTGAGTCTGACAAAGGTGAGCTGTCATGCCTAGAACTGTATAGTATTACTGAAGCAGATCGCGAAATCATATGGATGACAACAGATCTGTCTGATTTAAAACTGAATATGGAGCTGGATACATGGTCAGCTTTGTCTGTAATTTTAGAGGCTGACTACAACAGACTCTCTTATAAGCTACCACTAGAAAAGACCTCAGTAATGCTAGAGACCTACACAGGTGAAAAAGTGTCTCCCAAAGGCAAACTGAAAGTGTATGTCATGCACAGAGGCAAAACACAGCAGTTAGAGCTTTATGTGTTGAAAAGTGGAGGGCCAGCACTTTTTGGATGTGAATGGTTGAGAAAAATCCAACCAGATTGGCACAATAACTTCCCTTAGCACTAATAATTGACTGATATTATTACCCATGCACATCGATTTGCTGCTCTCTCTGCAATGTGAATAAGCAGTTTAACTTCACTTCTGACTGTGTGCCTTTATTTGATATGTAGTTATACAGACACAATATTGTCATGGCTGAAAGAAGCTTAATGTCCAAGGATACACATTGTAGCAAAAGGACAGACATGTAGACAGTAGGGGTGGAGTGGCTCTGTTGGTAAAAGATGAAATTAAATCCTTAGAAAGAATTAAAGTATGATCAGAATATGTAGAATTCTTGTGGGCGTCCAAACAGTAGTCAGGATGTGGTCTACACAAATTACAACGGGAGATAGAAAAGTCATGTAAAAAGGATAATGTTGCAATAATCATTGGAATTTTCAATATTAGATTATGATTTAGAAATGCATTCAGAAATGATACAATGTTCCTCCAGAGTGATATCACAAAAAAAAACAGGACAAACCAAAGACTAACACTGACAAGAGCACATAATTAGATTATGAGAACACTCAGTCCTCTTTTTATTGTCATCTAGAAATGCATACATGCATTAAGAAATGATACAATGTTTCTCCCGAGTGATATCACAGAAAACAGGACAATCCAAAGACTAAGACTTACAGAACCACCTAATTATAACATATAGTTACAGCAGTGCAAAGCAATACTAAAATTTGATGAAGAACAAACCGTGGGCACGTAAATAAAGTCTGGAAAGTCCCCGAGTCAATCGACTCCCGAGTCCCCGATAGCAGGCGGCAAAAAGGAGAAACTCCCTGCCATAAACCTCAAGGCACCATCAACTTGCCGATGCCTTGGAAGCAGCCAACTACAGCCAACACTGAGTCCATCCATCCGAAAACTTCAAGCTTCCGACCAGCCTCCCGAGTGCCATCCTCTCCCAAGCGCCTTCGACCTCGCCCCGGCTGCTGAAACACGTAAAGCCGAGGATTTCGGGGCCTTCAGCTCCGGAGATTCCGGTTACCACACAGTAGCAGTGGTAGCGAAGCAGGTATTTCAGAAGTTTTCCAGATGTTCCTCCGTGCTCTCACATCTGTCTCCATCAAATCAGAATTGTGCACGGCCCCCTACTTGACAGATAATAGACATCATCACCGAAGTGGCCACGCGCGCTGCCATCACGCCACCATCTTCTCCTCCCTTCAGCCTCTTCGAGCCTCCAACCAGCCCCTCTGATACAGCCTCCCTAGCACCATCCTCTGCCGAGCGCTTCGACCCCGCCCCGGCCGCAGAGCAACAAGCAAAGCCGAGGACTCGGGGCCTTCTCCTCTGGAGATTCTGGATCACACAGTAACGGTGGCACTGAAGAAGGCATTTCAGAAGTTTCTCTAGATGTTCCTCCATGCTCTCATGTCTGTCTCCATCAAATCAGGATTGTGCACGGCACCCTACTTAACAGATAACAGATATCATTCACTGGAGTGGCCACTGCGCGCTGCGTCACGCCGCCATCTTCTACTCCTCAATATGCAGATAGATTGGGGAAATCTGGTTGGTGCTGGATCCCAAGAGAATGCCTATGAGATGACTTTTAGAGCAGCTTGTGGTTGAGCCAACTAGGTAATGGCAATTCTGGATTGGGTGTTATTTAATGAACCAGATTGGATTAGGGTGATTAAGGTAAAGGACACCTTAGAAGGCAGTGATATAATATGATAGAGTTCATCCAGTGGTTTGAGAGGGAGAAACTAAAGTCAGATGTATCAGTATTACAGTGGAGTAAAGGGAATTACAGAATCACCGGTGGTGTAGTGGCATTAGCATTGGACTTCAAGGCAAATGGTCCTAGCAACTTGGCCTCATAAAAAACAGACAAATGCTTAGGAAATGGCAAAAATGCCACCCAATGTGCCATATGTCATGGAAAGGAACAACAAAGGGAATTATAGAGCCCTCAGAGAGGAGCTGGCCAAAGTTGATTAGAAGGGGACACCATCAGTGATAATGGCAAAACATCAATGGCTGGCTGAAGTTTCAGGGCGCAATTCAAAAGGTGCAGGATAGATACATCCCAAAGATGAAGAAGTATTCTGAAGGAAGGCTGAGGCAACTGTACCTGACAAGGGAAGTCAAAGACAACTTAAAATGGGAAGTGAGGACATGTAATATAGCAAAAATTAGTGGGAAGTTAAAGAATTGGCAAACTTTTAAAAAGACAACAGAAGGTGACAAAAGAAAAAATGAAATATGAAAGTAAGCTAACCATTAATGAAAAAGAGGATACCCAAAAATTTTTTCAGATATATAAAGAGTAAAAGAGGGGTGAGAGTGACTATCAAAACATTGGAAAATGATGCTGGAGAGGTAGTAATGGGGGACAAAGAAATGACAGATGAACTTAATAAGTGTTCAATATGGGAAACTGAAAGTGTGCCAGAAAGTCAAGAATGTCAGGGACAGAAGTGAATGCAATTGCTGTTACTAAGGAGAAGGTGCTTGGTAGATAAGTCACCTGGATAAGATGGACTATAGAACCCCATGGTTCTAAAAGAGGTAGCTGAAGAGATTGTAAAGTGTTAGTAATGATCTTTCATGAATCACTGGATTCTGGAATGGTTCCTGAGGACTGGAAAATTGCAAGTGTCACTCCACTCTTTAAGAAGGGGGAGAGGCAGAAGAAAGGAAATTATAAGCCAGTTAGCCTGACTTCAGTGGTAGGGAAGATGTTAGAATTCATTTTAAGGATGATGTTTTGGGTACTTGGAGGCACATGATAAAATAGGCTGCAGTCAGCATAGTTGTCTTCAGGGGAAATCTTGCTTAACAAATTTATTGTAATTCTTTGAGAAAATAACAATCAGGATAGACAAAGGAGAGTCAGTGGATGTTGCTTACTTGGATTTTCAGAAGGCCTTTTACAAGGTGCTGCACATGAGGCTGCTAAACAAGATAAAATCCCATGGTTTTATGAGAAAGATACTAGCATGGATAGAAGATTGATTGACTGGCAGGAGGCAAAGAGTGGGAATAAAGAGGGCATTTTCTGTTTGTTGACAGTGGCTAGTGGTCTTCCACAGGGTGGTGTTGGAACCACTTCTTTTCACGTTATATGTCAATGATTTGGATGATGGAATTATTGGCTTCTTGGCCTCGTTTGTGAATGGTGTGAAGATAGGTGGAGGGTCAGGTAGTGTTGAAGAAGCAGGGTGTCTGCAGAAGGACTTAGACAGATGTGAAAATGGACAAAGTAGTGGCACATGAAATATAGTGTAAGTCATGCATTGGAGAGGATCCAGAGGATATTAATGAAAATTATTTTGAGAATTAATGTGTGGGGCTTTTGATAGTTCTGGGTCTGTACTTGTTGGAGTTTAGAAGAATAAGGACAGATCTCATTCAAACCTATCAAATATTGAAAGGTCTAGATAGAGTGGATATGCAGAAGATGTTTCCTATCATGGATGAGTTTAGGACCAGAGGGCACAACCTCAGAATAGAGTGATGTGATTTAAAACAGAGATGAGGAGGAATTTCATTAGCCAGAGTGGGGTGAATCTGTGGAGTTCATTGCCACAGTTGGCTGTGGAGGCCAACCATCAGTATATTTAATGCAGAGTTTGATAGGTTCTTTATGAGTAAGGGTGTAAAAAAAGATGCTGGTGAATTATCTTCATGGATTACTGCAGTCCTCCTGATAAAGATAACAGTGCTGTTGGGTAAGGAGTTCCAAGATCTAGACCCAGCAATGATGACGAGAAGGCTGAGTCAGGATGGTGCATTACATGGAGCAGAACCTATGTGTTTTCTTGGTCCAGACTGCCTTGTCCTTCTGGTGTTATGAGACACTCCCATCCACACCAGCTTCTGAGATTTAAACATTCTTACTCTCTGGAGCACAGAGAGCTGGCATAATCTCTTCAAAGTCTTAGGACGTTCCTGTTAATTGATAATCATGTTCTGGGCATCAAGAACTGAGTATTTAAGGATCACCTGTACATAGGTTTGGTGCTTACATAAAACTGTTGGATTGATGGGAGAAGGGGGTAAGACGAGAAGGGAAGGAATTATATTGACTTGACTTAGAATTGGGCATATTATGCTTAATTAGTCCTTATACTGTATCTTGTTGGAAAACTCCATTCTGGGGTGTATAGGTTTTGTCATCATTATGAAACAATTGAACATAATCATTTACAGGTTGAAAGAAAGCAAGTGCAAGGCTGCTCTATTAGCTTTGGGAGATTGACAGTTTTCATTTAAAAACTCTACTAAGTTATAGAAGTGACATTAATTTAATTCACAGTATTGTCTTTCATTATTTAAAATCTATAGGTCTTTTGGGGGTAACTTAGTTTTCATTTGATGAAGAACTAGTAGGGGTTTTATTTTCCAACTTTCTACACTGCACTCCAGACCAGTTGGTGGTGGTAATGCACCTTTAAGTTGGACTGCCAACCACCATTAAAAGTCAGAAGAAGAAGGTTCAGTGCTCAAACATAAACCTACCAGTGATTTCCTCTAGCATTTGTTTTGTGTTCAGTTTCTCGATCCCATTTTGAGACCATGTCTCAATCCCAACCTCCAATGCTCCAGCATTTGGGTCCAAGCCATCCTCGTCAAGGACCCTCATCATACTTGGTGGTAGAAGTTGTGAGTCTGAACACTGCTATTGGAGTAACCTTGTTGAGTAAACTTATGCCATTACACAGAAGTGATGCACTATGGGTATTATGCAATGGTAGTGGAGGGAATGAATGCTTAGTGCGATTGATGAGACTGCTTTCTCTTGCATGATCTTTAGTTTTAATTCTACCAGGATTAACATAGCACCAAGAAAACCTTGGAAACCAAATGGGAGTCAATGGGAATGAAGGGGAAAATTCCCGATTTATTTATTTAATTATTTATTGAGATACAATGTGGAATAGGCTATTCTGGTCCTTTGAGCAGTGCTGCCCAGCAATCCCCTGATTTAATCCTAACCTAGTCATGGGACAATTTACAAAAACAAATTAACCTACCAATTGGTAGGTCTTTGGATGGTAGGAAGAAACCAGAGCATCTGGGGGAAATTCATGCAGCTGTGGGGAGAATGTACAAACTCCTTGCAGGCAGTGGCAGGAACTGAACCTAAGTTATCTGTACTGTAAAGTATTGGAACCCTATCAAGTAAAAAGAAACATATGGTTTTGCGATTAAGCGATCCCAGCTGAAGAACATTGCTGCAGAAGTTCCTAGGCATTTTTATTTTCTTCATCTTCTGCCCATCAGAATGAGGATATCTCCTGATAATTGCACAGATCCTCAGATAAAGAAACAGTCTCTGAAAAAGAGGTGGAATATACTTTCTTTCACCAATGTTGAACAAATTTACAATGGCTGAATCCTCCACCTACAAGTCAAAATTAATCAGTAATGTAATGGGGCCAGCCTCATAAAAATAATGGCTCAAAGGACTGCCAGATAATGAGTTTCCAGTTATAAATGCCACTGCGAAACTGTTCCATCATCTACAAGATGTATTTGACTGGAGGAGTGCAGCTCCAACAAGACCACGCCAGAATTGAATTCAATTGACTTTATTACTTACATCCTTCATCTACATGAGGAGTAAAAATCTTTATGTCACATCTCCATTCAAATGTGCAATATGCAATTATAGTAATTTATAATAAATATTATGTACAACAGGATAGTCAACATAACATAGAAATACAGTTGCGTCAACATGAATTAAGCAGTCTGATAGCCTGGTGAAAGAAGCTGTCCCGGAGCCTGTTGGTCCTGCCTTTTATGCTGCGGTACTGTTTCCCAGATAGTGGCAACTGGAACAGTTTGTGGTTGGGGTGATTCAGGTCTTCAATGATTCTTCGGGCCCTTTTTACACATCTGTCTCTGTAAATGTCCTGAATAGTAGGAAGTTCATTCTATAGTTGCGCTGGGCTGTCCGCACCACTCTCTGCAGAGTCCTGTGATTGAGGGAAGTACAGTTCCCATACCAGGCAGTAATGCAGCCAGTCAGGATGCTCTCAATTGTGCTCCTGTAAAAAGTTCTTAGGACTTAGGGGCCCATACCAAACTTCTTCAACCATCTGAGGTGAAAAAGCTACCTATGCACCCTCTTGAATTCTTATTCCATCCAGTGCTGGTGGGTGATGGCCATACCAGTAAAGTACATTTCACCAGATATTCCAGGCTTCTTTGGGTTGCAGCTAAACCTCTTACACCAAGTAGTAAAAGTCCAGCAGACCCACAGGAACATAGCTAGCTTTAAGGTCTACAATAAGTCACTGACTTGGCTATTCCTTCATTGCTACTTTGTTAACTCCCAGGACATTCCCTTTTTCAGTATATTGAGTGTGCCTTCACCAGAAACACTGAAGTATTCCAGAGATGCTGCTGTCCACTACCTACTCAGAAGCGAGTAGGGAGGGCATTAAATGCTGATTCACCAAATGCATAGATGTTTAATAAGGGTCAGCATGTCTGAGGACTCAGACAAACATTTTCAGAAGTATTGTGGAAAATATTCTGATTGGTGGCATCACGGTCAAGTGTTGGATTCAACCAGTTCTAATACAGGTATCAGGACATCTACAAGAGGTCAATTCTCAGTAAAGTGAAATCTACCATTAAGGACCCCCACCATCCAAATTATGGCCTGTTTTTGATACTGTCATCAGGCAGGAGACACGAGAACCTGAAGGGCCACTCTTGAAGTTTCAACAGCAGGTTCTTCCCCACTGCCATTGGATTCTTAACCAACTTGAAAATGCCAAAACGAAACTACCTCAGACTATCTTTCTTTTATCTCTCAACTTGTGTTAATGTTATTGTGATTATTTTAGAATGTAGAACATAGAAATCTGCAGGCCCTTTGGCCCTCAATGTTGTGACAACCATGTAACCTTCTCTAGAAACTGCCTAGAGTTTCCCTAATGCATAGCCCTTTATTTTTCTAAGCTCCATGTACCTATCCAAGAGTCTCTTAAAAGACCCTATTGTATCGGCTTCCACCATCTTCACCGCAAGAGCATTTCAAGCACCCACCATTCTCTGTGTGGAAGAACTTGCCTCTGACATCCCCCTTGTACCAAGCATCTTAAAACTATGCCCCCTCGTGTTAGCCATTTCAGCCCTGGGAAAAAGCCTTTGGATATCCACACGATCAATACCTCTCATCATCTTGTACACCTCTGTCAAGTGACCTCTCATCCTCAGTTACTGCAAGGAGAAAAGGTCAAGTTCATTTGACCTATTCTCATAAGGCACGCTCTCCAATCCAGGCAACATCCTTGTAAATTTCCTCTGCACTCTCTCTATAGTATCCACATCCTTCCTGTAGTAAGGTGACCAGAACTGAGCACAGTACTCCAAGTGGGGTCTGACTCAGGTCTAGTATAGCTGTAACATTACCTCATGGCTCTTGAACTTTTAGTTTATTTTGTCTCAAGTTATTTAAGTCTCTGCTGTGTATATTATAATTTTTGTAATGTACAGTGCTGCTATAGTTTCCATGGCATTTACATGCTGTGTTTATGTGCCTATGACAATTAACTTGGACTTGCAGTGATAGTATACCCCACAGTATTCTCAACATATATTATAAAGGCCATTGGTGTTAAAATTAAAGGTATACCGAAAAGGAGACACTAATGTGGAGACAAGCAGCTATGATTAATTTTTTAAAAGTTTTTCTGCCTACTACATAGGATCATCTAACGCTTTTGTTTTGGAAACTCTCCTAAGTTATTACCCTAAAGTAATGTTCCTCAATGAGCAGTGCTGCTTCAGAGATTCACAACAAAAA
The DNA here is from genome assembly GCF_963921235.1 of Mobula hypostoma. Classification (NCBI taxonomy): domain Eukaryota; kingdom Metazoa; phylum Chordata; class Chondrichthyes; order Myliobatiformes; family Myliobatidae; genus Mobula; species Mobula hypostoma. The sequence goes on from NC_086113.1 coordinate 58,617,996, forward strand.
GTCACAGCTGGTGTTAGGAAAAGATTTGCTTTAACCATCAAATCTCTAATTTTATCTGAGAGCTTTTATTTGCACAGGGTATTCTTCACAACACATTTTCAACAGAATAAGGCACTTAAAAGGGGAGGTGAAAATTCAACCAGAGGTTCAAGGTATGGACTAGGATTAGCACTTGCATTTGAGGCAAACGCCTGCATCGTGGTAACCTCATGCTCCCCCTTGTCAGAATGTCAATTAGAACAATTATAATCTGAATCCTTCTAACTATACCTAAAAGTGCCCTTTGAATTCTCCAATCTGACACATTTTCGGATCTGGAACTATCTGAATTCCATGCTTACATCGTGTTTAAACCTGAGAACCTTAACAAATTATCAAATGACAAGTTTAATATTTACAATTATGCATATTAATAATTCATATGAAAATGTAGGTGGCATAAGTTAGCAAATTTGCAAATAACACCAAAAATTGGTAGTGTGTTGGATAGTGAAGGTTGTCTAAAGTTACAACAGGATCTAGATCAACTGGAAATGTGGGCAATGGAATGGCAAAAGGAGTTCAATTCACACATGCAAAGTGATGCATTTTGTAAGCTTAAACCAAGAGAGGACATAACCATAAATGGCAAGTGTCTGAGGATTGCTGTAGAACAGAGATCCAAAGGTACAAGTATACATATACTTCCTTGAAATGGTGACAGGGTTCAACAGGGTGGTGAAGAATTGTGATCCACGGGCTTGCCTTCATTGGTCAGGTTATGGAGAATATAAGTTAGGATGTTATGTTATAACCAGATAAGATGTTGTCCTGAAAATGCCTGCAAGAAAATGAATCTCGGCCTGATACATCAACTGTATTTTTCTCCGTAGATGCTGCCTGCCTGCTGATTTCCTCTAGAATTTTGTGTGTGTTGCTCGGATTTCCAGCAGCTGCAGACTTTCTCTTGTCTGTGATGAGAAAAGTAGATGAGGTGAATGGTCAGTCTTTTTCCAGGATAGGAGAGTCTAAAGTAGGGGACATAGGCTTAAGGTAAGACTAGAAAGAATTAAATGCTACTTTAAGATGACGAGGAGCGTTGATCATGTGGATAGCCAGAGGCTTTTTCCCAGGGCTGAAATGGCTAACACGAGGGGGCATAGTTTTAAGGTGCTTGGAAATAGGTACCGAGGGGATGTCAGGGGTAAGCTTTTCACAGAGAGTGGTGGGTGCGTGGAATGCACTGCTGGCGGCAATAGTGGAAGCGGATACAATAGGGTCTTTTAAGGGCCTTTTAGATAGGTACATAGTGCTTAGAAAACTAGAGGGCTATGTGCAAGGGAAATTCTAGGCAGTTTCTAGAGTAGGTTACATGGTCAGTACAACATTGTGGGCCGAAGGGCCTGTAATGCGCTGTAAGTTTCTATGTTCTATGTTCTATGAACAGCAGGTGTTTTACACATGGGGTAAGAGGAATGAGCTGCCAGAGGAAGTGGGAGAGGAAACTAAAATCAGATGTTTAAAAGACATGTGGATAGGAGAGATTTAGAGGGAAATGAACCTGACGTGGACAAGTGGAACTAGGTGAGGTTGACATATTGGTCAGTATGGACAAGTGGGCCAAAGGGCCTATTTCTATGCTATGCTATTTATATGAATCTTTATGATGGCAGGAACAAAAACAGAAGAAGCTGCAAACACCTCACAGATCAGGCAGCATCTGTGGAGAAAGGAGCAGATAACATGATAGGTCTGTGACCCTTCGTCAGGTCGAATAAATACTAAACCAGAAACAACAACTTGCTTCTCTCTCCACTGGTGCTGCCTGACTTGCTAAGCATTTCCACCATTTTCTGCTTTTGTTTCAAATTTCCAACGTCTGTGGTTTTTTACTTTAGTTTACAATGGCCAAACGTGATCCCCATGGGGTTTCTATATGGCATAACTTTTACTAACTACTCAAACTGCATCTTCTGTATCTAATGAAATAAACAATAGCTGACCTCATTTACTTTGACAACCATTTTATATCTATAGGCTGCACTATCCCACTGTGTTGCCTAAATGACCAATCAAGGTGATCATAGCAGTTATCGGCAACCCCGGAATACAGGAAAAAAATTTGTTTCTGATAAACTACGTTGCCTTCCCAAGGAAAGGTGGCTGATAAGTGACAATTTCACCAAATATTTATATAACAACTATTATGGCCTTTGATTGCAGTAAACAGCATCTGGTTAAACAGGAACATTTCTGTGACAATCTTTTCACACAATACATGGTATCACAGAAAGGCTTTGCAGTAAATTTGTGTTTCTCCCATTTGAATTTGTCCTGGTCAGTACTAATCACGGGGTATTTTGAGCAGTGACAGAAGCTAAGAATTAAGCACTTGCAATAAGGGCCACACAACGGTACTTTAGGTAGCCTCCCTACAAAGCTGTGTTTTTTGGAGAATTGTTTTGACTGGCAAATCATTGCAGATGGCATTGTAGCATAGTAACCTTATTGGAGGCAACATACACAAATGTACTGTATATTCACCTGTGATTTAGACTGTGGTCCAGGCAAGATTGCTCAGGTAGCAAATCCGATAAAGTCAAAGCCAAAGTTGAGTTTATTGTCATATGCACAGATGCAATGAAAAACTTGTAGCGACATCACAGGCACATACCATTAGAGACATAACATTCAGAAAACAAGCAAAATTTATACAAAATTATAGAAGAAAAACAATTAGAGCAAGCAAAAGTTCATTGTAGTACCAAATAGTCAAAATAGCCATAGTATAAGTAGGCTGAAGTAGTGATTAGAGTTGTGTAGGTTGGTTCAAAAACAAAATGCTCGAAAGGAAGTAGTTGTGCTTGAACCTGGTGGTCCAGGACTTCAGGTTTCTGTGCTGATGGTAGTTGTAGGAAAATAGCCTGGTGAGATGATGAGGATCTTTGATGACAGACAATGCTGCCTTCTTGAGACAGTGCCTCTTAGATACTTTTGATGTCCCTGTGATGTATTGGCCTGGCCCCACTACTTCTGCCATTTTACAGTCAGCGTAGTACACAATAGGAATTTTAGGGCCATTTTAAGAAAGATATAAAGCATTGCTTCCAAAATCTTTCCTGAAGCTAAGAGATTTGTGGCAACTTGCTTCTGTGATTTAATTGCTCAAGGTGATGCTTTTACAAGCTTTTCAGCTTTGGTAGTAAACTTGCAACACTGTGTTTACCTTTCATTCACTCACAACAACTAAGAAAAAGAAGCAAATCAAATCAAATCGACTTAAGAAAGCTGTAGATGAGCACAACAGCTGAAAAGACTGCAGAAAGCATTTAAAAGGATGTTGCCAGTACTTGAGAGACTAAGTAGTTGAGCAGGTTTGGACCTTATTCTTCAGAATGTAAGAGAATAAGGGTGATCTTTTATAGATGTTTAAAATCACAAAGGTCATGGGATGAATGCACACACTCTTCTTCTCAGGAAAGAAGAATCAAGAAACAAAGGGTATAGGTTTAAAGTGAGAGAGAAGAGATTTAATAGGAACCTGAGGGGTAACTTTTTTTACCCAGAGGCTGATTCCAAATGGAAAGAGCTGCTAGAGTAAGTGATTAAGACAGGTACATTAAGAACATTTAAATGATATTTGGACAGGTACATGAATAGGAGATAGAGATCCAACTTGAGTAAATTGTCTTGCTGTTTCTGTCCTGGATGACTCTTTTTCTTTGACTCTTGACTGGGCATTGAAGATGTATTAATTAAAGATTTGTACCCACTGATGAGGGCGAACATGACAAGCTGAACGGTCAGTTTCCATGTTTTATGAAACTATGCCTCTAATACTGAAAATGCATTTCCCTTGACTTGAACTGAGAGTAATTTCAAGTTCAATTCTTCATTCAAATCAAAGGTGCTGACTAATCAGCATATAAGAGAAAGATTGAAAATCTGACTGAGTGGTACCAGAACAATCTCTCACTAAATGTCAGCAAGACCAAGGAGTTGATTATTGATATCAGGAGGAGGAAACTGAAGGTCCATGAGCCAGTCCTCATTGGGGATCAGAGGTGGGGAAGATTAGCAACTTTAAATTGCTCGATGTTATCACTTCAGAGGCTCCTGGGCCCAGCATATAAGTCCAATTAGGAAGAAAGCATTGCAGCACTTCTACTTCATTAGAGGTTTGAGAAGATTTGACATGACATCTAAAAATTCTGACCAACTTCTGTACATGTGTGGTGGAGGGTATATTGACTGGCTGCATCACAGCCTGGTATGGAAACACCAATGCCCTTGAATGGAAAATCCTACAGAAAGTAGTAGATGTGGCCCAGTCCATCATAGGTAAAGCCCTCCTGACCAATGAGCAGATCTACATGTACCGCTGTCACTGGAAAGCAGTATCCATTATCACGGACTGCCCCACCACCCTGGCCATGCTCTCTTCTCAGTGCTGACATCAGGAAGAAGATACATGACCTCAGGACCCACACTGCCAGTTCAATAACAGTTATTCCCCCTCAACCATCAGGATCTTGAACCACTGTCGACTTCATTTGCCCCGTCACTGAATGTTCCCACAACACATGAACTTGCTTTCAAGGACTCTTCATTACTCATTTATTATTATTTCTTTTTTACTTTCGTATTTTCACACTTTGTCTTTTGGACATCAGTTATTTGCCCATCCTGTTGGATGCAGTCTTTCACTGATTCTATTAGTTTCTTGGATTTTCTCAGTAGGTCTAGAAGAAAATGAATCTAACAGTTGTAGGTGATGACATATGTACTTTGATAATAAATTTACTTTGAACATTTAGCTTTGAACTTTGAACTCATGAGATCATCAATGAGGACTCAAACTTTTTCCACCTTTTAATTTTTTATTATTCTTGCATGTTGGGTGGTGGGGTAGAGATGCGTTTCTACCAAAGGGGGTATAAGATGCTCCTTTCCTCCATTAGCCTGCAAGTCACCCTTGCGCAAGGTGTAACACCTGCTTATTCCCCTGATCAGGGTCAATTGAAGCAGTGGAAGCAGGTGGTGGATGGTCATATGAGCAGCTGCTGCATATCACAAATCCTCGTTATGCTATTACTGACACCAGGCAGACAATCTCTGAGGAGTATTAATGATGGCCGAGGTCACCTGTCTTGTTAAGTCACAGCCCAGAAGAAGGCAATGGCAATCAACTTCTGTAGAAAAATTTGCCAAGAACAATCATGGTCACCATGATCAACATGGCTGATGATGATGATTCTTGTACAAACTTCTCGTCTGTGGTTGTGAAAATGTATGAAGAGACTTATGAGGATACAGCCTTAACTAGAGGGCCTGAGTTATATGAAGAGGTTGGCTATGCTGGATCTTTATTCTTTGGAGCATCGAAGAATGAGGGGTGACCTCACAGAAGTTTATAAAATCATGAGGGGTATGGATAAGTAGATGGTCATAGTCTTTTTCCTAGGGCTGAGGAGTCTAAAGCTAGAGGCTGCAGATACAAGATAAACAGAGACAGATTTAAATGAGACCTGAGAACATGCTACTTTACACAGTGGGTAATCAGTACCAGGAATGAGTTGCCAGAGGAAGTGGTTGAGGTGAGTACAATTGTATCACTTATGAAGCATTTGGATAGATGCATGGAGAGTTCGGGGGTTGGATGGTTATGGACCAAACATGGGCAAATAGATGGAGGATGCAGGGCCAAGTTGGGAAGAAGGGTCTGTATCCACTGCATCACCCTATCGCTCTATAATGCCTCTGATGCTCCAGAGAAAACAACTCAGTCAACGTTTCAGGCCAAAAAGGAGCACTTCTGCCACTTCCAGCTGATCCCACCATTAAGCACATGTTTATTTCCCCCCACTTTCTGCTTTCCAAAAGGATCACTCCCTACTCGACTCCCTTATCCATTCATCCCTCCTCACTGATCTCTCTCCTGGCACTTACCCTTGCAAGCGGAACAAGTGCTACACCTGCCCCTACACCTCCTCCCTCACTACCATTCAGGCCCCCAAACAGTCCTTCCAGGTGAGGCGACACTTCACCTGTTGGGGTCATATACTGTGTCCGGTGCTCCCAGTGGGTCCTCCTGTATATCAGTGAGACCTGCCATAAATTGGAAGACCATTTTGCCAAGCATCTATGTCCAACCACCAGAACAAGCAGGATCTCCTAGTGGCCACCCATTTTAATTCCACTTCCCATTCTCATTCCAATATGTCCATCCATGGCCTCCTCCACTGTCGGGATAAGGCCACAATGAGGTTTGGAAGAACAACATCTAATATTCCACCTGGGTAGCCTCTGACCTGATGGCACGAACATCGATTTCTCAAACTTCCAGTAATGCCTCCCCCACCCCCTTCACCATTTCCCATCCACTTGTCCGTCTCTCGTGTTACCTCCTTGCCCGCCCATCGCCTCTGAGTGGTGTTCCTCTCCCCTCCCCCCCTCTTCTTTTTTCCATGGCCTTCTGTCTCTTTCACCAATCAACTTCCTGGCTCGTTGCTTCATTCCTCCTCCTCCAAGCTTCACCTATCGCCTGACATTTCTCTCTCCCTTCCCCTGACTTTTCAAATCTACTCCTCAGCTTTTTTTTCCTGTCCTGCAAAAGGGTCTCGGCTCAAAACATCACCTGTACTCTTTCCCATAGATGCTGCCTGGTCTGCTGAGTTCTTCCAGCATTTTGTGTGTGTTGCTCAGATTTCCAGCATCTGCAGGTTTTCTCTTGTTTGACAATTTTGCCCATCCTCTTACTCTGGAGTCCAGGCAGCATTTTCTGAGAGGGAGATTCCATGTGTTATTCTTACTACATGTTGTCCATCTACCCAAAATGTGTGATCAGAAAGAAGTTCAAATCTCACTTTTTTCACTTTCTTCTCCATCTCCTATCTACTCCTCCATCTCTTGCTTCATCCCTACGGACAAGGATATTTATGTGTATTTGACGTAAGTATATATCAGATTACATGTGTTACCATACACAACTCTGAGATTCATTTTCTTGTGGGCATACTCAATAAATCCAATAACAATAATAGAGTTAATGAAAGACCGCACCCAATAGGGCAGACAAACAGCCAATATGCAAAGGGCAATAAACTGCATATACAAAAAGGGAAAAAACACACTAATAATAAATTAATAAGCAATAAATATCAAGAACATGAGATGAAGAGCCCTTGAAAGGGAGTCCCTGGGTTGTGGGAACAGCTCAGTGATTCATCAAGTGGCAGAGGATACAATAGTTAGCTGTGAAGCAAACTACCAATTTTTATGTTACATAGAAACGTAGAAAACCTACAGCACAATACAGGTCCTTCAGCCCACAAAACTGTGCCGAACATGTCCTTACCCTAGAACTACCTAGGCTTACCATAGCCCTCTATTTTTCTAAGCTCCATGTACCTATCCAGGAGTCTCTTAAAAGACCCTACCCTTTCCACCTCCACCACCACTGCCAGCAGCCCATTCCACGCACTCACCACTCTCTGCGTTAAAATCTTACCCCTGACATCCCCTCTGTACCTACTTCCAAGCACCTTAAAACTATGCCCTCTTCTGCTAGCCATTTCAGCCCTGAGAAATAGCCTCTGACTATCCACACAATCAATGCCTCTCATTATCTTGTATATCTCTATCAGGTGACGTCTCATCCTCCATCGTGCCAAGCAGAAAAGGCCAAGTTCACTTAACCTATTCTCATAAGGCATGCTCCTCAATCCAGGCAACATCCTTCTAAATCTCCTCTGCATCTTTTCTACGGTTTTCATGTCCTTTTTGTAGTGAGGTGACCAGAATTGAGCACAGTACTCCAAGTGAGGTCTGACCAGGGTCCTATATAGCTGCAACATTACCTCTCAGTTCCTAAACTCAATCCCACGGTTGAAGAAGGCCAATGCACCTTATACCTTCTTAACCACAGGGTCAACCTGCGCAGCAGCTTTGAATGTCCAATGGACTCGGACCCCAAGGTCCCTCTGATCCTCCACACTGCCAAGAATCTTACCATTAATGCTATATTCTGCCATCATATTTGACCTACCAGAATGAACCACCTCACACGTATCTGGGTTGAACTCCATCTGCCACTTCTCAGCCATTTTTGCATCCTATCAATGTCCCGCTGTAACCTCTGACATCCCTCCACACTATCCACAACATCCCCAACCTTTCTGGCATCAGCAACTTTACTAACCCATCCCTCCACTTCCTCATCCGGGTCATTTAGAAAAATCGCGAAGAGTAGGAGTCCCAGAACAGATCCCTAAGACACACCACTGGTCACCGACCTCCATGCAGAAAATGACCCATCTACAGCCATCTACAGCCTTCTGTAAGCAAGCCAGTTCTGGATCTATAAAGCAACATCCCTTTGGATCCTATGCCTCCTTACTTTCTCAATAAGCCTTGCATGAGGTACCTTATCAAATGCCTTGCTGAAATCCATATTCACTGCACCTATGGCTCTACCTTCATCAATGTGTTTAGTCACATCCTCAAAAAATTCAATCAGGCTCATAAAGCATGACCTGGACCTGCCAGTTCCAGAAACCTATACCAGATTGGGTTGTTTGTTTGTCCTGCCACAGAAATATATGACTGAAGAAGCAGAGTAATCCTTTCACTTTGCCGGAGTGTTCAGGTGTTGAGGTAGTCTATCCTGACTTCTATTAGTTTTAGTGTTTTTTTAAAAGAGTTCTACTATTGAAAACATTCCACAAAATGAAATGAGACTGTTCTTTAAAAAAAAAATTGGTGGAAACCAAGGAATAAAGCAAAGACAAATTTATAATGTTGGCAATTCTTTTTTATGCAAAGGTTACAAAAAGTGAGAGACCATTTTAAAAAAAACAGAGAAAGAAAGTTATATTGGCAATTCTTTTTGTTTATGGAGGAGCATAAGTTATGTGCATTGGCAAAGTGAACAGAATCACTCAGTTTCAGTGACTGTAATTTCAATGCAACTCACTGAGCAAGAAGTGCATACCTTTTTGTAAGAAGGGGAGATGTAGTGTTAGTTAATAATGTTATTCCTATGCTACTCAGCCACGCCCACATGGGCAGAGTTCACATACTGTTCAAGCAGAATGATCAATAAAGTTCAGTTGAATATTCTGCATATTGATTTATTGGTTTACTCTGCACTATCCCTCAATATTGAACACAGCAATTATTGTCCCTGCTGCACTTAGGGTGGTGAAAAGCTCCCTTTTCTGAAACCACCAATCCATAATATTGATGCAGGACTTGCACATGCTACATCCTGTAATGTAAAATAGCATTGGGGATGTGGGATTTTGAATTAGACCCTGTTAGTTTGTTGCTTATTTTTTTTGAATACCAGTATCAATATTGCCACACTGCAGTGCTAGACTTTGTTTCCTTGGATTAAATATCATGGAATTTAACTCATGCCTGAAAAACTTAAGCACAATGTCCAGTACTAAGAGAACATGGTCCTATCTGAACTATTTGCTCTTTGTGTACATAAGGTCCATTGACACTTCTCGAAGAATATCAAGGGAGATCTTCCTCTGTCCAATATTTATTTCTCAATAAGCTTCCCTGTAATGGATTGCCTAATCATTATCCTTTCAGGGTTTTTTGAAGCTTGTTGAGGTTAGTTTGCCTGGCATGTTTGCTGCACTTCAGAGGCTCGCTGGTACAAGCCATTGGAACTCCTCTCACTCTTTCCAATATCAAGTACAGTTCACATTAACGTAGGGTCAATCAATTCGCATCCATCATTTCTGTTGGCTTGAGTTCAGTCACACTCCTCCAGCTCTGTGTTTCTGGACTCCAAAGACAAGATGGGAGTAAATTTAAGGTGACCCAGTAGATGTTATAAAGGCTTTGCAACAACCTTAAGCTGGATTGCCTCCAGCATATTGACATTTCTTGGAAAGGAGGAAAGATGCGGTGGAGGTTACTGATTTATTCCTACAATTGATCATTCTCCCCACAACTTAGGGCCAACATTTTTGTGTGTGAATGCCATTCAGGTCACAGTCTCTGTTTCCTATCCTCTTACCACTGAGGTTTTCATTGATTCTGTGGTGGAGAGGGCCAAAGGTTGTGACAAAATACTAGAATACTAATGATCAAAGGTTGAAGGTCAGAGTTTCACCTTGACTTCAGCTTTTTCCATGGAACCCTTATCTATATATGGTTTCTTCCAGCTTCTTTTTCAGTCCTGTTGGAGGGTCTTGGCCTGAAACATCTACTGTTTATTAATTTCCATAGATGCTGCCTGACCTGCTGAGTTCCTCCAACATCTTATATGTGTTGCTCAGGATTTCCAGCATTTACAAAATCTCTTGTCTATATATTCCTTTACGTCCCTATTTCAGATAGTTTCCAAAAGACAGCTAGATACATATAACTATATATATCTTTTCTTTTGTAGCTCCCATGTTGTTATAAAATGCCCTTGGTGGGTGTAAGTCTTGGTCTTGAGCGGATTAGTATCCTTGCAGTTGGTCATGTGGGAAACTAAGAATTTGAAACCGAGGTCATACAATGCTGACAACCAATGAAAATACACCACAAACTGCAATAGTAATAGTCTGTTTTACACCAATACAAAATAAATTTATGTACATTTTACAATAGGCTTATTGTATTGCTTTATTATCACATGTGCTGAGATACAGTGAGAAGCTTTTGTTTGCATTCCATCCAGGCAGATTATGCCATTGAGGCGGTAAAAAGAGAAACTGAATGGCAAGATATTCTTGATCTACTATATTATTGTTAATCTACTGCCACAATGACACCACACTCAGGTTGGAGGAGCAACACTTTTATATTCCATCTGGATAGCCTCCAACCTGATGGGATGAACACTGATTTATTGAACTTCTGGTAATTACCTTCTCCTTCTCTTCTCCTTCACTATTCCCCCATTCTCGTTTCCTTCTCTCACCTTAACTCCTTACCTGCCCATCACCTCTTTCTGGTGCTCCTCCTCCTTCTCTTTCTTCCATTATCTTCTCTCCTCTCTCAGATTCCTCCTCCTCTAGCTGATTAGCTCTTTCACCAATCAACTTTCCAGCTCTTCACTTCACCCCTCCCCTCTCCCAGTTTCATCTACCACCTTGTACTACTTCCTCCCTTTCCCTCCCCACCTTCTTATTCTGATTTCTCCCCTTCCTTTCCAGTCTTGATGGGTCTATGCTTGAAATGTCAACTGTGAACTCTTTTCCATAGATGCTGCCTGGCCTCAATATTCCTCCAGTGTCTTGGGTGTGTATGGCAAAATGTAGTATTTTTGCTACAGAGGAAGTGTAAAGCGGGTAGACAAGTGAAGTGCCAGGGTAAGGATAAGGTAGATTGAGAAATCAAGAGTTCATCTTATGAGAGGTCAGGTATAGTGGGATAGAAACTGCTTTCAAGTCTAGTCGTACTTGCGTTTGTACTTTCTGTCCAAAGGAAGAGGAGAGGAAAAGAAACGACCAGAGTGGGAGGGGCCCTTTAATTGGCTGATTTCCTGAGGAAGCAGAAAATGGAGGTGGAATCAATAGAGGGCAGGCTGATTTGAATAAGCTGCATTCACAGTTCTGCAATTTCTTCTGGATGAATTTGCCAGCTCCTCACTAGAGTTTTACTTTTTCAGATGTTAGAGGTGGTTGGCAATTATTTGCCATACATGCAAATTGACCCCCATACGAAAACCTAGCCTGAATATTTGACTGAGCTGGAGTCATGCTTAGAGCAGTAAGGTGCTTGCTGGTCTGACCCCTCTTGAAGCCTGGTGCAATGTTGGTGGTGTCAAAATAATCCCAAACACTCTGACTTGAACTTCAGTACACAATTGCAGGGAATAATTTCAAGAACCTCTGAATAGAATGGGCATTGTTCAAAGCCATGTCTGTATCAATGAAGTCGTTCTGAAGACATACAGAATGCTTGCCCTCTTTGACAATAGCCTGCTTCAAATACAAGGGTGGAAGGTTGCTGAACAGCTGGTCGGATCACAGCTACAGGGATGCTACATTGTCACTGGGGAAGGAGCAAAGAGTTAAGACGATGCAGTCAGGGCTGGAGGTTTATAGTCATGAGGGGAGATTTTGAGGTTTTCTTTGGAGTAGAGGGTAGATTTAAATTTAGTGTGTACAACAGGATTAGAGGTACAGCGTTTTGGGTATGCATGGCAAAATGTAGTGTTATTGTTACAGAGGAAGTGTAGAGCGGGTAGACAAATGCAGCCATGCAACCACCAAACTCCGTAGAGAGCGGGTCCTGGAGCTGCAGTATGCAGACGACTGTGCTCTTGTGGCCCATACTCTGGAAGATCTTCAGACTGTCCTTGCTGTGGCAGTGAGAGCGTACAGCAGGATGGGGCTGACTGTCAATACTACCAAGACAGAAGTGGTTTGCCAATGGAGTACCAGTGTCCCACCCACTCTACCTGCCTTCACTGTTGGTGATGAAAAGCTGTCAGTAGTGCCATCTTTCAAATATCTGGGGAGATCTCTCTCTGAGGATAGCGGCATTGACAACGACATCCAGAGCCACATTAAACAGGCACTAGCTGCCTTTGGGAGACTTCGGCGTAGAGGCTTTCAGAACAGGAGCCTTCGTCCCTCCATAAAGGTCGCCGTATACCAAGCGGTCTGTGTCACCACTCTCCTTTATAGCTGTGAAGCTTGGGTAACCTACAACCATCACATCAAGTCCTTGGGGCGCTTCCACATAAGCTGCATCTAGCGCATCCTGGGAATTACCTGGCGTGAGCGGGTGCCTCACACTGAAATACTTGTAAAGACCGACTGCAGAAGTATTGAGGCCATGATCACCCAGCATCAGCTGCAGTGGCTGGGGCACGTGATAAGGATGCCCCCATGTTGGCTACCCCGCAGAGTGTTATACGGCCAGCTACATCATGGTCGACACTCAGCTGGAAGGCCGGAGAAGCACTATAAGGATCAGATGAAGACTGCTTTAAGGAAGTGCAAGATCAGACCCGAGGACCTGGAGGAGGTTGCTGCTGACCTTACCACTTGGCGTCAGCTGTGTAGGGATGGGGCTCGTATTCTGGAGGTAGAAAGAACAACCAGAAGACAGCAGAAGAGAGCCAGGAGAAATGCAACCATGGTTGCTACCACTACTATATATACATGTCCCACCTGCAATAGAGCTTGTGGGTCCAGGATAGGACTGTATAGTCATCAAAGATCTCACCGTTAAAGGAGTGGACATCGTCATCAGATTTCGATGGACAACCAAAGAAGAAGGACAAGATTTACAACTTGTATTGAGAGACTGAGAACCAGGAAATGGGATTAAACCAGCCAGTCTGTTTTAACCAGTATAAACATCATCTGTCCCTCAACCTCTAATGTTTCAGTGTGATAACTTCACAACCACCAATGTCAATACACAGCTTTAATTTTATTTTACACTGAACTCTGATTCACAAATAACCACATTAGGATTTGAACTCAGACCTCCAGATAATTCAGTCAGGTCTCTTGGAGGAATAATCATAGCCACTACAGTAACACAGCTGTGGTTTTATTTAAAGTCAAACTCTAAGTAGAAATGGATATCCTTTTGTCACTGTGCCAAGGTCTCACCTCACTTTGTTCAGTCCCATTAATCCAGCTAAAGGAATCGTTATTCTTTTATCTTGAAACACACTCAGCTCCCACACTCCCAGCTCTATATCTATACACCCACACACAAACACAAAAACATAAACATATACCTATAATGCACATACAGAAATATTACATAGGTGAACATACATAAATGCACATCCTATACAAACACAAACCGAGAGACGCACTTGCACTTCCACACACACACAGACATGCACTACACGTGCAAGCAAACAAGCCAACACCCAAACTGACACACACAAACACAGAACCAAGTTTGCAAAGTGATGCAACTGAAGAATGAAACCCAATAATACTCATTGTTAGTTTTGTTACAGTCATTATTAGTAATAATCCCTTCCTAATGGAGGTAATGGAACGGTTGAAGCAGCATTGACTTGGTGGAGACCTATAGATCTCAAGAAAATAGTATTTCAAAGCACTATGCTGGTGGCAGGTTAGTAATGGCAGTGTAATAGGGGATCCTTTTGTTTCTCTCAGTGTTCATTCTCATACATAGCACAAGTGCATCCAAGCAATCAGCCACAAGGTCTCTTTCTACCTGAGAAGTATCAGTTTCATGTCACGATCACACCGAGTCAGCTGTAACAGAATATCTTTCAGCTGCTTCAGACAGAGCTGTGAAACCAGAGCACGTAGAACGTGAATCGCAGCTTGGAACTCACAGCTCAGAGCTGTCCCCACATCTCTATGATAATATGGTTTAATTTTATTCAAACACTGTTTTACAGTGAGGATTAATTAGTCAATTAATACAGGCATCACTAGTATCAGTAATGGGATATGGATGCAGCTTAAAGAAACAAAATTACTGGTGAATCCAAATGCAATATAGTACACACTGGTTCAAGAGGCTGAGCCTATTGGTATTGGAAAAATAGTTGGTTTCAAGTTTGGGTGCTTATCACATGGCAAGGGTCAACTCAAAGCAAGATTACCCTATGGCATATTTTAACTTCAGTGCTAAAATTTAAGCACCACTCCCAAATAGAATAATAGAATCCAACGTCAGTAGTTACTTGTCTTCAGTGTCTCAAAGTCTCATATTTTACATCCCCGTCACCAAATGAGAAAAAGAAAAATCCAGCAACACTCTTGCTTTTCATAGGCCATCAGAGTACTCTTCTGTTGAGCAGTCATTTTGTGCAGCAACAAGTAAAGCAGTTAATTTGCACACAAACAGATCTTTCAAAATGACAAGGAACAAGCTAGCAGCTTAAGAAGGGATTGGCCAGCAAAGATGTCCTGCACAGTTCTTCAAACAATGCAATATCTATCTGAGAATTTAGACCTTCCTGTGGACTACTGTCGTATTTGAGATTCTATCAAATCAGCATGAAGTACAGCTTGGATTATCTGTCCTATTTCTTGAGCGAGGTTTAAAATAATAATCATTTGATCGAGTGTGCCACCCTTGAACCAAGATCAATCAATGTTAAACACTGAGATAGACTCATAATGTGCCAAGACTATGACAAACAATCCATGTTCCAAGTCTATACTGGTATCTATCCCCCACTTTTCCTTCGCTACATTGACCACTGCATTGGCGCTGCTTCCTGCACGCATGCTGAGCTCGTTGACTTCTTTAACTTTGCCTCCAACTTTCACCCTGCCCTCAAGTTTTCCTGGTCCGTTTCCGACACCTCCCTCCCCTTTCTTGATCTTTCTGTCTCTGTCTCTGGAGACAGCTTACCTACTGATGTCTACTATAAGCCTACGGACTCTCACAGCTACCTGGACTATTCCTCTTCCCACCCTGTCTCTTGCAAAAATGCCATCCCCTTCTCACAATTCTTCCGTCTCCGCTGTATCTGCTTTCAGGATGAGGCTTTTCATTCCAGGACGAAGGAGATGTCCTCCTTTTTTAAAGAAGGACTTCCTCCACCATCAACCCTGCTGTCAAATGCATCTCTCCCATTTCACGCACATCTGCTCTCACCCCATCCGCCCGCCACCCCACTAGGAATAGGGTTCCCCTTGTCCTCACCTACCACCCCACCAGCCTCCGGGTCCAACATATAATTCTTGGTAACTTCCGCCACCTCCAACGGGATCCCACAACTAAGCACATCTTTCCCTACCTCCCCCCCCCCACTTTCCGCAGGGATCGCTCCCTACATGACTCCCTTGTCCATTCGTCCCCCCAATCCCTTCCCACCGATCGCCCTCCCAACACTTATCCTTGTAAGCGGAACAAGTGCTACACATGCCCTTACACTTCCTCCCTCACTACCATTCAGGGCCCCAGACAGTCCTTCCAGGTGAGCCGACACTTCACCTATGAGTCGGCTGGGGTGATATACTGCAGCCTTCTATATATTGGCGAGACCCGACGCAGACTGGGGGATTGTTTCACTGAACACCTACACTCTGTCCACCAGAGAAAGCAGGATCTCCCAGTGGCCACACATTTTAACTCCACGTCCCATTCCCATTCTGATATGTCTATCCACGGCCTCCTCTACTATCAAGATGAAGGCACACTTAGGTTGGAGGACCAACACCTTATAGGAGTCTGGGTAGCCTCCAAACTGATGGCATGATCCTTTAACGTCCGTTAATGCCCCACCTCCTCTTTGTACCCCTTCTGTTATTTATTTATTTATTTATTTGTTTGTTTGTTTGTTTGTTTGTTTGTTTGTTTGTTAGTTTATTTATTTGTTTATTTATTTATTTATTTATTTATTTGTTATTTTTAAATTCTCTCTTTTGTTTTCTCCCTCTGTCCCTCTCACTATAACTCCTTGCCCATCCTCTGGGCTTCTCTCCCTCTCCTCCTTTCTTTCTTCCTAGGCCTCCCGTCCCATGATCCTCTCCTTCTCCAGCCTCGTATCCCCTTTGCCAATCAACTTTCCAGCTCTTAGCTCCATCTCTACCCCTCCTGTCTTCTCCTATCATTTCAGATCTCCCACTTTCAAATCTCTTACTATCTCTTCTTTCATTTAGTCTTGACGAAGAGTCTCGGCCCAAAACGCTGACTGTACCTCTTCCTATAGATGCTGCCTGGCCTGCTGCATTCACAAGCATTTTATGTGTGTGTTGCTTGAATTTCCAGCATCTGCAGATATCCTTGTGTTTGACCTTTTATTTATTTATTTTTTGCAGGCTGTCCCTTGGCTATAAACACCCCACCTGCAGACACCCTAACAGAGAAACAAATTCCAACAAAGCTTTGAAGTTTAAAAAGTTCATTGTTCTTCAGAATCATAATCATGTTTAATATCATTGGCATCCTATATTGTAGGCTCCTTAAGGTTGTTACGGCTGAGAGTGATAATAGGGAGAAGCTCCCACTACCTATTAAATGTTCCTAATGGCGTGTGACTCAAATAGCCTCTGACAACCAAGGCCTGACCTTCACATGTGGCTTAGCTACTAAGCCTGATAGAACTGTTTCTATTGACAGGAAAAGAGGCAAAGGCAGGTTATTGGCACCTTAAAACCTGTCACTTTGGGCAAATGGGGCTCGTCAGCTGTGGTTAGTAGCTCATCTCGGAGAAGGAAAACTCTGATCTCAACCCTCCGCTGTCTTACTGCTATGCCCACTTATGGGGAAGGCTTCAGAAGTAAACTCGGTGGGGGGGGGGGTGGAATCTGGAGCTAGAATCCCTAAGGCAGTCCTACATTGAGTTCAATGCTGACTAGCAGCTCCTGCCTCACTTCTGGTACCAAACTGTATTGGTCTCTGCCGTTCCTTTCAGTTCATCAAATGCATGGAGAGGGGTCGCTTGCTACATGGGCAACAACTTGCTCTCCATATCTAGACAGCTGGGGCACAATATCCATGGTCAACTCTGACCGACAGTGGCCCTCACTATGTTATGAAATTTGTTGTTTTGCGGCAGTAGTACATTGCAATACGTAATAAAACTATAAATTACAATAACCATACCATATAACCATATAACAATTACAGCATGGAAACAGGCCATCTCAGCCCTTCTAGTCCGTGCCGAACTCTTATTCTCACCTAGTCCCACCGACCTGCACTCAGCCCATAACCCTCCATTCCTTTCCTGTCCAATTTAACTTCAAACGACAACATCGACCCTGTCTCAACCACTTCTGCTGGAAGCTCGTTCCACACAGCTACCACTCTCTGAGTAAAGAAGTTCTCCCTCATGTTACCCCTAAACTTTTGCCCTTTAACTCTCAACTCATGTCTTCTTGTCTGAATCTCCCCCACTCTCAATAGAAAAAGCCTATCCACGTCAACTCTATCTATCCCCCTCATAATTTTATATACCTCTATCAAGTTCCCCCCCCCAACCTTCTACGTTTCAAAGAATAAAGACCCAACTTGTTCAACCTTTCTCTGTAACTTAGGTGATGAAACCCAGGTAACATTCTAGTAAATCTTCTATGTACTCTCTCTATTTTGTTGACATCTTTCCTATAATTTGGTGGCCAAAACTGTACACAATACTCCAAATTTGGCCTCACCTATGCCTTGTACAATTTCAACATTACATCCCAACTCCTATATTCCATGCTCTGATTTATAAAGGCCAGCATACCAAAAGTTTTCTTCACCACCCTATCCACATGAGATTCCACCTTCAGGGAACTATGCACCATTATTCCTAGATCCCTCTGTTCTACAGCATTCTTCAATGCCCAACCATTTACCATGTACGTCCTATTTTGATTAGTCCTACCAAAATGCAGCACCTCACATTTATCAGCATTAATCTCCATCTGCCATCTTTCAGCCCGCTCTTCTAACTGGCCTAAATCTCTCTGCAAGTGTATATAAATAAGTATATATCAAAAAAAAATTAAATTAAAGATGTGGTGCAAAAGAGGAAAAAAGTGAGGTGATGCTCATGCCTTCATTGTCAGTTCAGAAATCTGATGGTGGAGGGAAAGAAGCTGCTCCTGAAACATTGAATGTGTGTCTTCAGGCTCCTGTACCTCCTTAATGGCAGTAATGAGCAGAGGCCATGTCATGGGTGATGGAGTCTTTAATGATGGATGCTGCCTTTTCAGAGGCATCACCTTCTGAACGTGTTCTGGATGCTGGCGAGGCTAGTGCCTGTGATGGAGCTAGCTGAGTTTACAACTTTCTGTAGCTTTTCCTCTTCCTGTGCAGTGGCCCTTCAATACAGTGATGAAACTAGTTAGAATGCTCTCTATGATATATCTGTAGAAATTTGTGAGTGACATGCCAATTCTCCTCACACTCTGAATGAAATATAGCCACTATCGCATTAATTCATTTTTACAAATGACAGAACTAGTTCCCTCTCACTCTCCAATTTCAGCTGTTGTTCTTTCTTATCAGTCTTCTGTATTTTTAATGCCACTCATTACAACACTCTGGATGTGTGGTTACCGTATCGTGTGATTTTTATGTATTTTACAACTTGTGGAAAAGTTTGATTTGTTGTTGTCTGTAAAAGTGGAAGCTGTTTGTTATCCAGGAACAATCTGTATGTATTTATTTCATCAATTTCTGAGGATATGTATGGAACCACCTTAACTCATGTGCCTGGAACATTTTGTCTAGAACTTGTATCTTAATTCTGTCTGCAGACCTAAATGTATATAGCTCTTCATACCAACATAGTGGTAAAAGAGAAGGAGGCACCTGTTGCTAAGAGAGGAGTGTTACCAGTCATTCAACCAATGAGCACCAGGATATGAAAATTAAGATTTCAGATTTCAGTTTCATTGTCTTATACACCAGGGTACAATGAAATCCCTTGCTCATGTGAAGCTCACAGAATAAATAGGCTACATGGTAATAACTGATCCAGCAATAACTCCAGAGAAGTGTAAAAGGTCAATGTCAAGTTTATTATTTAGAAATTCAAGTTCAAGTTTATTGTTATCTGACTGTGCATGTATACATCCAAATGAAACAATGTTCCTCCAGCACCACGGGGCTTCCACAAAACATATATCACACACAACACAAAACAAAGTATCTTCACAAATAAGTTAATAAAATATAATTCACAGGCACACATCATTAAAGGCACATTCATGAGGAAAAACATAAATTAAACAAGAAAGAACACAACTTGAGCAAGAAAGTCAATTGTAGTGCAAAGTGGTCAAAATGGTCACGGTATTGCTCTACTGAGCTAGTGATTAGGGTTGTGCAGGTTGGTTTAAGAACAGAATGGTTGAAGGAAAGTAGCTGTTTTTAATTGTGGTCGTTGTAGCAGCTTTTGAACCTGGTGGTGTCTAATTGTTCTTGAACATGCAGGTGCAGGACTTCAGGTATCTCCTGCCTGATGGTAAATATGAAAACATGGTACAGCCTAGATGGCAGAAATTTTTGATAAATGGTTTTTTGAGGCACCTCATGTAAATATTTCCAATGGCAAAGAGGTTTTGCATTCCAGAACATCCGAGATATCCTCTTTCTTCAGAAAATGGGGTTCACTTTCCTCCACTATCAATGCAGCGCTGCCTCACCCATGTCTCCACCATATCCTGCAAGTTTGCCCTCACCCCATCCCCCCACCCAACAAAGCGTTCCATTTGGCCTTACCTAGTACCCTATAAGCCTCCACGTCCAACACATTATGTTCAATGCAAGGAGCATTCGTAATAAGGTGGATGAATTGAAAGTGCAGATTGTTATTAATGATTATGATATAGTTGGGATCACAGAGACATGGCTCCAGGGTGACCAGGGATGGGAGCTCAACGTTCAGGGATATTCAATATTCAGGAGGGATAGACACGAAGGAAGGGGAGGTGGGGTGGCGTTGCTGGTTAAAAAAGAGATTAACGCAATAGAAAGGAAGGACATAAGCCGGGAAGATGTGGAATCGATATGGGTAGAGCTGCGTAACACTAAGGGGCAGAAGACGCTGGTGGGAGTTGTGTACAGGCCACCTAACAGTAGTAGTGAGGTCGGAGATGGTATTAAACAGGAAATTAGAAATGTGTGCAATAAAGGAACAGCAGTTATAATGGGTGACTTCAATCTACATGTAGACTGGGTGAACCAAATTGGTAAAGGTGCTGAGGAAGAGGATTTCTTGGAATGTATGCGGGATGGTTTTTTGAACCAACATGTCGAGGAACCGACTAGAGAGCAGGCTATTCTGGACTGGGTTTTGAGCAATGAGGAAGGGTTAATTAGCGATCTTGTCGTGAGAGGCCCCTTGGGTAAGAGTGACCATAATATGGTGGAATTCTTCATTAACATGGAGAGTGACGTAGTTAATTCAGAAACAAAGGTTCTGAACTTAAAGAGGGGTAACTTTGAAGGTATGAGACATGAATTAGCTAAGATAGACTGGCAAATGACACTTCAAGGATTGACGGTGGATATGCAATGGCAGGCATTTAAAGGTTGCATGGATGAACTACAACAATTGTTCATCCCAGTTTGGCAAAAGAATAAATCAAGGAAGGTAGTGCACCCGTGGCTGACAAGAGAAATTAGGGATAGTATCAATTCCAAAGAAGTAGCATACAAATTAGCCAGAGAAAGTGGCTCACCTGAGGACTGGGAGAAATTCAGAGTTCAGCAGAGGAGGACAAAGGGCTTAATTAGGAAGGGGAAAAAAGATTATGAGAGAAAACTGGCAGAGAACATAAAAACGGACTGTAAAAGCTTTTATAGATATGTAAAAAGGAAAAGACTGATAAAGACAAATGTAGGTCCCCTGCAAACAGAAACAGGTGAATTGATTATGGGGAGCAAGGACATGGCAGACCAATTGAATAATTACTTTGGTTCTGTCTTCACTAAGGAGGACATAAATAATCTTCCAGAAATAGTAAGGGACAGAGGGTCCAGTGAGATGGAGGAACTGAGCGAAATACATGTTAGTAGGGAAGTGGTGTTAGGTAAATTGAAGGGATTGAAGGCAGATAAATCCCCAGGGCCAGATGGTCTGCATCCCAGAGTGCTTAAGGAAGTGGCCCAAGAAATAGTGGATGCATTAGTGATAATTTTTCAAAACTCGTTAGATTCTGGACTAGTTCCTGAGGATTGGAGGGTGGCTAATGTAACCCCACTTTTTAAAAAAGGAGGGAGAGAGAAACCGGGGAATTATAGGCCGGTTAGCCTAACGTCGGTGGTGGGGAAACTGCTGGAGTCAGTTATCAAGGATGTGATAACAGCACATTTGGAAAGCGGTGAAATGATCGGACAAAGTCAGCATGGATTTGTGAAAGGAAAATCATGTCTGACGAATCTCATAGAATTTTTTGAGGATGTAACTAGTAGAGTGGATAGGGGAGAACCAGTGGATGTGGTATATTTGGATTTTCAAAAGGCTTTTGACAAGGTCCCACATAGGAGATTAGTGTGCAAACTTAAAGCACACGGTATTGGGGGTAAGGTATTGGTGTGGGTGGAGAATTGGTTAGCAGACAGGAAGCAAAGAGTGGGAATAAACGGGACCTTTTCAGAATGGCAGGCGGTGACTAGTGGGGTACCGCAAGGCTCAGTGCTGGGCCCCCAGTTGTTTACAATATATATTAATGACTTGGATGAGGGAATTAAATGCAGCATCTCCAAGTTTGCGGATGACACGAAGCTGGGTGGCAGTGTTAGCAGTGAGGAGGATGCTAAGAGGATGCAGGGTGACTTGGATAGGTTGGGTGAGTGGGCAAACTCATGGCAGATGCAATTTAATGTGGATAAATGTGAAGTTATCCACTTTGGTGGCAAAAATAGGAAAACAGATTATTATCTGAATGGTGGCCGATTAGGAAAAGGGGAGGTGCAACGAGACCTGGGTGTCATTATACACCAGTCATTGAAAGTGGGCATGCAGGTACAGCAGGCGGTGAAAAAGGCGAACGGTATGCTGGCATTTATAGCGAGAGGATTCGAGTACAGGAGCAGGGAGGTACTACTGCAGTTGTACAAGGCCTTGGTGAGACCACACCTGGAGTATTGTGTGCAGTTTTGGTCCCCTAATCTGAGGAAAGACATCTTTGCCATAGAGGGAGTACAAAGAAGGTTCACCAGATTGATTCCTGGGATGGCAGGTCTTTCATATGAAGAAAGACTGGATGAACTGGGCTTGTACTCGTTGGAATTTAGAAGATTGAGGGGGGATCTGATTGAAACGTATAAGATCCTAAAGGGATTGGACAGGCTAGATGCAGGAAGATTGTTCCCGATGTTGGGGAGGTCTAGAACGAGGGGTCACAGTTTGAGGATAGAGGGGAAGCCTTTTAGGACCGAGGTTAGGAAAAACTTCTTCACACAGAGAGTGGTGAATCTGTGGAATTCTCTGCCACAGCAAACTGTTGAGGCCAGTTCATTAGCTATGTTTAAAAGGAAGTTAGATATGGCCCTTGTGGCTACAGGGGTCAGGGGGTATGGAGGGAAGGCTGGGTTCTGAGTTGGATGATCAGCCATGATCATAATAAATGGCGGTGCAGGCTCGAAGGGCCGAATGGCCTACTCCTGCACCTATTTTCTATGTTTCTATGTTTCTATGTTCCACAACTCTGCTATCTTCAGAGGTCACACTTTCTGCAACTCCCTTGTTTGCTTGGTCTTTCCCACTGATCTTTCTCCAGGTACTTATCCCTGCAATCATGCTAAGTGTTCCACTTGCTCCTACACCACCTCCCTCCACACCATTCAGGGACCTGAATAGTCCTTTCCAGTTAAGGCAGTGCTTCACACCTGAATGCATCAGTGCCACATATTGCATCTGGTGCTTCCTGTAGACCTCCTCTACATTGATGAGATCCAACATAGATTGAGGGTCTGCTTCATTGAGCACCTTCACTCCGTCCGTCACAACAGCCAAGATCTCCTGGTGGCCATCCATTTTAATTCGATTTCCCATTCCCACAATGACATGTCTGTCCACAGCCTCTCTCATCTACCACTACATTGAGGCCAGATACAGGTTGGAGGAGCAAAACCTCACCTTTGTCTTGGTAGTCTCCAAACTGATGTTATTAACATCGTTTTCTCCAATATCCATTAATCGCTCCCCTTTCCCTGCCACCTTTGTTTTCCTTTATCCATGGGCCCTTTACCCCTTCTCTTTCTTTTCACCTGTCCTCATGACTTGTACATCACCTTCACCTTCCCCCCTCTGGTTCTGCACCTCCTTCCATTTGTTCCATGATCTACTCTCCTCTCCTATGTAATCCCTGCTTCTGCCCATTGCCTCTTACATCCATCACATCCCAGCTTCTTAAATCATTCCCTTTTACCCCCTTCCCTTGCCTTCCTGCCACCTCAATTCACCTATCACTGGCCAGCATGTCCTCCTAACCACTGCCCTTTTATTATGGTTCTGCCCTGTTTCTTTCCTGTTCTGATAAAGGATCTCGGCCCAAAACATTGTTTTTTTGCCCCTCCATAGAGGCTGCCTGACCTGCTGAGTTCTTCCAGTATTTTGTGTGTGTTGCTCAGGAATTTAAAGCTGCATACTCTCTCCACTGCTAATTAATCAGTGTAGACTGGTTTCATATTTTGTCTTTCTTCCCCTTCCTGAAGGCAACAATCAGCTCTTTAGTTTTACTGAGATTGTGCGAAAGTTGTTTTTGCAACAATCAACCAGCTAGCCTATCATGCTCTGGTAAGATGACTCATTGTCATCTGTGAAAAACCAACAGAGTGCTACAGAGTAGTTAAAAAAAAACTAAAGTGACAATGTAATAACAGAAAATTAAGATGCTAAGAATGTGGCAGCACCGCTGGGAAGCATGTGTGAAAGAAGTGACTGGCTGCATTCTGTTAATGAGGTGGGGGTGATGAAGTAGATCCTGAATTTAGTTGTCTGGGTTTTCAAACTCTTGTATCTTCTGGAATTTAGAAGAATGTGTGGGAATCTCATTGAAACCCACTGAATGTTGAAAGAACTAGATAAGGAGGATGTGGAGAGGATATTTCGTCTGGTGGGGGCATCCAGAACTAGATGGTGCAGCCTTTAGGGGTGACACTTTAGAACAGAGGTAAGGAGGAATTTTTTGCCAGAGTGTAGTAAATCTGTGGAATGCTCTGTCATAGACTGTGGTGGAGGCCAAGTCCATAGGTATATTTAAAGCAGAAGTTGATAGTTTTCTGATCAGTGAGGGCATCAAAGGATATGGCAAGAAGGCAGGTGTACGAGATTGAGTGGGATTTGGGATCAGCCATGGTGGCGCATAATCAGTGGGCTGAATGGCCTAACTCTGCTCTGTGTCTGTGGTCTTATGGTCTTCCCCTAAAAGGTAGAAGAGAGAAAATGAAATGGCCAAAGTGGAAGGCATTCTTGTTGATGCCACCAGGTTTCCTGAAGTAACATAGGGTGAAGATGGACTTGATGGAAGGAACTGATAGACTGCCACGTTTACCACCCTCAACAGGTTCCATTGGTCCAGTGCAGAGCAGTCAAAGTCAAAGTAAATTTATTATCAAAGTACTTATATGTCACAATATACTGCCCTGAGATTCATTTACTTGTGGGCATACACAATAAATCCAAAAACCATAATAGAATCAATGAAAGACCGTACCCAACAGGACAGACAAGCAACCAATGTGCAAAAGACAACAAACTGTGCAAATGCAGAAGAAAAAAGAACTAATAATAAGAAATAAGCATTGAGATCATGAGATGAAGAGTCCTTGAAAGTGAGTCCATAGGTTGTGGGAACAGTTCAGTGATGATGCAAGTGAAGTTGAGTGAAATTATCCCCACTAGTTCAAGAGCTAGAGTAATAACTTTTACTGAACTTGGTCATCTGGGTCCTGAGGTTCCTTCCCGAGGGCACCAGTGAAAAGAGAGTATGATCTGGCTGGCAGGAATCTATGATGATGGATGCTGTTTTGCTGTGAAAGTTCTTCATTAGATAAGCTCAGAGGTGGGCTTTACCTGTGACGGACTGGGCTATATCCATTGCTTTTTATAGGATTTTCTGTTCAAGGGCAATGGTGTTCCCATACCATGATGCAACCATGCAGGCTGAAATGCAACCTGTCGGGATATTTTCTGTAGCACATCTCTAGATGTTTGAGAGAATCTTTATGCACAAGACAAATCTCAATACCTCAGATTCATTTGATGAATTTTCTCAATCACCGTATCAGTATGTAAGGACAAGGTAAAGTTGCTGGTGATGTGGATGTCTAGGAACTTGAAACTGCCAACCATCTCTATACAGGTAGTTCAAATGTGAGGTAAAACAAAGTAAAATAATAACAATGCAGAATAATGTGTAACAGCTACAGAGAAAGTGAAGTTCAGATAAACAGTAATGTGCAAGATCATAATGAAGTAGGTTTTGAGATCACTAAATTAGTGCACTATGGAATCATTTAATAGTCTAATAACTGTTGAAGAAGCTGTCCTTAAGCCGAATAATATATGCTTTCAGGCTTTTGTATATTCTGCCCTATGGAACAGAGGAGAAGAGAGAATATCTGGGGTGGGTGGGGTCTTTGACTGTACTTGCAGTGCAAAGTATAGGCAGAATCTAGAGAGGAGAGGCTTGTTTCTGTGATGTGCTGACCTGTGTCCACAGCTCTCCGCAGTTTCTTGTGGTCGCATGCAAAGGCTTTAGTGAGCTATCTTGGCCGCGACATTTGTGTTTGGACCAAGACAGGCTATTGGTGATGTTCACTCCTAGTTACTTTCAGCTCTCAACCCACTCAATCTCAACACCATGGATACAGACAGGAGCTTGTGCACTGCAAACCCCTCCCTTCCTGAAGTCTATTGCCAACTCTTTTGTTTTTTTGATATTGAGGAAAATGTTGTTGTCATGACACCAACAAATCATAATAATGTCAATGTGAAAAAGACTTCAGAGTGATGAACAAATGTCTTGCACCTCAAGCAGTGCTCAATTTGACAACTCAGTTACAGAAGTGCATTAATTGCAAATGCATTGGTTTGCTCTTGGCTTTGTAACAGCAAAGTATTGATATAATACTGTACCCAACCGCCCCAGCTTCCGGGGTTCAGTTGCTCTAACTCTCTGGAATATGGATAGCTGGCGCAGCCCCTTTAAAGATTCAGGGCTGCCCTGCTAATTGGCAATCATGTTTTGGGTGCCAAGAATTGAGTATTTAAAGAGCATCTGAACGGAGCCTCAATGCTCAATCATAAGCCCGACCAGAGATATTGTCCAGTGTTTTGTTTTGTGCTCAGTTCCTGATCCAGTTTTATTCCATTTCTTGATCTTAGCCTCGGATACTCCAGCATTGGATCCAAACCATCCTAGTGAAGGGGTCTATCACAGGTATATCGCAAAACTGGAGATATCTGCTGCTGAACCCCTAGTGACAAAGATCAGAATCCCAGCTGGACCAGCTGCATTAGTACACTGGCAACAAGAACAGCTCAGAATCAAAGGGAAGGCTTTTAATGACCATACATATTGCTCGACTTTGGATCACAATCATCAGTGTGTACATTGAAAGACGTTAAAAAGCAGGAGAATGGTTGCAATCAGCATGATTTTCAATTCTGTCCATTAGTTCAGCAGTATGTTCAGCCTGGTGTCTCCCCAGGTTCTAGAAAAAGCACTTGCATATCCATTTCCACTCGGGGCTGACAAGCCCTTATACTGCCATTCAGATATGATGCCACGTGTCTGTTATGCTGGTGCAAGCAAGTTTTCCATTAACTTAGCATACACTTTGACTTTGACTCTTGCTTTGGAGACCACTCTGTGCTAGGTTAAAGATATTATGTACGCAGATGCTACAGTAGTGTGCTAAGCTACTGGAGTGTTATCAGTGGTAATCTAGCAACTTGAATTCAAACACCACACTGGCAGAGAAGATGATTTAAATTAATTTGTTATGCTTTTTTGGGATCTAAGCATTTCTGGCAAGGCCAGATTAATTGTCCATCTTTAATTGCCCTTGAGAAGATGGTGGTGAGCTTTGAACTGCTACAGTCTGTTGGATTGGAAGTTCTAGGGTTAGACACAATGATATTGAGGGACCAGGGATATATTTCCAAAGGGTCCTGCCGAAGTGTCTCAGCCTGAAACATCGATTGTGCTCTTTTCCATTGATGCTGCCTGGCCTGCTGAGTTCCTCCAGAAATTTGTGTGTGGCTAGTAAGTGACTCTGAAGTGACTGCTCCTGTTGCTCTTGGGTACAGAGGTTGAAAGTTTCAAGGGAGCTACTGGAGTGGGTCCAGCATTCTGTAGTTGGTCACACTGGAGCTACTGCATACTTCTAGTGTAGCAAATGGATAATAATTCTGGTTGATAGAGTAGCAGTGTCTGTTCTGGATGGTGATGAGCTCCTTCTGAGTTATAGGCATTCCACTTATCCAGGCAAGTGAACAATCTTCCATCAGTCTCCTCAACTGTTTCCTGCAGAGAAGGATGCCCTGTTTGTGTTGCCATGGCATCAATGCATCAAGTCCAACAGAATTTCTAGTCAATGCTGAATCCCAAAACTAGTTCTTGAATTAGAAAGCTGGCATCAGCAATGATGACCAATAAACAAATTAATTGCCATAAATGCTCATCTGATTCCCAATATTCCCCATCATTGAACACATTTACAAGTAACGCTACCACAAGAAAGCAGCATCAAGGAAGGCCACCATCCAAGCCATCCTCTATTCTTGCTATTACCATCAGGCAGCAGGTACAGAAGTCCATACAACATGGTTTGGGAACAGTATTTATCTTACAACTGTCAAGCTCATGAACCAGCATGGATAACTTCACTCACCTTAAATCTGAACGGATTCAAGAACATACAGACTAAACATTAAATCTCAAATAAGGGCTGTAAGAAATCAGCTGGGAGGAAATTGCTCATCCGCCCCCGGCCTCGTCCAGGTAGGCAAGAACTGGATCCCAGAGAGCCGAAAAATCTTTAATTGAATTGGTTCTCAAGAACCTAAGTTTCTTCATCTGTATGACTGAGATCATATCAGCCATCCATCTCCGAAAGGAGGGGGGAGAAAGTGTTTTCCATTCCCTCAAGATAAGTCTTTTGGCAACAATCATGCCTAGCATCAGAGACTGTATTTTTGAGCACTTTGTACAATAGGCATCCCTCTAATGTTATGTCTCTTTTTTTTTATAGCTTTATTTCATTTTTGTACATGTCTGAGCTGGTGTGTTCTTGTTGATTTCATTGTTTTTTTTGAAAAATTTGAAAATAAAGTATAAAAAAACATACAGACTCAGCTTCAATTATTCTACAACTCATGTTCTCAGTATTATTTGCCTATGTAGTTATCATTCTATAAATCTTCCTACTACATCTATCCTATCTATCTATCTATTTATTTATGTTTGCTTTATTTGCACAGTTTGTGTTGTTTTATACATTGCATTCTGAGGAGACAACGCCCTCAACTGAACACTGATGATGGGCTCTTAACTGGAGCTGAAACGTCTGCAAACGTTTTGCCAAACTTCCAAATAATAGAAACATAGAAACATAGAAAATAGGTGCAGGAGTCGGCCATTCGGCCCTGCGAGCCTGCATCGCCATTTATTATGATCATGGCTGATCATCCAACTCAGAACCCCGCCCCAGCCTTCCCTCCATACCCCCTGACCCCCGTAGCCACAAGGGCCATATCTAACTCCCTCTTAAATATAGCCAATGAACTGGCCTCAACAGTTTCCTGTGGCAGAGAATTCCACAGATTCACCACTCTCTGTGTGAAGAAGTTTTTCCTAATCTCGGTCCTAAAACGCTTCCCCTCTATCCTCAAACTGTGGCCCCTCGTTCTGGACTTCCCCAACATCGGGAACAATCTTCCTGCATCTAGCCTGTCCAAACCCTTTAGGATCTTATACGTTTCAATCAGATCCCCCCTCAATCTTCTAAATTCCAACGAGTATAAGCCTAGTTCATCCAGTCTTTCATCATATGAAAGTCCTGCCATCCCAGGAATCAATCTGGTGAACCTTCTTTGTACTTCCTCTATGGCAAGGATGTCTTTCCTCAGATTAGGGGACCAAAACTGCACACGATACTCCAGGTGTGGTCTCACCAAGGCCTTGTACAACTGCAGTAGTACCTCCCTGCTCCTCTACTCCAATCCTCTCGCTATAAATGCCAGCATACCATTCGCCTTTTTCACCGCCTGCTGTACCTGCATGCCCACTTTCAATGACTGGTGTATAATGACACCCAGGTCTCGTTGCACCTCCCCTTTTCCTAATCGGCCACCATTCAGATAATAATCTGTTTTCCTATTTTTGCCACCAAAGTGGATAACTTCACATTTATCCACATTAAATTGCATCTGCCATGAATTTGCCCACTCACCCAACCTATCCAAGTCACCCTGCATCCTCTTAGCATCCTCCTCACTGCTAACACTGCCACCCAGCTTCGTGTCATCCGCAAACTTGGAGATGCTGCATTTAATTCCCTCATCCAAGTCATTAATATATATTGTAAACAACTGGGGTCCCAGCACTGAGCCTTGCGGTACCCCACTAGTCACCGCCTGCCATTCTGAAAAGGTCCCGTTTATTCCCACTCTTTGCTTCCTGTCTGCTAACCAATTCTCCATCCACATCAATACCTTACCCTCAATACCGTGTGCTTTAAGTTTGCATACTAATTTCCTGTGTGGGACCTTGTCAAAAGCCTTTTGAAAATCCAAATATACCACATCCACTGGTTCTCCCCTATCCACTCTACTAGTTACATCCTCAAAAAATTCTATGAGATTCGTCAGACATGATTTTCCTTTCACAAATCCATGCTGACTTTGTCCGATGATTTCACTGCTTTCCAAATGTGCTGTTATCACATCTTTGATAACTGACTCTAGCGGTTTCCCCACCACCGACGTTAGGCTAACCGGTCTATAATTCCCCGGTTTCTCTCTCCCTCCTTTTTTAAAAAGTGGGGTTACATTAGCCACCCTCCAATCCTCAGGAACTAGTCCAGAATCTAATGAGTTTTGAAAAATTATCACTAATGCATCCACTATTTCTTGGGCTACTTCCTTAAGCACTCTAGGATGCAGACCATCTGGCCCTGGGGATTTATCTGCCTTCAATCCCTTCAATTTACCTAACACCACTTCCCTACTAGCATGTATTTCGCTCAGTTCCTCCATCTCACTGGACCCTCTGTCCCTTACTATTTCTGGAAGATTATTTATGTCCTCCTTAGTGAAGACAGAACCAAAGTAATTATTCAATTGGTCTGCCATGTCCTTGCTCCCCATAATCAATACACCTGTTTCTGTCTGCAGGGGACCTACATTTGTCTTTACCAGTCTTCTCCTTTTTACATATCTATAAAAGCTTTTACAGTCCGTTTTTATGTTCCCTGCTAGTTTTCTCTCATAATCTTTTTTCCCCTTCCTAATTAAGCCCTTTGTCCTCCTCTGCTGAAATCTGAATTTCTCCCAGTCCTCAGGTGAGCCACTTTCTCTGGCTAATTTGTATGCTTCTTCTTTGGAATTGATACTATCCCTAATTTCTCTTGTCAGCCACGGGTGCACCACCTTCCTTGATTTATTCTTTTGCCAAACTGGGATGAACAATTGTTGTAGTTCATCCATGCAACCTTTAAATGCTTGCATAATCAACCCGAACTACCAATATTTAGCAATATTTCAATCTCAGGGTAGTATATGATTACATATATGTACTCTGGTAATAAATTAACTTTGACTTTGACTGATTTGTACGAGATAGTTGAAAGAAAATCTGCCATAATTGACCAACGTGGACAGTGTATGACTCTGAACCCAGTAATGTGGTAAGCTCTGAAATGGCCTAGGGGTTTCTCAGTGTATCTCAGTATATTTTAGACTTGATCTGACTTTTTTAAGAGACATGTTAACAGCACAATGGCAAGAAATTCATAAAATTTTTCAGGTGGGATTGGAACAATTGAATATTTTGACTTTCTGTCCTGTTATCAAATATAAAACTATTTATTTCTACAGGCCAATATTTTTTCTGATAAAAACAGCTTACTACATGTTTAGCAGAATAGAAAGCAGTACTTACTGATTTATGAAGTCAAAGCCAGCTTCCTTATCAAAATAGCCAGCATAAAGTATATATTACAACACATTAATTTACTGAATAAGTTAGAACCTCCAGTAAATTGCCGCCTTTGAGTTTTTGCCACAGCTACCAACCAAAGTGAAATGGCCATTAAATGAGAACTCCTGTGGGTTTGCTATCTAATGATCAAACAGCAGTCTCTATAGGCTTTAAAGTGTTATAGGGATTAAAGTACAATCTGGTGGGAAAAATAGTTTAATGTTTCCGTCTGTGATTTTGATTGTTGTGTGGTGGACCTGTGGAAGATTCGATTCTGAAGCATATTAATTACATGTAATACTAGCTAATTGAATAAGCAATGGAACAAAACTCTATTGACTTAAGAAATGTGGTGAGGTTTACATTGAATTCTAATGAGTTGACTCAATTGAATCCTGATATTTTGATATTTATTTTCACATTCCTGATATAAATATATATATATCACATTTACATAATATACAGTAAAATGTGTCAGTTGTGACAACACCAAACGCACCCAAGGATGCTCTGGGGGCAGCCTACAAGTGGCACCAGATATTTCAGCACCAACACATAATGCCCACAATGCTCAGCAAAGCAACATTGAACATATCAAGCAACAAAACAGCAACTCTGTCACAAGCACCCACACATATACACAGTCCTCTAACTCCAGGCATCATAATAATGCTAATTGTTTATAAATAAAATACCAGGTACTCTGTATCTGTCTTTGCTATCTAGACAAGGGGAATTATCATAAGTTTTAAAAGCTAGATTTAGAAAATAGATATTGGAGTCACTGAGCATTACAATATGGAAGCT
This sequence comes from Mobula hypostoma, assembly GCF_963921235.1. NCBI lineage: Eukaryota > Metazoa > Chordata > Chondrichthyes > Myliobatiformes > Myliobatidae > Mobula > Mobula hypostoma. The sequence continues at coordinate 58,650,350 of NC_086113.1, forward strand.
GATCCTTTTGGCCCACCAAATATGCACTGATCATCAGGTATCTACTTGTATACCAATGCTACCTTCAACCCTTATTTCTTCACCCACATCCCCATCAACTCTATCCAGATTCTGCCAGAGACCGCAACAATGGAGGAAAATGTGATAAAATCCGTATTACAGAGAGACCTTGGATTTAAAGCATTTTCTCTTAAAAATCTTATCAGCATCACCAGATCTGGGTAAAGAGGAAACCAACAATTTTTCACATTATATGATGGTAAATATTCAGCCGTTGAAGAGAGCAGTTTGTCACTTCTCTCTCTAAGGCAGCTGGTCACGGGCAGTAGGTCCTGCTCTCCCAGTGTTGCCTTTCATGTTAATAAGTAATTTTAAAAAATTTGGAACATATTTTATGTGCAAAGTATTGGCGCCTATTACTTGATAGTGTTGCTAAGACCTCATTTATAGCCACCTAATAGTCTCTATGAAATATTTTTGCTTTAGTGATCACCTTTGAATATCTTTGCCCAACCTGGGGTCCAAGGAGCGCTTGCTTAATGATGTTGGTCCATGGCATTAAAAAAAGGTTTGGGAACCCCTGACCTAGATGTACGATAGAAAGCATTCTATCCAGATACATCACAGCTTGGTATGGCAGCTGCTGTGCCCAGAGATCATAAGAAATTGCAAAGGGTTTTGAATGTAGCCCAGTCCATCACACAAACCAGTCTCCCATCTATTGACTCCGTCTTCTAGTTGCACTTCTAGTTGCCTCAAAAATGTAACCAAAATAATCAAGGGCCCCTTTCACCCTGATCATTTTTACTTCTCCTTTCTCCTGTCAGGCAGAATCTACAAAATCTTGAGAACATGTAACACCAGGCTCAAGAACGGCTTCTATCCTGTTCTTGAATGGACTACTCACATGCTAAAAGATGAATTTTTGATCTCTCATTCTTTCTTACCATGGTTTTGCACTTTTTCCGTCTATCTACACTAGACTGTCTCTGTAACTCTAACACGATGTTCTGCATTCTGTTTTTCTTTTTACCACCTCAATGTAATTATGTATGGAATGTCTGGATATATTTCATTGTATCTTGATAACTGTGACAATAATAAACCAACAACAGTACCTTGTGGACCTGGCAGAAGAAAATGTGTCAATCGAGTAATGTAAAGAAGGGAGTGGGTGGGCCATGCTTCACAGTTAAGCTGACAGTGTCAACAGCATGAATATCTTGGGACTACAAAAGAGGCTGACAGAAGAACAGACAACCACAGAAGGTGCAAGGATGAACTGAGGGAGTGAGACCGTACTCAGTTTCAGGGTCAGCGTAATTATTTGACAATGGTGTAGCAAATGACACCTTGTAGGTAGCTGTGCTGTTAGTTACCAGACTGAATTTCTGTGGGGTGTTTAGTGGCTAATTATTCTATTCCAGTTTGGAAATAATTAGGAAACAAAAGAAAAAAATGACATTTGTGTAAAGAAAATGGCGAAGAAGCACATCAGCCTACAGATTTTGGAGCTTTGCAGCTCATCTGCTGAATTTTCTGTCTACTTTAGAATTACAAATTCGCATGAAGCACAGAAGGAAGCTTATATTGTTCACCTATGCTTGGCCATGAATTGGAGAGGCAGCAGAGGATTAGCCGCGTAAACACGAGGAAATTTGCAGATGCTGGAATTTCAAGCAACACACATAAAAGTTGCTGGTGAACGCAGCAGGTGCCGAGACCCTTCGTCAGGACTAACTGAAAGAAGGCCTGGCCTGCTGCGCTCACCAGCAACTTTTATGTGTGTTGGAGGATTAGCCATATTGGCAAGTCTGGAGTTATCTATTCACCAGACAGTTAAAGTCGTAGATTTCCCCCTCTGAAGATGAGCAGGTGTTAAAACAGGAATGCCCACACCAAGTGCAATTCTGTCAGTTCCTCTCTCAGCTCTCTTCCCGTGACCATGCAATTCTCCCTCACTTACATACTTACATACTTACTCAGTTACCATTTTAGAGTGACAACTAAATCTATTCACACCAATATTTTGGGTAACAAATTCTAGATTAGGACCACTAGTTAAGTGAATATTCTGTAAACTTCCTTAAATCTTTGCAATCTCATTTTTGACAGTTGCACCCTGGAGTATGATTTCTCCTTTTGAAAACTTCCAAACATTCTCTTCAACTTCTCTGTTCAAAGAAAAACAATCTCAGCTGATCCGGTCTAAAATGTAACTCTGTGCTTTCATCTCCAGTACCATTCTATTAAACCTCTTCCACATCCTCTTCTTGGCCATTACATCAACCCTTCAGAATCATATTCAATAACCTTGTCATGTCAGGTCACCTGCAGCTTATTGTCATGCGCACTGGGATGATGAGATATAGGCATAATGAAGAAGTTGACTGCAGCAGCATCACAAGTACGTAAATATTGACACCACATAGTACTTAAATTAGACATAAATTACCTGAACCTAGTTTATCTACACTTAGTGGCAACCAAACTCAGGGTTTCCCAGAGGTTCAATGTAATTTGGGGTCTTTCTTTTGAATATCCCGGCTTTTCAATATTTGATAGGTTTCAATGAGATTCCCCCTCATCCTTCTAAGCTCCAGCAAATACAGGCACAGAGCCATCAAACACTCCTCATACATTGATCCCAAGGATGCAAGGGTTATTCATATAAACCCCCACTGAACCTATGTCAGCATATTCTTCCTTAGATATAGGGTCCTAAACTGCTCTCAACACACCAAATGACCAACGCCTTATAAGGCTTCAGTATTACATCCTTGCTTTCGTATTCTAGTACTCATCAAATGAATGCTAACATTACATTTGCTTTTCTTACTGACTCAATCTGCATGTTGACCTTTAGGGAATCCTACAGTGGGCCTTCCATGTCCCTTTGCACTTCTGAACTTGTGCCATATTTATTGCTTCTATCAAAATGTATGACCGTATATTTCCACGCACTGATTTCCCACTGCCACTTCTTTGCCCATTTTCTTAATCTAAGTCTTTCTGCAGACTCCCTCAACACTACCTGCTCCTCCACCTATCTTTGTATCATTCACAAACTTGGCCACAAAGCCATCAATTCTGTCATCCAGATCAGTAATATACAACATGAAAATGGACCCTACACCAAGGTCAAAAAGTCTGTGGGTTGGGGTGTGGAGAACTATTCCTCATCTTCCTTGGTGAGTCCAATTTAAATACGTTTAAATTAAATGGATCAGAGTAACTGCTAGTCAAGATGGTACCGAAATCTGTTGAGATCATGGCCCAGACTTAGTTGTTTTTTTAAATTTGTAGGAATGATTTTTGGATTAGAGAGGGGAATTAGATTAGGGTTTAATGATAGGGATGTGGCGGAGTTAGTAATCAAGCTGGAGTCTAGGCCACCATGCTGGAAGACCAGTTATGTGGATGGGTAGCAAAGAACATCCATGGATTGTGGGCTGTCCCAGGTCAGTGAGTCTGGGGATTGGATGTCTGTGTGAGCAGGAGGCACGAAAGCAAGTCAGTTGGCAAGCCTGCAGTTGACTTTGAGCTGGGAATTCAAAGTCCTGTCATCGGCTCATCCAGGGGTTGATACCAAAGCTCAGAGCCCAAATATTGATCAGAACTTGGGAAAGGTGTATTGTAGTGGTTAGCAACCTTGGTTCAATTCCCACCTTTGCCTGAAAAGAGTTTGTATGTTTCCCTGTGACAGCATGGGGTTTCTCCAAGTGCTCTGGTTTCCTCCCACAGTCCAAAGTTGGTATTTTTGTTGGTCATTGTAAATTGTCCTGTAATTAGATTAGGATTAACCAGGTGATTGTTGGATGGTGCAGCTTGAAGGGCCAAAAGGGCCGATTCTATGCTGTATCTTAATAACTAAATAAAGTTAAATACGGAAGCCTGGAGATTGGAGGACTGGAGGCCTGTCCTGAAGTTGGAGTTGTCCTGTGTATCCTAGGTGAGTGGGAAGAACGGTGCTTGTTTTACTGTTGTTGCTTTGTTACTTGTAGTGTTCCACTTTGTAATGGTCTGTCTTTTTCTGCCAAGCATTGTGAGCATACTATGTTGGAACTGGAATTTGTGGCAACACTATCCAACTCTCCCTGCACATCCTTGAGTGTGATGGTTGTTAATGTAAATGACAAATTTCACTGCATGTGGCCATTTATATGTGATAAATAAATTCAGAATCTTAGGGGGTTGTCAAACTGCTTCACTTATTATCCAGCTTCAGACCTTTCAGCTTCCCAAACACCATCTCTTTAGTAACACTGACTCCTCTCAACTACACCCCCCCCCACCACTCATGAAGTTTCTCGAATTTCTGACATATTGCTGGCGTCTTCCACAGAGAAGACTGATGCAAGATACTTATTCAGTTTATCTGCCATTTCCTTGTCCCCCATTACTACTTCGCCAGTATCATTTTCCAGTGGACTGATGTCTACTCTTGCCTCTCTTTTATTCTTCATATAATTGGAAAAACTACTTTTGGTATCCTTTATTGTATTATCAGCTAACTTAACGTCATATTTCATCTTTTCTTCTCATTACTTTTTTAGTTGCCTTCTATTGGTTTTAAGTGATTCCCTATCTTCTAGCTACCTAGTAATTTTTGCTGTATTGTACAGCGATTCTCTTCTAATTCATGTTGACTTTGACTTCCCTTGTCAGTCATGGTTGCCTCATCCTCCTTTTTCTTTGGGATGAAATAATCCTGTACCTTCCTAATTGCTCCCAGAAACTCAAGCCATTGCTGCTCTACTAACCATCTACTAAGTTGACTAGGGGTCCCCTTCCAATCAACTTTGGCCAACTCCTCTCTCTCATGCTTCCGTCATTACCTTTACTCCACTGTAATGCTGATACATCTGACTTTAGCTTCAAACTGCAGGGTGAATTCTATCATATTATGATCACTGTCTCCTAAGGGCTCCTTTACCTTAAGCCTCCTAATCAAATTCAGTTTATTACACAACATCTATTCCAGAATAGCCTTTTCTCTAGTAGGCTCAACCACAAGCTGCTCTAAAAAGCTACCTCAAGGACATTCTACAAATTCCTGCTTTTGGGATCCTGCACCAACATGAATTTCCCAATCTACCTGCATGTTGAAATTCCCCATGACCATTGTAGCATTGCCCTTTTACATGCATTTTCCATCTCCTATTATAATTTGTATCACTACATCCTGGCTACTGTTCATGGACTTGTATATAGCTCCTATCAGGATCTTTTTACTCTCATAGTTTCTTAATCCTACCCAGAAGGATTTTACATTTTCTAATCCTATATCACTCCTTTCTAAAGATTTGATTTCAGTCTTTTACCAACAAAACCCCTTTGCTCACCTGTCTACCTTTTCGATAGGATGTGTATACTTCGATGTTTATCTCCCAGCTGTGATCTTTTTCAGCCACATTCTGCCTACAATGTCATACCCACCAATTTCTAACTGTGCTACAAGATCATCTTTCTTGTTTCATAAACTATGTGCATCCAAATATAACATCATCAGTCCTATATTCACCATCCCTCTTCACAAATGTGTTGTCTTCTTCTTTCCTGGAGTTAAGCTCTTATTCCTTTATAAACTTTCTGAGTTTTATATTCTGGAGACTTCAGTAACCTCTTCCCTTTTACCTTATCCATACTTTTCCAATGTGTCCCCCACAACTATATAGTTCAAAGCCCAATGTATAGCCCTAGTTATGCAACTTACTAGGACCAAGGTTCCAAAATGCTACAGATGGAGCCAGTCCTATTCGAATAGCTCCTTTTTCCCAATACTGATGCCAATTTCCACAAATTCAAACTAACTTCTCCTGCAACAATCTTTGAGTCACGCATTTAACTCTCTAATCTTATTGTCCCTGCACTAATTTGCATGCGACTCAGATAACAATGCAGATATTATTATTTTTTTGGTTCTGATTTTTATGCTCAATATCCCTCATCAGAACCTCTTTCCTCCCACCTATATTGTTGATACTCACATGGACTACACCAGCTAAAATTTTCCCCTCACACTCCAAATTCCTCTGCAGTTCAGATGAGATGCCCTGAACCCAGGCACCAGACAGGCAGCACAATCTTCAGGACTCTCAAAGGCAAGGGAATGGGGTTGAGAAGGAAGTTATGATGGAATGGTGAGGCAGACGATGGGCTGAATGGCCTAATTCTATGATCAAGGAACAACTGCGCAGGCACGTGGATGTCAGCCAGTTAGACTGGTGGGAAGAGTATAAAAATAAGACAGCTTTATAGAGTGGGCGATGGAGTAGCAAGGCTTTGGCTTAATGGGGCCTTGGCAATAACGGGTGAAGGTGAGATAAGTTTCTGGTGAAGAATAGGAATAAGAAATATGTCTATGAGGCCAGTGTTCTGTACCGGGTGTCAGATGTGGGGTGTCCAGGAGACTCCTAGCCTCCCAGATGGCAACATCTGCACCAGGTGCGCCAAGCTGCAGCTCCTTAGGGACCGGGTTAGGGAACTGGAGATGCAGCTCAATGACCTTCGTCTGGTCAGGGAAAGTGAGGAGGTGATAGAGAGGAGCTATAGACAAGTGGTCACACTGGGGCTTCAGGAGACAGATAAGTGGGTAGCAGTCAGGAGAGGGAAGGGCAAGAGTCAGATACTAGAGAGTACTCCCTTTCAATAAGAGTCAGATACTAGACAGTACTCCCTTTCAATAAGCATTCCTGTTTGAGTACTGTTTGTTGGGGGAGACCTACCTTGGGGAAGCAACAGTGGCCGTGCCTCTGGCAAAGTCTGCCCTTGTGGCTCAGAAGGGTAAGGAAAGGAAGTGGATGGCAACAGTGATAGGGAACTCTATAGTTAGAGGGTTAGACAGGTGATTCTGTGGAGGTAGAAAAGAAACATGAATGTTAGTTTGCCTCCCAGGTGCCAGGGTCCGGGATGTTTCTGATTATGTCCACGATATCCTGAAGTGGGAAGGTGAATAGCCAAAGCTCGTGGTACATATTGGTACCAATGACATAGGTAGGAAAAGATAGGAAAAGGGAGGAGGTCCTGAAAACCTCCAGGCTGAGTCGGTAGTGAAGAAGGCGAATGCAATGTTGGCATTCATTTCTAGAGGAATAGAGTATAGGAGCAGGGATGTGATGTTGAGGCTCTTTAAGGCACTGGTGAGACCTCACTTGGAGTACTGTGGGCAGTTCTGGTCTCCTTATTTAAGAAAGGATGTGCTGATGTTGGAGTGGGTACAGAGAAGATTCACTAGAATGATTCCGGGAATGAGACGGTTAACATATGAGGGACGTTTGTCCACTCTTGGACTGTATTCCTTGGAGTTTAGAAGAATGAGGGGAGACCTCATAGAAACATTTCGAATGTTGAAAGGCATGGACAGAGTGGATGTGGCAAAGTTGTTTCCCATGATGGGAGAGCCTAGTATGAGAGGACATGACCTAAGGATTGAAGAGCGCCCATTCAGAACAGAAATGCGAAGAAATTTTTTTAGTCAGAGGGTGGTGAATCTATGGAATTTGTTGCCACGGGCAGCAGTGGAGGCCAAGTCCTTGGGTGTATTTAAGGCAGAGATTGATAGGTATCTGAGTAGCCAGGGCATCAAAGGTTATGGTGAGAAGGCGGGGGAGTGGGACTAAATGGGAGAATGGATCAGCTCATGATAAAATGGTGGAGTAGACTCGATGGGCTGAATGGCCAACTTCTGCTCCTTTGTCGTATGGTCTTATGGTCTTAAAACAGACTATAGGGAGTTCGGAAGGAAGTTGAGAAGCAGGACATCAAAGGTAGTAATCTCAGGATCATTGTATGTGCCACGCAACAGTGATATAGGAATAGAGTGAGGTGGAGGATAAATGCACAGCTGAGGGATTGGAGCGGGGGCAGCGATTCAGATTTATAAACATAGAAAACATACAGCACAATACAGGCCCTTCGGCCCACAAAGCTGTGCCGAACATGTCCTTACCTTAGAAATTACCTGGGGTTACCCATAGCCCTCTATTTTTATGAGCTCCATATACCTGTCCAGGAGTCTCTTAAAAGACCCTATTGTATCCACCTCCACCTCTGTCACCGGCCGCCCATTCAACACACTACCCACCTTCTGCATAAATAACTTACCCCTGACATTTCCTCTGTACCTACTTCCAAGCAGCTTAAAACTGTGCCCTCTCATGCTAGCCATTTCAGCCCTGGGAAAAAGCCTCTGACTATCCACACGATCAATGCCTCTCATCATCTTATACAGCTCTATCAGGTAACCTCTCATCCTCCGTCACTCCAAGGAAACAACGCCGAGTTCACTCAACCTATTCTCATAAGACATGCTCTCCAATCCAGGCAACATCCTTGTAAATCTCCTCTGCACCCTTTCTATGGTTTCCACTACCTTCCTACAGTGAGGCAACCAGAACTGAGCACAGTACTCCAAGTGGGGTCTGACCAGTGTCCTATATAGCTGCAACATTACCTCTCGGCTCTTAAACTCAATTCCATGATTGACAAAGGTCAGAGTCAACTTGCGTAGCAGTTTTGAGTGTCCTGTGGCTCGAACCCCAAGATCCCTCTGATTCTCCACACTGCCAAGAGTCTTGCCATTAATACTATATTCTGCCATCATATTTGACCTACCAAAATGAACCATCTCACACTTATCTGGGTTGAACTCCATCTGCCACTTCTCAGCCCAGTTTTGCATCATTGATTTCTGGATCATTGGGACTTCTTTTGGGACAAGAATTACCTGTACAAAGAGGATGCATCGCACTTGAATCTGAAGGGGACCAATATCTTGGCAGAGAGGTTTGCTAAGGCTACTGGGGAAAGTTTAGGCTAAAATTGCTGACGGGTGGGAACTGAACTGGAGAGACGGAGGAAGGGGTGGTTGGCTCACAAATCAAGAAAACTTGCAGACAGTGTGAGAGGGAGGATAGGCAGGTGATAGAGAAGGGATACGCTCAGACTGATGGTTTGAGATGTGTCTATTTCAATGCAAGGAGAATCATGAACAAAGCGGATGAACTTAGAGCGTGGGTCAGTACTTGGAGCTATGCTGTTGTTGCCATTGCAGAGACTTGGATGGCTCAGGGGCAGGAATTGCTAGTTAGAGTGCCAGGCTTTCTATAGAAACATAGAAAAACCTACAGTGCAATACAGGCCCTTCGGCCCACAAAGCTGTGCCGAACACGTCCCTACCTTAGAACTACCTAGGCTTTACCCATAGCCCTATTTTTCTGAGCTCCATGTAACTATCCAGGAGTCTTTTAAAAGACCCTATCGTTTCCGCCTCCACCACTGCCGCTGGCAGCCCATTCCACGCACTCACCACTCTCTGTGTAAAAAATTTACCCCTGACATCTCCTCTGTACCTACTTCCAAGCACCTTAAAACTATGTCCTCTTGTGCTAGTCATTTCACCCCTGGGGGAAAGCCTCTGACTATCCACATGATCAATGCCTCTCATTATCTTGAACACCTTTATCAGGTCACCTCTCATCCTCCATCACACCAAGGAGAAAAGGCCGAGTTCACTCAACCTATTCTCATAAGGCATGCTCCCCAATCCAGGCAACATCCTTCTAAATCTCTACACCCTTTGTATGGTTTCCACATCCTTCCTGTAGTGAGGCGACCAGAATTGAGCACAGGACTCCAAGTGGGGTCTGATCAGAGTCCTATATAGCTGCAACATTACATCTTGGCTCTTAAACTCAATCCCACGATTGATGAAGGCCAATGTACCGTACGCCTTCTTAACCACAGAGTCAACCTGCGTAGCAGCTTTGAGTGTCCTATGGACTTGGACCCCAATATCCCGCCAAGAGTCTTACCATTAATGTCATCATATTTGACCTACCAAAATGAACCACCTCACACTTATCTGGGTTAAACTCCATCTGCCACTTCTCAGCCTATCAATGTCCCATTGTAACCTGTGACAGCCTTCCATGCCACCCACAACACCCCCAACCTTTGTGTCATCAGCAAATTTACTTTGCTCCAATTCCTCATCCAGGTCATTTATAAAAATCACAAAGAGTAGGGATCCCAGAACAGATCCCTGAGGTGCACCATTGGTCACCGGCCTCCATGCAGAATATGACCCATCTACAACCACTCTTTGCCTTCTGTGGGCAAGCCAGTTCTGAATCAGATGTTTCAGAAAGGACAGGGAGGGAGGCAAAAGAGGTGAGGGTGTGTCACTGCTGATCAGAGATAGTGTCACGGCTGCAGAAAACAAGGAAGTCATGGAGGGGTTGTCTACCAAGTCTCTGTGGGTGGAAGTTAGGAACAGCAAAGGGTCAATAACTCTTCCTGGTGTTTTTTTATGGACCACCCAATAACACCAGGGACATCAAGGAGCAGATAGGGAGACAGATTCTGGAAAGATACAATAATAACAAGGTTGTCATGGTGGGAGATTTTAATTTCCCAAATATTGATTGGCATCTCCCTCGAGCAAGGGGTTTAGATCGGGTAGAGCTTGTCAGGGGTGTTCAGGAAGGTTCCCTGACACAATATGTAGAAAAGCCTACAAAAGGAGAGGCTGTACTTGATCTGGTGTTAGGAAATGAACCTGATCAGGTGTCAGGTCTCTCAGTAGAAGAGCATTTTGGAGATAGTGATCACAATTCTATCACCTTTACCAGAGCATCGGAGAGGAATAGGAACAGACAAGTTAGGAAAGTGTTTAATTGGAGTGAGGGGAAATATGAAGCTATCAGGCACTTAGAAGCATAAATTGGGAAAAGAAGTTCTCAGGGAAATGTATGGTAGATATGTGGCGAATGTTCAGGGGATATTTGCGTGGCACTCTGTATAGATATGTTCCAATGAGACAGGTAAAGGATGGTAAGATACAGAAACTGTGGTGTACAAAGGCCGTTGTAAATCTAATCAAGAAGAAAAAAAAAGCTTACGAAAGGTTCAAAAAACTAGATAATGGGAGAGATCTCGAAGATTATAAGGCGAGCAGGAAAGAGCTTAAGCATGAAATTAGGAGAGCCAGAAGGGGCCATGAGAAGGCCTTGGCGGACAGCATTAAGGAAAACTCCAAGGCATTCTACAAGTATGTGAAGAACAAAAGGATGAGACGATAAGACGTGAGAGAATAGGACCAATTGTTACATGGTCAAGGAGATCTGTGTTTTTTTTTGCGAGAATGATGTAATGGTCTTTTGGAGGTCACCTGATATCATTTTCCCGCCAATGTGAGGTCACGTGATGAGATGTGCACCATGAGTATATAAGGGTCGACACAAGTGACGCAGTTGGTTTTTAGTTTGTAGATTTCCAGGTAGAATGTGCTCTATCTCCGTTTCTGTTGCGTGTTTGTTTTTGTGATGCAGTTTCATTTTTAAAACGGAGTGTGCATTCAATTGCAAGATACCATATTATTGAACTAGAAATTCTTGGCTGGATGTGTTGATTTATCCAATTCCAACAGCAGAAGGGAGAGTGAAGAATTTATCGAAGTACAGGACTGAAGGATCAAGAGAAGTCGGCATTATTTGGCAGTTTAAATAAAGGATCGACCTTATTGAAGCTTCATTGGAGGAGTAGCTACCTGCATCGAGATAACCCTTGTCAAAAAGAAGGAGTTCATGCAACAGTTTGCTCTCTCTCTCTAAAATAATTTAAGGTCAGTTGATTTAAACTGTTTATTTTTGGTATCGTGAATCCTGTGGACAGAACCAATAGGAAAGTTGTGTCTATGAAGAAATCCTTCTCCAGAGAAGTCTCTCCGAATTGAACGTATAATTCTGTTGGACTTTCGAATTTATCACTTTAAGAACTATATCTGACTGTATCACTTTAAGAACTGTTTTCGCATTTAACGCTTTAAGAACCAGAGCCGAGTGACGAGTTGGTGAACAGCTGCATATCTGTTAACTTCCAGTTAAAGTTTTCGTTTGCTTTTTTCCTTATCGTTTTTCCATATTTAATAAATAGAAACATAGAAACATAGAAAATAAGTGCAGGAGTAGGCCATTCAGCCCTTCAAGCCTGCACCACTCTTCAGTATGATCATGGCTGATCATCCAACTCAGAACCCTGTACCAGCCTTCCCTCCATACCCCCTGATCCCCTTAGCCACAAGGGCCATATCTAACTCCCTCTTAAACATAGCCAATGAACTGGCCTCAACAGTTTCCTGTGGCAGAGAATTCCACAGATTCACCACTCTCTGTGTGAAGAAGTTTTTCCTAATCTTAGTCCTAAAAGGCTTCCCCTTTATCCTCAAACTGTGACCCCACGTTCTGGACTTCCCCAACATCGGGAACAATCTTCCTGCATCTAGCCTGTCCAAACCCTTTAGGATTCTATACGTTTCAATCAGATCCCCCCTCAATCTTCTAAATTCCAACGAGTATAAGCCTAGTTCATCCAGTCTTTCATCATATGAAAGTCCTGCCATCCCAGGAATCAATCTGGTGAACCTTCTTTGTACTCCCTCTATGGCAAGGATGTCTTTCCTCAGATTAGGGGACCAAAACTGCACACGATACTCCAGGTGTGGTCTCACCAAGGCCTTGTACAACTGCAGTAGTACCTCCCTGCTCCTGTACTCGAATCCTCTTGCTATAAATGCCAGCATACCATTCGCCTTTTTCACCGCCTGCTGTACCTGCATGCCCACTTTCAATGACTGGTGTATAATGACACCCAGGTCTCGTTGCACCTCCCCTTTTCCTAATCAGCCACCATTCAGATAATAATCTGTTTTCCTGTTTTTGCCACCAAAGTGGATAACCTCACATTTATCCACATTAAATTGCATCTGCCATGAATTTGCCCACTCACCTAACCTATCCAAGTCACCCTGCATCCTCTTAGCATCCTCCTCACAGCTAACACTGCCGCCCAGCTTCGTGTCATCTGCAAACTTGGAGATGCTGCATTTAATTCCCTCATCCAAGTCATTAATATATATTGTAAACAACTGGGGACCCAGCACTGAGCCTTGCGGTACCCCACAAGTCACTGCCTGCCATTCTGAAAAGGTCCCGTTTATTCCCACTCTTTGCTTCCTGTCTGCTAACCAATTCTCCACCCACACCAATACCTTACCCCCAATACCGTGTGCTTTAAGTTTGCACACTAATCTCCTGTGTGGGACCTTGTCAAAAGCCTTTTGAAAATCCAAATATACCACATCCACTGGTTCTCCCCTATCCACTCTGCTAGTTACATCCTCAAAAAATTCTATGAGATTCGTGAGACATGATTTTCCTTTCACAAATCCATGCTGACTTTGTCCGATGATTTCACCGCTTTCCAAATGTGCTGTTATCACATCTTTGATAACTGACTCTAGCAGTTTCCCCACCACCGATGTTAGGCTAACCGGTCGATAATTCCCTGGTTTCCCTCTCCCTCCTTTTTTAAAAAGTGGGGTACATTAGCCACCCTCCAATCCTCAGGAACTAGTCCAGAATCAAAAGAGTTTTGAAAAATCTATCACTAATGCATCCACTATTTCTTGGGCTACTTCCTTAAGCACTCTGGGATGCAGACCATCTGGCCCTGGGGATTTATCTGCCTTTAATCCCTTCAATTTACCTAACGCCACTTCCCTACTAACATGTATTTCCTTCAGTTCTTCCATCTCACTGGACCCTCTGTCCCCTACTATTTCCGGAAGATTATTTATGTCCTCCTTAGTGAAGACAGAACCAAAGTAATTATTCAATTGGTCTGCCATGTCCTTGCTCCCCATAATCAATTCATCTGTTTCTGTCTGTAGGGGACCTACATTTGTCTTAACCAATCTTTTTCTACTCACATATCTATAAAAGCTTTTACAGTCAGATTTTATGTCCCCTGCCAGTTTTCTCTCATAATCCTTTTTCCCCCTTCCTAATTAAGCCCTTTGTCCTCCTCTGCTGAGCTCTGAATTTCTCCCAGTCCTCAGGTGAGCCACTTTTTCTGGCTAATTTGTTTGCTTCTTCTTTGGAATTGATACTATCCCTAATTTCCCTTGTCAGCCACGCTTGCACTACCTTCCTTGATTTATTCTTTTGCCAAACTGGGATGAACAATTGTTGTAGTTCATCCATGCGATCTTTAAATGCTTGCCGTTGAATATCCACCATCAACCCTTTAAGTGTCCTTTGCCAGTCTATCTTAGCTAATTCACGTCTCATACCTTCAAAGTTACCCTTCTTTAAGTTCAGAACCTTTGTTTCTGAATTAACTATGTCATTCTCCATCTTAATGAAGAATTCCACCATATTATGGTCACTCTTACCCAAGGGGCCTCTCACGACAAGATAGCTAATTAACCCTTCCTCATTGCTCAATACCCAGTCTAGAATAGCCTGCCCTCTAGTTGGTTCCTCGACATGTTGGTTCAAAAAACCATTCCGCATACATTCCAAGAAATCCTCTTCCTCAGCACCCTTACCAATTTGGTTCACCCAATCTACATGTAGATTGAAGTCACCCATTATAACTGCTGTTCCTTTATTGCACACATTTCTAATTTCCTGTTTAATACCATCCCCAACCTCACTACTACTGTTAGGTGGCCTGTACACAACTCCCACCAGCGTTTTCTGCCCCTTAGTGTTATGCAGCTCTACCCATATTGATTCCACATCCTCCCGGCTTATGTCCTTCCTTTCTATTGCTTTAATCTCCTCTCTAACCAGCAACGCCACCCCACCTCCTTTTCTTTCATGTCTATCCCTCCTGAATATTGAATATCCCTGAATGTTGAGCTCCCATCCTTGGTCACCCTGGAGCCATGTCTCTGTGATCCCAACTATATCATATTAATAACAATCTGCACTTTTAATTTATCCACCTTGTTACGAATGCTCCTTGCATTGACACACAAAGCCTTCAGGAGCGCTTTTACAACTCTCGTAGCCCTTATACGATTATGTTGAAAAGTGGCCCTTTTTGATGCTTGCCCTGGATTTGTCGGCCTGCCACTTTTACTTTTCACCTTACTACTTTTTGCTTCTATCCTCATTTTACACCCCTCTGTCTCTCTGCACTGGTTCCCATCCCCCTGTTGTGAACTAACCTCCTCTTGCCTAGGCTCTTAAATTTGATTCCCACCCCCCAACCATTCTAGTTTAAAGTCACCTCAGTAGCCCTCGCTAACCTCTCTGCCAGGATATTGGTCCCCCTAGGATTCAAGTGTAACCCGTCCTTTTTGTACAGGTCACGCCTGCGCCAAAAGAGGTCCCAATGATCCAAAAACTTGAATCCCTGCCCCCTGCTCCAATCCCTCAGCCACGCATTTATCCTCCACCTCATTGCATTCCTGCACTCACTGTCGCGTGGCACAGGCAGTAATCCCGAGATACTACCTTTGCGGTCCTTTTTCTCAACCAGGGAGGCAAACTACCATCCGGGACGGTTGTTTTTATATAACCTGTCTCAGTTGATATTCATTGTTGCCGGTTACGTAACACAATCAAGTATGACAGTGGAAAAGTGTGTATGGATCTGGAGGAGATAGCTGAGGTACTTAATGAATATTTTGCTTCAGTATTCAAAACAGGAAAGGATCTTGGTGATTGTAGGGATGACTTACTGTGGATTGAAAAGCTTGAGCATATAGACTTTAAGAAAGGGGATGTGCTGAAGCTTTTGGAAAGCTTCAAGTTGGTTAAGTCTCTGGGACCGTACGAGATATACCCCAAGCTACTTTGGGAGGCGAGGGAGGAGATTTCTGAGCCTCTGGCAATAATCTTTGCATCATCTTTAGACAGAAGAGGTTCTGGATGATTGGAGGGTTGCAGATGTTGTTCCCTTATTCAAGAAAGGGAATGGAGATAGCCCAGGAAATTGTAGACCAGTGAGTCTTACTTCAGTAGTTGTTAAGTTGATGGAGAAGATCCTGAGAAGCAGGATTTATGAACATTTGGAGAGGTATAATATGATTAGGAATAGTCAGCATGGCTTTGTCAAAGGCAGGTCGTGCCTTACTACCCTTATTGAATTTTCTGAGGATGTGACTAAACACATTGAGGAAGGTAGACAGTAGATGTAGTGTATATGGATTTCAGCAAGGCATTTGATAAGGTACCCCATACAAGGCTTATTGAGAAAGTAAGGAGGCATGGGATCCAAGGGGACATTGCTTTGTGGATCCAGAACTGGCTTGCCCACAGAAGGCAAAGAGTGGTTGTAGACAGGTCATATTCTGCATGGAGGTTGGTCACCAGTAGGGTGCCTCAGGGATCTGTTCTAGGACCTCCTCTCTTCATGATTTTTATAATAACCTGGATGAGGAAGTGGAGGGATGGGTTAATAAATTTGCTGATGACACAAAGGTTGGGGGTGTTGTGGATAGTGTGGTGGGATGTCAAAGGTTACAGTGGACATTGATAGGATGCAAAATTGGGCAGAGAAGTGTCAGATGGAGTTCAACCCAGATAAGTGTGAGGTCGTTCATTTTGGTAGGTCAAATGTGATAGCAAAATATAATATTAATGGTAAGACTCTTGGCAGTGTGGAAGATCAGAGGGATCTTGGGGTCTGTGACCATCGGACACTCAAACGTGCTGCGCAGGTTGACTGTGATTAAGAAGCCATGTGGTGCATTGGTCTTCATCATCTGTGGGACTCAGCTTAAGAGACGAGAGGTAATGTTACAGCTGGGGACCCTGGTCAGGCCCCACTTGGAGTACTGTGCTCAATTCTGGTCACCTCTCTACAGGAAACTCCTCCGTGGATTGTCACCTTGTTGTGGTGGAGAAGCTTGTGTGGTCCTGTGATCCCGAGAGCAATGCCATCTGGAGCTATGCTTCTAGTAGCGTCACCCATGGTGGTAAAGTCGAGGGTGAGGTCCCTGACAAAGAACAATTCAACCAAGACCTCAATGGTGGAACAGGCGGACGAAGTTATTTCAAACTCAACGGTTGGAAAGGCTGATGAAGGCTGCAACAAAACCATCAGCCCCAATCGTCGTGGTTTCCATGCAATTGGAATCAGTTGGTTGATTTGTGAAGTATCGTGTGCTTCTTGGAGTGCAACATCAAGTACACGTTAAACAAGTACACGTGTAGGCGTCTTCACTCTGTGGGCCACTTCTTCAGAACGAAGACCATCATCCTCGACCTTGAGGGATAGCCACAACGATGATGACTACAGGAAAGATGTGGAAACTATAGAAACAGTGCAGAGGAGATTTTAAAGGACGTTGCCAGCTGAAGGAACTAGAAAAAAAAACACAAATTGAGTTTGGTACAGGATATACTAGAGGAAATTTAAAAAAAATAAGAATGAAAATAATAGTTAGGCTACACAAGAAATTAGAAAAAATTTAATGTTTCCGAAACAGCGACACTACGAAAGTGGATCTAAATCTATGAAAATACTGGTGTGGAAACTGAAAAAAAAAAATAGCAG
Source organism: Mobula hypostoma (assembly GCF_963921235.1). NCBI lineage: Eukaryota > Metazoa > Chordata > Chondrichthyes > Myliobatiformes > Myliobatidae > Mobula > Mobula hypostoma. Next base: position 58,667,705 of record NC_086113.1, read on the forward strand.
AAAATACAATTCCTAGAATTAGGGATTCAAGAATAAAAGTGATAAAAAATAAGCTAAGTGAAATTCATGAAGCTTTTGAAATGTTTTACAAAACTTTAGAAGAATGAGGGGAGACCTCATAGAAACATTTCGAATGTTAAAAGGCATGGACCGAGTGGATGTGGCAAAGTTGTTTCCCATGATGGGGGAGTCTAGTACGAGAGGGTATGACTTAAGGATTGAAGGGCGCCCTTTCAGAACAGAAATGCGAAGAAATTTTTTTAGTCAGAGGGTGGTGAATCTATGGAATTTGTTGCCACGGGCAGCAGTGGAGGCCAAGTCATTGGGTGTATTTAAGGCAGAGATTGATAGGTATCTGAGTAGCCAGGGCATCAAAGGTTATGGTGAGAAGGCAGGGGAGTGGGACTAAATAGGAGAAAATGGATCAGCTCATGATAAAATGGCAGAGCAGACTCGATGGGCCGAATGGCCTACTTCTGCTCCTTTGTCTTATGGTCTTATGGTCTAAAACTCTATATTCCAAAGTTACAGGGGGAAATTTAACCCAAATTGACACCTTCCTGAATTCCTTAGAGTTACCCACTTTAAGCAAAGAACAAAATAGAACGATGACTGCTGACATAACTGAAGCTGAACTAAAAACTGCAATTAGTAGGCTTAAATTAAGCAAGTCATCGAGATCAGATGGATATATGGCAGAGTGGTATAAAGAGTTTAGAAGTGAGTTAATCCCTGTTTTACTCCCCACACTGAACTGGGCCCTGAGAAAGGCACAAATGCCACCCAGCTGGAAGGAGGCGATAATCTCAGCTATAACAAAAGAAGGCAAGGATAAAATGAAATGTGGGTTATTTAGAACAATATCTGTTCTTAATGTGGATTATAGAATATTTACTTCCATCATGGCCAAACGATTAGAAGAGTTTCTACCCACACTGATACATAATGATCAGACAGGTTTCATACAACAACGCCAAACACAAGACAATATACGAAGGACACTTCACATTATGGATCATATTTTAAAAAATGAAATTGAAGCAATAGTGATAAGCGTGGATGCTGAAAAGGCATTTGATTCGGTTAATTGGAATTTTCTTTACAGAGTTTTACGTAGATTTGGTCTATATGGCACAATTACTAAAACTATACAGGCACTATACAACAATCCTACTGCCAGGATTAAAATCAATGGATATTTATCTAATAGTTTTACCCTAGAAAGGGGCACGAGACAGGGTTGTGTATGGTCACCACTACTCTTCGCAATATATCTGGAACCATTAGCTCAATACATCAGACAAAATGAAGATATCAGGGGAATTACTATTAAAGAGACAGAGCATAAATTGGCCTGTCACGCGGATGACATTTTGATCTATCTAGGGCAACCAACAGACTCTTTTCCTAAATTGATGCAATCCTTTGAACAATATGGCCACTTATCAGGATACAAGATCAACACAGATAAAACCCAACTACTTTCATATAACTATAGTCCACCAAGAGAAACTGGAAGTAAATATACTTGGACATGGCAAACAGAGTCCGTCAAATGGGCATCATTATGCCAAAAGATTTGGCAAAATTATCAGAATGCGATTATCAGCCAATATATAAAAAAATTAAGGAACTTGTAACAAGGTGGAACCTAATCCCTTTTCTTGGTCTCAGTTCAAGGACTGAATCTATTAAAATGAATATACTGCCCAGACTACTATATCTCTTTCAGATCCTACCAATAGAGATTAAACAAAATCAATTCAATGAATGGAACAAGATGCTATCAAGATATATATGGCAAGGTAAAAGGCCTAGGGTTCATCTCAAAACTTTGCAATTAGCCAAGGAAAAGGGGGGATGGGGCCTACCTTCTCTTAGAGATTATTATTTTACAGCACAGTTGAGAGCTGTGATATGCTGGTGCAACCCATCATATGTCGCTCAATGGAAAAACATTGAGGAGAGGATACTTTCCATCCCCATACAGGAAATTTTGGCTGATAACAACCTACAAAGTTACATAAATAATATTGACAACCCGTGGGTGAAATGGACTCTTAAAATATGGAAAACTATTATAAAATATAAACTGGTGAGAGACATTGCAATTCTTAAATGATGTGCATATGACTCGGATTTTACGCCGAATAAACTGATGCTAGATTTAAGGACTGGACAGCTAAAGGAATAACAGCTATTTGCTATATAGTGAAAGAAGGAACACTGTTCAGTTTTGAAATGCTTAAAGAGAAACACTTGTTAGAAAAACAAGACTTTTACCAGTATTTACAGACGCAACAGTATGTTAATAAGACGGTTAAAAATGTAACCAAGGCAAGTGCATGTCTGATAGAGCTGTTTAGAAAAGCATATAATTCAGACAACGGTAGTAAGATCATTTCAAGCGGTATAAGGGTTTGTCAAATCTTAAAACACATTCAACTTCATACATTAAAACAAAATGGGAGAAGGAAGGAAGGATAATAATATCTGAGGAAGACTGGACAATAATATGGAGGTATCAATGGAAGTGTACCAGTTCACAGAAATGGAGGGTGTTCGGGTGGAAAAACTTGATAAGATATTTTATTGCACCCTCTCAGAAATCCCATTATGATAACAACCCCCCTGTTTGCTGGTGGAAATCAAAATGCAAACAATTATCATATTTTCTGGGAATGCCCTGTTAACAAAGACTGTTGGAGTGGGATACATAATGCTCTACAAGACATCTTTAAATGTGAAATACCCTTACAGAGTAAGACCATATAGTTTGGGTATATATCTCAAGAATGGTTGAAAAAAGATAAATATTTAATGAATGTACTGCTGGTGGCTGGTAAAAAGACCAGGAAATCGTTATAACTTTAAATGTATGGATGGAAATTACAACGGACATTTACAAAATGGAGAAGATAACAGCATCTGTTAATCATAAGTTGGAACAATTTTATTCATACTGGTTTAACTACATAACACCTCACAGGCCTGATTTTATTCTCACAAGTCAATGAACATGTTGTTAAAAAATATCACTTCCTGCTATATACATAGTATTCTTCTTTCGATTGTTCTTTCTTTCTTCTCCTTTCTGTAAGTGTATACCTCAGATAAATATTATGTGGAGATTTGTGACAAATATGATTATATGATATATATGTACAGTATCTGAAATACATCTTATGAAATGTTTGTTTGATGATGAAATTCAATAAAAAATAAAAGGATGTTGCCTGGATTGGGGAGCATGCCTTACGAGAATAGGTTGAGTGAACTTGGCCTTTTTTCCTTGGAGTGATGGAGGATGAGAGGTGACCTGATAGAGGAATATAAGATGATGAGAGGCATTGATTGTGTGGATAATCAGAGGCTTCTTCCCAAGACTGAAATGGCTATCATGAGAGGGCACAGTTTTAAGGTGCTTGGAAGTAGATACAGTAGATGTCAGCGGTAAGTTTTTCATGCAGAGAATGGTGAGTGCGTGGAATAAGCTGCCGGTGACGGTGGTGGAGGGGGATACGATAGGGTCTTGTAAGAGGCTCCCGGATAGGTACATGGAGCTTAGCAAAATAGAGGGTCTTTTCCTTTCGGAAGTTCCTTGGTACATTGCTGGGAACATGCTCCCCCAGAGACCCCAAGCCGTTCCCCCACTGGGCCTCCATTAAGTTTCCCGACATCTTTCTGATCAGCTGAACAACTGAGGGAGGGGCTGATCCCCTTAAATGATCTCCCTGGCACTACAAGCAATTTAGCTGCCATCCTAGCCAGAGAAGATACACTGAAAGCTTTTCCCCAATCTCCTGACACAGGTATGGAAAGCCCCCCAGGCACCGCATTTTACTTCCAGTCGAACCAGACGCATTTTCCTCTGCTTTCAGATAACTGGCAGCTGTCACTATGGGGTAATTGAACCTGGCAGTTCTAGCACCATCAACAGCCCGCCTACTCAATCTTTCAATCAATCCCTGTCGCTCTCCCTCAACCGAGCACTGCCACTCATCTAACAACTGAGAGGTCCGCTCCGCCTCCACCCCTTTAGGGGTGGACAATATCCCAAAAGCCAGGTGGAGCCTGCAATATCTGGAACGTTTATTCGCAGACACTACCTCCAAATCAGACCGCTCTTTCCTCTCTCTCCTAACAGTATGGACAGCCCATAGTCCCGCCTCACCTGGGTCACCAATAGACACTGGCAGTCCCACCACCAACTCATCAGCACTAGTCTGAACTCAAACAAAGACCTCCGGGGTACCAACAGCCACCCTACCCAACATGCATGCAGTAATAACCAGCAATCCCACAGAGACACACATTACTAACCGCAATCCACAGAGAAACAGCAGCATTGATTGAAACCAGGCAATCACACAGCACCCCACGGAATCAAATCTTGGACAAAGTCCCCAAATGTAGCCCCCTGGCAAGCCTCAGGCTCGCTCAACTCTCTTTCATCTAGGGGGAGCAGCCTTCGGCCCCGCCAAACTGCTCCCTATTCAAGTATGCTACCATTCTTACACCCAAATTACACATGACTCCAGACTCACCAATGTGGCTGACTCTTAACAGTACATTCAGTGCAGGGACAATTAAGGCCAATAGATGCTGGCATACCAGTGATGTCCATATCCTTTGATATACACTAATAATTCAGTGAATATTATTAATACCAGTTTCTTTTCAGCAAATCCTATATTTCAAGTAGTGATATTAAAAAATTATAAGTTATAATAGTGCTATGTATTCAACAACTTCTCCCAACTTGGCAATGAACCTAAGATTTTTTTTGAGTTCCTATCTTTGTAGATAGTTCCTCACATTTCTGAACCATTCAACGTGGCAAAGAAAATATGGTAGGTTTATAGTATTGTTTACATTCTTATAAAATATTTAATGTTTACTTCTAGTACTTTTCTGCAGTTCCTGCTTTCAGAATTTCCTCCTCCTATTGAATCCTCACTTGTGCATTAAGCTCCATATGCTGCATGTTTTTATAGGTATACAGGACTTTCTTGTTACCCAATGGATCAAGTGGTGAGGTAAGAGTGTCCGATCTTGACATCAAAGCAACAGTTGACCAAGTTTAGCATCAAGGAAACTTGGTAACACTGAAATTAATGGCATTAACTGGAAGATATGATATGACGTGGTGTGAGCACAATTATCTGCAGCTTAATGTGAAAAAGACTAAGGAGCTGGTGGTGGACCTGAGGAGGGCTAAGGCACCGGTGACCCCTGTTTCCTTCCAGGGGGTCAGTGTGGACATGGTGGAGGATTACAAATACCTGGTGATACGAATTGACAATAAACTGGACTGGTTAAAGAACACTGAGGCTGTCTACAAGAAGGGTCAGAGCCGTCTCTATTTCCTGAGGAGACTGAGGTCCTTTAACATCTGTTGGACGATGCTGAGGATGTTCTACGAGTCTTTGGTGGCCAGTGCTATCATGTTTGCTGTTGTGTGCTGGGGCAGTAGGCTGAGGGTAGCAGACACCAACAGAATCAATAAACTCATTCGTAAGGCCAGTGATGTTGTGGGGATGGAAGTGGACTCTCTGACAGTGGTGTCTGAAGAGAGGATGCTGTCCAAGTTGCATGCTATCTTGGACAATGTCTCCCATCCATTACATAATGTACTGGTTGGGCACAGGAGTGCATTCAGCCAGAGACTTATTCCACCGAGATGCAACACTGAGCGTCATAGGAAGTCATTCCTGCCTGTGGCCATCAAACTTTACAATTCCTCCCTTGAAGGGTCAGACACTCTGAGCCAATAGGCTGGTCCTGGACTTATTTCCATCTGGCATAAATTACATATTATTATTTAATTATTTATGGTTTTATATTGCTATATTTATACTCTATTCTTGGTTGGTGCAACTGTAACGAAACCCAATTTCCCCTTGGGATCAATAAAGTACGTCTATCTATCTATCTATATCCCAATGGAGTTGTTCCAAAGAAAGTGACTGTGGTTTATGGAAGTCATTCATCTCTTTCCTGGGACATGACTACAGAAGTTCCTCAGAGCTTCAGCTGCTTCATCAATGCCCTTCTTTCCTTAATATCTGAAGTGGGGATATGAGTTGATGATAGCACAATGTTTAATTCTATTGACAACTCATCAGCAAATGAAGCAGTCTATGCCTGCATGAAGCAAGACCTAGATAACATTCAACATGGATCGAGGACTGACAATTAACATTCCCATGGCAAATGCATCAGGGAATGACCATATCTGATAAGAGGAAGTCTGACCATCTATACTTGACATCCAGTGATATCAAAGATACCTCCATTGTCAGTGCTCTGGTCATCATCATTGGTCAGAAAATTGATTGGATTAGCCATATAGTCACCACAGTTATGGGACAAGTAAGTGCAGCAGAGCAGATGAAGCAGTGAGGAAGCTAACCCAGTGAATTTAGTTGCAATCAGTCATTTTGATTATAAACCAGAAAACAAACTGAGGATCACTCCAGCAAGTTTCATTCTGGTGGGCAAAAGAACTGCAGCACCATCTACTGGACATATATCTTAAGGTGCACAGAACTGTATTTCAAGACTGTAGTATCTTTGGTCTGTGCGTGTACCAATATTCCCTTGTCTTGAAATTTGTTCCTATGGGAATCCTTAGTCTGGAATAGTGATGCAAAATGAGATGGTACCAGACTAACCCTGTGCAATTGGTGCCAGCTCCTCATTCACACAATTATTGACACACAGTTCCTATATTTGGAATGTTTCCAAACATTCAGTCTCCAAGTTTTTGCATTTTCTGATCACTGCGCTTACATAACCTCCAGGACACACATCAAGGTCTCTGCTGTTCTTCTACTTGTTCCTTCAGATCCTTGTGTCTCCACAGTTAAAAGTCCAACCAATTCTTCTTTATCTGAAGCTAAATAAACCAAAATTCAAAGCCAAAGTAAATTTATAATCAAAGTACATATAGTATATGTCCCTATATACTACCATGAGATTCATTTTCTTGTGAGCATTCACAGTAAATGTAAAGAAACACAATAGAATCAGTAAAAAAACTACACACAAACATAGACGGACAAACCAATCTGCAAAGGACAACAAATTGTGCAAATACAAAAAAAAAGAAAGTAAAAAAAGAAATAAATAATAACTATTGAGAACATGTGTTGTAGAGTCTTTGAAAGTGATTCCATAGATTCAAGATTGTTTAATGTCATTTCCAGTGCACAAGTGTGAAAGAGAAGAAATAATTGTTACTCCAAAACCAATACAGCTCAAAAAACACAATAAGGTAAAGAATGCAATAAAAACACAATAATAAAAAACACAGTAAATATAAATAAGATACATGTACACATTGATTATATATCCATAAAGGGACACTAGGTGCAGGAGTGACTGTACATAAGATGTCTCCAACCAGAAATAATTAAACAGAAGTGGTGGGGAGTGGTAGATTAGAGGGTGGAGGTGTTGATGAACCTTACTGCTTGGGGAAGGTATCTGTTTTTGAATCTGGTGTTCCTGCTGTGGATGCTACAAAGCCTCTTCCCTGATGCAAGTGGGACAAACAGTCCATAAGAATGGTGGGTGGGATCCTTCATGCTATTGCTGGCCTTTTTCCGGCACCTTTCTTTGTACATGTCCTTGATGGCAGGTAGACTAATGCTGGTGATACGTTGGGCATTTTTGACTACCCATTGTAGAGCCTCCCATTCCACAACAGTGCAGTTTCCATACCATGCAGTGATGCAGCATATTAGGATGCTCTCTACTGTGCATCTGTAGATGATTGTACGTATTGATGTACATAGCCTGGCTCACTTCAGTAGAGGCATTAAGCTTTCTTAATTGTGTAGAATGTGTTCTGGAATTATGAGAAGTTGTGCAAGATGTGCACTCCCAGGGGTTTAAAACTGCTTGCTATTTCCACTGCTGTGCATTCAAAGAGGGATATGATTGGTGTGAGTTCTCCTGAAGTTAATAGCCATCACTTTTGTCTTGTTGACATTGAGGAAAAGTTTATTTACTTGGCACCAGGTCTTGTGCTCTTTCACCTCCTCTCTGCAGGCCATCTCACCATTGCTGATGATGAGCCCCACCATTGTTGTGTCATCAGCAAACTTGACAATGCTGTCAGATTGTGGAATCAGGTCAGTGTTCAGGTGAGAAGAGTTATCCACTCTGGTTCAGGAGCCTAATGGTTGAGTAGTAATAACTGTTCCTAAACCTGGTGGTGTGGGACCCAAGTCTCCTGTACACAATTGCGACAGCACTCCTTGTAGATGAGCTCAGTGGTAGGGAGAGCTTTACCTGCAATGGACTGGGCCACATCCACATCTTTTTGGAGACTTTTCTCTTTGGGGGCATTGCTGCTTCCATCCCAGGCCTTGATGCAATCAATCAGTTTACTTTCCACCATACATTTATAGATGTATGTCAAAGTTTTAAATGACATAAATCTTCACATTCTTCTAAGTAGAGGCACTACTGTGCCTTCTTTGTAATGGCACTTATGTGTTGGACCCAGGATACATCCTCTGAAATGATAATGCTGAGGAATTTAAAGCCCTCTCCTCCTGTGATTCCCTGATGAGGACTCATGGACCTCTGGTTTCCTCCTCCTGTAGACCATAATCTTTTTGGATTGGCTGACATTGAATGCAAGGTTGTTGTTATGGCACTTAGCCAGATTTTCAGTCTCCCTCCTATATGCTGATGTGTCACCACCTTTTATTCGGCCAACAACAGTGGTATCATCAACTAACTCCAATATGGCTTTGGAGCTGTGACTGGCCTCATAGTTGCAAGTATAAAGTGAATAGAGCAGGAGGGCAAGCACACAGCCTTGTGGTGCACCTAAGCTGATGGTGATTGTGAGGAAAAGTTGTTGCCAATCTGAACTGATTAGGGTCTGCAAGTGAGGAAATCGAGGATTCAGTGGCACAAGGCCTAGGCCTTGAATTATAATGATTAATTTGGTAGGGATGATACTATTAAACCAATTCAATGGAAGACACAGTAATCTGCAAGGTGTGTCTAATTCTGCGTTTACTTTAAGCGAGATGTGCCCGTATCACGTTGCATATGATAACGTACACAATTCACTTATTTATATATATATATATATATATATATATATATATAACAAAATAAATTATTTAGATGAACAAGAATGCTTAAACAAACAATATATTTACAATATCACTCAAATACTGCAGAAATATTAAGTATACAACATTACTCCCTGCTTAGCTATAAACAACTCAATACAGAACACAATTCAACCATGTACACAAGTATTCTCTATAATACAGCTACTATACAAACATCCATAGCATAGTAAATTTTAAATTGTCCCATTCAGGCCTAAAAATTTAATCACTGTGGAGGATTTCTTACTCTTGTGGAATAATGTTTTTCTTGACAAGGGGGATCACTCTGCTTGGCAGGTGAGACTTGCAGCTGGGGCCAGGTCAGGGGCCTCCTCCGTAGTGGTTGTAGTTGACTCTGAGACTGCAGGAAGTGGTTTTGACAGGTCTGGACACATTTCTTTTCCAACAATTGACTCTGCTGTCCTCAATTGATCGATGTGGTGTCTCCAGATGATATCAGATTCAATCTCCGCTATGTAGGAGAGTGTCCCAGTTCTGTCCTTAGTCTTTCTGAGTACCCACTTTTTTAAAATTAATTTTTTTATGAGTTTCTAAAATACAACAAAAAACCACCAGCAAAAAGGAGATTTATACAGTGCAAAACAAACATGTCTAATATACAATTCATAACAGTAAAGAAAAAGCACCGAAAATAAAATCACATAAAGTTAGTATCCTCCCCCCCACTTCGCAACTCCAAGCCAAGCATTTCGATGTAAAGAAAAGTTAAACAGAGCTTTTGACACCACAGAGCTGTGAATATAAAAAAAGTATATTGCCTACTAACTGAACTATAATATATTTCACATGAAAAAAACTGTAAAACTTAACCAGAAAAAAAGCTGAAAGTAAGGGAATAAAATACAAAAAAAAGGAGGATAAATCTTTAATCTAAAGAGGAATTATGGAAGTATTCAAGAAAAGGTCCCCGAACCTTATGGAACTTTATGTCCGAATTAAGAAGTGAATAATGAATCTTTTCAAGGTCTAAGCAGGACATAATGTCTCTAAGCCATTGAGCATGAGTGGGTGACACAACATCTCTGCACGTAAGAAGAACTTAACGTCTAGCGAAAAGAGAGGCAAAAGATAATGTTCGATGTTTTAGTTGGACTGAAGTGCATGTCAACTTCACTCAAGGTGCCAAAAAGAGAAATCAAAGGGTTAGGTTCTAAGTGGCAATTAAGAATATAGGATAAAGTTAAAAAGACTTCTCTCCAAAATTTCTCCAAACTAGGACAAGCCCATTACATATGGATAAGAGGCCCCCTTTACACTTGTCACAAAAGGGACTAACATCAGGATAGAACCGCGATAATTTAGTTTTAGACATATGAGCCTTATGTACAACCTTGAACTGCAAAAGACAGTTGCGATAAATACCCACTTTTGATCACCTCTGTAGTCCCTCACCCATCCACCATCCATCTCAGCATTCCTAGTGGCCAGCACTACTTATTGCTCTTGTTTTAAAATGTGTTCATGGGATTATAGTGTATGTTCAAGTTCATTTATTGTTACATTTTAGCTTGGGTGATACAGTTATTCGTTGGTGTGTTTGTGGGTCACCCTGACTGTAACTGGGGGGGGTGTAATAATCACCTCCCCCATCTGTACGTGACTGAGTGGGTTCTCACCTAGCAATGGCGCTCTGCTTGTTATTGTCCTAGCAATATTTTAGTGGGAAGGCAGAGAATTGTGAAGCTTTTAAAACCCAACGGAAAGCAACTAAAAAAGTCTTAAGGAGAGAAAAGATGAAATATAAAGGTAAACCAGCCAATAATATAAAAGATTACCAAACTCTGATAGTAGGTAAGTCACCTGGACCAGATGGACTACACCCCAGAGTTCTAAAAGAAGTAGCTGAAGAGGTTGTGAAGGTATTAGTAACAATCTTTCAAGAATTGGTAGGTTCTGGAATGGTTCTGGAGGACTGGAAAATTGCAAATGTCACTCCACTCTTCAAGAAGGGAGGGAGGCAGAAGAAAGGAAATTATAGACTAGTTAGCCTGACTTCAGTGGTTGGAAAGTTGTTGGAGTTCATTATTAAGGATAAGGTTTCAGGGTACTTAGATGTGCATGATAAACAAGGCCATCGTCAGCATGGAGAAATCATGCCTGACAAATTTATTGGCATTCTTTGAGGATGTAACAGGCAGGATAGATAAAAGACAGTCAGTGAATGTTGCTTACTTGGATTTTCAGAAGGACTTTGATAAGGTGCCACACATCTTAACTGCCTAACAAGATAAGAGCCTATGGAATTACAGGAAAGATACTAACTCAGATAGAACATTGGCTAACTGGCAGGAGGCAAAGAGTAGGAACAAAGGGGGCCTATTCTGGTTGGCTATCAGTGACTAGTGGTGTTTTGCAGGGGTCAGTACTGGGACCACCTTTTATACAGTGTATGTCAACAATTTGGATGATTGAATTGGTGGTTTTGTGGTCAAGTTTGCAGATGATACAAAGATAGGTGAAGGAGCAGGTAATGTTGAGGGGGAAGATAATGTTGAGGAAGCAGGGAGTCTGCCAAAGGACTTAGATTGGGAGAATGGGAAAAGTAGTGGTAGATAGAATATACATAGCTTAGGGAAGTGTATAGTTTTGTACTTTGATAGAAGGAATAAAGACATAGACTATTTTCTAAATGAGGAGAAAATTCAAATATCAGAGGTGCAAAGGGGTCCTTGTTTAGGATTCCCTAGAGGCTAACTTGCAGGTTGAATCAATGGTAGGAAGGCAAATGCAATGATTGCATTCATTTCGAGAGGATTAGAACTTAAGGGCAAGGATGTAATGCTGAGGTTTTATAAGACATTGGTCAGGCTGCACTTGGAGTCTTGTGGCAGTTTCTGGCACTTTATCTAAGAAAAGATGGCTGGCATTGGAGAGGGTCCAGAGGAGTTTCAGGAGAATTATTCCTGAAATGAAAGGGTTAATGTGTGTGAAGCATTTGATGGCTCTGCTCCTGTACTTGCTGAAGTTTAGAATGGTGGGGGGCAGGGTGGGAGAATCTCATTGAAACCTCTCGAATATTGAATTGCCTAGATAGAATGAATGTAGAGGGTTTTCCCTATAGTGGGTGAGTCTAGGTCCAGAGGGCACAGCCTCAGAATAGAGGGACATTCCTTTAGAACAGAGATGACGAGGAATTTCTTTAGTTAGAGGGTGGTGAATCTGTGGAATTCATTGCCACGGATGTCTGTGGAGACCATGCTATTAATTATATTTAAAGCAGAGAGTGATAAGTTCTTGACTAGTCATGAAGTCAAAGGTTATGAGGAGAAGGTAGAAAATGGGTTTGGGGGGATAATAAATCAGCTGTGATGGAATGGTGGAGCAGACTTGATGGGCTGAATGGCCTGCTTATGCTCCTGTGTCTTATGATCTTATAGACAATGCGTTATGTGTGCAATGGTCAGTTACAAGGCCATAAGACGTAGGAACAGAATTAGCCCATTTGGCCCATCAAGTATGTTCTGCTAATTAATTATGCTTCTCAACCTCATTCTCCTGCTTTCTCCCTGTAATCTTTGACACCCTTACTAATCGAGAATCTATGACCCTCTGCTTTAAATATGCTCAAAGACGGCCTCCACAGCTGCTTTTGGCAATGAATTCCACAGATTCACCAGCCTCTGGCGAAACAAGTTTGTCCTCATGTGGATTAGATTTGCACAACTTTATGGGCCAGATGGCCTGTCCATTGCTTGTGTAAGAGGACAGTGCCTGTGTAAGCTTTCACATGGTCCTTTCCCTTACCAGGACACCCTGAACCCACACCTTGTTCAGAGCCAACTTTCTAGTCACATACACCACCACCTGTTTGTCAAAGCACCTTACCTTTGCAATCATTTCCACCTGTCTTGCTCCTGGTTGTAGAACTGGAGTCTCCCCTGCCGTATATGCCACTAATTAAATTATCATCTTCTGTGTAGAGGTCCTGACTTGGGATCATTTCATAAAAAGTAGTCAGAGTTCCTTGTTCTATGATAAAACTTGTTGAAGTTGCAAAATTAAAGTAATGCTAATGCAGTGGCTGACACTATCATGCCCTTCCTTTTCTCTCTACCCAATCTTTCTACAAGATGAGCTCCATTATGTATCCTTCATCCATCCTGGATCGTTCTATCAAATGATCCACAATTGTGCAGCCCCTCTCTCAGCTGGTTCCCTACTGCCTCTGCTGTTGATGACTACTTCTAATTGCAGTAACCTTGGCCGGAAGGATCCACTTCGCAATCAGAATCAAAATTACTGTCTTGTATGATGTGGAATTTGTTGTTTTGCAATGGCAGCACAGTACAAAGACATAAAATTACTAGAAATTTTTTTAAAAGTTAAGAAGTGCAAGGAAAGGAATAATAAGGGAAGTGTACAGCCTCTTGCAATCCTATATGTTGGTGTTTATATACCAGAATGCTCTCCACTGTAAGTCTGTAGAAATTTGCCAGTCTTTGGTGACAAGCCAAGTCTCCTCAAACTCCTAACAAAGTAGAGCCCCTGGAGTGAATTCTTCATGATGCATCACTGTGTTGGGCCTAGGACAAATCCTCTGAGATGTTGAAGTTCACCTTTTCCACTGCTGACACCTTAGTGAGTTTGAGGTTGTTGTTGCAACACCACTCAACTAGCCAATCTATCTCACTCCTGTACACCTCCTTATCATCTTCTGAGATTCTGCCAACAACAATGGAGTCAGTGGAAAATTGATACATGGCCCTTGAACTGTCCTTAGCCATATAGTCACAAATGCAGAGAGTTTAGAGCAGTGGACAAAGATGCATCCTTGAGGTGTGTCTGTGTTGATTGTCAATAACGAAGAGATGTTATTAAAAATCCACACTGGCTAATTTAGGATGTCGAGGACCCATTTGTAGAGGGAGATACAGAGGCCTAGGTTTAGAAGCTTGGTGGCTAATAGGCTGGATGCTGAAAACCTGCGCCGATCAGCTGGCTAGAATGCTCAAGGACATCTTCAATATCTCACATCTAACACAATGAATTTCTTCAAGAGGTTGTTTATGGCTAGGTTTAACTCCTGCTAAGTAAGAACTTGGACCTGCTGTAATTTGCCTAGCACTGCAGCACATCCACAGCAGATGCAATCTCACTGGCTCTTCACTCTGCTTTAGAGCACCTAGACAACACTAAAACACGTGTCAGGGTGCTGCTTCTCTACAGTGTGTGTAAACATAAATAAATCTTCATGGTCATAACCAATAGAAACCATATCTATCACTTTGACTTGCTGCTGTTTCAGGATCCCTCTCCTCTCTTGTTGTGGACAGACAAGCTTTCATCTTTCTTCTTTCTGGTTTAGTACCTGCATTTTTAAACACTGCAACTTCGCAAATTGGCTGCACAGTATTGCAATTGGTAAATGGTAGGGCACTGAGGAATGCAGTAGAACAGAGTGATCTAGGAATAATGGTGCATAGTTCCCTGAAGGTGGAATCTCATGTGGATAGGATGATGAAGAAAGCTTTTGGTATGCTGGCCTTTATAAATAGGAGTTGGGATGTAATGTTAAAGTTGTACAAGGCATTGGTGAGGCCAAATTTGGAGTATTGTGTACAGTTCTGGTCACTGAATTTTAGGAAAGATGTCAACAAAATAGAGAGAGTACAGAGGAGATTTACTAGAATGTTACCTGGGTTTCAGCACCTAAGTTACAGAGAAAGGTTGAACAAGTTAGGTCTTTATTCTTTGGAGCGTAGAAGGTTGAGGGGGGACTTGATAGAAGTATTTAAAATTTTGAGGGGGATAAATAAAGTTGACGTGGATAGGCTTTTTCCATTGAGAGTAGGGGAGATTCAAACAACAGGAGATGAGTTGAGAATTAAGGGGCAAAAGTTTAGGGGTAACACGAGGGGGAACTTCTTTACTCAGAGAGTGGTAGCTGTGTGGAACGAGCTTCCAGTAGAAGTGGTAGAGGCAGGTTCGATTCTGTCATTTAAAAAAAAATTGGATAGGTATATGGACAGGAAAGGAATACAGGGTTATGGGCTGAGTGCAGGTAGATGGGACTAGGTGAGAGTAAGCGTTCGGCACAGACTAGAAGGGCTGAGATGGCCTGTTTCTGTGCTATAATTGTTGTATGTTATATGGTTATACTTGTCCCCCAGTTTGGACTATCTAAAGCTTGATCACTCTATATCAAGAAGAATTCCTTGTTATCTGTTTTAAAATTATGTTTCCCCCAATGGTTTAGACAGGGCAGAGTTTGTTAAGTGTGTCCAGGATGGATTCCTGTCACAGTATGTTGGCAGGCCGACTAGGGGGAATGCCATACCAGATCTAGTATTAGGTAATGAATGGGGTCAGGTCACAAATCTCTCAGTGGGTGAGCATCTAGGGGACAGTGACCACTGCTCCCTGGCCTTTAACATTATCATGGAAAAGGATAGAATCAGAGAGGACAGGAAAATTTTTAATTGGGGAAGGGCAAATTATGAGGCTATAAGGCTAGAACTTGCGGGTGTGAATTGGGATGATGTTTTTGCAGGGTAATATACTATGGACATGTGGTCGATGTTTAGGGATCTCTTGCAGGAAGTTAGGGATAAATTTGTCCCAGTGAGGAAGATAAAGAATGGTAGGGTGAAGAAACAATGAGTGACAAGTGAGGTGGAAAATCTAGTCAGGTGGAAGAAGGCAGCATACATGAGGTTTAGGAAGCAAGGATCAGATGGGTCTATTGAGGAATATAGGGAAACAAGAAAGGAGCTTAAGAAGGGGCTGAGGAGAGCAAGAAGGGAGCATGAGAAGGCCTTGGCGAGTAGGGTAAAGGAAAACCCCAAGGCATTCTTCAATTATGCGAAGAACAAAAGGATGACAGGAGTGAAGGTAGGACCAATTAGAGATAAAGATGGGAAGATGTGCCTGGAGGCTGTGGAAGTGAGCAAGGTCCTCAATGAATACTTCTCTTCGGTATTCACCAATGAGAGGGAACTTGATGACAGTGACGACAATATGAGTGAGGTTGATGTTCTGGAGCATGTTGATATTAAGGGAGAGGAGGTGTTGGAGTTGTTAAAATACATTAGGACGGATAAATACCCGGGGCCTGATGGAATATTCTCAGGCTGCTCCGTGAGGTGAGACAAGAGATTGCTGAGTCTCTGGCTAGGATCATTATGTCCTCGTTGTCCATGGGAATGGTACCAGAGGACTGGAGGGAGGCAAATGTTGTCCTCTTGTTCAAAAAGGGTAGTAGAGACAGTCCAGGTAATTATAGACCGGTGAGCCTTACATCTGTGGTGGGAAAGCTGTTGGAAAAGATTCTTAGAGATAGGATCTATGGACATTTAGAAAATCATGGTCTGATCAGGGACAGTCAGCATGGCTTTATGAAGGGCAGATCATGTCTAACAAGCCTGATAGAATTCTTTGAGGAGGTGACCAGACATATAAATGAGGGTAGTGCAGTGGATGTGAGCTATATGGATTTTAGTAAGGCATTTGACAAGGTTCCACATGGTAGGCTTATTCAGAATGGGATCCAGGGAAGTTTGGCCAGGTGGATTCAGAATTGGCTTCCCTGCAGAAAGCAGAGGGTGGTGGTGGAGCGAGTACATTCGGATTGGAGGGTTGTGACTAGTGGTGTCCCACAAGGATCGGTTCTGGGACCTCTACTTTTTGTGTTTTTTATTAACAGCATGGATGTGGAGGTAGAAGGGTGGGTTGGCAAGTTTTCAGACAACACAAAGGTTGGTGATGTTGTAGACAGTGTAGAGGATTGTCAACAATTGCAGAGAGACATTGATAAGATGCAGAAGTGGGCTGAGAAGTGGTAGATGTAGTCTAACCCAGAGAAGTGTGAGGTGGTACACTTTGGAAGGACAGACTCCAGGGCAGAGTACAAAGTAAATGGCAGGATACTTGGTAGTGTGGAGGAGCAGAGGGATGTACACAGATTCCTGAAAGTTGCCTCATAGGTAGTTAAGAAAGTTTATGGGGCGTTAGCTTTCCTAAGTTGAGGGATAAAGTTTAAGAGTCGTGAAGTAATGATGCAGCTCTATAAAACTCTGGTGAGGCCACACTTGGAGTACTGTGTCCAGTTCTGGTCACCTCACTATAGGAAGGATGTGGAAGCATTGGAAAGGGTACAGAGGAGATTTACCAGGATGCTGCCTGGTTTAGAGAGTATGTATTATGATCAGAGATTAAGGGAGCTAGGGCTTTACTCCTTGGAGAGAAGGAGGATGAGAGGAGACATGATAGAAGTATACAAGATATTAAGAGGAATAGATAGAGTGGATAGCCAGCGCCTCTTCCCCAGGGCACCACTGCTCAATACAAGAGGACATGGCTTTAAGGTAAGGGGTGGGAAGTTCAAGGGGGATATTAGAGGAAGGTTTTTTTACTCAGAGAGTGGTTCGTGCGTGGAATGCACTGCCTGAGTCAGTGGTGGAAGCAGATACACTAGTGAAATTTAAGAGATTACTAGACAGGTATATGGAGAAGTTTAAGGTGGGGGGGGGTTATATGGGAGGCAGGGTTTAAGGGTTGGCACAACGTTGTGGGCCGAAGGGCCTGTACTGTGTATGTATGTTCTACGTTCTATGTTTATGTAGGTTCTATGGTATAATTCAAGATAAAAGTTTAACATAACTTGTTCAGAATCTTTAACAAGCTTAAGCAGCTTGATAAGATCAACTCTTTTCCAATTTGAAAAATCACATAAGCTAGTTAACTTGTTGACCCAAGGATTCCCCCTAACAGCTCCTCTCTCTGCTGGCTCTAGTTCTTTTTTTGGATATATTGTGAAGGACATTGACGGGCTTTATGCTTCTGCGGGACAATGAAAGTAAAAAACACTGGGGTCATTGAAGAAAAAAATTAGATGCTACCAACAGGCAACATTAGGATGTAGGTCCTCACTCTGAACAACTTTCCTTTGGCTCCTCCCACTTTATCCAAACTCGAGGTGTAGCCACGGGTACTTGCAAGGGCCCAAACTATGCCTGCTTCTTCATTGGCTATGTGGAACAACCTATGTTCAAAGCTTTCCTCGGTTATACTCCCCAACTTGTCTTTCGCTACGTTGACAACTGCATTGATGCTGCTTCATGCACCCATTCTGAGTATGTCAATTTCATCAACTTTGCCTCTAATTTCCTCTCTCCCCTTAAGTTCACTTGAGCCATCTCTGGCACCTCCCTCTCCTTTCTTGGTCTCTCTGTCTCCATCTTTGGAGACAAACTGTCAACCAACATCTTTCATAAACCTTCTGATTTCCATAGTCATCTCGATTATAATTCTTCCATCCCCATCTCTGATAAAAATGCTTTTCCCTTTTCTTAGTTTCTTCACTTCTACCGCATTTGTTCTCAAGGTATAGCTATCTATTCCAGGACATCCGAGATGTCCTCCTTTAAAGAATGGGGTTTCTCTCACTCTACTATTGATGCTGCCCTCACGCGCATCTTCTTCTTTTCCCGTGCATTGCACTCACCCCTCCTCCCACCATTGTAATAGTGATAGAGTCCCTCTTGTCCTCACCTACCAACCCATCAGCCCCCACATCCAACACATCATCCTCCACAATTTCCTCCATCTCCAAAGAGACCCTATGTCTAAACATATCCTTACCTCCTCCCCATCCCCCACCCCCCACTTTCCGTAGGGATTGCTCACTCCACAATTTCCTTGTCCATTTGTCCCTCCCCACTAATCTCCTTCCAGGCACTTATCCCTGCAAGTAGCCTAAGTACTAACCTGCCCATTCACCCCCGCCCCCCGCCGCCTTCCCCAACTCCATTAAAGGTTCCAACCATTCATTCAGTCAACACTTCAGCTGTGAATCATAAGACCATAAGATATAGAGGCAGAAATGGGCCATTTGGCCCATTGAGTCTGCTCCTCTATTCAATCATTCAATCATCCAATTCTTCCAGTCATCCCCACTCCCCTGCCTACTCCCCATACCCTTTGATGCCCTAGCTAATCAAGAACCTATCTATCTCTGCCTTTAATGCACCCAATGATTTGGCCTCCACAGCTACTCGTGGCAACAAATTCCACAGATTTACAACCCAAAATCTGCTGGGGTCATCTATTGTATCCAGTGCTTCAATGCGATCTCCACATTGGCGCGATTCTGTCGTAAATTGGGGAACCTCTTCATGAAGCACATCCTCACATTCTGCCACAGAATGGTGGGACTTCCCAGTGGCCAGACATTTTTATTCCAATTCCCACTCCCGTTCTGATGTGTTGATCCATGGCCTCCTCATGTGCCAAAATGAGGCTGCTCTTAAGATGGAGGAGCTACACCTTATATTCCATCTGGGTACCCTCCAACCTGAAGGTATGCATATTGATTTTGCCTTCCAGTGAACAAAATTCCTCTCCCACCTTCCTCTATTCCCCACTGACATTTTACTACTTTTCATGCCTACTACTTCACCCAGGTCCCCTTCTCCTTCCCTTTGTCCTAATGTCCAATCTCCTCTCATATCTGATTCTTTCTTCTCTAGCCCTTGATCTTTCCCATGCACCTGGCTTCACCTATCACCTTCCTGGCCTCTATACCCACCCACCCACCTTTAATTCAGGGATCTCCACCCTTCCCTCATAGTCTTGAAGAAGGGTCTCGGCCTGAAACATCGACTGTTTACTCTTTTTCCATAGGTGCTGCCTGACCTACTGAGTTTCTCCAGCATTTTGTATGTGTTACTAAGGATGTCTCAGGATGGATGGATCAAGATGGGTTGACGTCCTTGTTCATCCATAATTACTTCCTATTAAATAATGTGAGACAGGAATTGATAACTGTAGGCTCTGGCAGCCATGTTCTCTAAGACAGGAATCATCAAACTTGTGCTTTAGCTTAAGTGAGGGTCTGCATAAAGGAAATGCAGAAAGCTATGGTAAAATTGGTTTGAATATAGAACTTAGAACAGTTCACACAACATGCCTTTACCCAACTGAAGATGTTGAATTAAACTAAATCCCTTCTGCCTGTACATGATCCATAACCCCCCCATTCGCTGCATATTCATGGATCTATTTCATAGCCTCTTAAATAGCACTGTCATATCTGCTTCCACTACTATATCTGGCAACCAATTTATGAAACCTACCACTCTGTGTAAAAGACTTCCCTCCCCTCATCTCACTTAAACATTCTCTCTCTCACATTAAGTGCATGTCCTATAGTATTTGACATTTCTACCCTGAGAGAAAGACTCTGACTGTATACTGTCTATGCTTCACATAATTATATGAACTTCTGTACCACAGTCTTTGATACTTCAGAGGAAGCAACCCAAGTCTTTCCAACCTTCTTTACTCTGCTTACTCTCTAATCTAGACAGAATCCTGGAAAACCTCTTTTGCACCATCTTCAAAGCCTCCACATCCTTCCTATAATGGAATGACCAGAACATCATCTCCTTTAATGTAGTGATTAAATTGTACAGAATTTAGAATTGCCACAAACATTATTTTGAGGTAACCTTATAAAGGGCCTCTTTACATTCCATTATCATTATTGGCTTTCCTTTACATTTAATTTTATTTTTGGTGCAAGTCTGTTCTTCATTATTGGCTTTCCTTTACATTTAATTTTATTTTTGGTGCAAGAACACAACTATTGGGGATATTTTGTAGGTCAGGCAGCATCTACAGAGAAAGAAACAGATTTAACATTTCAAGTTTACATTAGAATTGGTGAAGAGGCAATTGGAAGGGTCTGGATTGTTAACTCTGTTTCTCTTCTCAGACGCTGCTTGACCTGCTAATTCCAACATTCCCTATTTCAAATTCAGATTTCCAATGTAAGTTTGCTTTTGATTTTGTATTCTTGCTGCACTGTTGCAAAACGAACTGAACTTTCTCCTCTTCCCTTATGAACGCATTTTGTTTTGTTATCTTTAGTTACAATTTTTGACTTCACTACTTTTTGTTTGGTAAACATCTAGAATACTCATAGGTGAGATGAGTGCTACTTGATGTTGTCTGTTTAACAGTAAACTGATAGAACTGTTACTTTGTTACTTTGCAACAGGAACTACAGAAGTCTGAAATACCACAGCAGGCTCAAAAAGAGTTACTTCCCTTCAACCATTCATTTCTTGAACCAACCTGCACCAACTTTAATCACTATTTCATTATAGCAACACTATGGTTAATTAACACTGCAATGGACATTGTTTGTTATAATCACATTTGTTCTTAAATAATTTTGTGCAATTTATGTTTAATTTATGTCTTTCTTGTGACAGTTGTGTATCTGATGCCATGTGTCGGTGATACTGCTGAAAGTAAGTTTTTCATTGCATCTATACGTGTATGTAATTGTGCATATGACAATGAACTCAACATTGGCTTTTATCATAACCTGCTCAAAAACAGTGGGAGATTTGTCAGCAGAGAGAAAAAAAAGCTACAGGATCAATTTATTCAAACTGTTATTTGAATAAGGACCTATATTGTCAAGTACTGATTGCCATAAAACAGCATGCGCTAAAGCTTCCACAGAGCAGACACTGTGGCTTCTGAAAGACCCAATGGCTGATCTCGTCTCATATTCATACAATGACGAATCAGAGTTTAAAATCATTCACACAAATCAACTGGCAACAAGTCATCCAATCTCCTGCAATAATTTTGACTTTGTTTCCATTAGGGTAGACATTTAGAATAAAATACCAGAGACCAGAAAAACAAATCTTGAGCTTTTGAAATGAGCATCTGTTGTCCTGGACCTTACAGGGAAAGAAATACAAGGTATAATCTTATGCAATAGCACCCCAAGAACTGGGCCACATCCTAAGTGCAATTTCCAACCACTGCAGAACTTGTGTTTCAGTGGATGAAGTTACCTACAGGTCACCCCAGGTTTAGAGAGCCCTATTTATGGACATTGTACATGAGTGAACTCCCATAATACTATTAAACCCAAAATTCCAACATGTGTTCAAATGGCAGAACTGGTTTCCTCTCCCCCTTCACTATAATTGTTTGTTCTTATCTGTCTGATGTGCCTATGATGCCATTCATTACAACACTGCGAGCTATAGTTACCATATAACTCATTTCTGTGTATTTTCTGACAATGTCAATGTATGGATGTCCTTAAGAACAGAACCTATTCATGCCCATTATCAGCCTGCAACATTAATTCAGAATATTAGCTCTCCTGAGTGGTATAGATAGAAATTTAAATTTGAGCTCTTTAGGTGGGACATGTTATACAGATGTGCGACTTTAATGTGCTTAGAGATGGGGTGCATTTAATGATAATAAAGTGGCCAATAGAGTGGAAGTGATTGGATAATTTGCCCATCATTTAGGATCCATGATCACACAGCTGTATATGACAATGATTGGTGTTATGTACATCACTTGTCAAATTCAAATACTGAAATATTCAAAGTACATTTATTATCAAAGTATGTATGCAGTATAAAACCCAGAAACTCATCTTTCCCACAGACAGTCACAAAGCGAAGAACCATGGAACCAACCCATTCAAAGTAAAATGTCAAACATCAAACGCCCCCGCCCCATGTACAAAAAAATCACGCAAACCATAACAAAAAAACAAGCGAAATCACCGAATATAAAACCAAAAATATAAAATCAAAAGGCATATTTCAGTACAGTTCAGCTCAGTGTTCATTTTCTATAGGCTGTCCCAATACAAAACTAGCCCCAAAAGTAGTAACAAAAAAAGAGACCAGAACTAGATCTATAAACTAAATCAATTCATAAATCTGAATTAGAGTCCAAATTTACAATCTGCATCGACTTAAAACTTGCTCTGGCCCCATCTGCCAACATCACCAAGGGAAAGAGAGATCACTCCAACACAGGGACCTTGCCTCAGGAGCAGAGAGAGAGAGTGAGGGACTGCCACACACAGACGTTTCTCCAACAGCAGTGAGCAACAAGCTGAATGCTTGCTCACTTTCCACACCAACTCGACAATTTAAATCTTCCTCGGCACTTCACTCCATGAGATTGGCATGAGATGGATTCGATCCTGGGCTCACGTCCCATCTCCTGGCCTCCATGCCACATGCTTTGGTTTCAGCCTTGTTTAACACTCTTGGAGATAGTAATTGGCTTGAAATCGCACCAGCGGAATGTAGGTTATTGGCCCTAACAGTAGCAGAACCATATATGAAATTAAAAGATGTGAAAGGAATTGCTTCTAACTATCTCCATTTATTAGATGTTTCCCTTGGGGAAACAGACTTACTTGGATTTGGGGGAAGTTGCTGCTGTGTCTGAATTTCCTGCACTTTAGATAAACTCTTTTATGAGTGGATTGCCTTTTGTTTTGCTATGACTCATTTGTCACATCCTTTCTCCATCTCACTGTCTGATATTACATTGTCAATAAATGCTCTTGAATGATTATCAGGAGTGGGAGGACAAGGCCTTTGCCTCACGCCATGCACCTCCCAGATCTCTACAATCTTAGACTGTACCCCACTTGACTACAGGAAGCTCGTTTTTTATGTAATATGACCAACAATAGTCACTTCACATCAAAATATCTGAGTGCACAGTTCATACTGCTTTGATGTATTCCAATGAACTACACTGCCAATATTAATTTAAAGCCTTATATGCCCTCCTCCACTTTACAAGGTTCCCCACAAGAAACTCAGAAGGACTGGGGGAAGTATAGTTATGAGGAGAGACAGAAAAGGATGGGATTATTTTCTTTAGTACAAAGAAGATTGAGAGAAGATTTAACTGAGTTATGTAATATGGTGAGAGGATTAGATAGAGTAAACAGAAGGAAGCTATTTCCATTCACAGCGAGGACAGTAGCTAAAGGACACAGATTTAAGTTAGTAGTTTAAAGGATAAGAGGAGAATTAAGTACAGATGGCCTTACTTTTTACTCCCTTGATGTACTTTTGTATGGAGTGATCTGACTTGGATATGTATCTGGGTGTGGTCAGATTCTATTTACGGCAGGGTTTAGGGGAATATGGGCCAAACATAGGCAAATGGGACCTGTTTGGTGGGAACCGTGGTCTGTTTGGACAAGTTACGTTGAAGGTCCTGTTTCCATGACTGACTGGATAGCATTCAACCAAAAAAACTTTTCACTGTATCTCGGTATAGATGATAAAAATAAATCAAGTCCAAATCCATTTCCATTGTGGTGATCTGGAAGACAGGTGGAGAGAGAGAGAGGTGCTCAACATACTTAACTAAGCCAAAACCTGCAAAACCTAGGAAGTGAGAATCATATTCTCTACTTTTGGCAAGCAGGGGCACTATGGGATGAATGGCCTCCTCTCTGTCAGGTTGATTTCTGATTCTATTTGTCTAAGACTGTTTTTGAATCATGCAACAAGGAAGGAAGCCAAGCACCAGTTGTATCAGGGACAGCTTTCTGAAATAGTTGTATAATTAAACTTCCTCCCACCAGCCAGGCCTTTACTCCTTCCCAGACTACGTACATGACCCTTTTAAAAGTTTGTATTGAAATTGCTTTCTCCCAATATTAATGCCAAGTGGTGGCAATTTACTGGAGTAAATAAAAATTAGAGATACAAGAGACTGCAAAAACTGGAATCAGGAGCAACAAACAATTTGCTGAAAGATTTCAATGAGTTGAGCAGCATCTGTTGACAGGAGGGGTGAATGGAAGGCATTTTCAACATTCTAATTCAAGACCCTGCATCAGAACCAAGAGATGGAGGGCAGAAAGAGAATGGTGAGACTGGAGTCTGAGATGATTGGTGGACTCCACTTTCAGTCCTGATGCAGGGTTCAACCTGAAATGTTGAGTGTACCTTCACCCCTGCCCCCACATGCACTGCTTGACCTGCTGAGTTTCTCTTGCAAGTTGTTTGTTTCATTAAAGGTAAAATAGCTTGGATTCCTCCAAGTGTTTAACCTGCTCTGGTAAACAGTCCTTTCGTTTGTTGAAGTATTTGTCTACTGAGCTGAAGACATCTCTAATTGCACCAGGAAACAGGAACTAGCCTCTTCAAAAGGTGTGTCTGAGACTGCAGCTGAGCCTTGCTGCAACAGGTTTCAGTCTTCACAGAAATAAGGAATTCTGCAGGGTACAAAGACTCTTCCTCCAAATGCAATCCTCTGCTCCTGGACATGAGCCAAGAGCCATAGTATAGGTGACTCAGAGAAAACCTTGCCCAATGATATTGGAGCATAGGGAATGGGGAGCTGTGAAAGATCAGTAGTAGGGGTCTGGAAGTTACTGCCTTGAAAGGGAGGTGGAGGCAGAAACCCTCCACACAATTAAAGGCTACTTATTATGAACAGTCTCTACCGCAAGAGTTTGTAATTACAATGTGGCAAATTATACTGTAAGTTTGAAATGTAAATGTGGATGCAGCAATGTATAATACACAGTAAACTTAAAAACAGAGTAACTTGACCTTAAAATAACATCTGAAATTACGTTTGTCTCTCATTCTTTAACCAAAGTCCATTGGGAGACTGCACAGGTGAAGCTCCTCAAAGGGTCTCTGTTATGTTTTGTAACTCCAAAACATGAAACAAATCGAAATAAAAACACAGAGCTGGGTTTGTGTGTCTAAGTTTCGTTTTTACTTTAAGCAAGGCACACACATATGACAAGGTGATGTGATGATGTATGCCATTCATATACTTTTACATATAACCCGGTTCCTAAGGTTGTCAAGCTGAGGACAAGCTCCCACTACCTAAAAGTGCTCCTCATGGCATGCGCCTCAAATAGCTTCTAACAACCAAGTCCAACTCCTGGCCTTCTTGTATGGTTTAGCCTGTAAGCCTGGTGGAACTGTTTCTACTGACAGGAGAAGGGGCGAAGGCGGGTCCTGGTGCATTAAAACCAGTGCTTCAGGTAGATGGAGCTCGTCAGCCTGAGAAGGCAGTCCATCTAAGAGAGGAATACTCAACCTCCACTGCCTTGCAGCCATACCCACTAATGGGCAAGGCTTCGAGAGTAAAACCTGAGGACAAATCCGGAGCTGGAGTCCCTAAGGCAGTCCAACGTTGCCTTCAACCTCGTTATGGCAACTCCTGCGACGGCACTGGTGCCAAGCTATATCGGCCCTTGCCCTTCCCTTGGACAACATTGGTGGCGTGGAGAGGAGAGACGCTGCATGAGCAACTGCTGGTCTTCCATACAACCTTACCCAGGCTTGCGCCCTGGAAAGGAGAAGCAAGACTTTCCAGATGCAGATCCATGGTCTTGCGAGACTAACGGATGCCACCAGCATATAACCCATAATGTATTATGTAAACAACAAAGAATGCTTAATGTTCCTGAAGTACCAAATACACAACACTCATCCCTGCTTAGTTAACAGTATAGAATGCATCTCAACTTACATACATATATGCTGTATATATGCAGTATAATATATCATACAACTACCACTAATGTATTCACAGCATAGTAAATTTTAAATTGTTGCATTCAGGCCTAAAGATTTGATTGCTGTGAAAGCTTTCTTACTCCAATATCTTTCCTGAAAAGGGTGGTCACTCTGCCTGACAGGTGAGACTTGTGGCTGTGAATCAGTCTCAGGTTCTGGGGTCTCCTCTGTGCCAGCTGACTCTGGGACTGCAGGAAGTGGTTCCGACCATTCTGGACACCTTTCTTCTCTTTTCTCCAAAATCCTCCATCAGCATTTACATGATTAGTTGTCCTCTTGAATTTGATCTTATGACTGTGTCCTCCAAGAAACAGAGCCCATCTCTGCATTCGTGCTGCTGCTGTTAGTGGAACACCCTTCTGTGGATTGAAAATGGACACTAGTGGTTGATGATCAGTAATGAGGACAAACTCTCTCCCATACAAATACTGGTTGAAAAGTTTTACACCCCACACCAAATGGAAGGTCTTTCTGTCAATCTGCATGTAATTTTTCCCTGCAGCAGTCAGGAAACATGATGGGCTATGGGGTGTTCACTTCCATCACTCATAACATGTGACATGACTGCAAAGGAGTTTGTATGATCTCCCCATGACTGTGTGGATTTCCTCTGGGTGTTCCAGTTTCCTCCCAAGGTCCAAAGATGTACCATTGGTAGGTTAATTGGTCATTGTAAATTGCCCATGATTAAGCTGGGTTAAGTTAAGGTTTGCTGGGTGGTGTGTCATGAAGGGTCAGAAGGGCCTACTCTGCGCTGATCACAATAGATAAATGAATAAATAATAAATAAGCTAAGGTGTCACAGGCAAGCTTCACTGCTTCTTCTTCTGCTTCTGCTTCTGCTTGGTACTGCGCAAGCACTGCCAGACAGCTGTTATAATGCGCAGTCGGTGTGAACAGCATGGAAGTTAAATTGTAAAGTAAGCTTTTTTGACTAGATCCCCTAAATCAATTTGTCAATCTTTAAAAATATTAATAGTCAGAAATACTGCGCAGGTCTGGCGGCAGAAGATTCCACTCTCATGTTGATCTTGGGTAGAGGGCGTACTGGTAGCAAATCT
The DNA here is from genome assembly GCF_963921235.1 of Mobula hypostoma. Classification (NCBI taxonomy): domain Eukaryota; kingdom Metazoa; phylum Chordata; class Chondrichthyes; order Myliobatiformes; family Myliobatidae; genus Mobula; species Mobula hypostoma. The sequence continues at coordinate 58,695,281 of NC_086113.1, forward strand.
TATTGAATGAAGGAGTTTCCAATACGTGAGGTCCAGTTTGCTGTCGAGTTGAGCTGACCCTGTGACGAATTTGGATGTTTAATGGAATGATGTTGTGAACTTCTTTGAAAGTGAAAATTAACCGTAGTTTAATACATCAGTTTTCAAGTGGTTCCCATTGAAGTTTGGAGAGCATATTGGTGACACTGGACTGCTTGCTGTAATCGTTTAACACAAAGTGTCACTTTATGCGAGAAACGCACATTTGAAGTTGTAGCACCATGACATATGCAATTAACTTATTTTTACATATAAACCATATTGAATTATTTCAATGAACAAGGCTGCTTAATCAAACAATATATTTCAAAGATTCAAAGATTAGAAGTACATTTATTATTACCTTCCGCCACCTTCAACAGGACCCCACCACTAAGCACATCTTTCCCTCTCCACCCCTCTCCGCCTTCCGCAGGGATCGGTCCCTCTGAGACTCCTTGGTCCACACGTCCCTCCCCATGGATCTCCCACCTGGCACTTATCCCTGTAAGCGCAAGGTGTGGACACCTGTCCCTACACCTCCTCTCTTGCCACCATTCAGGGCCCCAAACAGTACTTCCAAGTGAGGCAACACTTCACTTGTGAGTCTGTTGGGGTCATCTATTGCATCCAGTGCTCCCGGTGCGGCCTCCTCTACATCGGTGAAACCCGATGCAGATTGGGGGACCGCTTCGTCGAGCACCTCCGCTCCATCTGCTAAAACAGACAGGATCTCCCAGTAGCCACCCACTTCAACTCTGCTTCCCACTCCCATTCAGATATGGCCATACATGGCCTCCTCTACTGCCATGATGAGGCTAAACTCAGGTTGGAGAAGCAACACCTCATGTACCGTCTAGGTATTCTCCAGCCCCTTGGTATGAACATAGAATTCTCCAACTTCCGGTAATTCCCTCTCCCTCCCTTCCCCTATCCCTATATCCCTCTGCTCCCTCCCCCAGCTGCCTACCACCTCCCTCATGGTCCCACCTCCTTCTACTACCCATTGTGTTTTCCCCTATTCTTTTTTCACCTTTCCTGCCTATCACCTCCCTGCCTCCCTTCCCCCACCCCTTTATCTTTCCCTTTACTGGTTTTTCACCTGGAACCTACCAGCCTTCTCCTTCCCACCCTCCCCCCACCTTCTTTATAGGGCCTCTGCCCCTTCCTCCTACAGTTCTGACGAAGGGTTCCGGCCCGAAACGTCGACTCATCATTTCCACGGATGCTGCCCGACCTGCTGAGTTCCTCCAGCGTGTTGTGAGTGTTGCTTTGACCCCAGCATCTGCAGAGTATTTTGTGTTTTTGCATTTATTATCAAAGTATGTATGCCATATATAATTCTGAGATTTGTCTTCTCCACAGACAGCCATGAAACAAAGAAAACCATGGAACTCATTCAAAGAAAAACATCAAACCTCCTCCATGCTAAAAAAGCAAAAAAAAAACAAATTGTGCAAATTGCAACAAAAGAAAAGAAAAAGCACAGAATATCAAACACAAAATTGAAAGAGTCCAGGCATAATTCAATTCAGCGGTGTTCATTATCTGTAGGCTGCCCTAATTCAACATTGCCCAAAATAGCAACAAAAAAGGAGCAACCAGAAACACGTCATAACATGAATACAGAGTAATAATTGCAATATTACTCAAATATTTCTGAAACATTAAATGCACAATACTTTGATGTACTTACATATGGAATGATCTGTCTGGATGGCATGCAAATAATGTATGTTTTCAGGGTATCTCAGTACATGTGACAATAATAAGTCAATTACATTAGTAATTGACAAACAGACCACCATTTCCTCTGAGGTACAGGGTAAATGAAAATCATATAAAAGTTGAGGATGTTGGTAATCTGATATAAAAATGGAAAATGCAGAAAAAAAGATTCAGCAGTTCAGGTATCATCTGTTAGAAAGAGAAACAATTGTGTTTCTGGTCCAAATCCCTTCATCAGGACTGAGAAAGTAAAGAAACAAGTTGGTTGAGGCAGCAGAGAAGGTGGGAGAGGGTAGTGGGTGGAACAAAGGGAATTGCTCAATGAGATGGAATAATGAAGCATTTAAAGAGACTGTAGTACTGTATTAGGTTGAACTTCCTTGTCTATATTATGTTGTTTAGTTGTGGAATATAATGCCTGAGCAACTGGGACATGTCTAGCAAACCTCACTATATAAAAATTTTTTAAAATCTTGTCAAGTAAATGAGTCACATCTAATATAGATAGATCACAATCCCAACGTCCAGTCTTTCATTCTCAAATATTACATTTCAACCATTGACACTTTTCCATACAGCTTCGGGGGGTGGGGGGGGACACCATTTCTATTCACCTCTTCCCCAGAGATCCAAATAGTCTCTTGTAAAGCAGAAATTCACTTGCACTTCTTCCAATCTAGTGCAGTGTTTACTGTACAGTCTGCTCTACTTTTGGAAAAACCAAACACGGATTGGATTATTGCTTTGTAGACCACCCATCTCAGCCCATGGCAGTGACTCTGAACTTCCAGTTGCTTCTATTTGAATTTGCCATCACACTTCTGCTTTGACCTCTCTCTCTGTGACCTCCTGCACTGTTACAATAGAGCCCAACACAAGCTCAAAGAAAAACACCTCATCATCCATCCAGGTGCATTGCTTTAGAAATTCACCTGCTCTTAAAATAAGTTACACTTTTTAGCCATCTGTATCACAACAGGCAAATTTTGCCTGCTACCTTCTTTTTCTTTCATTTTTGGTACAGTTGGATCTGCTGGACACCATTCCACAACTAAACCACATTTTTGACAGATCACCAATAGATAAGGAAACTTAATCTGATTTCAACTACAAAACGCAAGATATTCTGCAGATGCTGGAAATCCAGAGCAACAGACATAAAATGCTGGAGGAACTCAGCAAGTCAGGCAGCATCTATGGAAATGAATAAACAGTTGATGTTTTGGGCTTATACCCTTCTGACTGGAAAAGAAGGGGGGAGATTCCAGAATAAAATGATGAGAGGGGGCATGTGCAGGCCAAAGAGATTCTGCGTTGTTTTTAACGTAGCCATCGTGGGCTGAATGGCCTGTCTGGTGCTGCATTACGTTCTATTAGCAAAACACTCAGCTTCTCAAACATTACTGACACAAGTTAAAACAGGAATGAGGTTTAAATGCCAAACAAATGATTGAGCCAGTGCTCAGTTCTGATTTACTCCAAAGTTGATGTGAGCAGAGTTGCTTTAATATGTTTTTAGACACATTTATCCCTTCCTACAGCAGTATTCAATTGCTGAAAGAACTAAGTGTATCAGACAGCATCTGTGGAGAAAAAAGGATGGCCAATGTTTCAGGTCGAAACCCTGAAATAGGACTCAGAGTGTAGAGTGAAATTAGCCAATGTCTAGACAAGTGATGGCCGGTGATTGGTAGAACCCGGTGATGTGGGGGGGAGGGTTGATGGGCAGATAACACTAGGTGGGGGAGGGAAATAGTTCTTTGTAATGGGGGGAAGGGATGGAAAATGTGAATAGATAGTGATAGAACCTGACTGCTGAGAGTAGGAAAGGAATGTGGCAGGGAATTCCTGAAACTGGAAAATTCATTGTTCATACCATTCATCTGTAGGCACTCCAGACTGAATGTGACGTGTTGTTCTTCTAGGTTGCATTTAGCCTCACTGTGACAGTGAAGAATGGTAAGGACAGGTATGGGAGTCAGAAAGAGATAAAATGACATGCAATCAGATGTTCTGCAAAATGGTTGCCTAATTTATGTTTGACCTTGCCAATGTAGATAAAACCACATTAGGAGCGGTGAATGCAGTCAATTAGGTTAGAGGAGGAAGTGCATGAGAATCTCCACAACACCTGAAAGGACTGTTAAGATCCTTGGATGATGGTGAAAGAAGAAGTGTTGCATCTCCTACTTACTTGCTGCCCATTATGCTGCTGGCATTTAGGGAAGGAATGAAGGTCTTCCAGCTCTGTTTGTATAGAAGGATTCTTCATTGCTGTTTCCGCATCAATTTTTTTTGAGCAGTCAGAATTGTTAGCCCTGAGCTGAGCCTTTGACCTGGAGGGCTAGTGAACCACTCTTTGTCTGGCCTCTACTGTCATGTGACCAGCAACAATGAATATAGGACTGAGTCAGTATTAAAAAAAACAAACATTTATTAAACTCTGCTCAACAATAGCGAAAAGAATTCAAACAACTAACTTAACCAGAAGCTAACTGCTATGTGGCAACGCTGGAACAGTTCTTAAAGTGGTAAATTCAAAAGTCCAAGTGATTTACACAGTCAATTAGAGACTTCTCTGGAAACGGATTTCTTCGAAGATGTGACGTTACTGCTGATTCTGTCCAAAGGATTCACGACGAGGAAATAAAACGGTTTAAAGGAACTGACCTTTTCCTGGCGAATGAACACTGCAAAAAACCTTCTTGTTCTTACAGGGGTTATCTCAAATGCAGGTCACTATTTCTGAATGAAGATTCAATAAGGTCGATCATTTATGAAACCGCCGAACGACACAAACATTACTCGATCCGTCAGGTTCCCGTACTTTGTAAGGTCTTCACTCTCCAATACTAGACCGTAAAGGTAAATCAAAGATACCAAACAAAATTGGCAGCGATTGGCGAAACTGCCTGCACAACGGTTTTAGTCATAGTCATAGTCATAGTCATACTTTATTAATCCCAGGGGAAATTAGTTTTCGTTACAGTTGCACCATAAATAATAAATTGTAATAGAACCATAATAGTTAAATAGTAATATGTAAATTATGCCTGTAAAATATGAAATAAGTCCAGGACCAGTCTATTGGCTCAGGGTGTCTGACCTCCAAGGGAGGAGTTGTAAAGTTTGATGGCCACAGGCAGGAATGACTTCCTATGACGCTCTGTGCTGCATCTCGGTGGAATGAGTCTCTGGCTGAATGTACTTCTGTGCCCACCCAGTACATTATGTAGTGGATGGGAGACATTGACCAAGATGGCATGCAACTTAGACAGCATCCTCTTTTCAGACACCACCGTCAGAGAGTCCAGTTCATCCCCACAACATCACTGGCCTTACGGATGAGTTTGTTGATTCTGTTGGTGTCTGTTACCCTCAGCCTGCTGCCCCAGCACACAACAGCAAACATGATAGCACTGGCCACCACAGATTTGTAGAACATCCTCAGCATCGTCCGGCAGATGTTAAAGGACCTCAGCCTCCTCAGAAAATAGAGATGGCTCTGACCCTTCTTGTAGACAGCCTCAGTGTTCTTTGACCAGTCCAGTTTATTGTCAATTCATATCCCCAGGTATTTGTAATCCTCCACCATGTCCACACTGACCCCCTGGATGGAAACAGGGGTCACCGGTCCCTTAGCTCTCCTCAGGTCTACCACCAGCTCCTTAGTCTTTTTCACATTAAGCTGCAGATCATTCTGCTCACACCATGTGACAAAGTTTCCTACCGTAGCCCAGTACTCAGCCTCATCTCCCTTGCTGATGCATCCAACTATGGCAGAGTCATCAGAAAACTTCTGAAGATGACAAGATTCTGTGCAGTAGTTGAAGTCCGAGGTGTAAATGGTGAAGAGAAAGGGAGACAATACAGTCCCCTGTGGAGCCCCAGTGCTGCTGAACACTCTGTCGGACACACAGTGTTGCAAGCACACGTACTGTGGTCTGCCAGTCAGGTAATCAAGAATCCATGATACCAGGGAAGCATCCACCTGCATCGCTGCCAGCTTCTCCCCCAGCAGAGCAGGGCGGATGGTGTTGAACGCACTGGACAAGTCAAAAAACATGACCCTCATAGTGCTCGCTGGCTTGTCCAGGTGGGCGTAGACACAGTTCAGCAGGTGGACGATGACATCCTCAACTCCTAGTCGGGGCTGGTAGGTGAACTGGAGGGGATCTAAGTGTGGCCTGACCATACGTCGGATTTACCTTACAATAGAAAGTAAAACTCCCCTTTAAAACAAAACTGCGTCATAAGACGAATACGCAGCATAACGGAGTAACTGATGAATTAAACAACGAACTAAAGTCTGTGACAACAGGGGTTTCCCGTTATATACCTGTTGAGAACATGTCATCACGTGACCTCACACTGGCGGGAAAATTACATCACCCCAGCATCACAAGACCATTACATCATGCTGACAAGATTATCAATTACATCATGGTCATAAGACAGCCACAAGATACCCACGAGGTATGTAACACTACGCTTTGACCTGTTTAGCATGGGTGACCCAACCAAGAACAAAGGCACAAGGCCTGACTCCAGTCAACATAGATGTCAAGCTCATTGAGGCACACAAGCTTCCACACCCTACTTCAAGGTTGTGGTCCTCTTGCAGGTACACCTTCTACTGTTGGAGAGGAAACTGCCAGGATAAGCGAGGGGTGGGTAGGAAGGAATGAACAGACCAGAGAGCAAAAGGAGGGGGAAATGGTCAATGGGGAAAGCAGAAAGGATGAGAGAGGTAAAGCTGTGACTAGTGGTGGTGTCAGGTTGGATGTAACAAAAATGGTGAAGGATAATATGGCAGATGCAGAGACTTACGGGGTGAAAAGCAAAAAGCAAGGCAACTACATCTCTGTCCTATTGGGGAGAGGGGAGAGCAGACATTTGTGAAAGAGGGAACCCTTGTAAGGGTTCCACCAATTACCGCAGATTGAAACCCATGTTTCCAGAAGAAGGAGAACATTTCAGAAGTCCCAGAGTGGAAAGACTCACTTTGAGAACAGAGGTTATGGACAAACTGGGAAAAAAGGGATGGCATCCTTACAGGGGACAGCTTGGCAGGAGGTACCTGTGGAGTCAATGATTTATACTAGATATTGGTAACTAGATGGCAAAGATGATAACATTGACAAGTACAGGAATTAACACTCATGCAGTCATCAATGTAGCGGAGAAAGATTAGGGGAGGGAGGATTGGAATGAGAACTATTCCATGTAGCCATCTCCTGCAGCAGCCCTGTGCTTGCATGTGAAGCTGCCTCCAGGGAGGGGACCGGAGGGGAGCTGCAGCTTGTAGAATGATACAGAGGCAAAGGATCAGTTTCCTTGGCATATCAATATTTCAGTGGACTTGGAATGCCAATTCAGCCAAAGTACGCTGACTCTGGCTGGTGCTTCTTTATACAGCTGCTGGCAATCGGCCATTCACACTGAAGCAAGTCCTGAATTTAATTTACACACACACACACAAACAAACACACAGTATGGGAATCAATCACAGAGATTTGTGAGGAAGGGGGAGCATGGTGACTGACCTGTCAACGCTTGACTGCTGGACTCCCCTACGAGAGAAGATAAGGTCCTGACTTGCTGGGTTTCCTTGTTCTTACACTGGGAAAAAATGACCACTCAAGTCCTACACCAGGTCTGACCCATTGCAGGATCCAAAATCCCGTTCTAGATCTGCAGATTAAGATGCAAAGTATAGATTTTTATTAAAATTATTCTTTAGTTAAATAACTTAAATTATTTTATTTTTCATTAATAATGTTCTGCATTTTATTCTATTTTAATTAGTTACTTCAATTCCAAGGATTTTTTAATTCAGTAACAGTTTTGAAGCTTGCTGTGGTGTTTATCAATGTCTACCAGGGTAGTCTGGAGTGGGGACTTCCCCACTGTGTTGTCTGAGACTCAGATGCCACTAGAGTTTGATGCTGGACCTGAAGATGGGAGGTAAGTAGGACACACCCTGCATAGGGAAGGGATTCCAAGCACTGGGATAAGCTCCAACTTGACTTAACCCAATAAGTGGCAGATGAAGTCTGCACACAGGATGGTCACCAAATTCAGTTATTAATGGAAATCAGGAAATCATAAGGCTGTAAGACACAGGAGTGCAGAATTAGGCCACTCAGCCCATCAAGTCGGTCTACTACTCCATCGTGGCTGATTTATTATCCCTCTCAACCCCATTATCCTACCATCGCCCTATAAAATTTGTTGCCCTTACTAATTAAGAACCTATAAACTTCTGCTTTAAATATACCCAATGACTTGGCCTCCACAGTCATCTATGGGAATGAACCCAACAGATTCACCATTCTCCACCTGAAGAAATTTCTCCTCATTTCTGTTCTAAAGGGATGTCCTTCTAATCAGAAGGCTTCGCCCTCTGGTCCTGACACCCCAATATAGGAAATATTGTCTTCACATTCACTCTATCTGGCTTTTTCAATATTTGATATGTTTCAATGAGATCCCTCCCTAATTCTTCTGAACTCCAACGAGTCCAGATCCAGAGCCATCAAATATTCCTCATATATTAATTCTTTCATACCCAGGACAATTCTTAGAACCTTCTCTAGATCCTCTGCAATGCCAGCACATCTTTTCTTAGATAAGGAGCCCAAACTGCTCATAATACTCCGAGTGTAGTCTGACCAGTGCCTTGTATCGTCTCAGCATTATATCCTTGCTTTTATATTCTAGTCTTCTAAAAATGAATGCTAGTGTTGTATTTTCCTTCCATACCACCAACTCAACCTCCAAGTTAACCTCTAGGGAACCCTGCACGAGGACTCCCAAGTTCCTTTGCACCTCTGATTTCTGAATTTGCTCACCCTTTAGAAAACAAAGTGCATGACAATACACTTCCTTACACAATTGACAAGGATGTCTTTCAGGGAAGAAAGTCTGCTGTCTTTACCTAGACTGGACCATTTGTGAGTTGAGTCATCTGGGTTCAATCCTAGGCATATATGATTCACCCTACTTCAGTCCTGGAAATATATTACAAATATACAATAAGTGCCCTAGAATTATACAGCACAGAAATGGGCCATTCGTCCTATTGGGTCCATGCCAACCCTTTTGTTCATCTACACAAATCCCATTTGCCTGCATTAGAAATGTACTCCTCTATGTCTTGCCTATTTTTCAGTGTTTGTCTAAATGCTTCTTAACTATTACTTGTGTCTGATCACATTTTTCTGGCAAAAAAAGAGGTATTAATTCTCTATACAGTATACTGTATCAGGTGGCAGGATGGAGATACATCTCCTTCCCTCCACAAACCTGCAGATCATCCTTCGGCAAGGTGTAGCACCAGCGTAGCCACCCCCACCCCACCCCAATCAGGGTTACATGAAACCACAGGAGCAGATCATATGAGCATATCGCAAGTCCTGGTTATGCGACACCAGACTGACAATCTCTGAAGATAGTGGCAATTATCATAATAATGGTATTGGGGTCACCCATCTTGTAAAAGCACTGCCTGGAAGAAGCCAATGGCGAACCACTTCTGTGGAAAAATTTGCCAAGAATAGTTGTGGTCAAGACCATGATCACCCATGACACAGCACATAATGATAATGATATTGTCATGCGGGGGTGGCTGGGAACGGACCCAAGTGCAAGACACAGACACTGAAGTACTAGGGACAGGACTAAGATACAGGCTGAGGGCAAGGACATGGACACGAAAACTGGGAACCTGGAACAGGACTGGACAAGAGAGCTAGGAGCCTGGGCTTGGACTCCGAGCCTGGGCTTGGACTCCGAGCCAGAGACTGGAAAAGGACCCAGTACCTGGGTCCTGCCTCTGGCTCGGACCCCAGAACTAGGCAAGGATGAGGCTTGGCAGGCAGGCAGGACAAGGGTGGAGTCTTCAGACTTGAGGCTAGAGGCAAGGCTTGGCAGGAGGCAGGAGGCTGGAGTCTTCAGGCTTGAGGCTAGAGGCTAGAGGCTTGAGGTGAGGCTTGGCAGGAAGCAGGAGACTTGAGGCGAGGCTTGGCAGGAGGCAGGAGACTTGAGGCGAGGCTTGGCAGGAGGCAGGAGGTTGGAGTCTCCAGGCCTGAGGCTAGGCAGGCTCCTCCTGGGCAGAGCGTGGTTCACCTGGGCAGGGCGCGGTACTCTTGGGCAGGGCGCAGATCACCACCCGATGGAGGCTTGGGACAGGAAGGGACAGAACCAACCGCAGGTAACGGCAAGACGGCCTGGCTTACCTGGCGGAGGCAAGGGACAGGAAGGGACAGAACCAACCGCAGGTAACGGCAAGACGGCCTGGCTTACCTGGGCAGAGGCAAGGGACAGGAAGGGAGCTAGGTACAGGGTGGCTCCAGGACAAGACTGCAGGCGAGACGAGGCAAGAGTTACCAGCAAGACAAGTCAAGGCTTCAGGCAATGCAAGGTGAGACGAGAACTTCAGGTGAGGCGAGAGTTACCGACAAGACAAGGCAAGGCTTTGGCAAAACAAGGTGAGACGAGAACTTCAAGCGAGGCAAGAGTTACCGGTAATTCCCTCCCCCCCTTCCTCTATCCCTATTTCACATCACCTCCCTCATAGTTCCGCCTCCTTCTATTACTTCACATTGTTCTCCTGCCAATCACCTCCCTGCTTCCCCTCCCCCACCCCTTTGTCTTTAAAATTACTGTTTTTTTCTACCAGCGTTCTTCAAACCCTCCCCAAAGTTCTTCCTTCAGTCCTGACTAAGGGTTTCGGCCTGAAACGTCGACCAATCTTTTCAACTGATGCTGACTGACCTGCTGAGTTCCTCCAGTGCATTGTGAGTGTTCCTTTGACAACAGCATCTGCAGATTATTTTGTGTAGTAGAGTCACTCTGTAGCTCCCCACAGCCCACATCTGCTCATCCAGTAAGAGATTGCTAAAATGAAACTTTTGTGCATCAACAGTTTATTTTGACACTTGTTCTCCTTTATAACTAACTCAAGTTCCTTCAGGATTTTTTAAAGAAAGGGGCTTCCCTTCCTCCACTATCAACTCTGCTCTTAAACGCATCTCCCCCATTTCACGTACATCTGCTCTCACTCCATCCTTCCGCCACCCCACTAGGAATAGGGTTCCCCTGGTCCTCACCTACCACCCCACCAGCCTCCGGGTCCAACATATTGTTCTCCGTAACTTCCGCCACCTCCAACGGGATCCCATCACTAAGCACATCTTTCACTGCCCCCCTCTCTCTGCTTTCTGCAGGGATCGCTCCCTACGCAACTCCCTTGTCCATTCTTCCCCCCAATCCTTCCCCACTGATCTCCCTCCTGGCACTTATCCGTGTAAGCGGAACAAGTGCTACACATGCCCTTACACTTCCTCCCTTACCACCATTCAGGGCCCCAAACAGTCCTTCCAGTTGAGGCGACACTTCACCTGTGAGTCGGCTGGGGTGATATACTGCTCCCGATGTGGCCTTTTATATATTGGCAAGACCTGACACAGACTGGGAGACTGCTTTGCTGAACACCTACGCTCTGTCCGCCAGAGAAAGCAGGATCTCCCAGTGGACACATGTTTTAACTCCACATCCCATTCCCATTCTGACATGTCTATCCACGGCCTCCTCTACTCTACAGACGAAGCCACACTCAGGTTGGAGGAACAACACCTTATATTCCGTCTGGGTAGCCTCCAACCTGATGGCATGAACATCGACTTCTCTAACATCCGCTAATGCCCCACCTCCCCCTTGTACCCCATCTGTTACTTACTTTTATACACACATTCTTTCTCTCACTCTCCTTTTTCTCCCTCTGTCCCTCTGAAAATACCTCTTGCCCATCCTCTGGGTCCCCCCCCTTGTCTTTCTTCCCGGACCTCCTGTCCCATGATCCTCTTGTATCCCTTTTGCCAATCACCTGTCCAGCTCTTGGCTCCATCCCTCCCCCTCCTGTCTTCTCCTATCATTTTTGATCTCCCCCTCCCCCTCCAACTTTCAAATCTCTTACTGACGCTTCCTTCAGTTAGTCCTGCTGAAGGGTCTCGGCCTGAAACGTCGACTGCACCTCTTCCTAGATATGCTGCCTGGCCTGCTGCGTTCACCAGCAACTTTGATGTGTGTTCCTTCAGGATTACCTTTTGAAACAAATGCACTGAGATCCTTTCTCAAAGGTCTAATTCATGTCCATTATTGTTTGTGGGAGATAAACCTGGATGTGAAATATTAATAACTGAGTTCAAAACTACTGTCAAACACACTGCACTTCTCTCTAGGTTCCTAACAGGTTTTTCAAAATGCCAAGTTCCCAGGATTTGATGGAGTTAAGGTTGGGATCATAATTTTGCCTATACCATGCACAATGTCATAACACTGGCTATTTGTAACATTAACACAGGTAACTATGATCTTTGAAGCTCATTCACTCACTCTATTATTGTATAGAGATTCAGATTAATTTATACCTGTACATTGAAACATACAGTGAAATGCAGGGTTTGTTTTAACAACCAACACAACCTAAGGATGTGCTGGGGCCAGAGTTACAGACATCAGACCTCAGACTTCTCAGTGGACTTGCAGACTCTTTTGTACAGGGCTTTCATCCTCAGGCCTCAACTTCCGGACTTGCCAGCTTCAGTCTTTGACCATCAGACTTCAATCTTCAGTATTGACTCACTGACTCCAGGACTTGCCAATCAGTGGACCCCAAACTCTGGACTCACCAACTCACTGACTCTCTGACTTAGGATGTCACTGGCATTTGTGCCTCCTTCCCACGTGGACCTCGGCTCCTGGGATCCGCTGACCTGGGAGACTCGCCAACCTGAGGGTCGGGGTTGTCATTAGACATCATTTTCACTGGTCTTCATCTACAACACTTGCCAGCTCAATATCCGTCCATGGGGATTATAGGTCTTCCCCTGTGGAGCACTCCAACTTGGACTCTGGCCTAACCCCTCACTCCTTCACATCCCTGTCACTAAATCCTAACTTGATCCCTAACTCCCCTCTATATCCTCACAACCATCCCTCCAAACCTAAAAAAAAACAGGCATTGCAGTTCAGTGCCATCTTGACCAGAACTATGGAACCTGGAGGTGAGACAAGGAAATAGTCTCCTGAGAGGATAAAGGGATTATTATTAGCATTCTTACATTGTAAGTGGAAATATTTCCCTGCCACAAATTGTAATACCAGAATATCCAAAACATAAATTGGAAGATGTTATTCTTCATTTGTTTAACCCTGATAACAATATAGGGTATTCAAGAAATTCTATTGGTACATCTAGTCAACTGGGAAAAGGAGCCAAGCAATGGCAGTTGGAATTTAACTTGGAGATGTGTGTGAGTGGAATACCTGATAAGTTAAAACAGGGCAGAACTTGTCTGTAGATGGTAAGACTCTGGAACAAGTTGTAGAACAGAGAGTTCAAGTGATATATATATACATAATTAACTAAAAGAGAAGACAGAGGTAACACAGTGGTGAAGAAATAATTTACTTGCATCCATCAGTCAGGACGTTGAGTATAGGAATTGGGACATCATGCTGCAACTGGACAAGTTACTGGTAAAATCAAATTTTGAGTGTTGTTTGCAGTTCTGGTCACCCTGTGTTAGAAGGACTGTTATTAAGATGGAAATGTTGCAGAAAAGAATTCACAAGGATGTTACCAAGATTGGATATCTTGAGTTACAAAGAGACAGTAAACTATTTTCATGGAATGTAGGGGGCTGAGAGTGATGCTACAGAGATGTACAATCATGAGGAACATGGATAAAGCCTTTTTCACAGAGGAGGAGAGTATAGAACTAGAGGGCATAGGTTTAAAGTGAGAGGAAAAGATTTGAAAGGATCCTGGGGGGACAATATTTTCACATAGAGGGTGGTGGGTGCTTGGAACAAGCTGTAGAGGAAGCTGTAAAGGTGGGTGCAATTTAGAAGACTTGGACAGATACGTGGATATGAAAGGTGTAGAGGGATATGGGCCAAATGCAGGCAAATGAGATTGGTTCCGATTGAGAGTTGAGATTAGCCCAATTTCCCTGCATTTGAGACTAACTCAAGTGCTGTATAACTCCTATTCTCTACTCAGTGGATATGGGTGTGTTGTCTACAATTGTATACCCTTCAAGAGCAGACCAAGTTAGTAGATGGGCAGACACCAGAAATATATAACTAATAAACACCAACCTTCAGTCCTCTCTGTGCTCCTATGAAATGTATGTAAATGCACAACGTTAAAAATCTATGTCTTAAGTACACCTGTATCTGTGTGCTATAACAGATGATGGATATAATTATAAATTGATCTTGATGTGATGCTTGATCCCTCAGTTCCAGCTGAGATGTGGCATGTCCTGACGAAGGGTTCCAGCCCGAAACGTCGACTCAACGTTTCCACGGATGCTGCCCGACCTGCTGAGTTCCTCCAACGTGTTGTGAGTGTTGCTTTGATCCCAGCATCTGCAGATTATTTTGTGTTTGAGATGTGGGATGTGTCAGCTGAGAACAGCCAGGATTCAAGATGTCAGCCAACACCAAAGTTCAATCATCAAAGGCCAGGACCACAGACAAGGCTAGGGTGAGGAACGAAAGAAGACTTGAGTTGCGAATTGTTGAAAAAGTACTAAAAAATAATTAGATAGGATGTATGCAGTAATCAGTTTTCAACTACATAATGCTGAAAATAAGAAGGACCATGTGATTCTTTTCTGGGTCAATGATTCCAGCAGTAGTGAATCCTACTTTAAGTTTATGTTGTGAGGTGTTAAGTGAATTTAATAACGTAGTACTATCAAAGTTTAGTGCTCTAAAACTGAGGGAACTGTTAATCTCAGCTGAATTAGATAAATACCATAGCAAAAGCTATTGCGTTGAATACTTCGTACATCTTCAAAGTTGGATAGATCATGGGGACGGTAGTTGTAATATTTTTGCAATCAAGATGCAAATCCCAACAGAATATTAGGGAAAATATCTTTCTTTCCTCATCTCAAGAATGTTCATTTTCTATGTTTTCTGGGGAGGCATGGCTGTTGTGTCACTGCACCTGTATTTCTGGCTTGCTTTTTGATGGGGGGAAGTTGGGGGGAGGTTCCTTCCTGTCATACTGCTTTTATATAGAGTGGATACTACTTCAAGGTAGTTGCTACAAGTATGATGATCTGGGAAGAGTAATTGAAAACTGGATGTTGACTGGGATACCAAAGGTCTAAATATGAGAAAAGAGGAACATGTTTTTGGATCATGTAGGTTGTGAGGGTCTTGTGACAAGTCCTACTGTCAAGAGCAAAGAGGAAAGCTGTTGAAACAGAATTTCCACTTCTTGGCATCTGATCACCCCATCTGGGGATATTCCTTTCACAAATGGGATTGGTTTGTGAAAATGACTGAGAGAAAAACCAAGTCCACGTCCCTTATCGACAAAATATGCCTCATGATGGCCATCACTGGTCTGTCCTCTGTAAACTATGAATCTGTATAATATGGCCCATGGTCTCCTCTTGTGCCACGATGAGGCCACCCTCAAGGTGGAGAAGCACCACCTTATATTCCGTCTGGGCAGCTTCCAATCTGATGGTATGAAAATCGATTTCTCCTTCCAGTAAAAAAAATCCCTCCCCCACCTCTCTCCTTCTATTTCCTACCCTGGCCTTCTTCCATTTCTCTTACAGTCCACTATTCCTTCATCTCTAGCCCTTTACCTTTTCTAACCATCTGGCTTCACCAACCACTTTCTTGCTACCTTTCTTCCCTCCCTCTACCTTTTTTTATTCTGGAGTCTTCTCCCTTCCTTTTCAGTCCTGACAAAGGGTCTCAGACCGAAATTTCGTCAGTTTGCTCATTTCCATTGATGCTGCCTGACCTGTTTAGTTCCTGCAGCATTTTGTGCGTGTTGCTTTGGATTTCCAGAGTAGAATTTTGGTTTATATTTTTCTTCGTGCTGCATTGCAGCTGATATAAAATAATAAATGGATCTTACAGAAATTAGTTCTTCTCAAATTGCCACTGATTGATATAATCATGAATTTTTCCAATTACATAACTAATTTAACTCATATGTATTTAAATTTAATATTTTCCTCAGTGTTTATTCAAGTAAAACATATACAATACTTTAATTATTGCACATTATGACACTGCCTGATCCATTAAGTTCCTCCAGCATCTTATGTATTGCTCCAGGTTCCAGCATCTGCAGTTTCTTGTGTCTCCAGTCGGTTGAAACTACTCCTGGAAAACTCTTCCGCATGACCTGGTCCTTCTCCTGAAACTGCAGCATGAATCAAGATCTGGGGTCATCAAGCCATGGAAAATAACAGGAAAAAAACCCAAGAAATATGGAAGATGTTCCTCCCCACCAAAGTTTGACTAGCTTGAGCAGTTGATGTGTCCAGTGGTATCAGGAACAAACAGTTCTAAAGAGAAACAGAAAATAAAACTTAAAAAAAGAACTGCAGGTGCTGGAAGTCTGAAATAAAAAGAGAAAACAAGTCAGCTACTTCTGTTATTCAAGCTCTAAATGTCAGCCTACAATGTTTATTGACTCAGTGATCCTCAGAACTGACTTGGACACTGATGATGTCAATGGTTTAACCATATAACTATATAACAATTACAGCACGAAAACAGGCCATCTCAGTCCTTCTAGTCCGTGCCAAACTCTTACTCTCACCTAGTCCCACTGAATAATGCTGTTCAAGTTTCCAAATCTGGATTTTCCACTACCAAAAGTATGCAGGCACTCAGGTTAGGGTTAGTAAATGCTATGTTGGCACACGGAAGCATGGTGGACACTTGCGGCTGCCCCCAGCACAGTTTTGGACTGTATTGGCCATTGACTTAAAGGACACATTTTGCTGTGTGAACACAGAACACAGAAGATAGAAATTTACAGCACATTACAGGCCCTTTGGCTCACAATGTTGTGCTGACAATATAACCTACTCTAGAGACTGTCTAGAATGTCCCTAGCGCATAGCCCTCTAGCTTTCTAAGAGGCTCTTAAAAGACCCTATTGTATCAGCTTCCACTACCACCGCCGTAGTGCATTCCATGCACCCACCACTCTCTGTGTGAAAAACGTACCCCTGACGTTCCATCAGTACCTATTTCCAAGCACCTTAAAACTATGCCCCCTTGTGTTAGCCTTTTCAGCCCTTGGAAACAGCCTCTGGCTATCCATATGATCAATGCCCAACGATCAATGTATATCATATATACATGTGTTTTGATGTTTCAATGTACATGTGATAAATAAGGCTTATCTTTATTATCTTTATCTCTATCGCTAGTTTATTTTCTGCTCCAAGTCACACACCACCCTGACCTGAACATCCATTCCTTCCTTATATTCAATCAAAGTCTTGGAATTCACTGTCAAAGAGAAATGGTTTCACCAGATAGACTACTAATCTTCCAGATCATCACCACCATCTAAAGGGCATTTAAGGACTGGAACCAAATCGCCACTGCATTTTAATGGCAAATCATCCCAAGAGTGTCTTGTTTTCAATATCTTGCCTTCCTTAGCTACTGAAGCTATGCCACTGAAAATCTCTGCAAGTAAAACATTCTGTGATGACCTGACGTCATTGGGTCATAGAGCTGTGTTGTACACAAACGGGCCCGTTGGCCCAGCTTGTCTATGCCGACCACTTTATATAGTTCGTATCACTCAATATCTCTACATTGAGGATTTCAATTTTGCCAGTGACAGACACCGTTTGGAGATTGGAATTTCGGATATACAGTTTCATTACTTTGAAAGAGATGGCAATACCTGGAGTGCAAAAGAGCTGGCAGATTATTCCAAAACATCACCAAGGTATTAAAAAAAACAAAGATTTATAGATCAAAATTGATTTAAATATGTAGAATAATGGCTTGTTCATTCCATTAATCTTTGGGTTGAAATATAGTTTTGTCCAGTGTTGAGAATCAGCCTTCTGTATTTAATAAACGATGAATAATGTAGCCAGACAAAAAAAAATGGCATTAGCACAAAAAGTCTTGTCTACTCTATTCTGCAAACCAATTTCTATTGCTTTCCACAATCTTATCCATTCCCCAACATATCCATAATAGCAGTTACTTGCAAACAAACCAAAAGTGCACAGAGAACAAGCACAGGGGTTGATACTGTACGACACGCTATACACAATAACGAAGTTCTAAGTCAAAGAAGGTATATTGGATCCTTTATGCTCAGGGCTATCGGCTCGTGTTTGTCCAGGGGAAACCTCGTCTGCCCGCCAAACCGTGTCTCGCGTGTGCGTAGTTGCTGTGTAATGCACCCTGGTACAAACTCACACATCAAATATCAGACAGCACAGAATGAACAATTTACGGATTACACTTTATAGATCTTACTGGAACTATATAATCAATAGAGATACAATATAAAAGGAAAGTAAAAGGTGCCAAACTTATCAGAGTTCAACCACTTCGTGCACAACCATTGGAGCTCAATTAACGGGGTCTTCTGTCCACCAGTCGATCTCCTCCGATCTCCTTGACCCGCCGCCTGGGACCACCCACGGTGGTCGACCAAAGCGTGTCCAACACGTCCTTCCTCTTCAGTTCTCCTCCCAAAAAACCCACGCACTCACTCAGGTTCCCACACATACAGATAGAATAACATAGCTTCCATTGGTTAGTTCCTCCGTTATCTATAACTATAACCCAAACATTTCAGCTAAAGAGAACATTACCTCATAGTTAACATTGCAAAGAAGCCATTTCATTATTAAACTTCGGAGGAGCCATTTTATGAGCAGTTAACAGTTAACATTACAGTTAATATTATTGAGAACCCTACATTCTCCTCCCCACCAAATTAAGTCATGCCCTCATGACATTCAGATAATTTGCCAGCCCTTCCTGCAGAACACACAGCCCAATCCATGTGCAGAAAGCAGTGACATAACTCCCCAAAACAGTAGAGATCAGACCCTGCTCCCCAGGCGTTACATAAGCCAACCTCTCCGGGGGGTTCCTAATCCTCTGAGACCTCCGTACCCCTCTTCCAGCTCCTCCGGCTCAGCCACTACTGGGAACACTTTGGGGTTACCTGGTGAAACCTCCCGCGATCTGTCACTCAAACCCCTCTGCAACTCGGAGCCTTCTGCCTCGGGTTCGGGCCTCCCTCTCTCTCCTCCAGAGTCTGGCTGCACTCCCTGTTGCACACCAATTGCCCCTCTCACCTTCCCTGACGCAGTGGGAGAAGGGCCTGGAGTCTCTTCCTCCGTCAAGGGGGAGTTAGCGAACGGCAGCATGGACCATACATCCGAATCCTCATCCTCTGAATCAGTATCCCTTTCCGGGGCTGGGCCTGGCCCCGTCTCTTTCTCTGTCCTCTGCAGAGTCCTCGTACTAGGTGTAAACTCCTATTTGGGTTCTTGGTCTACCTGCATCTCTTGGCCCAGGAGCAATAGGTGGTTCTGATGGAGTATCTTGACAGGTCCCTTCCCATCCTCTGGCCTCACCCAGAAAACCGGTAGGTTGGGCATCTGACTTTCCACCACATAGGGTGTGGCCACCCAGCAGTCAGCCAGCTTGTGCTTTCCAGGTAAACCCAAGTTGCTTATGAGGACTCAGTCTCCTGGCAGGAGTTGGGAGAACTTCACTTTCTGGTCATACCTCCTCTTATTTCCCCGATTCTGCTCGGCGGCCGCCACCCCAGCCAATTCATAAGCCATTTGCAGCTCTCTCCTTATATCAGACACATACTTCAGATAAGGCATCGGCTGTATGTCACCTGTGTCAGTCCCACAACAGAGGTCAATGGGCAACCTTGCCTCACGCACAAACATCAGATAATAGGGCGAATACCCAGTAGCTTCATTGCGTGTACAGTTGTAACAGTGAACCAGATGCCCAATTATGTTGGCTCCATCGCTCTTTTTGCTGATCTCTAGAGTCCCGAGCAAGGTCCGATTAAACCTCTCATGCTGGGGATCGCCCTGCCGATGATGGGGTGTGGTCCTCGATTTCTCAACTCCCAGCACGCCCAGTAACTCATAGATGAGCTTACTCTCAAAGTCCCGTCCCTGATCACTATGTATCTGCCGTGGAAGGCCATAATGCACGAAATACTTCTCCCATAACACTTTTGCCACCGTAGTCGCCCTCTGGTTCTTGGTCGGAAAAGCCTGAGCATATCTAGTGTAGTGGTCCGTGATGACTAAGACACTTGCCGTATTGCTGGCATCAGGTTCTATTGACAGAAAATCCATACACATCAAGTCCAGGGGCCTTGCACTCTGCAGGCGTGACAAAAGAGCGGCCTGCACAGGCAGTGTCTTTCGGCGTATGCAGCGAATGCACGACTTGCTGTACTCTTCAACCTCCGACTTCATTCGCGGCCAGTAAAACCTGTCTTTGAGCAATCCACAGGTCTTCTCCACCCCCAAATGTCCAGACTCATCGTGCAGTGACTTCAACACAATTTTCCGATACTTCTCAGGCAGGACCAACTGCCAACACTGAGGTCAGTCCGGGGGTGACGTGAAAATTTATTTCCTCAATTTCAACCAAGGCCATTCCCTCAGTAACGAAGGCACCAAAGTGTGTTTCGTCTTCTCCGCCCACACCATATCCCCCTTTTCTACTGCGTACCAAATGGTGCCAATGCCTGGGTCATCCCACTGAGCAGCCGCCACTTCCCCCGATCTCAATTCCAGCAGCTGATTGATCTTCAGAGCAGTCAAGTCACAATAAACTGGAGGTAGGGCATCGTCAGAAGTCCCCAGTGGGTCCACTGCACGATACGGCATCTCCTTTTCCTCAGCCTTCACAGTGATAACAAACTGACACATGGCTTTCACCCCAGAGGCAGGAACGTTCTCCCGCTCCTGATCCCCTCCAGTTCCTCATGCACCCATCGGGACAAAGCGTCCGCATCGACGTTCCGGTTCCCCAGCCGGTACTTCAGGCTGAAATCCTAAAACAAGGCCGCCAACCACCAATGACCTGTAGCATCCAGTTTCGCCGATGTCAGGATATAAGTAAGCAGGTAACTTGGCCCCATAGAGATAGTCACTCAGCTTATCCACCACTGCCCATTTCAATGCCAGGAACTCTAACTTGTGGGTGGTATAGTTCCTCTCAGAGGGCGACAAATTCCGGCTGACAGACACTACAGGTCTCAACTCGGTACCCTGATCTTGATACAAGACGGCCTCTAATCCCTCTCAGCTGGCATTGGTGTGTAGCACATAGGGTAACTGGGGGTCCTCAAAAGCCAGCACCAGTGCCTGGGTCAGCAACTCCTTCAGCGATTTAAAAGCCTCCTCACATTTTGCATCCCACCTCTGTCCGAAGGACTCCAACGGGTTGAGATAGTCTCCAGTCTCCCGTCCCCTTTTACTTTTCTACCCCGGAGGGGAGGGTAACCACGCAGAAGCTGGTTCAAGGGATGACTCACTTTGGCCTAGCCCTTCACAAATTTCCAATAATAACCACAGAACCCCAAGAACGAGCGCAGAGCGCTCGCAGTCTGGGGCCTCGGCCACATGGTCAGCGCTTCTATCTTAGCCAGGTCGTTAGCTACTCCATCCTGTGAGATTATGTGCCCAACATAGCTAACAGACATCTTGCAGAACTGGCATTTGTCCAGGGAGAGTTTTAACCTTTCCTCCTTCTGTCTGCTTAGCACCTTCAGTAGCCCCGCTTCGTGCTTTTCCAAGGTGGATCTGAATACTATGAAGTCATCTAAATACACCAAAACTTCAAGCAAATTCATATCCCCCACCATCTTCTCCATGACCATGGAAGGTGGTGGGGCTCCCGATATTCCATGGGGCATTCTTTCAGACTGGAAAAATCCTAGAGGGCATATAAATGCCGTCTTCTCTTTATCAGCATCACTCACCGGGATCTGGTAATATCCACTCCTCAGGCCCAGCACACTAAACCACTTCGCCCCACTCAGACGGGCCAGCGCGACTTCGACCCTCAGTACTGTATACTGGTCGTGGACAGTGTGCCTGTTGAGAGCCTTACAGTCCACACACATGCGTACCTTTCCGTTCTTCTTCCAGGCCACTACTATTGGAGACACATAAGGGCTTCAGGATTCAAAGATGATCCCAGCTTCCTTTAACTTACGCAGGTGTTGGCGCACATCTTCCACGTCTGCAGGGGCCAATCGCCACGACCTCTCTCTGAACGGGGTAACCTCAGTCACCCGGATGGTGTGGAGAGTGCTCTTGGAACAACCCACATCAAACTCGCCAAGGGAAAAAACATCTTCCAGCTTCAACATCTTCTCCACCAGCTTCTTCTTCCAACCCAGTGGCACCGGCGAGTCCCCAAAGTTAAAGGCCTCAGCAGTCAGCTTCCCTCTGTTTTCCAATCGTACCCCCCCCCCACCCCCAGCAGGCCTTATGGGGGCACTCGACATTACAGTCACCGGAAACAAATGTGCCAGTGGCATCCCTCTCTTAAAGGTGATTTCTCTCGTCGTGGTGTTCCTGACAATCACAGCAATCCTGTTCGCCTGTACCACTGAGGGCCTCTGCACTTCTGGCCTCACCAGCACCTCAGCTGGAAATCGTGACTCCCCCTCAAGGTCTTCCGGGGCGTCCATTAAAAGGGTCTTGTTATCAAGCACGCTGGGAAATCTGGGGGTTCCCATCACCCCCGCTACTTCCCCAGGCCTTATTACCTTAGGCTTCGACTGGGTGCACCTTGCTTACATTCAGTATCCGGCCCAGGGTGGCTCCACACTGCCCCAAAAGCAGCTCGAAACATTGGGTGCACAGCCTGGGTCTGCAAAAAGTTCTCGCCTGCCTTTTCCTGGCAGGCCTCCGTGATCCTCCGCACCACAGGTGTGTTGGTCCCCCCATCTCAACCGGGTCTACACAAACCAGCACTAACATCTCCAGAATTTCGGACACTCCCACATCAGCTTCTGAAAACTCCAGTCTCACTGACAAATACCCATCATACAGATATTAACCAGCGCTGACGCCCCAAATCTCCAGTGCACTGAATGGAGTCAAGGGTAAATGCTTCAAATACTGGTTGTAGAACGAATGGTATAGTAACGTGACCTGTGACCCGGTGTCGAGTATGGTTTTAGCATAGATTTCCTCTATCTGCAGCGACACGCAGGATCGGGGTCCCACTAATCCTTCCGGAATCGGGTCTTTCATTCTCGGGGGTTCCTTGGTACATCGCTGGGAATGTGTTTCCCTAGAGCCACCAGGCTGTTCCCTCACTGGGTCTCCTCTAAGTTTCCCCACCTCCCCGTGCTTAGTTGCCCGGGGGTTTGCCCTCTGCGGGTAGTCTTGTCTGTCACAATCCCTCCAGAAGTGTCCCTCTTCCCCACAGCTGTAGCACACCTCCTGCCACTCACATTCCCGCCGGAAATGCCCCTTTTCCCATAGTTATAGCACACACTACCTGCCGCCCCTCTCCTCCCTGGAGTCCACCACTCCCAGCCCTCTGAGGGGCCCAATCCCTGAAGGGGGTGCTCTCCTTGTCAATCCACTGATGCGAGGGGTCCCTACCCACCTGGGACCCCTTGGGTCGCTCGGTTCTCAACCTTACCACCACCTCCCGTACCGCTGAGGATCATCCCCAGTGGCCAGAGTCCTCTCTCTGGCCCAACGTGCTCTCATCCTCCCGCACCTTTCTAATCAGCTGTACGAACAATGGAAGGAGGGCCTTTTATAGGACTGCCGGAGACTCCAAGCAACCCTGTCCTCCCCCAGGGAACCCCTAGATATCTGATTCATCCTCAACTTTGCCACCCCATCCGCCTTCACTACCTCTCGGCGCAGCAACTTATTAAGCATTATCTCCTGCCGAAAAATGCATTCTGAGAGCTTTTTTCCTCTTCACTGCTGCATGTTTTGAAACTCCCCTAAGAGCTCCCAGGAACCTCCCGTCAATCCAAATACACCCTCCAAAGCTTCCAGGTACTCCGCCAGGGAAGCCGAGGTCTGTTCAGCTTTCAGCCCCTGGACAACATCAGCCACCCCTCCCCGCAAACTTTCTACCAATCTCTGTCTCTTTTCCTCATCCGAGCCTGGCCACTCCCCTAATAACTGGGACGTGTTTTCAATCCATGTCTCATAATTGTTCACCCTTTCCGGGGTGGGCATGACTCCTGAGAAAATTCTCAACTTTGGGCAGGGCCCCTTGGCCCTTCTCGCCAGGGAGGTAATAGCAGCTGCCAACTCGGAGGTCTCACCTCTAGCTGGAGGACGGGGCCTGACCAATCCTTCCCACTCTGACCTCTCTTGCCCCTCCTCCCTCATTACCCTGAGAACTCATTCCCTCGCAAATTCCTTCAACCTTCCACCACTGGCTACTGACACCTCTCCTGGGGCCTCATCAAACTCTTCCTATGGTGTCCCCTCACATTCGTCCTCCAGGAGGGTGTGAAGGCCCCACAACCCCGCCTCCACCGGGAAGCTGACCATCGCGGGCAGTTCCAAAGTCATGACGTCAGCACTCGTACAAACCAACACCAAACTGGTTTCCACTACTTTACCGCACCTTCTAGCTATGAGTTCTACCTTGCCGATAGCTTTAATCAGACTCAACCCTCGCACTAGCATTTCTTCTGAAGTGCGAAAATCCACCTCTCTTAACACACACGCATGATTAACCGGTACTTCCTCGGACTCACACCAGCTTGCAATCTTCTCCAGGTCCATCTCCACACTAACTTAACGTGGCGATTTACACAGCTTCCACAGAATCCAATCCCGGATAAGCCCCCACAAATGTAACACTCAGGGCTATCGGCTCGTGTTTATCTAGGGGAAACGCCGTCTGCCCGCCAAACCGTGTCTCACGTTTGCATAGTTGCTGTGTAATGCACCCTGGTACAAACGCACACATCAAATATCAGACAGCACACAATGAACGATTTACAGATTACACTTTATAGATCTTACTGGAACTATGTAATTAATAGCAATACAATATAAAAGGAAAGTAAAAGGCTCCAAACTTATCAGAGTTCAACCACTTCGTGCACAACTGTTGGAGCTCAATTAACGGGGTCTTCTGTCCACCAGTCGATCTCCTCCGATCTCCTTGACCCGCTGCCTGGGACCACCCACGGTGGTCGACCAGAGCGCATCCAGCACGTCCTTCCTCTTCGGTTCTCCTCCCAAAAAACCCGCGCACTCACCCAGGTTCCCACACATACAGATAGAATAACATAGCTTCCATTGGTTAGTTCCTCCATTATCTATTACTATAACCCAAACATTTCAGCTACAGAGAACATTACCTCATAGTTAACATTGCAAAGAAGCCACTTCAGAGGAGCCATTTTATAATTAGCAGTTAACAGTTAACATTACAGTTAATATTACTGAGAACCATAGAACCATAGAAACCATAGAAACTACAGCACAGAAACAGGCCTTTTCGCCCTTCTTGGCTGTGCCGAACCATTTTCTGCCTAGTATCACCACACCTGGAGAACCATATTCAGTTCTACTTGCTGTATTTCAGCAAAGTCACCCAGGCTTCCTTTAATGTGGTTGACATTACTCAAGTTGAAATAACTCAAGTTGCATCTCCCAATCCCCAAGGTTTGCTTAAGGTTATCTGTAAAGTTATCTATAATTGCTGAATGCAAGTGTCCTGCCTGAAATTTTGTTGCAAGATTTTTGGTGTACCAAGTTCCCCATTAACTTGTTCATGAGGAAAACCACCCAGGAGCTCACTCTCTGTTCCCCATTTAAAACCCTTTTCAAAACCTCTTGTCACTCCAAAATTATTGCTTCTTGGGTCAAATACTATCCCTGCAATCACATCACCATGTTAACTGTTCAGATCATTCCTCTGCTTGATTCTGAATATTAGATTGCCAATCACCTGTATGGCACCCACGAATATCTAGAAATCCACAGTCTTGCATCAGGAAACTAGAAAAACTGCAGTGGGATGGATGGGTAAATGGTGATCTGAAGAAGGTAGATTCAGCTGTTGCTTTGGAGGCAGGAACTTCTGACACCCCAGGCATTAATGAGAGTAGATGTCCCTGAAATCCAGCACCACTTTACTTGGCCAGGTCAAGTCAAGTCACAACAAGAGAAGTTTATTGTCATATGCACAAGTACAGCAATATACAGATATGATGAAAACAATTCTTGCTGTAGCATCACGGGTATGTAGATTCAGACAACACCCAGAACAGTCCTAACGAAGGGTCTCAACCCGAAACGTCGACTGCACCTTTTCCTATAGATGCTGCCCGGCCTGCTAAGTTCACCAGCATTTTTTACATGTGGTACCCAGAACATCAATAAGACAAGACAGTTCAGAAAAAGACAGTGCAAAACAAGACGTTAGTGGAAACAAAACCACATTCAGAGACAAGTCGGCAGTAATGCAAGAAGTGGTCCTTGGTGTTCTATTGCTGAGGTAGAATTAGGGTTGTACAAGTTGAATGAAGAAGCTGATGTTCCCAGGAAAGTAGTTGTTCCTATTCACAAAGTGTGGGACTTCATGCTTCTGTACTTCTTGTCTGATGGAAACAGCCAGAAGAGGAAAAGGCAAACCAAGACATCATTCACTAAGAAACCATGATACATTACTATATTTATTATGACCCTGTATACTGTTTATTCTGTGAGCTTCACTCCAGCTAGGAATTTCATTAATACACTGGCAAAAATGACAAAAAATTTATCTAATTCAAAATCTAATCTAAATCATCAACCTGAAACCTTTTCTTTCCTCTCACCCAGATGCTTCCTGACCTACCGGCTTTTTTCTCTTTCAGATTTCCAGTATCTGCAGTTTTGTTTATTTCTGAAACAAAGCCCTTTAAGAGAAACACTGTGGCAGTCAGATATTTTTCCCAGAGAGAGAGAGAGAGAGAATCCCTTTAAATGCGCCTGCCTTCTCTTAAAGGCGTGCTTTTCGGTGTTGGAGCGGCAGAGTGTGAGTGGTGTTGGTGGCGGGCGGTCTGATGTGACTTTGCAGCGCTTGTGTAATCTGCGAGTGGGCGAGCGGGAATTGTCGTGAACGGTGTGCTCGTCCATTTCTGCTGTCCTGGCCGTCCCCCCTTTCCGAGTCCCTGCATCCCAATGCCGGCCGCCTCGAGTAAGAGTGGGCCCCAGCAGCAGCAGCAGCAGCGAGCGGGCCGTTCAGCCATGGCAGCCGGCGACTATTCCATCAACTTGACAGTGCAGCAAGTGCTGAGCCTGTGGGCGCATGGTACCCTGCGGCATTTCACAGGTAGAGAGCGGTGGGGGTGGATGTAGGGGAAGGAGGGAGAGGATGGCGAGGCGGTGACTGGGTTTGTGCTGGGGAGCAGTTAGACACAAGACAACCTATCTACCCATACATCCCCTCCCGGCGGCTCCTTATCCATCTATTCCATTCCAAGAGCAGAGTCTCCCTATCTATCCACCCATTCCCTCTGAGGGGGTATCGGCTCCACATCCAACCCGAGTCGCCCGCTGCGGCGACCCAATCCAGCCAATGGACGCGCTGGGTTTCAGCTCCTCGGGGTGAAACTAACCATTCTGACGCATTGAAGCCCAGCGCTATCGATTTAAAGGCCAGGGCTCCTCCTGGAACCGGGTTAAAGCCACTCTTTTATAGTTGAGAAAATTTGAGAGCATTTGCACAATTTTGTTCTCCATCAGCTGACGGGACGAAATTGCATAATTTATTTGATCTGTAGAGGAAAAGAGAACGTGCATATTTCAAAACTTCCTTTTTATATATTTCTTATTTTATGAATTATGCTGAATAAAGAGTTAATTACATTACTAGCCGTGTAAGTGCTGAGGAAATAAGAAACTGCATCGTGAATTATACATCAAACTACCAACCTGCTCGAGGAATCGCTCTATGTCTCGGTTTAGATGATAGTAACACCACTGGCAGTCGGATTACTAAATACCATTTAGTAACTACTTGTACAGTATACAAAGTGCTTTTGAGTTGGAACCATGTATATTTTTAAAATTTATCTAGAATAATTAAAATGGTGTTTTAAGCAACTTTCATTGCAAGTTTTGAATTTAATTATCCTGTTGGAAAGAAAAATGGAATTTGGTGTTGCCTTGTGTGCAATCAAACGAGAATGAAGATGCAGTTTCAGAGTAGTTCATAAATGTGGGACAGGCAGCCCCTTTGGCCATTTGATCTTGACACCTGTTTATATGCTGCATGAGCGCAAATGGGCTGCAGAGACATTTCCAATAGAATGGGATAACTTGGAGTTGGTATGTACTTAATGGGCTGAGTGGTCTTCTGTTACTTTAAATGGTTTAGCTATTTGATAAAACAGTAGGTTGTAAAGCAGAGTATGTGTCTTATCCAGCAATTAAAATCATATTTCTTTGGTAAATATTTCCTTGCTATAAGTGGGATGTAATGTTTCTTTTAAAACTGACATATGGCAAAACCATCTAGCAAGTTGGTATGTTTTATTGGCCAGCACTGATGCACAGAGCTAGAGTATGTTATGTGAAACCATTGGTGGTCATATTTTTTGCTGTCTAGTCCTTGAGCTGTGGAGTTTCCCTCCCCTATACCTCTTAACCCCCCACCCCCATCTGTCCTTGTGATTTCCTGCAGCATTAATAGTGTTATTGTGGAGGCTTCAAAACTGCTTGCATTCCAGTGTTCTGTAGTGTCATGCCTGGCTACCAAATTCTTGCACAGTTTACTATATCTTGGTACAATCTCTTTGCTATTGCAAATACCATAACAAGGTGGCCTGTACTTGGTCTAGGTTTACATCCCACACCATCAGAGTGGATGTGATCAGAGGGAATTGCTTTTACTACGGCGAGGAAGAGCTCTGTTTTCCACACAATTAGAACGTACAGGTTGAAATAATTTTATCATCTATAGATCTGTATTGAGTGTATTTTCTAATGGTGCTACGAAGTCTGAATTTTAAAGCGGATTAGTGCTGCACTGGCTTCATCTTGCAGGATTTCAGTTGATGAATGTTGACCTTGTTCAACTCTACAATGCCTGGAAAGGACCAGCACAGCATCATACTTTGAACAATAAAGCTTGTTCCCAGTCCTCTTGACAACTTCCTGTTAGATTTGGGCATCAAAAGCAAGGGTATTATTGATTTTTGTCTCACTGGTTTGCTTTTTAATATGGTTGTACTTTATGCCCAGAGCGTGGCTGGGTTGAAGTCTTCTGCAGGTTCCTTCACTCTTATTTGTAAATAGTTAAAATGAGTGTCCCATTTTTTAAAATTTTGAATTGTGCTTTTGAGTTGCATGGAAGAATGAGTTTCAAAGCTTGGTTTCACAGTTATTCAACTGGAATAGGTTTATTATTGTCATGAGCACTGAAATACAGTGAAAACTTGTTTTGTATGTAATCCATACAGATGATTTCAAAACATAAGTAAATTGAGGTTATACAGATGGAAAAGCAATAGCATTGCAGAGTATACAATTAGAGTGAGAGTGCAAGTAAAGAATGAGGTGCAAGGGCCATAACAAGGTAGCTTGTGAAGTCCAGAGTTTATTTTTAATATACAAGAGGTCACTTAAGAGACTTGTTACTGCTTGGCAGAAATTGTACTTGAGCCTGGCATGATGTGTTTTCTAGTGACAGTGTGGAGAGACCTGGAGCATTTGTGAACTCTGATAGCTCTGGAGAAAAAGTTAAATTAAGATTTCAGTCTCAGTGACTTGTATCATAACACCCATGCTCTGAAGATTACTGTGGTTGTGGATCAAAAAAGGCAAATGATATGTTTTAGTCATAGTCATACTTTATTGATCCCAGGGGGAAATGGATTTTCGTTACAGGGAAGTACTGTATATTATCTGCAGCTATATTGCACCATACTGTTGTACCATAAATAATGAACAGTAATAGAACCATAAATAGTTAAATAGTAATATGTAAATTATGCCAGTAAATTATGAAATAAGTCCAGGACCAGCCTATCGGCTCAGGGTGTCTGACCCTCCAAGGGAGGAGTTGGAAAGTTTGATGGCCACAGGCAGGAATGACTTCCTATGACGCTCTGTGCTACATCTCGGAGGAATGAGTCTCTGGCTGAATGTACTCCTGTGCCCACCCAGTGCATTATGTAGTGGATGGGAGACATTGACCAAGATGGTATGCAACTTAGACAGCATCCTCTTTTCAGACACCACCATGAGAGAGTCCAGTTCCATCCCCACAACATCACTGGCCTTACGAATAAGTTTGTTGATTCTGTTGGTGTCTGCTACCCTCAGCCTGCTGCCCTAGCACACAACAGCAAACATGATAGCACTGGCCACCACAGACTCGTAGAACATCCTCAGCATTGTCCGGCAGATGTTAAAGGACCTCAGTCTCCTCAGGAAATAGAGATGGCTCTGACCCTTCTTGTAGACAGCCTCAGTGTTCTTTAACCAGTCCAGTTTATTGTCAATTCGTATCCCCAGGTACTTGTAATCCTCCACCATGTCCACACTGACCCCCTGGATGGAAACAGGGGTCACTAGTGCCTTAGCTCTCCTTAGGTCTACCACCAGCTCCTTAGTCTTTTTCACATTAAGCTGCAGATAATTCTGCTTACACCATGTGACAAAGTTTCCTACCGTAGCCCAGTACTCAACCTCATCTCCCTTGCTGATGCATCCAACTATGGCAGAGTCATCTGAAAACTTATGAAGATGACACTAAATTTAGTGCCATAAAGAAGATGGTCCTTCTTTATGGCACTAAATGAAGTTATTGTGCAGTTCCCTTTTAAATAAACAAGAGTACTTGGATTTAACTGCTAAACCTGATCAGGTTTCCAATAGGACAGTGACAAAGGTTTACTCTTATCCTTTTGCAACGTGGCTGCAGCTTTTAATGCCATTGAGACATCACTGCCGTCACATCATTTGAGTGTTCTTGTCCATTTGGGGAGACTTGGCCAGGTTGAAGTTTTTACTACTTGAGCATAGTCAATTGATTTGGGTGCAGCATGCTACCCCTAAATAGTCATCTCTGGTGTCCAATCACAAACGAGAAATCTGCATTTGCTGGAAATCCAAGCAAAAACACACAAAATGCTGGAGGAACTCAGCAGGCTAGGCAGCATCTTTGGAAAAGAGTATTGTTGACTTTTTGGGCTGAGACTCTTCGACAGTACTGGAGGAAAACGTGCTGAGGAGTAGGTTTAAAATACACACAAATTACTCCTCAGTTTTTTTCTCAGCTGGAAACGTCAACAATACTCTTTTGCATAGATGCTGTCTGGCCTGCTGAGTTCCTCCAGCCTTTTGTGTGTTTTACCTCTGGTGTCCATTAGGGATATATGTAGTGTGAGTTTCCAAATACATGACTATGTACAGTTCCACCACCTCCACTACCTCACTTGGCCCCTATAATGTCCATAAATGATAGACGAGTATGATAGGACACTCGGCACTCAAACCCTCTCTGTCTTCCAAGATATTCTTGGCTGATTGCCCTGCTGAAGGATCTTGGCCTGAAACATCAACTGTACTCTTTTTTGCATAGATGCTGGCTGGCCTGCTGAGTTCCTCCAGCATTTTATGTGTGTTGCCCAGTTTACTTGTTTAATGTTCAGTACTGGGTGAGCCAAAATTTCCTCCAAGTAATTACTTGGAAGAGGGTTGCCATTAGTTTGGTCACCAGTGTAATCTTGATTCCATTCCCTGGCAACTGCCTGAAACTGAAACAGATGATTACATTTGCTCGGGTAAGAATGCTATATTACAACTCACTGAATCGATGAGTTTAGGACCACACATCTGTGCCATCATGAAGGCTGGTGTATTTCATTCTTGCCTCCTGCTCTGCTCCTTGTTAGCTCTCATCTCCATTATTTTACCTATCTCGTCTCCCTTGTACCTTTTGTGAACTTGCAATCTTGGGGAAACTCTTTTCTATTTGTCCTTGCTCTCGCACCTGTTAGCCACACTTTGATTTTCAAAATGATCAGTGTTGCTTTCAAATTGTAGCCAAGCCTTTCCACTGCCCACCACCCTCTCCCATTGGTGACCCTGCCTCAAGATCTGAAATTTAATCCCTAAATTATTGCAGTTCTTAAATGATCTTCCTCATTGATCAGTGCAAGGAATACGCTTTGCTGTCAAATTTTGGTCTTTGGGCACAAACGTGAAAATCTGCAGATATTGGAAATCCAAGGCAAAACACACAATGCTGAAGGAACTCAGCAGGTCAGGCAGCATTTATGGTAATTTATTTTTATGGAAATCTATTTCCATAGGTGCTGCCTGACCCGCTGAGTTCTCCAGCATTTTGTCTTTGCTCTTTGGGACTTTTTTTTTCTAATGTAACTTGTTTTTTTGTTTTCAAAGCAGCAGGGATTCGTACCCCTTTGTCTCCCAATGCCCCCTTTCCTTCGTTCATGAACTGCTTTCACTGTAGACCTAAACTTGGTAGGTGAGGGCCAGATGTTGCTGTACTTTTAGGCTTGGACAAATTAATATTAATTACACTTTTTAATTCGCACTATTCACAGTACATATTACAGGAGCATCAATACAGTCATTGCGCAAGGATGTTGATGGAGTCTTGTGAATAAAAGCCCTATTGCTAGAACAAACCTATTTTAATGGGCAATGACAGAGAAGCAAATAGGTGGGATTAATCAAATTAGATGGGGAAAGATGTTAAGGGAATGACTTTTTTTTATTAGAAAGCATTGTAACCTCATTGGGTTTAGTAATTCTTGAAGTTAGTGAATGGTAGAGTCTGACACTAAAATGAATAAGCATTTTTGATCTGTGATTTGTAGATTGTAATTGGGTCCAGGAGCATTTTGTGAATGCACCATTTCACTATTTTCAGAATAAAGTGAGAGTTGCAGAATGTTTTGTTTCATTGTTGGAACTAATTTTTGAATTTAATGGGTAACAATAGATAAAAATCAAAGTCTTGTTTATTGTCATATGCACAAGTACATGTATGCAGAGGTGCAATGAAAAACTTGGTTGCAGCAGCATCACTTGCACATATAAGCAGTATTCACAAGAAAAAAAAACACTTTCCAAGAAAGAACACAATTAGAGCAAAAAAATTTGGTCAATTTTAGCTTGTGCTATTGTGATCTTTATTGTTTATCAAGGACAGTCAGAATGGATTTGGTAAAGGCCAGACAAGTTTGACTAAGATGATTGAAGGAAGATTGATTAGATGTTATAAATGTTGTGAATGGGCATATGAAAGGAATATGGAAAGCTTGTATCATGTTGAGCTGATACAAGCCATGGACTTGAGGGTTGACAGTATAAACATGGGTTAGGGCTGGTGATGGGAAGCGGGTGGTGGTAATGGATGGTTGTGTTGCATCTGGAATGTTGAATGCTCAGTTTTAGGATATCATTTGAATTTTTAAAAATAGAAATGATCTAGGCTTGGGAGGAGGGAGTAGCATTATAAACTTCTTAAAATATCTTCTCCCTCATTTGATAAATTCACCCTATTTGCTGCTTTGCCATCTTCTATTATGAAAGCTTTTGGCCTGTATGTATGAAATCAACATCAAAATAGTTGAGGATAGTGGCAGACTTTTGTGTGATTGAGACAAGGTAACAAAGTGGAAGAATGGCAAATGTCATTTAGTGCAGGGAAGTGGGAAGTGATGGACTTCCAGGTAGACTATTGGAGAAAGGCCATATACCACGAATAGCACAATTGTTGAGTAGCAGGGAGATTTTGGAACCAGAGTGACTGTAAAACCAGTCTTTGATTTTGTACTTGGTTACATAGTATATGAAAGTGAAGTAGAGAAGTTGCACAACTTGTAGGTTAGGTCTATGCTTCAGTATGGTGGACAATTCTTTGCACTTGACAACATGGAAAGATAATGGGACCTTACAAAAAAAAGGTAGAGGGAAAATTTACCCGGATGTTGCCAAACATTAAGGAGCTCAGTGAGGAAGACAGGTTGGAAAAGTGAAGTAAAGAATAACTGTTATCTCAAGTGGAAAATAATAGCTGAAAAAACACAAAAGATCTATAGGAATGTAGAGAATATTTATCACTGAGTTGCTGAAATGTAGAATATGCTACTCAAATAGGAAATGGGTTCCTAACTTTCAAGCATAACTTTGGAAAGGAATTGGGGAAGTATTTGAAGAACTTGTGGATTTATAGTCAAAAGATGAGTACGTTGTATGAAACACCATTACTCCTTTGGTATGGGCACCCGAATGATGGGCTGAATGGCCTTTCATGAGTACTTCTTAAGAACTTGGAAAGAGGAAAATGCATGGAATAAAAATCAATAAATATGATCTACCAAAGTTCAATGGCATTCTAAGTAGAAGTATCACCTGGGTGGTATATGATGTAGCTGGGGTCAGTCAAAGGAAGTTAAGGTGGAAATTATAGAGTCTGCAACAAGGGAAAATCCCAGCTGAAGAAAATTTTGGAGGAAATATAAACTCAAAATCACATTCTCCCTTCAATCATGCTACAAGAAACCTGCAATTTGAAAGAGTGAAGCCTGAGGGTCCATTTTGCTTTGCCAGCAAAATTGCCTTTCAACAGTGCCAACTGGGAATGCCAAAACAATCATAAGATTAACAAGACAGATTATATATTTTTTTTAAAAACTCCCTTAAGTGGTTTCCATTTTCACATTCTTTATCAGTTTGTAGCTTTTTGTGTCCCTGCTAGCACCCTCCAGCCTCTATCTCCGTCTTCACCCTACCCTTAACGCACCACCAAACTTGGCTTCATCTGCCCAGTTTTATCCCTTGTTGTGTTCCACCTATCTTCTAACTCTTCCCTCTCCTTCCACAGCCTGGCTCTTTCTGCCCATCATCCCTGCCCCTTCCCAGGTCCACCTATCATCCGCTGATCTGTCTTGCTATTCCCCCTCTCCTCTTTACACCAGTCACCTGCAACATTACTGATTTCTTTCCCGTGACAGACAGCATTTGATTTGTTGAGTTCCTCCAGCAGTTTTTTTTTAAACCTTACCTGACTGACTTATTGCCTGTAGAAATGTGAATTCTGGGCTTCAGGAATTCTTTGAGCCTTTAAGATTGACCGTTCTGATTTAACATGGTAGCATTTAATGTGTGGATAGTATAATTCATGTCAAAATGAATGCTATGCCCAAGTTGTTCAAAAAGAACTGAATCATTTAGGAAAATGAGACGTAGGCAATATCATTAAATCAGTTGATATTTCCACTTGTGTTGTTCTTTTTTCCTAAAATGAAGACGGGTAGCATCTTCAGGTTTGTTGAATGTTAGAAGATATCAATCAATAGACATGTAAAGGTATGCCTTTTACCTCTGATTAGTTAGTCCAGCTAGGTAGGATACTTGTTTTCACAACACTTGATATGTTGTGCACTTCAGAGGAGTGCTCACCTGGTGTTCCTCAACAACAGGTAATTTTGCAACAATATGGGACCCTGGTCAGTCCCCACTCGGAGTACTGTGCTCATTTCTGGTCGCCTCACTACAGGAAGGATGTGGAAACCATAGAAAGGGTGCAGAGGAGATTCACAAGGATGTTGCCTGGATTGGAGAGCATGCCTTATGAAAGCAGGTTGAGTGAACTCTGCTTTTTCTCCTTGGGGTGACAGAAGATGAGAGGTGACCTGATAGAGGTGTATTAGATGATGAGAACCATAGATCATGTGGATAGTCAGAGGCTTTTCCCAGGGCTAAAATGGCTGCCACAAGAGAGCACAGGTTTAAGGTGCTGGGGAGTAGGTACAGAGGAGATGTCAGGGGTAAGCTTTTTACGCAGAGAGTGGTGAGTGCATGGAATGGGCTGCCAGTAATGGTGGTGGAGGCAGATACAATAGGGTATTTTAAGAGACTTTTGGATAGG
This sequence comes from Mobula hypostoma, assembly GCF_963921235.1. Taxonomy (NCBI): domain Eukaryota; kingdom Metazoa; phylum Chordata; class Chondrichthyes; order Myliobatiformes; family Myliobatidae; genus Mobula; species Mobula hypostoma. Next base: position 58,730,801 of record NC_086113.1, read on the forward strand.
TACATGGAGCTTAGAAAATAGAGGGCTATGAGTAACCCTAGTAATTTCTAAGGTAGGGGCATGTTCGGCACAACTTTGTGGGCTGAAGGGCCTGTATTGTGCTGTAGGTTTTCTATGTTTCTAACAAACCTCTATTTCAAGAGATTTGCAGAGAGTGAGGAAAAATATTAATTAATCTTTCTGTATGTTACCTAGCTCTAGCTTGGTGTCTACCAAGACAAAGCGAAAGGTACAGAATTTCGTGGGAACGAAGTTGAGAAGAGACTTGTATCTCTAAAGAGGTCCAATTTGAATGTACATTGAAAGTCTGCACTAGTTGAGGGACCTGTCAAAACAGTTGAGGACAACTTGTCTGACCAGCTTGATGGACTTAATGAACATCTCGATGACTATGGACATTTCACAAAATCTTCAAGCACTGCTAGGACCCCTTCAAGAGTTTCTGGTTGAACATGGAATTAGACAAAGCATCAGAAAGCTGACCTCTGAGAACTGGACCAGTTGCTGCTAAATTTTCAGCTTGTTGGTAATGATCCGTGAAGTTGTTGTCATTGACCAGTGTTGGTTCAGCTTGGTATTGGTATGTGATTTTTCTCTCTTTTTCCCTTGAACTGAGGAGAATGGAGTTGAATGGCTTGTTTTGTTTCAAAATCTCTTTCAAAATCAATAATGGAATCTGACAAGGATTTGACAATTGCCTGTGGAATGAGCGCATTGGAACCACATATATGGTGAAATTTTACCATATAAGCCCCTGCAGACTATTTCTTTTGGTGAATCCAAATAAATGAGAATGCAGATGCAGAGAGGATTTGGTATTCACAGTTGGTGCACTTCTGTGTGAGGCAATTGTGTGTAGGTGTGATTTTTTTTCCCCCACCACTGTTATATATAGACAGTACTTCCAGTCACACTCTGCTTTAAGGTTTGATCCTACCCTCTTGTGGTTCAATCTGGAGTGGAAGGAAAATATAAAGGTGATGCATTTTTGGCAATATTAGAGTTAAGGCTATATCTTTCTTTTAAAAGAAAAAAAATCTGGAGTACAGTAACCTCTTGAGCCAGTTCTTCCATCGGTAAGGCTATGGGTGTTCCATTTGTGGATTCAACATCTCTCTCACTCCCTACTGCACCTGCCTTGCTCTGAGATTTAAATGTCTCTGCCTTGAATGTATTCCCTGATTTATTTCTTTTTTGCCTCTATAGCTTTCTGTGTTAGAAAATACAAAAAGTTCAAATGTTTGAATAATGAAGTTCCTCCATTGGTCTTAAATGAATTGGTGGCCTTTTATTCTGAAGTTGTCTCCTAGTTCTAGATATCCCCATTAGGGGGAACAACTTTTTGGGATCCATCCCCAGAATCATTTGTTTAAACAAGATCACCTCTCGTGCTTCCAAACTCCAAATTAGTATGGGCCTAACCTGCATAGCCTCACTACATGCCAATACGTTCTCGGGAAATCAATCCTGTGAACCTTCTCTGTTGCAGACAAATCCTTGAATGTGGAGACTGAAACTGTGTGCAGTACCTCAGGTGCGGTTTTGTAGTGCCCTGAAAATTACACCAAATCTTCCTTATGTTTATACTCTTCAGTACTTGCAGTAGAGGCAAACATCCCATTTGCATCAGTAATTATTTGCTGGACCAGCACCCCAACCTCTTTCTTTCAACTCTTTTTTACCACAATGTTTGTAGATTTGCTCCATTCAACTGTTTCCACATAGTTCTTTTAAAAGTGGATCTTTCTTCTTTTAATCTTCCCTCATCAAAGTCTATTTGCAGACTTTACCATTTACGTAACCTATCAATATCCCCTTTCACATAGGTTGTGTCTCCTAGCTTTCCTATCTTGATATGACCAGTAAGTTTATCTACAGTACACTTGGTTCCTTTTTCCAAGTCATCTTGGAAGACTATAAACTGTTGTTGTCCCAACATTGATCCTGGCAGTACCTCCTTAGTTACTAATTTGCTACTATAAAAATGACCCATTTATCCTGAACAACAGGAATTCTGCAGATGCTGGAAATTCAAGCAACATACATCAAAGTTGCTGGTGAACGCAGCAGGCCAAGCAGCATCTATAGGAAGAGGCGCAGTCGACGTTTCAGGCCGAGACCCTTCGTCAGGACTAACCATTTATCCTGAATCTGTTTGTTAGTTGCTCCCCATCCATGTCCACATTACCCCAAACCTATACCCAAATGCAGCAACGTTTTGTGGCAAGTACACTAAATTTATGGTTCACTTTATCTGCCCTGTTTACATAGAAAATAGGAAAATAGGTGCAGGAGTAGGCCATTTGGCCCTTCGAGCCTGCACCACCATTTATTATGATCATGGCTGATCATCCAACTCAGAACCCCGTCCCAGCCTTCCCTCCATACCCCCTGACCCCCGTAGCCACAAGGGCCATATCTAACTCCCTCTTAAATATAGCCAATGAACTGGCCTCAACTGTTCCCTGTGGCAGAGAATTCCACAGATTCACCACCCTGTGTGTGAAGAAGTTTTTCCTAATCTCGGTCCTAAAAGGCTTTCCCTCTATCCTCAAACTGTGGCCCCTCGTTCTGGACTTCCCCAACATCGGGAACAATCTTCCTGCATCTAGCCTGTCCAATCCCTTTAGGATTTTATACGTTTCAATCAGATTCCCCCCCTCAATCTTCTAAATTCCAATGAGTACAAGCCCAGTTCATCCAGTCTTTCTTCATATGAAAGTCCTGCCATCCCAGGAATCAATCTGGTGAACCTTCTTTGTACTCCCTCTATGGCAAGGATGTCTTTCCTCAGATTAGGGGACCAAAACTGCACACAATACTCCAGGTGTGGTCTCACCAAGGCCTTGTACAACTGCAGTAGTACCTCCCTGCTCCTGTACTCGAATCCTCTCGCTATAAATGCCAGCATACCATTCGCCTTTTTCACCGCCTGCTGTACCTGAATGCCCACTTTCAATGACTGGTGTATAATGACACCCAGGTCTCGTTGCACCTCCCCTTTTCCTAATCGGCCACCATTCAGATAATAATCTGTTTTCCTATTTTTGTCACCAAAGTGGATAACTTCACATTTACCCACATTAAATTGCATCTGCCATGAATTTGCCCACTCACCCAACCTATCCAAGTCACCCTGCATCCTCTTAGCATCCTCCTCACAGCTAACACTGCCACCCAGCTTCGTGTCATCCACAAACTTGGAGATGCTGCATTTAATTCCCTCATCCAAGTCATTAATATATATTGTAAACAACTGGGGTCCCAGCACTGAGCCTTGCGGTACCCCACTAGTCACCGCCTGCCATTCTGTTTGTTACATTCTTGGAGCAATCTTGTCAAATGTGAATTTCCTTCAATAAAACTGATTATTTTTCTAATGGTTTAATAAATGTCCTGCTATTTCCTCTTTAATTCCCAGCAATTTTTTTCCCAACAACAGATACTGGACTAATTCTCTTATCCTTTCCTGTTTTTAGTGTCAATCTCATCTTAAGTAGTGGTGTCACAACTGGGCACATACAAAAGCTCCACAGTGTCTGCAGCCACTCCCTTAGGCATCAGGTGCAGGGGACTAGTTGGTCTTCAGCCACATTACTTTGCTTATTAACTACGTTATATAGTAGTAGTTTTGTCTGAGTTCCTCTATCCCTTTTTGGGCCCATGATTATTTTATTGTCGTAGAAATCTCAGCTATTTCTCCATCTTCCATTAACATCTCAGACTCGCCCTCTAAGGGCTTCCTTTATTTGTACTGTAGAAACTTGTACTGCCTGTTTTAATGAGAACAGATAATCTCCCTCTGTTTGAATGAATTATCTTTTTCTAGGTATTGAACCACCTTTGCCTTGAAAATTATCTTTCACCAGCAACAAATGCAGATAGGAAACCTGTCACAAATAGTATTACCAATGCAAATGAAAAAGAGTAAAGAAGAAATCTGAGCTATTAGTACATGTACAGGTATGACATCAAAGCTTCTTTTTAATAGGTTTCTAAATTTATGCATTCTGATTAAACTTACTGGCATTTAAAATGCAGAAGCCATGATAGTTGCCCAACTGGCATGGTTCTTTGGGGATCCAGAGTAGTTGTTCCACACATTGGAAGAGAATCTATTCTGAGGCTCCTTCCTCTTGTAGGAAGGATACACAAGTTTTGTTTTTGTTCTATGATTGTAATATTACTGATCAGCACTTCACAATGGAGCACTGTAGCAGGAAAGTAGCATCCATCATCACAGGCTGCCTACCATCCAGGCCGTGCTCTCTTCTCACTCTTCTCTTATCAAGAAGGTGGTACAGGAGCATCAGGTCCCACACCACCAGGTTCAGGAATGCTTAGTACTCCTCAGCCATCAGGCTCTTGAACCAGAGGGGATAACTTCATTCACCCCAACAGCTATATGGACTCGCTTTCAAGGACTGTTCATTTCATGTACTCTATTTATTACTTATTTATTGTTTTCTTTTTGTAGTTGCAGTCTGTTGTCTTTTGCACATTGGTTGGTTGTCTGTCTTGTGTGTGGTCTTTCATTATTTTACTGGCATTCACAGTAACTACAGTGAATCTCAGGGTTTTGTATGGTGTACCTTGCTTTGGAAATTGTACTGCTGCGTTTTATTTGCTTATGTTCTGAAAAGTGCAAGACAGCTTTTGAAATAAAAACATTCAATTGGAAAGTGACAATCTTTTTATAATTTATAATGTGGGGATTACACATGTCCAAAGAAAATCTCAACACCGCTCAATTCATGAGAGAATATGCAAATATTTTCCTAATCTAACAGCTAAAAGATTTAAGTAGTCACAGTAAGGGATTTGCTCCTGATTATTTGAAGTGGCCTAATGCTGGTAGACCTAGTAAATCATCTTTAGCAGAAGGAAAGTAGGATCTAGTTATTGGAGTGCAGAAAAGCACAATTCATTGTGTGCTGTTACTTTAAATTCATCTGCATGTCATTAATATCCAGAACAGCATATCCTCTTGAGTTGTGATATCAAAATGGACTGTGGTGTCCTGATTAACATTTGGACAAATCCATTGACAGTAGACTCAAATTCTTGATGTGATCTGCTCTGAGGAATAGATTTGACGTTTCCTTTTATAGTGGGATCCAGTTCATTGGACTGTCGGTTAATCGGAGCAGCTGGCTATTTCGGACAACTCTTAAAGAACAAAAACTAGTAAAAAAAGAAATAGCCAGGATTCTCTTCAAGCAACACACTCAAAAAATGCTGGTGAACGCAGCAGGTCAGGCAGTGTCTACAGGAAGAGGTACAGTCGACGTTTCGGGCCAATACCCTTCGTCAGGACTAACTGAAAGAAGAGATAGTAAGAGATTTGAAAGTGGGAAGGGGGAGATCTGAAATGATAGGAGAAGACAGGAGGGGAGGCGTAGATCTAAGAGCTAGAGAAGGGAGAGGATCATGGGATGGGAAGTCTGGGGAGAAAGAGAAGGGGGGAGGGGAGCCTAGAGGGGGGAGAGTAGGTAAGGAGTTGTAGTGAGAGGGACAGAGGGAGAAAAAAAGAGAGAGAGAGAAAAAGGGGGAAAAATGAAAAATATATAAAATAAGGGATGGGGTGTGAAGAGGTGGAGGGGCATTAACGGAAGTTAGAGAAGCCAATATTCATGCCATCAGGTTGGAGGCTACCCGGACGGAATATAAGGTAGTGTTCCTCCAACCTGAGTGTGGCTTCATCTTGACAGCAGAGGAGGCCATGGATAGACATATCAGAATGGGAATGGGACGTGGAATTAAAATGTGTGGCCACTGGGAGATCCTGCTTTCTTTGGCGGACAGAGCATAGATGTTCAGCGAAACGGTCTCCCAGCCTGCGTTGGGTCTCGCCAATATATAGAAGACCGCACCAGACGCAGTATATCACCCCAGCCGACTCACAGGTGAAGTGTCGCCTCACCTGCAAGGACTGTCTGGGGCCCTGAATGGTGGTGAGGGAGGAAGTGTAAGGGCATGTGTAGCACTTGTTCCACTTACAAGGATAAATGCCAGGAGGGAGATCAGTGGGGAGGGATGGGGGGGACGAATGGACCAGGGAGTTGCGTAGGGAGCAATCCCTGCGGAAAGCGGGGGGGGGGGGGAAGATGTGCTTGATGGTGGGATCCCGTTGCAGGTGGAGGAAGTTATGGAGAATTATATGTTAGACCCAGAGGCTGGTGGGGTGGTAGGTTAGGACAAGGGGAACCCTATTCCTAGTGGGGTGGCGGAAGGATGGGGTGAGAGCAGATGTGCGTGAAATGGGAGAGATGCATTTGAGAGCAGAGTTGATGGTGGAAGAAGGGAAGCCTCTTTCTTTAAAAAAGGAAGATATCTCCTTCGTCCTGGAATGAATAGTCTCATCTGAAAGCAGACGCAGCAGAGACGGAGGAATTGCGAGAAGGGGATGGCATTTTTGCAAGAGACGGGGTAGGAAGAGGAATAGTCCAGGTAGCTGTGAGAGTCCGTAGGCTTATTGTAGACATCAGTAGATAAGCTGTCTCCAGAGATAGAGACAGAAAGATCAAGAAAGGGGAGGGAGATGTTGGAAATGGACCAGGTAAACTTGAGGGCAGGGTGAAAGTTGGAGGCAAAGTTAATGAAGTCAACGAGCTCAGCGTGCATGCAGGAAGCAGCGCCAATGCAGTCGTCAATGTAGCGAAGGAGAGAGGGAGACAGATACCAGTATAGGCTTGAAACATGGATTGTGCACAAAGCCAACGAAAAGACAGGCATAGCTGGGACCCATACGGGTGCCCATGGCTACACCTTTAGTTTGTAGGAAGTGGGAGGAGCCAAAGGAGAAATTGTTAAGAGTAAGGACTAATTCCATTAGACAGAGAAGAGTGGTGGTAGAGGGGAATCCAAAAAGAAGTGGAGAGCTTTGAAAACTTCCTAGTGGGGGATGGAGGTATATAGGGACTGAACATCCATGGTGAAAATAAAGCGGTGGGGGCCAGGGAACTTAAAATCATTGAAAAGATTCAGAGCGTGAGAAGTGTCACGAACGTAGGTGGGAAACAGCCTTTCCGCATCTACTGTGTTCAACTCTTTCAACATTAGAAATGTTTCTATGAGATCCTCTCTCGTTCTTCTATACTCTAATGAATACAGTCCAAGAGCCAACAAGCACCCTCACATGTTAGTCTCTGCATTCCAGGAATCATCCTCGTGAATCTCCTCTGAACTCTCTCCAACATCAGAACATCCTGTCTAAGATAGGATGCCAAAAACTGCACACAGTATTTCAAATGAGGTCTCACTAGTGCCCCATAGAGCCTCATCAACACCTCCTTACTCTTATACACTATTCCTCTTGAAATGAATGCCAACATAGTGTTCGCTTTACTTACTGCTGATCCAGCCTGGTGGTGAAACTTTAGGGTATCCTGCACGAGGGCTCCTGAGTCCCTTTGCACTTCCGATTTTTGAATTTTCTCCCCATCTAAATAATAATCTGCCCAATTATTTCTTCTTCCAAAATGTACAACTGTACATTTCTCAACATTGTATCTCACCTGCCATTTCTTTGCCCACTCTCCTAAACTGACCAAGTCTCTCTGCAACCCTTCTGTTTCTTCAACACTTCCTGCTCCTCCACCTATCTTGGTGTCATCGGCAAACTTGGCCACAAAACCAATTAATCCATAATCTAAATCATTGATATACATTGTAAAAAGAAGCGGCCCCAACACCGACCCCTGCGGAACACCACTAGTAACCGGCAACCAATCCTGTAATTCCATGGGCTCTCATCTCATTAAGCAGCCTCTTATGTGGCACCTTATCAAAGGCCTTTTTAAAATCCAAATACACAACATCCACAGCCTCTCCCTTGTCAATCTTATTTGAGATTACCTCAAAAAATTCCAATAGGTTGGTGAGGCAGGATCTTCCCTTCATGAAACCATACTGGCTTGGGCCTGTCTTGTCATGTACCTCGGTATTTCATAACCTCGTCCTTGAGGATCGACTCCAATAACTTCCCAACTACCAATGTCAGATTAATAGGTCTGTAACTTGCTTTTTGCTGCCTCCCTCCTTTCTTAAACAGCGGAACTACATTTGTGACTTTCTAGTCTTCCGGAAGCATGCCAGAGTCTGATTCCGGGAAGATCATTTCCAATGCCTCCACAATCTCCAAAGCCGCCACCTTCAGAACCCGTGAGTGCACCTCATCCGGTCTGGGAGACTTATCTATTTTTAATCCATTTAGCTTCCCAAGCACTTTCTCTCTAGTAATCTTGACTGTACCTAATTCTATTCCCTGAGACCCCTGGTTATCAGGTATGTTGCTAATGTCTTCCACTGTGAAGACTGATGCAAAATACTCATTTAGTTCCTCTGCCATCTCTTTGTTACCCATTATAATTTCTCCAGCATCATTTTCAATTGGACCTATATCTACATGTGTCACTCTTTTACTCTTCATATATTAAAAAAAAACTCTTAGTATCCTTTTTTTATGTTAATTGCAAACTTCCTTTCATGATTCATCTTTCCTAATCACTTTCTTAGGTCCTTCTGTAAATTTTTAAAAGTTGTCCAGTCCTCCGTTTTCCCACTAATTTTTGCTTCCTTATATGCTGTCTCTTTTGCTTTTATTTTAGCCTTAACCTCTCTTGTTAGCCACATTTGTGCCATTTTTCCATTCATGATTTTCTTTTTTCTTGGAATATATTTTTCCTACACTTATTTCTTGTAGGAATTTCATCCAATTCTGCTCTACCGGCCCTCCATCTAGCTTACTTTTCCAATCGACTTGGGCCAGTTCCTCTCTCATACCACTGTAATTTCCTTTGTTCCACTGAAATATCGATACACTTGATACCAGCTTCTTTGCAAATTTGAAACTGAACTCAATCATATTATGATCACTACTTCCAAGGGGTTCCATTACCGCCAGCTCCCTAATCGCCTCAGGTTCATTACACAGGACCCAGTCCAAAACAGCTGATCCCCTGGTGGGCTTATGGACAATCTTCTACAAAAAGCCATCCCATAGGCATTTTACAAACTCTCTCTCCTGAGATCCATTACCTTCCTGACTTTCCCAATTCACTTTCATATTAAAATCCCTCATAATTATCTTGATATTTTCCTTCTGACACGTTTTTTCTATTTCCAGCTGAAACTTGTAGTCCACATCCCAGCTGCTGTTTGGAGGCCTGTATATAACTGCTATTCGTGTCTTTTTACCCTTGCCATTTCTTAACTCAACCCATAAGGATTCTACCTCTTCTGATCCTATGTCCCTTCTTTCTAGTGATTTGATATCGTTGCTTACCATCAGGTCCACGCCACCTCCTACCTTTCTATCTTTTCTATACACTGTGTATCCTTGGACATTCAGCTCCCAATCACATCCATCATTTAGCCATGACTCAGTGATGGCCACAATGTCATATCTTTTAACCCGTAGCTGTACAACAAGGTCATCCACTTTATTTCTAATGCGTGCATTTAAGTACAGTTTGTTTCGATCAGTATCTGTTACTAATTTTGCTATATTTCTATTGCACAGTAAATTATCCTGTCTATTCACCTGCCTGTCCTTCTTGCCATCTTTCCTGCACGGTATCTTTGACTTATTTCTATTTTCCTCTTCCTCGACCCTAACATCCTGGTTTCCTTCTCCCTGCCAGCTTAGTTTAAACCCTCCCTAACAGCTATTTTAAACAACCGCCAGGATATTAGTACCCTTTGAGTTCAGGTGTAACCCATCATTTTTGTATAAGTCGTACCTCCCCCAAAATAGATCCCAATGATCCAAGAATTTGAAGCTCTGCCCCCTGCACCAGTTACTTAGCCACACATTCATCTGCTTAATTCTGCTATTCTTACCTTCATTAGCACGTGGTTTAGGTAGTAATCCTGAGATTATTACTCTGGAGGTCCGGCTTTTCAATTTTCTTCCTAGCTCCCAGTAATCTTCCTTCAGGACCTCCTCTCTTTTTCTGTCTACGTCATTGGTACCAAGATGTACCAAGACTTCTGGCTGCCTGCCCTCTCTCCTCAGAATACTCTGGACCTGATCTGAGACATCCCGTACCCTGGCACCAGGGAGGCAACACACCATCCGGGTATCCTTGTCCGTCTCGCAGAATCGCTTGTCTGTTCCTCTCACTATGGAATCCCCTATAACTACTGCATTTCTCCTTGCTGTCTTGATCATGGCACTGGGCAGAGGGCCAGAGTCCCGTTCGCTGTGGCCTTCCCTCTGTCAGGTCAACCTATCCAACATATTGTTTTAGATATCGACTTCTGAGGGGGACTGTCACAGAGGTGCTGTTAACTATCTCTCTATAGGTATTATCAATTACCTTCTCACTTTCCTTAATTAGCTGAAGGTCATCAAGTTGCAGCTCCAGATCTCTGTTTAAATCTTGCTTTAATTTTAGGTTTTTAAATGTCTGAGAAACTTAAACATTGGAAGCTCCTTCCCAGCTTTGCCTCCTGTCTATGGCTGTCAGCAGCATTTCAGGGGTGATATCTCTGCAGTACATTGACAGTAGCTCAGTGGTTACACAGATCTTGTTACAGATGACCAGTGAGCTTTGGTCTTTGCACCTAACTTGGGAACTGTTGATGTTTTAGAGTTTGAGCTAACTCAGCAAGATCCTGCCCAATATCACTGATCTTGGACAAAAATCACCAATAAGGTTCCTTTTGGTTTTCTGGATATTCAAAACCATTTTAACACTTGGCATTTACATGAACCTTTTGGCATGGGAATTTTTCTAAGGTGCCTCACAGGAGTACTAATGAACACTCTTTGATACGGAGATATGGGGATGGGAGTTGGTTTTGAGAAACAAGGAGGAAAGGAGTTTTGGGAAATTAATTCAAGAACCTGCCTCTGAGGAACTTGGAGTCACTTCAGAGCTTAAACATCACTGTTGTAGGCAGAATCTTAGATGCTGACAAGGAGTCAGATAGATCAGCTGGTTAAATGGTGTTGCAACACCAACCTCCCACTCCGTATCAGCAAGAGCAGGGAGTTGATTGTGGTCTTCAGGAAACAGAAGTCAGAACATACACCAGCCATCATTGATGGCTGTGGAAATGTGAATGGCTTCAAGTTCCCTGGGCCCAACACATTAATGAATCTCAAAGAAACATTGAAAATAGGTGCAGGAATAGGCCATTCGGCTCTTCGAAGCTGCACCACCATTCAGTATGATCATGGCTGGTCATCCAACTCAGAACCCTGTACCTGCCTTCTCTCCATATTCCCGATCCCTTTAGCCACAAGGGCCATATCTAACCGTCTTAAATATAGCCAATGAACTGGCCTCAACTGTTTCCTGTGGCAGAGAATTCCACAGATTCACCACTCTCTGTGTGAAGAAGTTTTTCCTCATCTCGGTCCTAAAAGGCTTCCCCTTTATCCTTAAACTGTGACCCAGCACACCTGCAGCTCTGCTTTGTTGGGTATTTGGAGAGATTTGAAATCTGATCATTTTTACAGATGTACTATGAAGAGCATCACAACCTGGTATGGAGTCTGCAAAACATAGGATCAAAAAGAAGTTGTAGAGGGTTGTATACGCAGCCAGTTCCATTTGGACACAACCTTCCTTGCCATCAAGGATATCTTCAAGAATAGGTGCCTAAAGAAGGCAGCATCCATCATTAAACACTGTCAACATCTGGAAAATGCCATCTTTGCATAATTATCTTCAAGGATGAAGTACAAGAGCCTGAAGACTCTCACACAATATTTTAAGAACAGCTTAATCCCCTCTGATGTCAGGTGTCTGAATGATCCATGACACAGCCTCATTATTTGTCTTTTGCATTATGTATTTATCTGGTAATTTATAACTTTTATGTCTTGCACTATAGTGCTCCCACGAAACAACAAATTTCATACCATACGTCAGTGATAATAAACCTGATTCTGATTGTGCTTTCATTTCCACCATTATAGGAATATTCTCAACTGGAGTAGTTTACAGTGAGTTCCACATCTGTTTTGTGGTTTCTCTGATATTTTTGAACTCTGAAATTGCATGCACAGTGTAGCGTTAGCATAACATTTTACTGTACAGGTGTCCTGGGTTCAGTTCCTGCTGTTGCCTGTAAGGAGTATGTATGTTCTCCCTGTGACCTCGTGGGTTTCCTCTGGGTGTTCCAGTTTCCTCCCAGAGTCCAAAGATGTACTGGTTGGTAGGTTGATTGGTCATTGTAAATTCTCCCACGATTAGGCTGGGATTAAATCAGGGATTGCTGAGTGGTGCGGCTCAAAGGGTCTATCCTGTGCTGTATCTTAATAGATATTACTACGTTATTTTCTATTTGTTACTATTCAAATTATGCTTTTTGATATTTCTCCCTCCCTAAATGTCTGCTTCTGACCCAATAAAGCTGCAAGCCCTTGGCACTCTCATGTGAATCTATAGCAGAGTGTGAGGGGTTAGCCACATAATAGCCCAGTTCAGTAGTGAGAATACTGCTTTACCAGAGGCTCCAACTTCTGACTGTAAGTTGCAACTATCCTCCTCCATGGATGGCTGCAACTGTTCAAAGAAAGAAAAACATGGTATTTTTGCTGATGTGTTTGGTCAGTGTTTAGCTATCACCCAACTTTAAAAATAGATTGTATTTGCTAACTCATTGTTGCTTCCTGTGGACAAATTAGATATTGCATTTCCCACATTACTTTTGAAGTGTGATCTCTTTTTTTATATTCCATTGACCCTAAAGCACTGAAACATGAAATTATGGAAGGTGTTGCATGATCGTGTCATTCCAGCCTCGTTTTTTCCTTTTTGACTCTGACAAAAGCAGGAAGCTTGCCATTGACCAATCTTGTACAGATTCACTAGCTTTTAATTGTACAAGGGGTGATTGATAAGTTTGTAGCCTAAGATAGAAGGAGTCAATTTTAGAAAACCTAGCACATTTATTTTTCAACATAGGCCCCTCGTACATTTACACACTTAGTCCAGCAGTCATGGAGCTTACGGATCCCTTCCTTGTAGAAGTCAGCGTCTTGGACCTCCAGAAAGTGGAGTTATACAGCCCCCACTACATGCACATGCAGTTCAACTCTTTGAGTGATTATGTAGAAAGTTTGAAGTTAATAACTCATCTCCTTCTACTGTAGGCCACGAGCTTATCAGTCACCCCTACTGTGGACCACTTTCTGGAGGTCCAAGATGCCGACTTCGACAAAGAAGGTCTCTGTATGCTCCACGACCACTGGACTAAGTGTGTAAATGTAGGAGGGGACTATGCTGAAAAATAAATGTACTAGGTTTTCTAAAATTGACTCCTTCTACCTTAGGCCACAAACTTATCAATCACCCCTCTTAGGTCTACCGAGCTCGCCAAATCTTGCTGCCCCTCCATAGTTGGTTCTTACCATTATATTTTAGGGCTGTACAATAGTGTAGCGGTTAGCGTACTGCCAGTGACCTGGGTTCAATTCCCATCACTGTTTGACCGCAACCATTTTGCAGTTTCCACTTCTGGGTGCTCCAGAATCCTCCCGCATTTCAGAGATGTAGGTTAATTGGTCAAATGGATGTAATTGGGCTGTGTGGACTCATTGAGTCAGATGGGCCTGTTGCCATGCTGATTCTCTAAATAAATAAATCTCCCTTTTCAATGTTATGGGGCCATGGTGAATAATCCCACACTTGCCTACATTAAATGTCATTTGCCATTGTGTTGTACTGTTGAACTTGTTGCAAATGTGGAAGGAAATGGAGTCGACAACACAGTATGCCCAAGCTTCTCAGTAGTTTATTTTGGACTCTCCTAAAATGATTTTCCATCCGTATCCATCATCTTAAAAACAAAAAATTGCCTGAAGTCATAGTGTCTGTTATTGTTCTTACCATTCTGCTTCCAAGGAGTAATTATTTAATTTGTTTATAATGGCCTGTTCTGCTTGTTTCAACTATATGCAAATTCTTGGGGTTTTAACTTCGTTTTCCTGGATCTGAAGGATTCTTTTAGGGTTCTGCTTTGTGTCTGGTCTCATTTCTTTCTGGGTTTCTCTTGGCATCTTTGGGCCACTTGTACTTTGTTCACTGCACTTAAGGTTTGCACTCTTGATTTTTGTTCACTAATGTGAATTGTGCATAGCAGTCCCTTGTGATTTGCTTCGAGCTGAGGAGCAATCATGCTTCTATATATTGGCGAGACCCGACGCAGACTGGGAGACCGCTTTGCTGAACACCTACGCTCGGTCCACCAGAGAAAGCAGGATCTCCCAGTGGCCACACATTTCAATTCCACATCCCATTCCCATTCTGACGTATCTATCCACGGCCTCCTCTACTGTAAAGATGAAGCCACACTCAGGTTGGAGGAACAACACCTTATATTCCGTCTGGGTAGCCTCCAACCTGATGGCATGAACATCGACTTCTCTAACTTCCGCTAATGCCTCACCTCCCCCTCGTACTCCATCCGTTATTTATTTTTATACACACATTCTTTCTCTCACTCTCCTTTTTCTTCCTCTGTCCCTCTGAATATACCCCTTGCCCATCCTCTGGGTTCCCCCCTGCCCCGTCTTTCTTTCCGGACCTCCTGTCCCATGATCCTCTCGTATCCCTTTTGCCAATCACCTGTCCAGCTCTTGGCTCCATCCCTCCTCCTCCTGTCTTCTCCTATCATTTTGGATCTCCCCCTCCCCCTCCCACTTTCAAATCTCTTACTAACTCTTCCTTCAGTTAGTCCTGACGAAGGGTCTCTGCCTGAAACGTCAACTGTACCGCTTCCTATAGATGCTGCCTGGCCTGCTGCGTTCACCAGAAACTTTGATGTGTGTTGCTTGAATTTCCAGCATCTGCAGAATTCCTGTTGTATGCCAGACAATGCCATTTGATTTGTTTCTGTCGATGTTCGGTCCACTATCACACTATTTCCCATGCTTTTAGTCTGATTAGTTGGAGCTAACTTTCAAACATATTTTCAGCATTGAAGTTGCAACCTTTGTATCACAATATCCAAAATCGTGGTCTGACTATCCTAATTTCTGTAGGTATTCATGTAAAGCAACAGAAACAAAATTCTGGAAGAGCTCAGCAAGCTGGGCAGCATCCATGAAGGGGAATAAACAGAAGCAGTGAGGGTAGCCAGAATGAGAAATGGACCGCTTCTCACCCATCCTTCACCTCTTACGGTTTTTCCTCTCCTATTATACCCCTTCTTCAGCCCTTTACCCCTTCCACCTATCCTTTCCCAACTTCCTGCTTGTGTATATATGTATTTTTCATTTTCAGACAATTACCTGGTTTAATTTTTTTGAGCACTGTCTTTAGATTTACCACTACCAACACCTGAGCTTACGCACTTCCTAGTTCTCGGAGAACCACACCTTTGTTTTTGTTAATTGTGTTCTATCGTTGACCACTCAACCACTGAGAACTGTTTCTCTTGACCCTTTCTGTCCATATTCTTGATGACTTTAAACACTCTCTGGTCCACTCATCATCTTCTATGTTAAGAGGGGAGTAACTGTAGTTTCTCAAGATTATTATAACCAAAATCAAAGCTGAATTTGCCGTATGTGCAATTACATGTTTGCACAGGTGGAATCAAAACTGATTTGAAGCAGCATCATAGGCACACAGCATTAGATACACAACCTTCACAAAAGAAACACTGTACTAAGTGTTTGTAAGGCAAAGTATTGTGTTTGTCAACATAGACCGGAGAGTGAGTTTGTAAATCTGGCAGGGGCAAAGGATGTTATAATTTGCAATGGTGGAGCGCCATGGGAGGGGTTGCGGGGCAGGTGCCGGGGTGGGGTGGCGTGGGCGTGGGTGCAGGTACACCCAGCCCTGAGACACTAGGCAGGGTCATTTGATTCCAAACAACTGGTTTAGTGATCATTACAGAATGCCTCTCTGGTACTTCCTGCTCCCTCCCCTCTCCCTGCCCATTCCCACTGTCAATCCACAATAGAGATCCATATTGGAATCGTGTTTTATCATTACCCGTATGTCACAAAATCTTTGTTTTTATGGCAGCAGTACAGTGCAATACATAACATTACTTGAGTACTGTTCAAAAGTCTTGGGCACTATAGATAGATATATCTAAGATCTTTGCACAGAGCAGTAAATTAAACAAATTATACACAAAATACTAATTAGAATTTAAAAAAAAAGTCCATTCTTGTGCAAAATGGCCAGTGTTGTCATACTAAGGTAATGAAGAGGGAGAGCCTCTGGTATGCCAAGTTGTCTGGTGAATGATTAGTTTTTATTGTACAGCGAATCATGGTCTTTATTGGAGGCTTTGTTACTGAATGGTTGATGGTACTAATGCTTTTCTGTGGAAGTGGGTGGGGGAGGGTCGTTGCTTTGCTGCTTGTGCGTGGGGGAGGGGCAGATTTGGGGTTCTAATGTTTTAACTGTTACTCAGGCTTTGGGGCACACGGTTTTTCATGAATGTCTGCAGAGAAAAATATTGTGTACATTTCTCTGATATTAAAAGGACCTATTGAATAGGGTTGTGCACATTGGTTCAGGAAGCGAACAGTTGAAGAGAAGTAGCTATTCTTTACCCTGATGGTACAGGACTACAGGCCTCTACTTGCTGCCCAATGGTAGCTTTGAGATGGTAGGGACCTTTGGATGGTGATTGGAATCCAAGATGGTGCCAAGCTTGATTTCTGAATCACAGCTCAGATTTAGTTGTTTTTTAATTAACTGTATTTTTTTTTACGTGTGTAAGAATATTTTTGGGGATAAGGGTGGGAGTTAGGAGGTCAGGTTAGGGCTTTAGGAACATGGACAAGAATATACAGTGTATCGGAAAAACAGGTTAGTCGGCATAGGGGATGGTGTGGCTCCGTGTTGAAGAAATAATATTAAATCATTAGAAAGAGATGACATTGGATTGGAAGGTGTAGAGTCTGTATGGGTTGAGTTAAGAAATGGCAAGGGTAAAAAGACCCTAATGGCAGTTGTATACAGGCCTCCAAACAGCAGCTGGGATGTGGATTACAAATTACAGCAGGCGTTAGAAAAGCAAGGTCATGATAATCATTGGGAACTTTAACATGGAAAGTGGATTGGGAAAACCAGGTCAGCACTGGACCTCGAGAGATTTTGTAGGAAGTCTAAGGGATGGCTTTTTAGAACAGCTTGTTGTTGAGCCCACTAGGGGATTGTCTGTGCTGGTTTGGGTGTTGTGCAATGATCCGAAGGTGATGAGAGCTTAAGGTTAAGGAACCCTTAGGGAACAGTGATCACAATATAATTGAGTTCACATTGGATTTTATTTTTTTCCTCTCTCAAATTTCAATGTGTCGGTATTTCAGTGGAATAAAGGAAATTACATTGGCATGTGAGGGGAACTGGCCGAAGATGACTGGAAATCATCCAGGGATGATTACTGGGAGCTAGGAAGAAAATTGAAAAGCCTGACCTCCAGAGTAATAATGTCAGGATTGCTGCCTGAGCTGCATGCTAATGATGGCAAGAATAGCAGAATTAAGCAGATGAATGTGTGGCTAAGTAACTGGTGCAGGGGGCAGGGCTTCAAATTCTTGAATCATTGGAATCTATTTTGGGGAAGGTATGACTTGTACAAAAAAGATGGATTACACCTGAACTCAAAAGGTACTAATATCCTGGCGGGATTGTTTAATATAGCTGTTAGGGAGGGTTTAAACTAAGTTGGCAAGGGGAAGGAAACCAAGGTGTTAGGGTCGAGGAAGAGGAAAATAGAAATAATTCAAAAATACTGTGCAGCAAAGATGGCAAGAAGGACAGGCCGGTGAATTTACAGGATAAGTTGCTGCAAAATAGAAATATAACAAAATCGGCAACAGATACTGATCTAAATGTACTGTACTTAAATGCACGCAGCATTAGAAATAAAGCGGATGACCTTGCTGCACAGCTGCAGGTTAAAAGATATGACATTGTGGCCATCACCGAGTCATGGCTAAATGATGGATGTGTTTGGGAGCTGAATATCCAAGGATACACAGTGTATAGGAAAGATAGGAAGGTAGGTAAAGGGGGTGGCGTGACCCTGATGGTAAGTAACGATATCAAATCAATAGAAAGAAGGGACATAGGATCAGAAGAGGTAGAATCCTTATGGGTAGAATTAAGAAATGGCAAGGGTAAAAAGACACCAATAGCAGTTACATACAGGCCTCCAAACAGCAACCGGGATATGGACTACAAGTTGCAGCTGGAAATAGAAAAAGCGTGTCAGAAGGAAAATGTCAAGATAATTATGGGGGATTTTAATATGAAAGTGGATTGGGAAAGTCAGGAAGGTAATGGATCTCAGTAGAGGGAGTTTGTAGAATGCCTACAGGATGGCTTTTTGGCAGCTTGTCCAGAAGCCCACCAGAGGACCGGCTGTTTTGGATTGGGTGCTGTGTAACGAACCTGAAGCAATTAGGGAGCTGGAGGTAAAGGGACCCCTTGGAAGTAGTGATCATAATCTGATTGAGTTCAGTTTCAATTGTGAAAAGGAGAAGCTGGTATCAGGTGTATCGATATTTCAGTGGAACAGGGGAAATTACAGTGGTATGAGAGAGGAACTGGCCCAAGTCGATTGGAAAAGTAAGCTAAATGGAGGGACGGCAGAGCAGAATTGGATGAAATTCCTGCAAGAAATAAGGAAAATGCAGGAAAAATATATTCCAAGAAAAAAGAAAATCATGAATGGAAAAATGGCGCAAATGTGGCGAATGAGAGGTTAAGGCAAAAATAAAAGCAAAAGAAACAGCGTACAAGGAAGCAAAAATTAGTGGGAAAAATGAGGACTGGAAGACTTTTTAAAAACTTACAGAAGGAAACGAAGGAAGTCATTAGGAAAGAAAAGATGAATTATGAAAGGAAGTTGGCGATTAACATAAAAAATAAGATACTAAGAGTTTTTAAATATGTGAAGAGTAAAAGAGTGACAAGGGTAGATACGGGACCGATTGAAAATGATGCTGGAGAAATTATAATGGATAACAAAAAGATGGCGGAGGAACTGAATGAGTATTTTGCATCAGTCTTCACAGTGGAGGACATGAGCAATATACCTGATAGCCAGAGGTATCAGGGAATAGAATTAGGTACAGTCAAGATTACTAGAGAGAAAGTGCTTGGGAAGCTAAGTGGACTAAGAATAGATAAGTCTCCCGGTCCGGATGAGGTCCACCCAAGAGTTCTGAAGGAGGTGGCTTTGGAGATTGTGGAAACATTGGAAATGATCTTCCAGGAACCTATAGACTCTGGCATGGTTCCGGGGGACTGGAAGGTCGCAAATGTAGTTCCGCTATTTAAGAGAAGAGGGAGGCAGCAAAAAGAAAATTACAGACCTATTAGTCTGACATCGGTAGTTGGAAAGATATTGGAGTCAATCCTCAAGGACGAGGTTATGAAATACCTCGAGGTGCATGACAAGATAGGCCGAAGCCAGCATGGTTTCATGAAGGGAAGATCCTGCCTCACCAACCTATTGGAATTTTTTGAGGTAATCTCGAATAAGATTGACAAGGGAGAGGCTGTAGATGTTGTGTATTTGGATTTTCAAAAGGCCTTCGATAAGGTGCTGCATATGAAGCTGCTTAATAAGATGAGAGCCAATGGAATTATAGGAAAATATTGAAATGGGTGGAGCATTGGCCGATAGGCAGAAAGCAAAGGGTGGGAATAAAGGGATCCTATTCTGATTGGTTGCCGGTTACTAGTGGTGTTCCGCAGAGATCGGTGTAGGGGCCGCTTCTTTTTACGATGTATATTGATGATTTGGATTATGGATTAAATGGTTTTGTGGCTAAATTAGCGGATGATACCAAGATAGGTGGAGGAGCAGGAAATGTTGAAGAAACGGAAAGGTTGCAGAGAGACTTAGTCAGTTTAGGAGAGTGGGCAAAAAAATGGCAGATGAGATTGTTGACAAATGTACGGTCGTACATTTTGGAAGAAGAAATAATCAGGCAGATTATTATTTAGATGGGGAGAGAATTCAAAACTCGGAAGTGCAAAGGGACTTGCGGGTCCTCGTGCAGATTACCCTAAAGGTTAACTGCCAAGTTGGATCGGTGGTAAGGAAAGCGAATGCTATGTTGGCATTCATTTCAAGAGGAATAGTGTATAAGAGTAAGGAGGTGTTGATGAGGCTCTATGGGGCATTAGTGAGACCTCATTTGGAATACTGTGTGCAGTTTTGGGCCCCCTATCTTAAAAAGGATGTACTGATGTTGGAGAGAGTTCAGACAAGATTTACGAGGATGATTCCTGGAATGCAGGGGCTAACATATGAGGAGTGTTTGTCAGCTCTTGGACTGTATTCACTAGAGTATAGAAGAATGAGAGGGGATCTCATAGAAACATTTCGAATGTTGAAAGGGTTGGACAGAGTAGATGTGGAAAGGTTGTTTCCCTTGGTGGGTGAGTCCAGGACAAGAGGCCATTGTCTTAGAATTAGAGGGTACCCAGTTAAAACAGAGATGAGGAGAATTTTTTTTAACCAGAGGGTCATGGATTTGTGGAATTCGTTGCCACATACAGCTGTGGAGGCCTGATCATTGAGGGTGTTTAAGGAGGAGATTGACAGGTATCTAATTAGTCAGGGTATCAAGGGATCTGGGGAAAAAGCCGTAAATTGGAACTAAAACAACAGGAATTCTGCAGATGCTGGAAATTCAAGCAACACACATCAAAGTTGCTGGTGAACGCAGCAGGCCAAGCAGCATCTGTAGGAAGAGGCGCAGTCGACGTTTGACTGCGCCTCTTCCTACAGATGCTGCTTGGCCTGCTGCGTTCACCAGCAACTTTGATGTGTGTAAATTGGAACTAGATGGGTGAATAGTTTAGCTCATGGGGGAGCTGCGGAGCAGACTCGATGGGCCGAATGGCCTATTTCTGCTCCTTTGTCTTGTGTGATCTTGTGAAAGGGACATTTGCAGGAAGGATAGCAGAGCAGCAATGGCTGGAGTTTGTGTGAAAAATGAGGGAAGTGCAACACATACATTCTAAATAAGACATTTTCAAAGAGAAGAAGAACACTACTGTGGATTACAAGTGAAGTCAGAGCCAAAGTAAAAGCAAAAGAGAGGACATACAAGGAAGCCAGAGCTAGTGGAAAGATACAGGATTGAGAAGCTTTTAAAAACTTGCAGGAGGAAACTAAGAAGGTCATTAGGAAGGAAAAGATGAATTATGAAAGGAAGCTGGCAACTATTATCAAAGAAGATACGAAAAGCTTTAGGTATATAAAGGGTAAAAGAGAGTAGAGGGTAGATATAGGACCAATACAAAATGACGCTGGAGATATTATAATCAGAGATGCAGAGATGGCAGAGGAACTGATTGCATATTTTGCATCTGTCTTCACAGTGGAGGACATCTGCAGTATACCAGACATTCAAGAGTGTCAGGGAAGTGAAGTTTGTGCAGTGAAAATTATGACTGAGAAGGTGCTCAGGAAGCTTAATGGTCTGAGGGTGGGAGGCAGCAGAAATGAAACTATAGACCTGGTAGCCTGACATCAGTGGTTGGGAAGTTGTTAGAATTGATTGTTAGGGATGAGATTATGGATTACATGACAAGATAGGCCAATGCCAGCATGGTTTCCTGAAAAGAAAATCCTGTCTGACAAACCTACTGCAATTCTTTGAGGAAATTACAAGCAGGGTAGATGAAGGAGATGCAGTAGATGTGGTGTATTTGGATTTTCAGAAGGCTTTGACAAGGTGCCGCATATGAGGCTGCTTAGCAATATAAGATCCCATAGAATTGCAGGGAAGTTACTAGCATGGGTGGATCATTGGCTGGTCAGCAGAAAATAGAGTGGGAATAAAGGGATCCTATTCTGGAGTTACCAATGGAGTTCCACAGGGGTTGGTGTTGGGACCGCTGCTTTTTACGATGTATGTCAATGAATTGGGCTACAGTATTAATGGATTTGTGGCTAAGTTTGCTGATGATACAAAGATAGGTGGAGGAGCAGGTAGTGTTGAGGACACAGACGGATAGGTTAGGGGAATGGGCAAAGAAGTGGCAAATGAAATACAATGTTGGAATGTGTACGGTCATGCACTTTGGTGGAAGAAATAAATGGGCAGACTATTATTTAGATGGGGAGTGAATTTAAAATGCAGAGATGCAAAGGGACTTGGGATATCTTGCACAAGGACTCCCAAAGGTTAACCTCCAGGTGGAGTCAATTGTGAAGAAGGTGAATACAATGTTGGCATTCATTTTTAGAGATATAGAATATAAGAGCAGGGATGTGATGTTGAGGCTCTATAAGGCACTCATGAGACCACACTTGGAGTATTGTGTGCAGTTTTGGGCTCCTTATTTTAGAAAGGATATACTGACATTGGAGAGGGTTCAGAGAAAATTCACAAAAATGATTCCAAGGATTGAAAGGGTTACCACATGAGGAACATCTGGTAGCTCTTGGGCTGTATTCCCTGGAGTTCAGGAGAATGAGGGGGGAATCTCAAAGAAACATTGCAAATGTGAAAAGGCCTAAACAGATTAGAGATGGCAAAGTTATTTCTCATGGTAGGGGATTCTAGGACAAGAGGGCACGACTTCAGGATTGAAGGACTTCCATTTGGAACTGAGGTGCGGAGAAATTACTTTAGTCAGAGGGTGGTAAATCTGTGGAATTTGTTGCCATGAGCAGCTGTGAAGGCCAAGTCACTGGGTGTATTTAAGACCGATAGATAGGTTCTTGATTAGCCAGGGCATCAAAGAGTATGGAGTGAAGGCAGGGGAGTGGGGATGATTGGAAGAACGATTGAATGCAGAGCAGACTGGGTAGGACGAATGGCCTACTTCTGCTCCTATGTGTTATGGACATGGGGAATTGGAGCTCAGGCTGGAGTACAAAACCCTGCGCAAACATGAGACGTGTGGTCAGATGTCAGATCAGCAGACAGCAGGTGGGGGACAACCCCCTCCCCTTCCATTCCCCCTCCACCCCCAGGTCATAGAGATGTCTGCAGTTTCTAGAATTAAGAGTTCCATGCAGGAAGGAGGAATGAGTTCTGATGACCCCGAGTGCGCAGTTCAATGAGACCAGAGTTTGAGGCCTAGTGTTCAGAATCCAGCCATCAGAGATTCTAGATTTTGAGATTTGATGTTCATTGATCAACATGTACTATGATTGATGCTGAGGGCTGAGGCCAGAGGATGTATTGCAAATCTGGAATTCAAAGCCCATTGACCAGAGTTGAGTGCTGGGGACATCGAGTGCTGTGATTCTGCTGGGGACATTGAAGCCCTGTGTCTGTAGGCCTGAGTCAGTGTTAGCTGGTGCTGGAGGTCCATCCTGTGATTAAAGGACTGTGTGTGGAAGGAAGGAATGGGGCTTGTGCTGTGTTGTTTTGCCAAGCATGCGATGTTGGCAGTGGAATGTGTGGTGATACTCATCTTAAGGAGGGGTATTACCCACAAAGTTTCTCTTTATGCTGATGACCTTCTGCTCTACATTCCTAATGTGGAGTCTTCTTTACCTTCGCCAGTCCTGACGAAGGGTCTCGGCTTGAAACGTTGACTGTACCTCTTCCTAGAGATGCTGCCTGGCCTGCTGCGTTCACCAGCAACTTTGTGTGTTGCTTGAATTTCCAGCATCTGCAGATTTCCTCGTGTTTGTGTCTTCTTTACCTTCTCTACTTTCTTTACTCTCCTGCTTTAGTCAGTTTTCAGTATATAAACTTAACTTTCATAAGAGTGAACTTTTTCCTTTGAATAATTTGGTATTAGTTAATACTAACCTTCCTTTTAAAATTGTAAGAAATCAATTTACTTATTTGGGCGTAACAATTACTAGGAATTATAAATTCCTTTTTAAAGAAAATTTTTTTACACTTCTGAATTATGTTAAGAAGGTGCTATCAAATTGGTCACTCCTCTCTTTATCATTGATTGGCCGAATCAATTCTATTAAAATGAATATTTTGCCTAAATTTTTGTATTTATTTCAGGCCATTCCTGTTTTTATTTCTAAATCCTTTTTTGATTCTTTGGATTCTATTATATCTTCTTATATATGGAAAGCTAAAATTTCTCATTTAAATAAAGTTCATCTTCAAAAAGCTAAAAAGAATGGAGGTTTGGCCTTACCCAATTTTCGGTTTTATTACTGGGCAGTCAATATACAGAATCTTACATTTTGGTTATATTATATTAATCGAGAGGACTGTCCGGTCTGGGTTTCTTTGGAAGCTAACTCTGTTAATAAATTTTTTATCATTTCTCTTCTCGGATCCTCAATTCCTTTATCTTTAAGTAATTTAACTGATAATTTTGTAGTTGGGTACAATTTAGAAAATATTTTGGTTTATTGAGTTTTTCACTTTCCAGTCCCATTTTTTCTAACTTTTTTAAAACCTTCTATGTCTGATGTAGTTTTTAAAGAGTGGAATAGATTGGGTATTAAATGTTTTCATGATTTGTTGGCGGAGACAGTCTCTCTTCATTTGAACAACTGTCAGTTAAGTATAGCTTCCCGAGAACTTACTTTCTTCAGTATTTACAAATCAGAGACTCTTTGTGTTCTCAGGTACATACATTTCCTGAAAGTCCAGATAAAAATTTACTTGATATAATTTTTAATTTGAAACCCTTCCATTATGCATCGATATCTAATATTTATATTTGTTGGGAATGAGAAATATTCCTTTAGATAAAATTAAAAATCTTTGGGAACAAGATTTACAGATTTCAATTTCTGAGGCCACTTGGAATGCAATTTTTAAATGTTTAATACTTCATCATTATGTGCCCGTCATTCCCTTCTACAATTTAAAGTGGTTCATAGAGCCCACTGTTTCGTTTTTATTCGGATATATCTGCCTATTGTGATAGATGTAATAATGGAGAAGCTTCACTAATCCATATGTTTTGGACTTGTCTGAGTCTTGAAAAATATTGGAAGGAAGTATTTCAAACTTTTTCGGTGCTTTTTAAAGTAAATTTTAAACCTAATCCTTTGACAGCCTTATTTGGTATTGTTGGAGGAAATGATATTATTTTGGAGACACATGATCTGCATGTTTTAGCCTTTATTTCTCTCATAGCCAGGAGGGCATTGTTGCTTAAGTGGAAGGATGCCACTCCACCTACTCATACTCGTTGGTTACAGGATATTATGTCTTGCTTAAATTTAGAGAAGATTCGCCGTTCAATTTCTGAATCAAGACAAAATTTTTTGTAATTTATTTTTTATTGAAGTTCATCATCAAACGAACATTTCCATAGGATGTTTTTCAGATATTGTACGTATGTATCATATAATCATATTTGCTACAAATCTCCACATAATATTTATCTGAGATATACACCTATAGAAAAGAGAGGAAAGAAAGAACAAGCAAAAAGAGAAAATTATGTACAAGTAGGGAGTAATCTTTTTTTTTACAATATATTCATTGATTGTGAGAATAAAATCAGGTTTATGAGGTGCTATGTAGTTGAAACATTTTTTCCAGTATGAATCAAATCGTTCCAACTTATGGTTAACAGATGCTGTTATCTTCTTCATTTTGTAAATGTCCATTGTAATTTCCATCCATGCGTTTAAAGTTGGGCTCTCCTGTGATAACCATTTCCTGGTCATGCCCAGTTTGAGCTTTGACTGCCATGGCCCACACACTCCTGTTTCGGGTCAAGTGGATCAATTCATTGGTATTCATTTCCAGTTCTCTGGTCGCTGTCTCCATCATCATTGCTTTCTTCCCTTCAATCTTACATTTCCTGGTAAGAGTCTTTTTACCAGCCACCAGCAGTATATTCATTAAATATTTATCTCTTTTCAACCATTCTTGACGTACATACCTAAAATATATGGTCTTACTTTCCAAGGGTATTTCACATTTTAAAAATGTCTTGTAGGGCATTGTGTATCCCACTCCAATAGTCTTTGATAACGGGGCAATCCCAGAAAATAGCTTGCATTTTGATTTCCACAATTTCTCCAGCAAACAGGGGGGGTTACAGGGATGCAATAGATGACCCCCAACAGACTCACAAGTGATTTCTGAGAGGGTGTAACAAAATATATTAAGTTTTTTTCCATCCAAACTTCCTCCATTTCTGTGAACTGGTACACTTCCATTGATACCTCCATGTTATTGTCCATTCTTCCTCAGATATAATTATCCCTCCTTCCTTCTCCCATTTTGTTTTAAAGTATGAAGTCGAATGTGTTTGACAAACCCTTATACATGCTTGAAATGATTCTACGACCGTTATCTGAATTATATGCTTTTCTAAATAGCTCTATCAAACATGTACTTTCCTTGGTTACAGTTTTTAACCCTCCTATTAACATACTATCGCATCTGTAGATACCGGTAAAAGTCTTGTTTTTCTAAAAGTGTTTCTCTTTAAGCATTTCAAAACTGAACCATGTTCCTTCTTTCATCATATTGCAAAAAACTGTTATTCCTTTAGTTGTCCAGTCCTTAAATCTAGCATCCAGTTTATTCGGCGTAAAATCCGAGTCATATGCACACCATTTAAGAACTGCAATATCTCCATCTAGTTTGTATTCTTTTATAATAGTTTTCCATATTTTAAGAGTCTATTTCACCTATGGATTATCAATAGTATTAATGTACCTTAAACACAAAATAATCTGCAGGTGCTGGGGTCAAAGCAATACTAGAACACAACACGCTGGAGGAACTCAGCAGGTCGGGCAGCATCCGTGGAAAAGATCGGTCGATGTTTCGGGCCGGAACCCTTCGTCAGGACTGTAGGGGGAAGGGGCAGAGGCCCCATAAAGAAGGTGGGGGGAGGGTGGGAAGGAGAAGGCTGGTAGGTTCCAGGTGAGAAACCAGTAAGGGGAAAGATAAAGGGTTGGGGGAGGGGAAGCAGGGAGGTGATAGGCAGGAAAGGTGAAGAAAGAATAGGGGAAAATACAATGGGTAGTAGAAGGAGGCGGAACCATGAGGGAGGTGGTAGGCAGCTGGGGGAGGGGGCAGAGGAACATAAAGATGGGGGAAGGGAGAAGGAGGGAATTCCCGGAAGTTGGAGAATTCTATGTGCATAGAAACCCACCTGGCACTTATCCCTGTAAGCGCAAGTGCTACACCTGTTCCTACACCTCCTCTCTTGCCACCATTCAGGGCCCCAAACAGTCCTTCCAAGTGAGGCAACACTTCACTTGTGAGTCTGTTGGGGTCATCTATTGCATCCGGTGCTCCCGGTGCGGCCTCCTCTACACCGGTGAAACCCGACGCAGATTGGGGGACCGCTTCTTCCAGCACCTCCGCTCCGTCCGCCAAAACAGACAGGATCTCCCAGTAGCCACCCACTTCAACTCTGCTTCCCAGTCCCATTCAGATATGTCCATACACTGCCTCCTCTACTGTCATGATGAGGCTAAACTCAGGTTGGAGGAGCAACACCTCATATACCGTCTAGGTAGTCTCCAGCCCCTTGGTATGAACATAGAATTCTCCAACTTCTGGTAATACCCTCCCCCTCCCTTCCCCCATCCCTATGTCCTTCTGCCCCCTCCCCCAGCTGCCTACCACCTCCCTCATGGTTCCGCCTCCTTCTACTACCCATTGTGTTTTCCCCTATTCTTTCTTCACCTTTCCTGCCTATCACCTCCCTGCTTCCCCTCCCCCACCCCTTCATCTTTCCCCTTAGTGGTTTTTCACCTGGAACCTACCAGCCTTCTCCTTCCCACCCTCCCCCCACCTTCTTTATGGAGCCTCTGCCCCTTCCCCCTACAGTTCTGGCGAAGGGTTCCGGCCCAAAACGTCGACTGCTCTTTTCCACGGATGCTGCCCAACCTGCTGAGTTCCTCCAGCATGTTGTGTTCTATTTATCTACCTTTATAGGTTATCAGCCAAAATTGCTTGTATGGGGATGAAAAATATCCTCTCCTCAATGTTTTTCCATTGAGCATCATATGATGGGTTGCACCAACATATCACAGCTCTCAATTGTGCTGCAAAATAATCATCTCTAAGAAAAGGTATGCCCCTCTTCCCCCCCCCCCCGACTTTTCCTTGGCTAATTTTCCTTTCCTAGACAAGATTTTTTAACATTGTGGGGACTTTTTTTGAATTATTTTCAAAATCTTTGATTTGCTATTAGGCTAATAATATGTTTTACTATATGTTAAGGATTTTTTCCTTTTTTAAACCAAACAGCTGTTTTCTCTTCTGGTAGTGGGTTTAGATTTTTGTATAATAAAATTATTTCTTTTCAATATTATGTTTAAATTTAATTTGCATGGATATGGGGTAATTACACTTGATCTGTGACTTCAATTTATTGTAATCAATATATATATCCTACTGTACTGTGTATTCTTTTATGCAAGAAATTAATAAAAATACTGAAAAAGAAAGAAGCCCTGTGTCTGTAGGCCTGAGTCAGTGTTAGCTGGAGGTCCATCCTGTAATTAAAGGACTGTGTGTGGGAGGAAGGAATGGGGCTTGTTCTGTGTTGTTTTGCCAAGCATGCGATGTTGGCAGTGGAATGTGTGGTGATACTTGTGGGCTGCCCCCAGCACACCCTCGGGTATTGGTTGGTAACACAAATGACCCATTTCACTGTATGTTTTGATGTGGATGTGACAAACTTGAATCTTCAATCTTGGAGATCTGAGGAGGGGTATGCTGATGATAAATTGGTATGATAACTACACTCTGCAGCATCTTTCATTCCTGCACATTCAGATTGCTGACCTAGACTGTGATATAACCAGTCTGGGTCTGGATACTTTAAACAATACGCCTGTAGATATTTGGACTGTTGGATGACATGCAGGACCCCCTTAAGCTACTATAATTAGAAATACTGTATGCTTTCCATAAGGTTGTATCCCTTGTCCCTAGAATTTGAAAAATCCTTTTCTGTACCTTTGACAATCTTTGTAACTTGAGCAGTCCAAAATATTCCATTGGTGGCAGACGTAGGACTTTGTAAAGGTTTATGATGATTCCCTTGCTCTTGTTCTCTGCAGCTTTTTTTTTATAAAGCCTGTGAGTCCCATATTTTTTCACAGATCTACCCCAGATCTTTTGTTTTATACTTATTTTAGAATTGGTTCTTCCAATTTATAATCACCTTTTCTCATCTTCCTATAAATTACAGCACTTCACATTTCTCCACACTGAATTTCACTTGCACCTGTCTGTTTCTCCATGGTCTGTTGCTGTTCTGAGAGTTTGCAATGCTTCCAAGTCTTGCCATCTGCAGGTTTGAAAATTGTGTCCAGTACAGTGAAGTCTCAATCCTCAAGGGAATTTTTTTTTTCAATTCTATTAGTTTAAAGTTTAATTGTCATTCCACCATACATGAATACCTATGAATACAGCTAAATGAGACAGTGTTACTCCAGGGCCAAGGGGCAAAACATGTTAATCATAGTTCTGACTCCTGGGTAACTTCCCTATAGTCTTGAAAGATTCTTTCACTGCTGCTGTTACCTAATTGGCTACCCATGCTCTTGTGACCCCCTTTTGCTTTGTTATTCTATGGTCTTCTAAGTAATGTTGGATGTTTGATGTTACATGTGAAATGTCATACAGAATGGAGGTGGGGCCATTCAGGTACCTAGTCTTTATGGTTCATCAATTGCCCACCTAAATTCCATTTTCATTCTTCTTACCTTTCCATCGATATTTCCAGATTTTGCTACTCACATGCCAATAGCAAGTTATGATTTAATTAACCTACCGGCTTGTGTCTTTAGAATGTGGGAGAAAGCCA
The DNA here is from genome assembly GCF_963921235.1 of Mobula hypostoma. Taxonomy (NCBI): domain Eukaryota; kingdom Metazoa; phylum Chordata; class Chondrichthyes; order Myliobatiformes; family Myliobatidae; genus Mobula; species Mobula hypostoma. The sequence goes on from NC_086113.1 coordinate 58,760,482, forward strand.
CTCAGTCACAGTAAGAATGTACAAACTCCACACCCACAATAATGGAGGGCAGGACTGAACCTGGGTTGTTGGAATTACTAGTTGTGCAGTTGTACTGCCACCCTTTATGACTGCATCTCTTGAATGTTAAGATTTCTAGGAACACCTAATTTGTAGACACCTGCAGGGGAGAAAAGTTCATCAGTCTTTTACCAAATTAAAACTACCTTTTTCTGGTACATTTATAAAATTGACTACTTGTTTTACAGCCTTTAGGTGAAGTTCCAGATAATCTCGATTTGAGCACAGTGGGAGGAAATTTATCCTTGCATGCAGGTTGTTTTTTTTCTAAAAAGAAAAGTTTTGCCGCTCTGTCACACTGCCTGCATTGCACTTCAAGATGTGTGTGTAATGAAATGCAACGGCATAGTGCCAGTCATTGACTAAGTGGTGGTTTAGCAACACTTGCTCTCGTCCTTTTGAAAACCTGAGAGGTTAACAACTGATTTAAATGGTTATTTATATTTTTGCAGCACTTTTCAGTAGACAGGTTAGCAGCTCCTGGCACGTTCACCTGCATGCAATGTCAAAGAATCATACAAAATCTTTGACATGGAGACCACTTGCCCTATATTCCATATTGGATGAAAACAAGTGAGCCAGTGTAATCCCACTTTCTAGCCCTGGATTTGTAAGGGTCCTTAATTACTACTTGTATGGTGATACCTTCTGCATCTACCAGTCTTTCAGGCAGTAAACTCCGATCATCACCCCCTGGGTTAAAAACTAACTTCTTTTTCCCTTTTTTCTATTGATTACTTTCCATTGCACCCTTTTGGTTTTTATCAGTAAGATACAACCACATGGGGGGGGGGGAAAGAAAGTCCAGACCCTGAGTCCATAAAGGCCACAGAAATCTGCATTCGATCACAATACAGCTTCTCTTCTGCCACGTGAACACTGACTCCTGCCTGGATGGTACGCCACACCGCTCCTGGTGGAGCACACCGGCTTCGCCCCTCTCTTCACGGAGACTGGCAGCACTGTGACTTGAGGTTTAGTCCTTGCTACAACCAAGGCCATCCACCCCTGTTTTCTGCCAATAAATCAGTGAATCAGACTTGTGGTATACCCCATTGACAATGTCCAAAAGGGTCTTGCAATCACAAGAAAAGCGACTCGCTATTAAACTGTAAGCCTTATTCGACTCAGGCAGCAGCAAGACGCGCAGCTTCTTCATTTTTTCCGCCAACAAGCAATCCGCTGATGGGGAAGACCTGCAATACTTTAAGTTCTTAATGTCTAAAAGGACCTTGTAGTCATTTTAAAAAAAACATTTAAAAAGGACAATTGCACCTTTTGTTGACCCATTAGAAGCTGCTGTGGTCAAACATGCTGCCATTTTACCGGAACTGGATGAGAGAGCATTCTATGTTAATGTTCGTTCTGACCGCTGGGCAACTTCCCTATAGTCTTGAAATATTCTTTAACTACTGTTGTTACCTAATTAGCTACCCATGTCAACCACAATACAGCTTGTCCCCTAAACAGTAGGGGAGCGTGGGGAACAGCACTGTCTCCAGCCTGGATGCGACGCCAAACTGCCCCCAGTGGAGCGCACAAGCTCAGATCAGACGATGCCATGGCTTGGGACCTGGCCCTCTCACATACAAGATTGTGTGTGTATGTGTGTTATTTATTTTTAAGTTGAGAGGGGAAAGATTTCTGAGATTTGAAGGGCTACAAGGAGAGCGGTGTGTATATGGAATGAGCTGCAAGAGGAAGTGGCTGAGTCAGGTATAATAATAACTCTTAAAAGGCTTTTAGATAAGTACATGGATAGGAAAAGTGTAGAATGAAGTGGGACTAGTTTAGCACCTTGCTCAGCTTGGATGAGTTGATCTAAAGGGCCTGGTTTCGTGCTGCATTACTCTGCCTCTAATAGAATAAATTTCTTCGGAAGGAGACCTAATTTGGGCTTGCACTTCCCTTGAAAGGTGAATTAGTTTATTTTCCAAGCTGATTTTAAAACAGGGCCCTGCCCTCTTAGAGAGTGCCAACTCCTGAATTTATCCCCTCTTTATTTCAGTTGTTTCATTTGTCTTATTTGTTTTTCTTCACAGAGATGTGGTACTGGGTTTTCCTCTGGGCCCTCTTCTCCTCCCTCTTCGTTCATGGTGCCGTTGGTCTCCTGATGTTTGTAATGCTTCAAAGACACAAGCAGGGCAGATTAATATCTGTGATAGCCATAGTTGTGGGCTTCCTGGCATCCATAACAGGAGGAATGATCACAAGTAAGTACTTGAGATTTGGGCAGTGCCTTTTGGTATCTGGATAGTTAAATCTTGGAATTTTTCATGCTGTATGTTAATGTGTTTTGAAGATTTTAAGCAAAAATTTGTGTAAGTTCTTTGGTTTGTCCCCGGAGATTTTCCACTTGTGGCTTACCATAGATTTCCATTTAAGAGTGCTTGAGCCATTCTCAGTTTGGTTAAAATCTATGTTAGTATTTTTGGAGTTTTTGAAATTGTGTCATTAGTTAAGCTATCAAATGTGGGAAAAGCCAGTTGGCAGGAAGCCTTTCATCTTCCTTTGAAATTAAGCAATTCAACTAGATCCTTTCTGACTTCATTAACACAGTTCTCTTTTGAAAATTGAAGCTTTGCCCCTCTAATCTTGATATTTAAAACTGAGTTAAGCATTTGAGGGGTATGAAGTGTAATTGGGGGTTAGGGAAATTAATGGGACTCTAATAATAAAGGTGGTGGTGGTAGAAGAAAGTTTCAAAGGATTGAGGAATAAAGATAGGTTGGAGAGCTTGGGGAAAGAATTAATTGAGTATAAATGGTTATTACTGTAACCCAGACTGTTAGTTCAGACCCCCAAAGACAGTGAATAATCTGGATTTTGAAAATAAAATTGTTAAATTTGGTATATACAGTATGTCTTCGAGAGAAACAAGTTTGCTGGTCTGGCCCAGGCATGAATCCAAACCCAGACCAGATGGTTGACTTTTCCTATGGGTTTCTGCTGTCCTCCTTTCTAAATCTGGTGAGAATAGGGAGAAAATCCTGACAAAGGGTAGAATTGCAGGAACAGAGTCTATAGGAGAAGTTAGCATGGAGGAGTATTTTATGAAGGAGGGGATAAGCCCTTGAGAGGAGTATAAACTTGAGTTTTAGAAACCGAATCAGTGAAGTAAAAGCACTCCTGTCTGAGCAAGAACAGAAATAACAGGTGAATTTATTCTTGGGCTAAATGTTATTAAAGTAGCAAAGCACCAGATTCTTAAATTGCTTAACCACCATATAATAAGTTACAATTCCAACTATAGTCAATTAACAACAATCCAAAGTTCAAAATATTCTATATATAAGTAAATATACCATCTGTGCCATATACAACCCATCTATACCATACACAATCCTGAGATTCATTTTCTTCTGGGCATACTCAGTAAATCCAAGAACCATAATAGAATCAATGAAAGACCACACTCAACAGGGCGGATGTATAACCAGTGTGCAAAAATGCAACAAACTGTACAAATACAAAATAAATGATAATAAATATCGAGAGCATGAGGTGAAGAGTCCTTGAAAGTGAGTCCATAGTTCGTGGGAACATTTCAATGATGGGGGAAATAAAGTTATCTCCTCTGGATTTCTGGTGATAGGTCCTTTCCTCCTCATCAGGGTTAGTTGTACAGAGAAGTACTAACATAAAGAAATGAAAATCAAGATAATTTTATTAGCAAACAAGGTTGATAAGGATTTTAAAAATGTATTTAATAGTGACAAAATGAGAATGGTGGGAGGCTTATTTAATGCTTTTAGTAGTTGTAGCAGAATATTGTCTCTCGGGGACATGAGTTAAGAAAGAAACCTGTTAGATTAGGCAAAGTAACAGCAATGCCATTACCACCCTGGTGAGAAGGGTTGAGGGGCCCTGCCCGTAGCTGAGAATTTTCTCAGAAGCCACGCCTACCCTGGAAGAGGAGGACAACTACGAGGTATGGATTGAGAATACGTCTCAGTTGTTAGAGGCGTGGTCAGTTTCGGATGAGGAAAAGAGACAGCGATTGGTGGAAAGTTTGAGGGGCGGAGCGGCCAGTGTAGTCTGCAAGCTGAGAGCGGAACGGCCTTCGGCTTCCCTGTCGGAGTGTTTGGACGCTTTGGAGGAAGTGTTTGGACGGTCAGGAGATCCCTGGCGACTTTTAGTGGAGTTTCAAAAAATGGGGCAGGGAAGAGGGGAAAAGATCTCAGAATACATTTTCCGGCTGGAAGGAAAGCTTACTGGGTTGCGGCGCTGAGGAGTAGTGAAGGCGGACGAAGTGGCAAAGTTGAGGATGAGTCAGATATGTAACAGTTCCTGGGAGGATGACAGGGTGGCTTGGAGTATCCAGCAGTCATATAAGAGGAGCCGCCCTCCTTCATTCGGGCAGCTGATTAGAGAGGTGTGGGAGGAGGAGAGTGCTTTGGGCTGTAAAGGGGGCTCGGATCCCCGGGGACGGTCTTCAGCGGTTCAGGAGGTGGTAGCTGGGTTGAGAACAGAGAAATCCAAGGGGTCCCGGGGGGGAGGGACCCCACCGCTTGAGGGGATGGACGGGGGATTACCCCCTTCGAGGGGCGTCCCGGGAGGAGAGAGGTGGCGGGTAGCATGTGCTATAACTGTGGGAGAGAGGGGCATTTCTGGCGGGAATGTGAGTGGCCGGGGGTGTGCTACAGCTGTGGGGAAGCGGGTCACTTGAGGAGGGATTGTGAGAGACAAGATGCTTTGAGGAGGGAGGGCCCCTGGGCCACTAAGAAGGGAGAGGTGTCGGGAAACTTAGGAGAGGCTCAATGAGGGAATGGACTGGAGTCTTAGGAGGAACACGTTCCCAGAAAGCAGCCATGGAACCCCCGAAAGCACAAGCCCTTATTCTGGATGGACTGGTGGGACCCCGTTCCAGCGTGTCCCTATGGATAGGGGAATCTTTGCAAAAGCCATCCCTGACCCAGGATTGCAGGTTACCTTACTGTACCGGTCGTTGTACAACAAATATCTGAAGCGTTTGCCAGTAACCCCATTTAATGCACTGGAGATTTGGGGCATAGGTGACGGTGATTACCCGTACAATGGGTACCTGTTAGTGAGATTGGAATTCTCGGAGGGCAATGTGGGAGTGTCAGAAGCCCTTGAGACATTGGTGTTGGTTTGTCCGGACCCGGTGGAAACCGGTGGCGCTGCCCTGCTGATGGGGATTAACTCCCCTCTGGTGCGACAGCTCTTGGGAACCTGTAAGGAGAAGGCGTGGGAGAACTTTCTGGAGACCCTCTCGGTACACCCAGTGTTTCGAGTGGTGTTCGAAGAAGTGGGTGACCCCTAGGGGCAGGATCCTGAGTGCAAATGAGGGATAGTGTGGTGTACGGCCAGGGGAGGTGGCATTAGTGATGGGGACCCCCAGATTCCCCGGAGTACCGGCGGGTGAGGCCCTGCTAGTAGACGCCCCAGACGACCTGGAAGGGGAGTCCCGGTTCCCGGCTGGGGCACTGGTGAGACCTGAATTGCAGAGGCCCTCAGCTGTATAGGCACGGTGGATAAGGGTGATAAGGAACATTACGGAGAGGGAGATCACCTTTAAGCGCAGGATGCCCCTTGCGCACTTGTTCCCGGTTACGGTGACGTTTAGTGCCCCCGTGAGACCCACTGGAGGAAAACTATTGGAGAACGGGGGCGGGGGGTAGGGGGGCTGACCGAGGAGGCCTTTAATTTTAAAGACTCCCCTGTACCGCCGAAGTATAAGAGCAGGCTGGTGGAGAAGATGCTGAAGCTAGGGGATGTCTTTTCTCAGGGCAAGTTTGATGTGGGATGTTCCAAGAGCACTCGTCACACTATCCCGGTGACCAATGACACCCCGTTTAGAGAAAGGTCGCGGCGGTTGGCCCCAGCAGATGTGGAAGATGTGCGGCAGTTGAAGGATGCAGGGATTATCGCGGAGTCCCGAAGCCCCTATGCGTCCCCCATAGTGTTGGCAAGGAAGAAAAATGGGAAGGTACACATGTGCGTGGACTATAGGACTCTGTTCCCAACCAGTATACGGTCCCAAGGGTGGAAGACGCATTGGCCTGTTTAACTGGGACGCAGTGGTTTAGTGTATTGGATTTGCGGAGTGGGTATTACCAGATTCCGATGAGTGAGGCTGATAAAGAGAAGACGGCCTTTATCTGCCCCCTGGGATTTTTCCAGTTCGAATGAATGCCCAAGGCATATCGGGGGCCCCAGCCACCTTCCAGTGGCTCATGGAGAGGACAGTGGGGGATATGAACTTGCTGGAGGTATTGGTCTACCTAGACGACCTGATAGTGTTTGGATCTATGTTGGAGGAACATGAGAAGCGGCTGCTGAAGGTGCTGTTGGCTGAAGGAGGAAGGGTTATAACTTTCCCTGGATAAATGTCAGTTCTGTAAGACGTCGGTCAGCTATGTCGGGCACATAATATCGCGAAATGGAGTGGCCACTGATCCGGCTAAGATAGCCACAGTAACCACCTGACCGAGACCCCAGAATGTGAGTGCCTTACGCTTGTTTTTGGGGTTCTGTGGGTATTACCGGTGATTCATGAAAGGATATGCGAAAATGAGTCACCCATTGAACCAACTGTTGTGTGGTTATCCACCTGTGGAGAAGAAAAGGAAGGGAGACTGAGGGCCAGAGGTAGAAGGATACTTGAACCCGGGGGAGCCCTTTGGATCAAGGTGGGATGCTCAATGTGAAGAGGCGTTCTAATCTCTAAAAAGGGCACTGACACAGGCCCCGGTGTTGGCTTTTGCTGATCCCCGGAAGCCGTATGTTCTACACACTGATGCCAGTCACGAGGGTCTGGGGGCTGTCCTGTACCAGGAACAGGGCAATGGATTGAGGCCGGTGGCGTTTGTCAGCTGGAGCTTGTCGCCATCTGAGAGAAACTACCCCACTCACAAGCTGGAGTTCTTGGCGTTGAAATGGGTGGTGGTGGACAAGTTGAGTGACTATCTATAGGGGGCCCAGTTTGAGGTGAGAACTGACAACAACCCCCTCACTTATATCCTGACCTCTGCAAAGCTGGACGTTACTGGGCACCGGTGGTTATCGGCCTTGTCTGCCTATGAGTTCAGCCTGAAGTACGGGCCGGGGAGTCGGAACATCGATGCAGATGCTCTATCTCGTCAGGCACATGACGAGTTGGGCACGGCTGAGGAGTGGAAGAGTGTCCCTGCCCCGGGAGTGAAGGCCATGTGTCAAGTCGGGAGCGACGGAGAAGCAGGAGCCCCGATGGAGCCGGATCAGGCAGTGGATCAATTGGGGGTTGACGATGACGCGCTACCACTGTTTACTGTAATTTGACTGCTCTGAGGAACAGGCAGCTGCCGGAGTTGAGCCCCCAGGGAGTGGGGGCGGCTCAGCATGATGACCCGAGCATTGGCACTATCTGGTATGCGGTTAGACAGCGGGATATGGCCCAGGTGGAGAAGGCAAAGCACGCCTCCACTCCCCTACTACTGAAAGAGTGGCCTCGGTTGAAGCTGAAGAACCAAGTCTTGTACTGGGTCACGTCGCCCCCGGACCACCCCCAGTGCTGGCAGCTGGTCATGCCTGGGAAGTATTGGAAGACTGTGCTCCAGGCACTACGTGATGATTCCGGGCACTTGGGGGTAGAAAAGACCTATGGGTTACTTAAGGACCGGTTTTACTGGCCCCAGATGAGGGGGGAGGTTGAAGAATACTGTAAGACCTGTAATTGTTGCATCAAGAGGAAGACCCTGCCTGAGCAGGCGGCTCCTTTGTCCCACTTGCAGAGTGCGGGACCCATGGACCTGGTGTGTATGGATTTCCTGTCTATTGAGCTGGACACCAGCAACACCGCCAATGTCTTGGTCATCATGGATCACTACACTAGATATGCACGGGCTTTTCCTACTAAGGACCAGAAAGTGACTACAGTGGCAAGGGTGTATGGGAGAAGTACTTTGTTCATTATGGCCTTCCCCAGCAGATCCATAGTGATCAGGGACGGGACTTCGAGAGCAGGCTTATCCATGAATTGCTGGGTATGCTTGGGGTTGAGAAATCCAGAACCACCCCCTATCATCCGCAGGGTGATCCTCAGCCCGAGAGGTTTAACTGGGCCCTGCTGGACATGCTTGACACTTTGGAGATCGGACAGAAGAGTAAGTGGAGTCAGCACATCGGCCATTTGGTTCACTGTTACAATTGTACTTGCAATCACGCTACGGGTACTCACCCTATTATCTGATGTTCGGACGGGAAGTGAGGTTGCCCATTGATCTGTGTTTTGGAACTGAAGCGGGTGAAATAACTTCGAAGCCATATCTGAAGTATGTGTCTGATATGAGGAGAGAGTTGAAAAGGGCGTACAAGTTGGCTGATGCGGCGGCAACCAAGCAGAATCAGCGCAATAAGAAGAGGTATGATCAGAAAGTAAAGTTCATCCAGCTATTGCCGGGAGACCAAGTCCTTATCCGGAATTTAGGACTACCTGGTAAACACAAGTTGGTGGATCGTCGGGCAGCCACCTCCTATGTGGTGGAGAGTCAGATGCCGAATCTCCCTGTTTACTGGGTGAGACCCGAGGATGGGAAGGGGCCTGTCAAGGTACTCCATCGGAACCACCTGTTGCTTCTAGGTCGAGAGGTGTAGGTAGACCCAGAGCCCGAATGGGAGTTTATGGCTAGTATGAGGTCTCTGCGAGGGTGCAGGGGGAGGGAAGAGCCCACTGCGAAAGAGACGGGGCCAGTCCCCACCCCGAGAAGGGATACGTCATCGGAAGACGATGATTCGGACGTGTGGTACCTGTTTCCGTTCGCTGATTCCCCAGTGCTGGGAGAAGAGGCTCCTGGCCCTTCCCTCACTGAGTTAGGGGAGAGGAGGGAGGGTGTTGCAGAGCCGCCTGTAATACAGCCGGGATTGGGGGAGGAGAGGGTGGAGCCAGAACCTGAGGCAGAGGGCTCACAGGTGCCAAGGGGTCCCCGTGAGGGTGAGAGTCTGACAGGTAGGCCTGGGGTGTCTGAACCGGAAGAGTCAGCAGAGGAAGTACATAGGTCTCAGACGAGTAGGCAACCCCTGGAGAGGTTGACTTCTACAGCGCCGGGAGAACAGGGTGTGATCTCTACAGCCCTGGGAAGTTATGTCACTGCTTTATGCACCTGGGTTGGGTTTTGTTTTGCAAAGAGCACTGGTGAATCCTGTTAACGTCATGAGGGCATGACTTTTATTTGGTGGGGGGAGAGCGTACGGGGTCTCTTTTTTGTATGTTAAATTTAAAATGGCTTCTTTGTTATGATAATCTTTGAAATTGCTGCGTATGTGGATTAAAATGGTTTCTATCTTATGTTAAATGCTGAGAAAGTCTCTAGCTAGACATTTGCTTGGGTTAATACAGATAGCAGGGTGCTATTAGCCAATGGGTGTTTATGTTATCGTTTCTTCGGGTGATGATGCTGTATCATATGACTGGGAACGGGGGTTTTTGGCGGGGAGTCGGAGGAGAGACGGAGAGGACGGCGGATGTGCGAAAAGGCTCTGGTCGATCGCTCCGGGTGGTCCCGAGCTGCGAGTCAACAGGATCCAGGTAGTCATCAGGAATTGATTGAGCTCTAACGGTTGCGCACGAAGAACTTGGACTGTGATAAGTCTGGCGCCTTTTTTCCCCATTACTTCCTTTTCTGTATCGCACTTATATTAATTTCATAGACTTAGTAATATCTATAAAGTGTACTTGGTACAACGTACTGTGTGTGCTGGCTGATGATTGATGTGTGGGATTGATTCGGGTGGCAGTGGTACAGCAACCGACTCAGCGGGAAGTGTTCAGGCTGGTGCTGGGCGGGACTTCCCCTAGACATATACGAGCCAATATAGCTGAGTGTTACACGTTCTTAATGGTGGTGTAACAGTGGTCAAGTGTGTTGGCTCCTCTGGTTCCACAGGTGATGTGTTGGTGGTAGCTGTTCAGAGACGACTTCAAGTTGGCCTGGTTGAAATCCCCCACAATGATAGGGAAGTCATCAGGTTGTGCTGTTTCGTGTACGTTGATCATAGTGCTCAGTTGCCTCAGTGCCTGGCTGATGATCACCAGAGGTGGAATGCACACCACTGACTGGATGATGGTGGATAAAATGGATGAACATGACTGCTAGATGTTCCAGGTTGGGTGAGCAGGATTGAAGTAGAACTGCCCTGTGCACCATGATGGAGTTGATCACAAAGCATACTGCACCTCCATTACCTTTAGGAGACTCAAAAGGAGACCTGTCTTTTCAATGGATAGTGAAGTCCTCTGGCTGCAGCGCTATGTCCAAAGTAGTCAGGGGCGAGCCATATTTCTGTGAAGCAATGTAGACAGCAGTCTCTGATGTCCCTCTGGTACTGCAATCTTGCCCTAAGGTCTTCAGTTTTATTGTCTAGAGACTGTCCATTCACCAGCGGGATAGTCAGGAGTAGGGGGTCTAAGGCTTTTGCATTCCAATCCTACTTGTAGCCCAGAGTGCCTTCCCTGTTTCTGTTTTCTTAAAGGGAAACTACACTTGTGTCCTGAATCTGCCATCCGGGGTCCACCAATTTGAGGATTGATAGATTTTTTTAAAAAGTCATCTTAAAACAATGTTTCTTACTGAAGCACCCATGGCTGTGACTGTGGATTTCAGCTGTAACAGGAATATTTAATAATTCTCATCGGAGCTACGTGCAAAGAATTGCCACTTATCTGTACCATCTTAACTTTGAGATGCTGTTTGCATCTGCACAGTTGTTAGTTTGTTTTATTTACTTATTCCCTAAATACCTCTGTGATAATTGATTCACTTGCTTCCCATGCTGTGATTTCCACCTTCTGACCACTTTGGATAAAAGATTCTGCTGAATACCATCACCATGAGCTAAGGAGTGAATGGACTTCATTCAAGGCCAATTTTTTTAAATATTGGTGACTAGAACCTCAGAGACTTTGGATTAAGTGGCTGATGCCATATCATAATTATCCTTGCCAAGGTAATTTGTGAGATTACAAGACAAATCCAGAATTTTAAAGTGCTGCTGTGATTGACGTGTTTAAATTGCATAATGCAGCACAGCACCAAACAAAGCGATGGCAGTTGCAAATTAACATAAACAAACATACCTGTGTGCAAAATAAAATATAACAAAAACAACAGGAATTCTGCAGATGCTGGAAATTCAAGCAACACACATCAAAGTTGCTGGTGAACTCAGCAGGCCAGGCAGCATCTCTAGGAATAGGTACAGTCGATGTTTCAGGTCTGAGGTCGTGGAAGATTTTACAGGTCTGTTCAAAAACCCGATGGCAATGGGAAAGAAGCTGTTTTATCTTGAGCTTCAAGTTCTTGTACTTCCTGAATGATTGAGAAGAGAGCTTGGCCTGGATAGTGGAGGTCCCTGATGATGGATGCTTCTGACTTGAAGATGCTCTTAATGGTGAGGAGAACTGTACCCATGTTGGAACTGGCTGAGTCCACCACCCTCTGTAGTTTCTTGCATTCCTGTGCTTTGGCATTTGCATACCAGGCTCTGATGATGGATGCTTCTGACTTGAAGATGCTCTTAATGGTGAGGAGAACTGTACCCATGTTGGAACTGGCTGAGTCCACCACCCTCTGTAGTTTCTTGCATTCCTGTGCTTTGGCATTTGCATACCAGGCTCTGATGCAACTTGTCAGAATGCTTACCCTCCAAAGAAAGTTCAGTCTTTGACATGCCCAATCTCCTTAAACATTTTTCTGTAATTTATTTTTATTGAATTTCATAAACAAACAAACATTTCCATAAGATGTATTTCAGATATTGTACATATATATCATCATATTTGTCACAAATCTCCACATAATATTTATCTGAGGTATGCACTTATAGAAAGGAGAGGAAAGAAAGAACTTGACTTGTGAGAATAAAATCAGGCCTGTGAGGTGTTATGTAGTTAAACCATTTTTTCCAGTATGAATAAAATTGTTCTAACTTATGATTAACAGGTGCTGTTATCTTCATTTTGTAAAGTTCCATCCATACATTTAAAAGTTGGGCTCTCCTGTGATAACCATTTCCTGGTAAGGGTCTTTTTACCAGCCACCAGCAGTACATTCATTAAATATTTATCTCTTTTCAACCATTCTTGAGGTATATATCTAAAATATATGGTCTTGTTCTTCACAGTTAAAGATGTCCTGTAGGGCATTATGTATCCCACGCCAATAGTCTTTGATAACAGTTAAAGATGTCCTGTAGGGCATTATGTATCCCACGCCAATAGTCTTTGATAACGGAGCATTCCCAGATAATATGATGGTGGTTTGCATTTTGATTCCACAATTCCGGGGGGGCGGGGGGGAGGTTACTATCATAATGAGTTTTCTGAGAGGGTGTAATAAAGTACCTTGTCAGGTTTTTCCACCCGAACTCCCTCCATTTCCGTGAACTGGTACACTTCCATTGATACCTCCATATTATTGTCCAGTCTTCCTCAGATATTATTATCCCTCCTTCCTTCTCCCATTTTGTTTTAATGTATGAACTACATGCTGGACCCAGGATAGTTTCTCAGATGTTGACACCAGGAACCTCAAGTTCAAGTTTATTGCCATCTCACTGGAAGGGGCTCACCCTTTCCGCTGCAGACCCTTTAATGAGGACACATAGTGTTTGCTTACTTCACCTTCTCAAATTCTGCAATCAGTTCCTTGGTCTTGCTGATATTGAGCACAAGGTTGTTCTTCTGACCTCATTCGACCAGCTGACCCATCTCAGTCCAATATGCTGCATTATCGCCATCTGTGGGATGGAGTTGGAGAAGAGGGTATTTCCTTTCCCTGCCCTCTCACCCCCTTGAAGTATAGAGAAGGATACATAGTAGTGGTTGATGATGGCCTTATTTGTAGTGAATACATAAGCTCTATTGTGTGGTTGTTTTGGGGTAAGAGAGTTTTATTTTGTTTAGGGAAATCAAACTTGACATTTTTTTTAAATTTTGGTGATCATTTACAGTTGTTTTCAGGTGCAGATACTGAGGGAATTCAAACATGGTATTAGTGCAGGAATGTGAATTGAAGGTTAAGGATTTCACCCCCCCCCCCCCCAATTCAGTGGTGGAACATGCCTGACTCTGAGGCTCTTGACTTCTGAATGTTCCATTTTATGGAAAAAAACAATTCCAAACTTGTGGATAGTTCTTGCAATGCTTAAGATAATGTTGTAAGAGATTTTTTTTTTAATATAGAGAAGTAGCAAAGTATCGCAGTAAGACAATTCTGCAGCAAGTTGTATTTGGATGAAAGTACTGATGTTCCATGTGAAAAGCTGGTCTACACCAAACTATGCCAATATACGTGAATAAAAACAAAATACTTTCATCTTTCCATCTTGCCGTTGCTTCAGAATGTTCAAATTGTAGCCAACAGCTAAACTATTCTGCCTCTACCAACTGTCCAGATGTGGCATGTGCTTTGTTTTCCGTAATTTGTGAGAGCGATCAGTGTTGAATCAGAAGCAGTATCTTTCAATTTTATAATTCTTTTCATCTGAATGATATTTATTGTGGTAGTTTGTTTGACTTCTGTCAATCCTGGGGCTTTTCTATACTGTTGAAATTATAAACTCCCAAGATTTCTAACTCAACACTTGCCTTTGCTTCCTGCGTAGCAGGCAGAATCCAACAATGCCACTTGAACAAGACTGTGATCTATACAATAGAAGTCACTTGTTGTTTGAACCTTATGACTTGTGCTTTACAGTAGATTGGTCTGAGACTGCCCCAATCTCATTTTGCATTTTTTTTTTGTTTGTAGTTATAACTAAATTAAGGAATCACCATTTAAGGAAAGCACTGCAGATGTTTGCAGTCTTAAAAACTGAACATGTTGGAAGCATTTAGCAGGTCAGGCAGTGTCTGTGAAGGGAGAAACAGGAACATTTCAGTTGGGTGGAAAGTTAGTTGTCTTGGAAAATAGCATTCTGCACAAATACTGTGTGACTTGCTGATCATTGATTCAGCAAGGTTCTTGACTTCAGAAGGAGTCTACTATAACTATCGTTCTGTGTCAATGTCGGTTGTTTAGCTTAACTGGCTATAAATTTATTTAATCATGTCAAAAAAATTGTGCCATTTCACAGTACATCTCTTCACACACATCTGCATCTAACCCCTTTTGGTGAAATTTATCTAGACCATTTATTTGTACACAGTGCTTGCTGAATATTGAATTGTATTTCTGTTTGTGGTAATGAATGACCACAAACCTTTGTAATAACCTTTGCCATTCCATATAGTTTGAGCAAAATTGTACAAGTACAGTCTAACCAATATTTTGTGCAAATGCAATATAACATTCTAGCTCTTGTTATCGGTGCTTCTGCTTAAGGAATGTATTTTTCACTTTCCTGTGCAATTATGTCATCACCTTCATGAAGATACGGTCATGCACCCCCAGGTTTTAAATTTTACAGCTCCATTCTAAACTCTTCTCACCACTGTCAGGGTGCTTACTTTCAGTCTGTGGTCAATGAACTTTGTCCTGTTAAACTAGCATTTTGAACAATGATGTCTGATTATATTTTGATGGCTTTAATACTTCTCTCCTTAATCATGCCCTTGCTTCTCTGCAGGTGCAGCAGTTGCCGGTGTGTACCGGGTAGCAGGGAAGACGATGGCTCCACTTGAGGCATTGGTATTTGGTGCTGGACAAACAGTGCTCACAGTTGTCATCTCATTCTCGAGGATTCTAGCCACCCTATGAGGGCAGAATTCTGAGGAGTAAGCAAGTATCGTTGGAGCTCTTTAAACATGAGGAGACAAGAGTTTGAGAGACAGAAGAGTTTGAGAGACAGATTTGAATGCCAAGATGTGCAACCAAGAGATGGTATGAAAGAAGCAAGCTTATGTGACCGTCAGGCGAGCAGAACCAAGCCATCTGCTGTTTAAGTGTCTGCACTACAGCACCATATGTGCTTCCTTCGTAAAGGAGAGCGTGAAGATTACTAATGAGCCTATGAAGCCTCACGAGCAAATCATCCTGTACAGTTATCAATCCCCAATGAACATTAGTGGTGACTGATGCACACAGCTGTGACTGCACGCTAATGGAAACTGCAGGGATAGCAGTAGTATTACTTGTGCCAAACTTGGAAATTTTTAAAACATTATTTTGGAACTGTGAACTGCGGCCATGGTATCCAGGCAAAACTTAGACTTTGGGAAGGGGGCTGGTGTACACTACTGTATATTCATAAGATTTCAAGTATGAGATCCATTTTCTTTTCTGCCTTTCCTGACGCTTGAAAATATTTCTGATGGTATTTGTGTTGATGGAAAATCCCAGCCCCTGTAATCATGTTTAAACACTGCTGATTTTACATTCTAATGACCAACCTACCTTTCTGTTCATTAATTCTGCTTCCAGCTGCACCCAGGGCATCTACTACTCAACAGCACTTTATAGATGTTTTTGGGACGGAGCCACTATATTCTGTATGTGAGCAGAGAATGCAACCAAGGTTCTCATTATAGTTTATTGAGTGTGTCACATTAATCAGAAGAATGGATCCAGCTTTGAGAGTGGTATGTCGGCAGCAATGCAAATGGACATCATTATTTAAAAACAGAAAATCCTAAAAGTTACTCAGCAGGTTTAGGTTGCATGTGTGAAATGGAACAAAGTTAGTAGTTTTGGGTTCCTTCATTTTACAGTTCATAATGCAACATCATTGGACATTTGCTATAGAGATTGAGGAAGGAATCTGTTGTTCCCAGCACCATATTATGAGTGGAGTTTCAATCTTCTGTCGATGATTACAATGATTTGAGGGTTGTTTTCCAAGGGATATCTAAGTGACCATGTCAGGTCAGTAGATATTGAGCCTGGATACAATTCAAATGAATTCTCCTTGGTGGAATATTCTCCTTTTGTCTAGAGTATCAGGTGCATGTGAGCAAAATACATCTTGAAGCACTGAAACATGCCTATCATGCACTAACCTTGAGTTTTATCAGGGAGATAATAATTATAATTCCTTTTTGTTCAGTGCGAGGTAAACCCCTGCTTTGCAAATTCCTTGAGCTCAAATTCTGAGCTGTTGGAGGTTGAGCCTTTCACAGCATTTGGATTACTTGCAGATATACGTTAAAACTTTAACACCTTACTGACATGACTTCAGGCTTCACTTTAGTATTAAAAGTCATTTTGAAAGAGCATGTTCCAGAAATTAACTTTATATAAAAAATATTGAAACCTCTTTCAGAAATGCAATGTGAAGAGACATGCTTGCTGGAAGCTTTTAGTTTTTGGTGACTTCAAGAACCTCTTTTTTTCCTAGAGTTGAATGTAGGATTAACAAGCTTCTTGTTTTTTTTAAAGTAATTGTAGACTTAGTGGCAAAGAATATTGAAGCTGTTGAAATTACTTCTTCAGGCACTTAAAATTTCAAAACAAAACTAGTTACTTTCTGTTTGAAACATTCTTTGGAGAGGGAAATGGACTAAAAGCTTTTATTGAGCCAGAATATTTAAGTTCATCCATTCCGGGTTGCATTAATGATGTTTTCTGGCTGTTGGGGTTTAGCCTGTTTTCCCCTCTTGGTATGTGCTCTGTTCCTGTTTTTCTATGAGAGGAGAATATCCAATCAAACATGAGGACCACCTTTGCGTTCTAGACCCAGTCTTCAGCCATCATTGCAAGCTCAAATTGGTTTTGATTGGTCCTCTCTGAAATTTGTAAGTGACTTGAAATGGTGAAGTCTGGACCAACACAAAAAGCTGGAGGAACACTGCAGATCAGGCATCTGTGGAGGGAAATGATTAGGGAACATTTTTTTAGGTGAAGACCCATCTAAATGAAGTTCTTGACCTGAAATGTTGACTTTCCATTTCCCTCCATGGATGCTTCCTGAGCTACTGAGATTTTTTGTTGTGGTTGCTGTGTGGTTCTTCCTGGTTGGAACGTCTAAACTCTTATAGCCAAGTGACTGAAAGTATTGGTGCTGCAAGCATGAACTAGAGCAATGTGCTGATAATCTCCTGTTTACTCATTTGTTTAGGAAAGTATGGGGTGAAGAGTAAAGTACATATCCACAAGACCAGGGGCCCTTTAGTTAATGGTAAGGGTCAGTGGTATTTTTTTTAAAAGAAGATTGTAAACCCAAAAATGCTTGTCACTCCTAAATTGTAATTGCATTTGTGAATATTTTGGTTAATTAGTTGGCTCACTGATGCTGACCAAGACTCCAAAGCTTTAATTTCCTCAAATGTCACTAAAATGTCAGTGGGAGGACCACCTTATTGGTTTTACAAAAACAGCAGTATGACTTTGAACCAGAGGATCTGGAAGGCTCTGGAGAGAAAAACAGTGGCAGAACTGCCAATAATGAAATGTTCTGCAAAGTTGGTGCTTGGTGAAAGATGTGTTTGTTTCTTACAGTTTACAGATGGTAGGCGGGGGGGATGGTGGGCTGCACAGTTAGGTGGAAGTCAAATTGTCCACATGTGTTGAATCCTAATGGCACAAAACTCTATTTTTAAACTAATGGCCCGAAAAGTCTTTGGTTTCAGCTGGTCCAAAAATTTAGATTTTAATCAACATAGATCTTCCTATATTTGAGCCACTGGGGCTGATCTTTGATTGCCTTGGTATCACTGGCTGCTTGCCTTGAGTTAGGCTGTTGGTTTCAGCATGTCCCCAGTGCAATCTGCTACTGCAAGGCCAGCACTTGCCCTGGTTCGTGGTAGCAGATAGGTTATCTCTGAGTGGGCAGCAGGTGACTCTCAGCTTTGGCAACTGGTGAAATACCCACTTTTCCATAGGTCACAAAACTGTTAGTGCGAATGTGTTTGATGCTCATGAAGATTTCGGTAACACTTGGAACATTTGGGGGGTGGAAGTAAAATAAAACTTAAACATTTTAAATCTAAAGACAGGCTCGTACACCAAATCAATCAAGTTTATTAAAATTGAAACAATTAAAAATATGCCTGCTTGCTGTTCTCTTGTTAAACAACTGTCAATGTCAAATGGGCACTATCTTGTGATGCCAAGAATACATAGTGCGGCCAAAAAGTTGAGCCTGAGCAGAGTCGGAAACACAGAACTGCCCAGATCCAGATGCACTGGGTCTTTAATTAGGGCAGAATATCTGCCATGGTACAATTAGGGATGGTTGCCTATTGCTAACTCTTGCTGTCTTGCTGTTTCCAAACACTAAGCTTCTAATGTGGATGTAAGTCCATAAAACATGGGAGCAGAATTAAGCCATTCAACCCATTGAGTCTGCTCTGCCATCCCATCATGGCTGATCCCGGATCCTGCTCAACCCCATACACCTGCCTCTTGCCAGTCATAGGAACATAGAAATGGAAGGAGTAGTAGCCCCTTGTATCTGCTTCCTATTCAAGATGGGATTGTTAGCACTACTCTCTTATATTTGCCTCCATTTCTCTTAAATCAATAGTTTTCTTGAACCTCCACAGCTTTCCAGGGTACGGAATACCAAATATTCACTCCTGAGTGCAGAAACCCATCTTGACCTGCAATGGCTAACCTTAAATTCTAGCCCCTATGGCAAGAGACCTACATCTACCTATCAGACTTCATAAAATTTGCTGGTCACAATACAATTAATTCTCATCTGTCTAAGCTTGTGTAGACCTGTTTAACCTCACAGTAGCACTGTGCTCCCAGTAATCATGGTGAATTGTCATTGCACTCCCTCTATCCTAAACACCCCTGTTAAATGTAGTTTTAAAAGGACTGCATTTTATGCTCAAGCTGGTAGTAAAAAATTTTAAAAAGGCTTGAAGTCCGGCAAGGCAGATTTTCAATGTATGGAGATGTTCATTTTTGGATTTCATGCAATTCCATAATTTCTTATGGCAAGTTTTTTTTAAAATTACAAATCCTTAAAAATTCAATTCTGGAAAACATTCTCCTATCAAGAAACAAATAAGGATCCAGTGATGGCTTAAATTGGACAGATTAAAATGCATTTATCACTCTTGTAAAACGGGTTGTATTCTGCAGTATTAGCTCATAAAACTGTATGGAGAGGAACACACCTGGACACTTAATTGCAAGCATTAATTTGGCATTATGGTGCTGGCAGTAAATGTCAATCCTTGTGCAGTGTTGAATTTAATGCCTGTCTGCCTTTTATTTACAGAAATTTGTGGAAAGTCCTCTTATATGCAGGCACGTGCTTGGTTGTGGTGAATGGTTGCTGAGTCAGGAAGGGGAAGGCTTAAAGCTATTCAATGGGAACCTGGGGACTTAAGCCAAGGGATCCCAAAGAGAAGAAATGACTGACCCAAAGGGCTCAAGTGACAGGAAGGTTCAGGCCTAGCTGTGCTGCATTAGACCTCTTTTCCTAAGAGGCCACCATAGAGATGTACTACAATGAATCCTGCATCTGTTCAGCAGGGCTAATGCTGCCACATTGGTGCTACTCAAATTCAGCACGGCTGTAATCTTCTGCTTCCTGTCCAATAAGGCTGACATTGAAGATCACAGTTGTATTTCCTATTTGCCTATGTGTGGGGAGTTACGTAGGAGCTCTACACAGCACAAGCCAAACTTACCATCTTATTGTGCAATAGACCATCTAGTATAGGGGAATCTAAGGAGTAAAAAGTCATTGATTGTGTACAAGCTGCACTGTAAATTCCACACTAGAACTTGGTTCTAAGCAAAGGCATTAATCCTTTCACATTCAGCCTGAATGTGACTACAGCCAGGAGATTTTGATGACTAACTTTCAGTACAATTTTTTTAATGTTGCCATGTACTAGCCTGCTGTGCCTGACCTTTTACAAGCACCTTGTCATACCAAAAGACGTTTACAATGAGGCCCTGTAACTCTAGGTTTGGCTTCCTGTTATTGATCATGAGAAATGTGTAGGAAAAGCTGTTGGGAAGATAGACAAGGCTAGTAATGCTGCTTCAATTTTTCTGGAGCATCAGGTCCGCTGTCTGGATCAGTCAGTAAGTGCACAGTGCAACTTATAGGCTTTATCTTGAGTCAGTTTGCATTCTTTAGACTGGTTTCCTATTTGTCCTGGATCATGTAGATCACTGGCACTAGCTGCCTCCACAGTGAGGGAGATAAGACTCTATGCTTAGAGGGTCTAGAGTTGTGAACTAGGTAAGTTTTAATGAAAGCCCAGTGATGGCATACTTACTGATTCTAGTTCCCATCAATACTTTGAGAACTTGAGTTCCAGGTGGGATTCAAACTTGTGTTGCTGGGCCAGTACTCCAAAACTCTAGTTTCTGCTCTAGTAATCCACCCTTTACATCATCATTCATGTGATCTGTTGTCAGCACTTTACTAGGAAAGTAAGAGATAACATTAGGAGCCCCTTTTCTACCTTGACTGTGGGAACAGACTACTTACTGTGGCATTTTCAAAAGTTCGTTTATTATCAAAGTATGTATCCATATACAACTCCGAAGTTCTTCTTTGAGTTGTTTATGGATACTATGGGAACAGATCTCTTGCTGTCACGTCTTCAATGAAGGTGTTAATGCAACTATTCTCCCTTCTTGATTTGGCAAGCAGCAACTCCAAGAGAATGCGTGTGGTTAGGCTGAGAATCACTATACACCTTGCCAGGCATTGACTCTGAATAATTGCACATTCCCCACTAACATCTAAGGTATTGCTGTTAAGAGTTAACAGTAATTAGTGATTTGAAACTGGATATTTAGCAGTGGAAAATGCAATCCCATCTCCATATTTTTTTTTTGTCTATGAGCCAAAAGCTAACAATAATGGAATGCAGTTCATTTGAAGCTTCTACTACACAGGAAGTTTGGCATCTAAATCAAACCAGCCTGCTGAACAGGACTTGGCCCCCTACCTAATAAGGTAGGTTAAGATGTTGGCAAAAGAAAGACAGAAAGTAATAGATCTAAATTCTTTCTGCAGATTCTGATACTGAAGAGGTTACAAAGGACATTCTGTGTAAAGGTTAGATTGAGTAATTAGTATTCAGTGACCTCTGGCTTGCTATGGTGACCAGTGAACCTGATCTTGTCTGCTAATATGATATCAGGAGAAACCATAGAGAGGAAAGTGCAAAGCGTGCATTAGTACAATATGTCCTCCCTGGTTGAGTAGCTAGCAGTACATGTACAGTGAGGGGGAATAGTGGTAATTATGGATGGTGTATTGAGATGTCAAATGCAAGAGTTGGTGGGTGAAAGGAGGGAATGGTATGAAGAAGGCCATAAGACCTTGGCAGGCAGGAGAGCTGGGACTTGTGCTTGTTAACCATGTGAGAAGAATGAGTTTTTCAATGTATCCAGTTCAGTATGTTTTTTCTCCCAGTAATGACCTCCCACTGGGCTTCCAAGGTGGAATTGGATGACTTCACTTTCTGTAAACCTATCAGAAGAGGATCTCCCTCTTCTATTCCAGCTATGAAACTCACTCTTCATCCTGTTCTCCCAAACCTTTGAACCCAAAAGCATTTCCTCTCCAACTAACTAGCTGAAACTGGCCCTAGTGACTCTCACCCTGTGGAGATGTGCTATAATGAAGTGTGTCCCACCAAGCAGTACAGGATAGGCCTTTCTAACTATTCTAACATTCCAACTATTATTTCTGTCTCAGTTTACCAAATCTCCCTGCATCTCATTTGTGTGCATCAACCAAGCAGAACAGATAGGTGGTGGTGGAGCAGAGGTGGTGAGGAAAGCTGCCAGTAGAAATCCTGTCACTAAGAGGAATTCTGCAGATGCTGGAAATTCAAGCAACACATATCAAAGTTGCTGGTGAACGCAGCAATCCAGGCAGCATTTCTAGGAAGAGGTACAGTCGACGTTTCAGGCCAAGATCCTTCGTCAGGACTAATTGAAGAAAGAGCTAGTAAGAGATTTGAGAGGGGGAGGGGGAGATCCAAATGATGGGAGAAGACAGGAGGGGGAGGGATGGAGCCAAGAGCTGGACAGGTGATTGGCAAAGGTGATATGAGAGGATCATGGGGCAGGAGGCCCAGGGAGAAGGAAAAGGGGGAGGGGGGGAAAACTCAGAGGATGGGCAAGGGGTATGTGTACTGTACTTTTGCTACCCACTTCTGCCAGGGAATTGTATTTCAGTGCAGTCGTCCTAAGGAGATGGACTTTGTCACAATCCACATCTAACTGCATTTCAAAAATCCCATTCTTTTTCCCACTCTATCTGAAATTGCTGTTGTTTTCTTCACTGATTTCTACAGAAACCTGGGGGCAACATTTGTCAAAAAATCTAGAAAGAAACTGTCTCATGATGAGGGCGTCAAATTCTGGATGGCACCTTCAATTGCAGACACATCATTGGGCCATACCTCTAGCTAGGCATTCAAGCAAATGGAGGGTGTGTTATCATCCAGTTAATGCACATGGCACAAAGCTCTTGTGTATATTTCTTAGAGGTATTGAAAAGGCTAATCCAACTGTTCGTGCTTTTCTGTGGACTAAGTTCCTGGAATGCCCATTCCAATTTATTCATGAAGAATTGAGTTCTTGCATTTTGGGACATTTGAATTAACTGTAGTTTTCATAAGTGTAAACTGCAAGTTCAGAAGTGAAGTTACTGGCTCCAGATTTCTAGAGATGACAGGTGTGACGTGGAGAAAAGCTGGCATAAATCTGTAAGGCAAAAAATTCTCTCAGACAGATTTGCACCCTTATGATTGAGAATGAACCCAAGCTGCAGTTTGTGCAAGTCACCTGCCGGTGGCTTCTGATATTCCCCGCAGATGGCATGGTTGAGTTAGCACAACGCTTTAGAGTACCAGTGACCCAAGTTTAATTCCTGTCACTGTATGTTCTCCCTGTGACTCTGTGGGTTTCTTCTGGGTACTCCAGTTTCCTCCCACAGGCCAAAGTTATTCTGGTTGGTAGGTTAATTGGTCATTGTAAATTGTCCTGTGATTAGGCTAGGGTTAAATCAGTGATTACTGGATGGCACAGCTTGAAGGGCTGGAAGGGCCCTTCCACTGTAAGTGTTCCAAGGCCACTGTATCCAAATGGGTAAAACAGAATTGACCCTTGCTCAGTGACAAGAATGTTCGATTCACAGAGTCTTTTGTTGCATTACACTCAATTAGTTGATCAGTGAGGAAGCTATAACTGATTTTGTGTTTTGATCCTGCCTCTGGAAGCTGCAGCTACCCTCAAAGTGTATTGATGGAATAAATACCAACAAGACAAAGTAGCAGCATTAGCTCGAGGCGTGCTACAAGTGAAAGTTTGTCTCATTAATTGTAGGCTACTTGTTTCTTGTTCTCTTGCAGTCAATTTCCCTAACCCTACAGTGCAATAAGCTGTATGCCCCTGCATCATCTGATCATGTTTAACCAGAGTAATGCAAGAGATGTTATCCATCCAGTAGTCAGATTGAGATTTGGCCCTTTAGAATTTTAAACTGCTACCTAAAATTAAACCCTCCTCTTTACTGTGTTAAGCTGCAAGTATTTATATTACAAATTTTAAAAGGAATTTCTTATTTTAAAAAAGCTACAGGAATAATAAGATATCCATGGCAGCAAATAATTCAATGAAGATATGTGGGCTCCACGTGCTAATTCCAAAAGCCTACATTTTAACAGAACACATTTAGGTTCCAGGGAAACCATTTTTGTGCTTAAGATATTTAGAAAGCATTTATTCTAGATGTTTACTATGAGTGTCTGTAAAAGGGACTGTCTCACCAGTATTATGTTTTCTAAAATCTTAGTTTAATGAGATTAAGAATGGAAGCAGTAATCTTAATGTAATTGTGGTTATGATTTCAGTATTAACTGCATAACATGGAATGCTGCAGTCCGCAGCTGTAGACTGGTGCAGTGAGTATGTTGCTTTTCCCAAGCAACCTCATTTTGTATTTAAACAAATAGTTGATATCTTCTGAATGAACTTGCAGCCATTTGAACATTCACCTGTTTTTTTTTTAAGTAAATTACAATATGCAGTTTCATACTTTTTACAAGTAAAACTGTATTGGCTTGAGCACATGACACATTTAAATTGTGCTGCTCCCGGGTAATTTGGAGCATGTTGTATTCTTGGACTGGATTTGGTTATTCTTATGATAATTAAAGGTCTGAGTTGTAAATAATGTATTTTTTTTTATAACCAACCATTTTTATTTCCCTATTTACACACAGCCTTGTACATCAGTACTTGGAGAATAAAATTTTGCAGTGAACAGTTCTGATTTGGCCTGGTTTCATTTGTAATTTGAAAAAGATAGTTTATGAGTTGCTCAAAGATATTGCCATATTTTAATTAGTATGCCAATGTGCCATGAAACTCAAGGACCTGTATACCATTTGACCTTGAACTGTTTCTAAAATGAGACAGCTGATCTGTAACCCAATTTTGTATCTTTGCTTCCCTTCTCCCCCTGCCCCCCATGTCCTTAAATCATTAAGATCTATTGATTTCGGATTTCAAACTAAGAATTAATGTGGCATCAATTATGACCTGTGGAAATATTCCAAAATTCCATGAATCTATCACTAGAGGAGATTTCCAATGTCAACATTATTCCCTTTCTAGTTCTAGAGTCCCCAGCCAACAAAACCACTTCTACCTATATTCGACAACTTTATTGGAGCATTCCTTTAATATTCTAGATTAAAGCTCAACTTTTCAAAAGTTTGGTGAAAATACCTCACTAGAACCATTTTGTTCAGCTTGAACTTGAGCAAGTTGAAGTTGATTTGGTTAAGTAAATTGCAGAAAGTAATATCACACTTTTTACATTTAAACTGTGCTTCTCTTGGGTAATTTGGGGTGTGTTGCAGACCATAAGATGTAGGAGCAGAAGTAGGCCATTCGGCCCATCGAATTCCCTCCACCTCCCGTGGTGTCCAACAGAAATTTTGCTTCAAGCAGGTGGTTACTCAATTGAAATAAGCTTCAGAGTTGTTCATTTCTCAGGTTCTAATATTTTTCCCTCCATGTTTAAACATGGTAAAGCAGGAGGTATTAAAGTCGGAGGGTGGCATTACTAAATGGAAAATGCAATGGCAGTGCTCAGATAGGACAGAGTGGAGGGCTTGTCTACTGAGGCTATATGGGTATAACTGAGGAATAAGAAAGTGATGAACTCATGAATGGAATTATACTATAGACCTGCCCATAGTGGGCAGGATTTAGAGGAGCAAATTGTAGAGAGATCGCAGAGAGTTACGAAAAACGAGACTGATAGAAGGAGATTCTAATTTTCCACATATTGATCATGACTCCCCTACTTAAAAAGGGTGGATGGGATAGAGTTTGTCAAATGTGTTCAGGAAAGTTTTCTTAATTGATATATCAGTAGAGTGCAATACTGTATCTCCTATTAGAAATAAGACAGGGCAGGTGATGGTGTATCTGGGAACAAACACAAGATGTTGGAGGAACTCAGCAGGTCAGGCAGCGTCTATGGAAATGAAAAGATAGTTGACATTATGGGCTGAGACATCAACTATTTATTCATTTCCATAGATTCTGCTTGACCTGCTGAGTTCCTCCGGTGTTTTGTGTATCACTTTGGATTTCCAGCAGCTGCAGACTTTCTCGAGCAGAAACAATTTTGATTGAGTGATCATAATTCCATTAGTTTCAAAATAATAATGAGAAGGATGGGACTGATCCTTGGATTGAGATTCTGTATCAGAGAAAAGCCAGTCTGATGGTATTAGAAGGGGTATGGCAGGTGTAGATTGGGATAACTTGTTTTCTGCCAAAGATGCTTGGTAACTGGGAGGCTTTCAACAGTGATATGTTGAGAGTTGGTATGTTCCTATTAAGATGAAAGACAGAGTTAACAAGTTTAGGGAGCCAGGGTTTTCAAGGGATAATGAGGCCCTGGTTAAGAAGTAGTAGATACATAGAAAGCATAGACATCAAAGAACAAATATAGCACTTGTGTAAAAGAAATGCAAGGGAGAGGGCCAAAAGAAAGCATGAGTTTGCTGTGTTAGACAAGGTGAAAGAGGATCCTACTGATTATTTGACCATTAGCCATAGGAGCAGAATTAGGCCATTCAGCCCATCAAGTCTGCTCCACCATTCCATCATGTCTGATTCCGAATCCCACTCGACCCCATTCACCACATCCTTCGATGCCCTGACCGATCAGGAAATGATTAACTTCCACTTTAAGTATACTCATGGACTTGGCCTCCACCACAGTCTATGGCAGAGCATTCCATAGATACACTATTTTATGGCTGCAGAAATATCCTTCTTACCTCCATTATAAAAGGTCCCCCCTCAGTTCTGAGGCTGTGTCCTGTAGTTCTGGGTAACTCCACCATAGGAAATATTCTCTCCACATCCACCCTATCTAATCCTTTCAACATTTGGTAGGTTTCAATGAGATCCCCACATTCTTCTAAATTCCATTGAGTACAGGGCCAAAGCTGTTAAATGCTCCTCATATGTTAAGCCCTTCATTCCCAGGATCATCCCCGTGAATCTCCTCTGGACTTTGTTCAATGACAACATATCCTTTCTGAGATACAGGGGCCCAAAACTGTTGACAGTACTCCAAGTGCGGTCTGACTAACATCTTATAAAGGCTTAGTATTATCTCCTTGCTTTTATATTCTACTCCCCTTGAAATGAATGCCAGCATTGCATTTGCCTTCTTTACCACAGACTCTACCTAATAATTAATCTTCTGGGGTTTTGCATGATGACTCCCAAATCCCCCTGCACCCCTGAGGTTTGAACCTTCTCCCCATTTAGATAACAGTCTACACTATTGTTCCTTTTACCAAAATGCTTTATCATATATTTCCCAACACTGTATTCGATCTGCTACTTTTTTGCTCATTCTTCCAATTTGCCTAAGTGCTGCTCCGATCGCATCACTTTCTTGGCACTACCTAACCCTCCACCTATTTTCACATTATCTGTAAACTTTGCCACAAAGCCTTCAATTCCATTATCCAAATTATTGACAAACAATGTGAAAAGTCGTGGTGCCCTGAGGAATACCACTAGTCTCTGGCAGCCAGCCAGAAAAGGCCACCTTTATTCCCTCTTGCTGCCTCCTGCCTGCCTGCACCTCTGCTTTCCAAGCCAGTATCTTTCCTGTAATGCCATTGGATTTTAATTTGTTAAGCAGCCTCCTGTGGCACCTTATCAAATGCCTTCTAAAAATCCAAGTAAATGACATCCTTTGTCCACCCAGCTTGTTACTTCCTCGAAGAATTCTAACAGATTTGTCAGGCAAAATTTCCCTTTACAGAAGCTGTGCTGACTTTGACTTATTTTATCATTAATCTCCAAGTACCCCAAAACCTCATCTTTAATAATAGGGTCCAACACTTTCTCAACCACTGAGGTTAGGCTAACTAGCCTATAATTTCCTTTCTTTTGCCTTCCTCCCTTCTCAAAGGGTGGAGTGACATTTGCAATCTTCCAGTCCTCTGGAACCATGCTAGAGTCAAGTGATTCTTGAAAGGCCATGACCAATGCATCCACTATCTCTTCAGCAACCTCTCTCAGGACTCTGGGGTGTGGTCCACTTGGTCCAGGTGACTTATCCACCTTAAGACATTTGAGTTTTAAACCTAGTTGGCCAATGGCCAGGGGTGCAGAGTCAATTTTTTAGATGCTGGAGCTGTACGAGGGGTGATTGATAAGTTTGTGGCCTAAGGTTATATAGCTCTCATTACATGCACATGCAGTTCAACTTTTTGCGTGATTATGCTGTAAGTTTGAAGTTAATAACTTTTGTGGTAGTTCTGTTTCAGATTAATTGAAAATTGCAAGGTTTTCTAAAATTGACTCCTTCCACCTTAGGCCACGAACTTATCAATCACCCCTCGTATGTCAAACCCAATTTCTGTACCCAATTTAATGTACTGGGCAACTTCCTTGCCCCATTCATATAATGAGCAGGTACACAAATTGGATATGACATATATATGTATGTATATGAATAGGGCTTCTTATAATGTCAAGCACTAAACCAAGGTGAAAGAAATACATGAATTCCAGAGCTCCACAGAAATATAGTGATAGTTAAGACATTAACAAGATTATAGCCTATCACTACATTTCAGTGTATAATTGGTACAATAAAACATATAATACTTCACAAGATCACAAGACAAAGGAGCAGGAGTAGGCCATTCGGCCCATCGAGTCTGCTCCACCACTCCACCATCAGCTAAACTATTCTCCCATCTAGTTCCAATTTCTGGCTTTTTCCCCGTATCCCTTCATATCTTGACTAATTAGATACCTATCAATCTCCTCCTTAAACAACCTCAACGATCAGTCCTCCACAGTTGTATGTGGCAACGAATTCCATAAATCCACAACCCACTGGCTAAAAAAATTTCTTCTCATCTCTGTTTTAAATGGGTACCCTCTAATTCTAAGACTGTGGCCTCTTGCCCTGGACCCACCCAACAAGGGAAACAGCCTTTCCACATCTACTCTGATGTTTCTATGAAATGCCCTCTCATTCTTCTATACTCTAATGAATACAGTCCAAGAGCCGGCATACACTCCTCATATGTTAGCCACTGCATTCCAGGAATCATCCTCGTAAACCTTCTCTGAACTCTCTCCAACATCAGTACATCCCTTCCAAGATAAGGGGCCCAAAACTGCACACAGTATACCAAATGAGGTCTCGCCAGTGCCTCACAGAGCCTCATCAACACCTCCTTACTCTTATACACTATTCCTCTTGAAATGAATGCCAACATAGCATTCGCCTTCCTTACTGCCAATCCAACCTGGTGGTTAAACTTTAGGGTATCCTGCACGAGGACCCCAAGTCACTTTGCACTTCCGATTTTTGAACTTTCTCTCCATCCAAATAATAATCTGCCCGATTATTTCTTAGAAACATAGAAAATAGGTACAGGAGTAGGCCATTCGGCCCTTCGAGCCTGCACCACCATTTATTATGATCATGGCTGATCATCCAACTCAGAACCCTGCACCAGCCTTCCCTCCATGCCCCCTGACCCCCATAGCCACAAGGGCCATATCTAACTCCCTCTTAAATATAGCCAATGAACTGGCCTCAACTGTTTCCTGTGGCAGAGAATTCCACAGATTCACCACTCTCTGTGTGAAGAAGTTTTTTTTCTAATCTCGGTCCTAAAAGGCTTCCCCTTTATCCTCAAACTGTGACCCCTCGTTCTGGACTTCCCCAACATCGGGAACAATCTTCCTGCATCTAGCCTGTCCAATCCCTTTAGGATTTTATACGGTTCAATCAGATCCCCCCTCAATCTTCTAAATTCCAACGAGTTCAAGCCCAGTTCATCCAGTCTTTCTTCATATGAAAGTCCTGCCATCCCAGGAATCAATCTGGTGAACCTTCTTTGTACTCCCTCTATGGCAAGGATGTCTTTCCTCAGATTAGGGGACCAAAACTGCACACAATACTCCAGGTGTGGTCTCACCAAGGCCTTGTACAACTGCAGTAGTACCTCCCTGCTCCTGTACTCGGATCCTCTCGCTATAAATGCCAGCATACCATTCGCCTTTTTCACCGCCTGCTGTACCTGCATGCCCACTTTCAATGACTGGTGTATAATGACACCCAGGTCTTGTTGCACCTCCCCTTTTCCTAATCGGCCACCATTCAGATAATAATCTGTTTTCCTATTTTTGCCACCAAAGTGGATAACTTCACATTTATCCACATTAAATTGCATCTGCCATGAATTTGCCCTCTCACCCAACCTATCCAAGTCACCCTGCAACCTCTTAGCATCCTCCTCACAGCTAACATTGCCGCCCAGTTTCGTGTCATCCGCAAACTTGGAGATGCTGCATTTAGTTCCCTCATCCAAGTCATTAATATATATTGTAAACAACTGGGGTCCTAGCACTGAGCCTTGCGGTACCCCACTAGTCACTGCCTGCCATTCTGAAAAGGTCCCGTTTATTCCCACTCTTTGCCTCCTGTCTGCTAACCAATTCTCTATCCACATCAATACCTTACCCCCAAAACCGTGTGCTTTAAGTTTGCACTCAAATCTCCTGTGTGGAACCTTGTCAAAAGCCTTTTGAAAATCCAAATATACCACATCCACTGGTTCTCCCCTATCCACTCTACTAGTTACATCCTCAAAAAATTCTATGAGATTCATCAGACATGATTTTCCTTTCACAAATCCATGCTGACTTTGTCCGATGATTTTACCGCTTTCCAAATGTGCTGTTATCATATCTTTGATAACTGACTCCAGCAGTTTCCCCACCACTGACGTTAGGCTAACCGGTCTATAATTCCCTGGTTTCTCTCTCCCTCCTTTCTTCTTCCAAAATGTACAACTGTACTTTTCTCAACATTGTATCTCATCTGCTATTTCTTTACCCACTCTCCTAAACTGACTAAGTTTCTCTTCAACCTTTCCGTTTCATCAACACTTCCTGCTCCTCCAGCCATTTTGGTGTCATCCGCAAACTTAGCCACAAAACCATTTAATCCATAATCTAAATCATCGATATACGTTGTAAAAGAAAAGCGGCCCGAATACCGATCCCTGCGGAACACCACTAGTAACCGGCAACCAATCAGAATAGGATCCCTTTATTACCATCCTTCGCTTTCTGCCTATCAGCCAATGCTCCATCCATTCCAATATCTTTCCTGTAATTCCATGGGCTCTCATCTCATTAAGCAGCCTCTTATGTGGCACCTTATCAAAGGCCTTTTTAAAATCCAAATACACAACATCCACAGCCTCTCCCTTATTAATCTTATTTGAGATTACCTCAAAAAATTCCAATAGGTTGGTGAGGCAGGATCTTCCTTTCATGAAACCATGCTGGCTTGGGCCTATCTTGTCATGCACCTCAAGGTATTTCATAACCTCGTCTTTGAGGATTGACTCCAATAACTTCCCAACTACCGATGTCAGACTAATAGGTCTGTAATTTTCTTTTTGCTGCCTCGCTCCTTTCTTAAACAGCGGAACTACGTTTGCGACCTTTCAGTCCTCTGGAACCATGCCAGAGTCTGTTGATTCCTGGGAGATCATTTCCAATGCCTCCACAATCTCCAAAGCCACCACTTCAGAACCTGTGGGTGCACCTCATCCAGTCCGGGAGACTTATCTATTCTTAGTCCATTTAGCTTCCTAAGCACTTTCTCTCTAGTAATCTTGACTGTACCTAATTCTATTCCCTGAGACCTCTGGCTATCAGGTATGTTGCTAATGTCTTCCACTGTGAAGACTGATGCAAAATACTCGTTTAGTTCCTCTGCCATCTCTTTGTTACCCATTATAATTTCTCCAGCATCATTTTCAATTGGACCTATATCTACATGTGTCACACTTTTACTCTTCAAATATTTAAAAAAAAACTCTTAGTATCCCTTTTTTATGTTAGTTGCCAACTTCTTTTCATGATTCATCTTTTCTTTCCTAATGACTTTCTTAAGTTTCCTTCTGTAAGTTGTTAAAAGTCATCCAGTCTTCAGTTGTCCCACTATTTTTTTCTTCCTTGTACGCTGTCTCTTTTGCTTTTATTTTAGCCTTAACCTCTCTCGTTTGCCACATTTGTGCCAGTTTTCCATTCATGATTTTCTTTTTTTTTTGGTATATATTTTTCCTGCACTTTCCTTATTTCTTGCAGGAATTTCATCCAATTCTGCTCTACCGGCCCTCCATCTAGCTTACTTTTCCAATTGACTTGGGCCAGTTCCTCTCTCATACCACTGTAATTTCCTTTGTTCCACTGAATTATCGATACACCTGATACCAGCTTCTCCTTTTCAAATTTGAAACTGAACTCAATCATATTATGATCACTACTGCTGGGACTTGAGAAACTCAGTTACAGAGAAAGGTTGAATAGGTTAGGACTTTATTCCCTGGAGCGTAGAAGAATGAGGGGAGGTTTGATTATGATGGGTATAGATCAGGGGTCCCCAACCTTTTTTGCACTGCAGACCAATTTAATATTGACAATATTCTTGCGGACCAGCCAACCCCGGGGGCGGGGGAGGGGTGCGGGTAGGGTTGCCCAACGGACAAGAGTAGCGTCAAATACGTTGTGTTTACCCCGAAAAAGACTACAATGACCATGAAGCCTTGTGCAGGCATCAGTGCACATGCGTGTACGTGCCGATCTTTTTCCTCTCTGCAAATTGTTTTTGGCCATTCTGTTCGGTGGGGGGGTTGAGTTAAGCACGACCGGAATATAGGTGATAAGTGGCTAATACACTCAATTTCGTTTCTAAAAGGATTTATCTACCGAATTTAATATTAAACATACAGCGCATATTTTCCTTGCATGAATAAAGCAATAAGTCAATTATCAGGGGAGGACACGGGAGCTTGAAGTAAGTGTTGAACGAACTTCCAGTAGAAATGGTAGAGGCAGGTTCGATATTATCACTTAAAGAAAAATTGGATTGGTATATGGACAGGAAAGGAATGGAGGGTTATGGGCTTGGTGGGATGAGGTGAAGGTAGTGTTTGGCACGGACTAGAAGGGCTGAGATGGCCTGTTTCCATGCTGTAATTGTTATATGGTTATATAAGTCACCATAAGTCATAACATTTTAAGTAACGTTTGGATATTAAACACACAGCACATATTTTTCCCATATGAACATATAAAATCATTGCAACACACCAAAATCACTGCATCAGTGGGATTCCCTGCAACAAGACGGTCCTATCGGGGGTGATGGGAGATAGCGATACTCGAAGGGGGTTCCTTATGTCCAGTCTATTCTGCAATATAGTTTTCGTTGCATTCATTGCCGAAAACTTCACTTCGCAGAAAAATGTTGGAAATGGAAGCAATGTTTTCAGTGCTTTCGTGGTTATCTCAGGATACTTAAGACCATAAGACCATAAGACAAAGGAGCAGAAGTCGGCCTTTCGGCCCATTGAGTCTGCTCTGCCATTTTATCATGAGCTGATCCATTCTCCAATTTAGTCCCACTCCCCTGCCTTCACACCATAACCTTTGATGCCCTGGCTACTCAGATACCTATCAATCTCTGCCTTAAATACACCCAAGGACTTGGCCTCCACTGCTGTCCATGGCAACAAATTCCATAGATTCACCACCCTCTGACTAAAAAAATTTCTTCGCATTTCTGTTCTGAATGGGCACCCTTCAATCCTTAAGTCATGCCCTCTCGTACTGGACTCCCCATCCTGGGAAACAACTTTGCCACATCCACTCTGTCCATGCCTTTCAACATTCAAAATGTTTCTATGAGGTCTCCCCTCATTCTTCTAAACTCCAAGGAATACAGTCCAAGAGTGGACAAACATTCCTCATATGTTAACCCTCTCATTCCCGGAATCATTCTAGTGAATCTTCTCTGTACCCTCTCCAACGTCAGCACATCCTTTCTTAAATAAGGAGACCAAAACTGCCCACAGTACTCCAAGTGAGGTCTCACCAGCGCCTTATAGAGCCTCAACATCACATCCCTGCTCCTATACTCTATTCCTCTAGAAATGAATGCCAACATTTCATTCCCCTTTTTCACCACCGACTCAACCTGGAGGTTAACCTTAAGGGTATCCTGTACGAGGACTCCCAAGTCCCGTTGCATCTCAGAACTTTGAATTCTTTCCCCATTTAAATAATAGTCTGCCCGTCTATTTCTTCTGCCAAAGTGCATAACCAACATTGTATTTCATTTGCCACTTCTTTGCCCATTCTTCCAATCTATCCAAGTCCCTCTGCAGACTCTCCATTTCCTCAGCACTATGGGCCCCTCCACCTATCTTCGTATCGTCAGCAAACTTAGCCACAAAGCCATCTATTCCATAATCCAAATCGTTGATATACAATGTAAAAAGAAGCGGCCCCAACATGGACCCCTGTGGAACTGGCAGCCAACCAGAATAGGATCCATTTATTCCCACTCTCTGTTTCCGGCCAATCAGCCAATGCTCTATCCATGTATGTAACTTTCCCATAATTCCATGGGCTCTTATCTTGTTAAGTAGCCTCATGTGTGGCACCCTGTCAAAGGCCTTCTGAAAATCCAAATATACAACATCCACTACATCTCCCTTGTCTAGCCTTCTTGTAATTTCCCCAAAAAATTGTAATAGGTTTGGCAGGCAGGATTTTCCTTTAAGGAATCCTTGCTGAGTTCAGCCTATCTTGTCATATGCCTCCAGGTACTCTGTAACCTCATTCTTGACAATCGACTCCAACAACTTCCCATCCACCGATGTCAAGCTAACAGGTCTATAATTTCCTTTTTGCTTCCTTGCCCCCTTCTTAAATAGTGGAGTGACATTTGCAATCTTCCAGTCCTCTGGAACCATGTCATAATCTATCGACTTTTGAAAGATCATCGCTAATGCCTCCGCAATCTCCACAGCTACTTCCTTCAGAACACAAGGGTGCATTCCATGTGGTCCAGGAGATTTATTTACCTTTATACTATTCAGCTTCCTGAGTACTTGCAAAATACTCGTTCAGTTCCTCCGCCATCTCCTTATTTTCCATTACAATTTCTCCAGTATCATTTTCTATCGGTCCTATATCTACTCTCACCTGTCTTTTACTCTTCATATACTTGAAAAAGCTTTGAGTATCCTCTCTGATATTATTTGCTAGCTTCCTTTCATAGTTAATCTTTTCCCTCTTAATGACCTTCTTAGTTTCCTTTTGTAAACTTTTAAAAACTACCAAATCCTCTGTCATCCCACTAATTTTTGCTTCCTTGTATGCCCTCTCCCTTGCTTTAACTTTGGCTTTGACTTCTCTTGTCAACCACGGTTGCATCCTTTTTCCATTCGAAAATTTCTTCTTTTTTGGACTATACCTGTCTTGCACCTTCCTCACTTCTCGCATAAACTCCAGCCACTGCTGCTCTGCCGTCTTTCCCGCCAGTGTCCCTTTCCAGTCAACTTTGGCCAGTTCCTCTCTCATGCCACTGTAATTTCCTTTACTCCACTGAAATAACGACACATCAGATTTTGGCTTATCTTTTTCAAATTTCACAGTGAACTCAATCATGTTATGATCACTGCCTCCTAAGGGTTCCTTCACCTCAATCTTTCTAATCACCTCTGGTTCATTACACAATACCCAATCCAGTACAGCCGATCCCAGAGTGGGCTCAACAACAAGCTGTTCTAAAAAGCCATCTTGCAGACATTCTACAAATTCTCTCTCTTGAGATCCAGTGCCGACCTGATTTTCCCAATCCACTCACATGTTAAAATCCCCCACAATTATCATAACACTGCCCTTCTGACAAGCCTTTTCTATTTCCTCTTGTAATTTGTAGTCCACATCACTGCAGCTGTTTGGAGGCCTATAAGTAACTGCCATCAGGGTCCTTTTACCCCTGCGATTTCTTAGCTCAACCCATAAAGATTCTGCACCTTCCGATCCTATATCACCTCTTTCTAATGATTTAATATCATTCCTTACCAATAAAGCCATGCCTCCCTCTCTGCCTACTTTCCTATCGTTCTGATACACCGTGTATCCTTGGACGTTCAGCTCCCAGAGACATGCATCCTTTAGCCACATCTCAGTGATGACCACAATATCATACCTGCCAATCTGTAGCTGTACGACAAGATCATCCACCTTATTCCTTATGCTGCGTGCATTTAAGTATAACACCTCAAGACTAGTATTTGGTACTTTTCGCTGATTTCACTGCAATTTTGTTGCACTGCATCTCATACCAATGGCTACAAATTTGCCCCATCACCTGCCTGTCTTTCCTGACATCTTTACTGCTCACTATCTTAGATTTATTTCTGTTTTCCTCTTCCTCTGCTCTATCATTCCGGTTCCCATCCCCCTGCCAAATTAGTTTAAACCCTCCGTAACAGTTCTATTAAACTTTCCCGCCAGGATACTGGTCCCCTTCGGGTTCAGGTGTAACCTGTTCATTTTGAACAGGTCATACTTCCCCCAGAAGAGATCCCAATTATCCAAGAATCTGAAGCCCTGCCCCCTGCACCAGTCTCTCAGCCACGCATTCATCTGCCTGATCCTACTATTCTTCCTCTCACTAGCACGTGGCACAGGTAGCAATCCCGAGATTACTACCCTGGAGGTCCTGCTTCTCAGCTTCCTTCCTAACTCCCAGGAATCTCTCTTCAGGACCTCCTCCTTTGTCCTATCTATGTCATTGGTACCAACATGTACCAAGACAAATGGCTGCTCACCCTCCCGCTTCAGAATATTCTGGACCCGATCTGAGACATCCCATACCCTGGCACCTGGGAGGCAACACACCATGCGAGTATCTCTATCAGGCTCACAGAATCTCCTGTCCATTCCCCTGACTATGGAATCCCCTATGACTACCGCATTCCTCTTCTCCCTCCTTCCCTCCTGCACAATGGCGCCTTGACTTTGATCCGGAATGCCGGCAGAGATGTTATGTCAAACATACTTTTCAGCCCGCCATCATTTGTAAGCTCGAGGAGTTGATCTCCTTCCCACACTGACATGGATGACACACGGGTAATGACCTCGCGTGTGTAATGGCTCAACAGTAGGCGTGACAGGGAATGAGGAAAGGTTTCCTCGCGGCCCGGTAGCACATGTAAACAATTGACATTGTAAGAAGAATACATTTCAATTTTGCTCAAAAGTACTGACTGCAAACCTAATGCAAACATCTGAACTGAACTCCCAAAATGTTTCTGAGTTGTTTGAGAGCTGTTTGATCACTGAGCACGTCAACACAAAAAATTTGTTTACTCAGTGCTTACAGTGCATAGACATTAAAAGAGCTATACGTTTCAAATTTTCCTCTAAAGTACTGACTGCGTATGTGATGGAAACATCAGAACTTAACTCCCTTTTTGATTCTGAGTTGGTTGAGAACTGTTTCATCGCTGAGCTGTTCAAGACAAAAAAGTTGTTTTTCTCAGTGCCTTCAGTGAATTGTGATTAAAAGAAGTATACACTTCAATTTTACTCAAAAGTACTGACTGAAATCATGATAGAAACACCTGTACTTAACTCCCCATATGATTCTGAGTTGTATGAGAACTGTTTGATCACTGAGCTGTTCAAGACAAAAAAGTTGTTTTCTCAGTGCCTACAGTGAATTGTGAATAAAAGAAGTATACTTCTCAAATTTACTCAAATTCAGACTTCAAACCTGATGGAAACATCTGAACTTATCTCCCCATATGATTCTGAGTTGTATGAAACCTGTTCTATCAGCGATCTCTTGAAGATAAAAAGGTACGTTTCTCAGTGCATGTAAATCATTGACATTGTAAGAAGAATACATTTCAATTTTGCTCAAAAGTACTGACTGCAAGCATTTGAACTTAACTCCCGAAATGATTCTGAGTTGTTTGAGAACTGTTTGATCACTGAGCACGTCAACACAAAAAATTTGTTTACTCAGTGCGTACAGTGCATTGACATTAAAAGAACTATACGTTTCAAATTTTCCTCTAAAGTACTGACTGTGTACGTGATGGAAACATCAGAACTTAACTCCCCTTATGATTCTGAGTTGTTTGAGAACTGTTTCATCACTGAGCTGCTCAAGACAAAAAAGTTGATTTCTTAGTGCCTACAGTGAATTGTGATTAAAAGAAGTATACATTTCAATTTTACTCAAAAGTACTGACTGCAAACCTGCTGGAAACACCTGAACTTAACTCCCCATATGATTCTGAGTAGTAGGAGACGTGTTCTATCACCCTGCTCTTCAAGATAAAAAAACTCTTTTCTCAGTGCATGCAGTCCTTTGACATTGACAGAAGTATACATTTCAATTTTATTCAAAAGTACTGACTGCAAACCTGATGGAAACATCTCAACCTAAATCTCCAAATGATTCTGAGTTGTTTCAGAACTGTTTGATCACTGAGCACTTCAAGACAAAAAATGTGTTTACTCAGTGAGTACAGTGCATTGACATTAAAAGAACTGTAGGTTTTAATTTTCCTCTAAAGTGCTGACCGTGTATGTCATGGAAACATCTGAACTTAACTCCCCATATGATTTTGAAATGTTTGAGCCCTGTTTCATCACTGAGTTCTTCAAGACAAAAACGTTGATTTCTTAGTGCCTACTGTGAATTGTGACTAAAAGAAGAATACATTTCAATTTAACTCAAAAGTAATGACTGCAAACCTGATAAAAACTCATGAACTTAACTCCCCATATGATTCTGAGTTGTATGACACCTGTTCTATCACCCTGCTCATCAAGATAAAAAAGCTCTTTTCTCAGTGCATGCAGTCCATTGATATTGACAGAAGTATACATTTTAATTTTGCTCAAAAGTACTGACTG
This sequence comes from Mobula hypostoma, assembly GCF_963921235.1. Classification (NCBI taxonomy): domain Eukaryota; kingdom Metazoa; phylum Chordata; class Chondrichthyes; order Myliobatiformes; family Myliobatidae; genus Mobula; species Mobula hypostoma. Next base: position 58,798,731 of record NC_086113.1, read on the forward strand.
CAAACCTGATGGAAATATCTCACCTTAACTCCCCAAATGATTCTCAGTTGTTTGAGCCCTGTTTGATCACTGAGTGCTTCAAGACAAAACAGTTTTTTTTTCTCAGTGAATAGAGTTAATGACTAATGGAAGTATACATTTCAATTTTGCTCAAAAGTACTGACTGTTTACCTGATGCAAACATCTGAACTTAACTCCCCATATGATTCTGAGTTCTATGCGACCTGTTCTATCACCGTGCTCTTCAAGATGAAAAAGCTCTTTTCTCAGTACATGTAGTGCATTGACATTAAAATAAGTATACATTTCAATTTTGCACAAAGGTACTGACGGCACACCTGATGGAAACATCTTAAAATAACTCCTGATATGATTCTGAGTTGTATGATACCTTCTCTATCACCGAGCTCTTCAAGATAAAAAAGCTCTTTTCTCAGTGCATGCAGTGCATTGACATTAAAAGAAGTATACATTTCAATTTTGTTCAAAAGTACTGACTGCAAACCTGATGGAAACATCTGAACTTAACTCTCCAAATTATTCTGAGTTGTTTGAGAACTGTTTGATCACTGAGCACTTCAAGACAAAAAATGTGTTTACTCAGTGAGTACAGTGCATTGACATTAAAAGAACTGTAGGTTTCAATTTTCCTCTAAAGTACTGACTGTGTATGTCATGGAAACATCTGAACTTAACTCCCCATATGATTCTGAGATGTTTGAGCCCTGTTTCATCACTGAGTTCTTCAAGACAAAAAAGTTGATTTCTTAGTGTCCACTGTGAATTGTGACTAAAAGAAGTATACATTTCAATTTTACTTAAAAGTAATGACTGCAAACCTGATAGAAACTCATAAACTTAACTCCCCATATGATTCTGAGTTGTATGAGAACTGTTCTATCACCCTGCTCTTCAAGATAAAAAAGCTCTTTTCTCAGTGCATGCAGTCCATTGATATTGACAGAAGTATACATTTCAATTTTACTCAAAGGTACTGACTGCATACCCGATGGAAACATCTGAACTTAACTCCCCAAATGATCCTTAAAGCATATTTGTACTCAATTAGAAAACCATAGAAACTACAGCACAGAAACAGGCCCTTTGGCCCTTCTTGGCTGTGCCGAACCATTTTCTGCCTAGTCCCACTGACCTGCACACGGACCATATCCCTCCATACACCTCCCATCCATGTATCTGTTCAATTTATTCTTAAATGTTAAAAAAGAACCCACATTTACCACCTCATCTGGCAGCTCATTCCATACTCCCACCACTCTCTGTGTGAAGAAGCCCCTCCTAATGTTCCCTTTTAACTTTTCCCCCCTCACCCTTAACCCATGTCCTCTGTTTTTTTTCTCCCCTTGCCTCAGTGGAAAAAGCCTGCTTGCATTCACTCTATCTATACCCATCATAATTTTATATACCTCTATCAAATCTCCCCTCATTCTTCTACGCTCCAGGGAATAAAGTCCTAACCTATTCAACCTTTCTCTGTAACTGAGTTTCTCAAGTCCCGGCAACATGCTCGTAAACCTTCTCTGCACTCTTTCAGCCTTATTTATATCCTTCCTATAATTTGGTGACCAAAACTGAACACAATACTCCAGATTCGGCCTCACCAATGCCTTGTACAACCTCATCATAACATTCCCGCTCTTATACTCAATACTTTGATTAATAAAGGCCAATGTACCAAAAGCTCTCTTTACGACCCTATCTACCTGTGATGCCACATTTAGGGAATTTTGTATCTGTATTCCAAGATCCCTCTGTTCTACTGCACTCCTCAGTGCCTTACCATTAACCCTGTATGTTCTACCTTGGTTTGTCCTTCCAATGTGCAATACCTCACACTTGTCTGTATTAAACTCCATCTGCCATTTTTCAGCCCATTTTTCCAGCTGGTCCAAGTCCCTCTGTAGGCTCTGAAAACCTTCCTCCCTGTCTACTACACCTCCAATCTTTGTATCATCAGCAAACTTGCTGATCCAATTTACCACATTATCATCCAGATCATTGATATAGATGACAAATAACAATGGACCCAGCACTGACCCCTGTGGCACACCACTAGTCACAGGCCTCCACTCGGAGAAGCAATTCTCTACTACCGCTCTTTGGCTTCTTCCATTGAGCCAATGTCTAATCCAATTTACCACCTCTCCATGTATACCTAGCGACTGAATTTTCCTAACTAACCTCCCATACGGGACCTTGTCAAAGGCCATACTGAAGTCCATGTAGACAATATCCACTGCCTTCCCTTCATCCACTTTCCTGGTAACCTCCTCGAAAAACTCCAATAGATTGGTCAAACATGACCTACCACGCACAAAGCCATGTTAACTCTCCCTAATAAGTCCCAGTCTATCCAAATGCTTGTAGATTCTGTCTCTTAGTACTCCCTCCAATAACTTACCCACTACCGACATTAAACTTACTGGCCTATAATTTCCAGGATTACTTTTCGATCCTTTTTTAAATGGAACAACATGAGCCACTCTCCAATCCTCCGGCACCTCACCTGTAGACAGCGACATTTTAAATATTTCAGCCAGGGCCCCTGCAATTTCAACATTAGTCTCCTTCAAGGTCCGAGGGAACACTCTGTCAGGTCCCGGGGATTTATCCACTTTAATTTTCCTCAAGACAGCAAGGACCTCCTCCTTTTCGATCTGTACAGTTTCCATGATCTCACTTCCTGTTTCCCTTAATTCCATAGACTTCATGCCAGTTTCCTTAGTAAACACAGACGCAAAAAACTTAATTAAGATCTCCCCCATTTCCTTTGGTTCCGCACATAGCCGACCACTCTGATCTTCAAGAGGACCAATTTTATCCCTTACAATCCTTTCACTCTTAATATACCTGTAAAAGCTCTTTGGATTATCCTTCACTTTGACTGTCAAGGCAAACTCATGTCTTCTTTTAACCCTCCTGATTTCTTTCTTAAGTATTTTCTTGCACTTCTTATACTCCTCAAGCACCTTATTTACTCCCTGCTTCCTATACACACCATACAACGCCCTCTTCTTCTTTATCAGAGTTGCAATATCCCTTGAGAACCAAGGTTCCTTATTCCTATTCACCTTGCCTTTAATCCTAACAGGAACATACAAATTTTGCACTCTCAAAATTTCTGCTTTGAAGGATTCCCACCTACCGATCACATACATGCTAGAGAACAATCTGTCCCAATCCACGTTTTTTAGATATTTTCTCATTTCTTCAAATTTGGCCTTCTTTCAGTTAAGAACCTCAACCCTAGGACCAGATCTATCCTTGTCCAAGATCAAGTTGAAACTGATGGTGTTATGATCACTGGAACCAAAGTGCTACCCTACACAGACTTCTGTCACTTGTCCTAACACATGAACTTAACTCCCCATATGATTCTGAGTTGTTTGAGACCTGTTCTATCACCGAGCTCTTCAAGATAAAAAAGCTCTTTTCTCAGTGCATGCAGCCCATCGACATTGACAGAAGTATACATTACAATGTTGCTCAAAAGTACTGACTGCAAACCTAATGGAGACGTTTGAACTTAACTCCCCATATCATTCTTAATCGTTTGAGCCCTGTTTGATCTCTGAGTTCTTTTAGACAAAAAAGTTGTTTTCTCAGTGTGTACAGTTTAATTACTAATGCAAGTATACATTTCAATTTTACTAAAAAGTACTGACTGCAAACCAGATGAAAATACCTGAACTTAACTCCCCATATGATTCTGAGTTGTTTGAGACTTGTTTCACAACTGAGCACTTCAAGACAAAGAAGTTGTTTACTCTGTGCGTACAGGTCATTGACATTAAAAGAAGGATACATTTCAATTTTTGTCTAAAGTACTGACTGTTTACCTAGTGGAAACATCTGAACTTAACTCCCCATATCATTCTGAGTTCTTTGAAACTTGTTTCATCACTATGCGCTTCAAGACAAGAATGTTGTTTACTCAGTGCGTAGAGTGCTCTGACATTCAAAGAACTATACATTTCAATATTCCTCTGAAGTACTGACTGTTTACCTGATGGAAACATCTGAACTTAACTCGCCATATCATTCTGAGTTGTTTGAGCACTGTTTGATCACTGAGTTCTTCAAGACTAAAAAGTTGTTTTCTCAGTGATTCAGAGTTGTTTGAGCCCTGTTTGATCGCTGAGTTCTTCAAAACAAAAAAGTTGATTTCTCAGTGCCTACAGTGCATTGTGATTAAAAGAAGTATACAATTCGATTTTACTCAGAAGTACTGACTGCAAACCTGATGGAAACACCTGAACTTAACTCCCCATATGATGCTGAGTTGTATGAGACCTGTTCTATCACCGAGCTCCTCAAGATAAAAAAAAACCTCTTTTCTCAGTGCATGCTGTGCATAGAGTTTAATGACTAATGGAAGTATACATTTCAATTTTGCTTAAAAGTCCTGACTGCAAACCTGATGGAAACATCTGAACTTAACTCCCCATATGATTCTCAGTTATATGAGACCTGTTCTATCACCGAGCTCTTCAAGATAAAAAAGCTTATTTCTCACTGCATGCAGACCATTGACATTGAAAGAGGTATACATTTCAATTTTGCTTAAAGTACTGAGTGCAAACCTGATGGAAACATCTGAACTTAACTCCCCATATGATTCTGAGTTGTTTGAGTTGTTTGATCACTGAGCACGTCAAGACAAAAAGTTGATTTCTCAGTGCCTACAGTGCATTGTGATTAATAGAAGTATACATTTCTATTTTACTCAAAAGTACTGACTGCAAATCTGACGGAAACACCTGAACTTAACTCCCCATATGATTCTGAGTTGTATGAGACCTGTTCTATCACCAAGCTCTTCAAGATAAAAATGCTCTTTTATCAGTGCAGGCAGAGCACTGAAATTAAAGAAGTATACATTTCTATTTTCCTCCAAAGTACTGACTGCAAACCTAATGGAAACATCTGAACGTAACTCACTGTATGATTCTGAGTTGTTTCAGACTTGTTTCCTCACTCTGCACTTAAAGACTAAACAGTTGTTTACTCAGTGCGTATAGTGCATTGACATTACAAGAACTATACATTTCAATTTTCCTCTGAATTACTGACTGTTTCCTTGTTGGAAACATCAGATCTTAACTCCCCGTATCATTCTTAGTTGTTTGAGCCCTGTTTGATCTCTGAGTTCTTCAACACAAAATAGTTGTTTTCTCAGTGCATACTGTTTAATGACTAATGAAAGTATACATTTCAATTTTACTAAAAAGTACTGACTGCAAACCTGATGGAAACACCTGAACTTAACTCCTCATATGAATCTGAGTTGTTTGAGACTTGTTTCATCACTGAGCACTTCAAGACAAAAAAGTTGTTTACTCAGTGCGTACAGGTCATTGACATTAAAAGAACTATGCATTTCAATATTTGTCTAAAGTACTGACTGTTTACCTAATGGAAACATCTGAACTTAAACTCCCCATATGATTCTGAGTTCTTTGAGACTTGTTTCATCACTCTGCGCTTCAAGATAAAAAAGTTGTTTATTCAGTGCGTACACTGCTTTGACATTCAGAGAACTATACATTTCAATATTCCTCTGAAGTACTGACTGTTTACTTGATGGAAACCTCTGAACTTCACTCGCCATATCATTCTGAGTTGTTTGAACCCTGTTTCATCACTGAGTTCTTCAAGACAAAAAAGTTGTTTTCTCAGTGATTCAGAGTTGTTTGAGCCCTGTTTGATCACTGAGTTCTTCAAGACAAAAAAGTTGTTTTCTCAGTGAATAGATTTAATGACCAATGGAAGTATACATTTCTATTTTACTCAAAGGTACTGACTGCAAACCTGATGGAAACACCTGAACTTTACTCCCCATATGATTCTGAGTTGTTTGAGAACTGTTTGATCACCGAGCTCTTCAAGATAAAAAAAAGTTCTTTTCTCAGCGCATGCAGTCCATTGACGTTGTAAGAAGTATACATTTCAATTTTGTTCTACAGTACTGACTGCAAACCTGATGGAAACACCTGAACATAACTCCCCATATGATTCTGAGTTGTTTGAGACTTGTTTCATCACTGAGCTCTTCAAGACAAAAAAGGTGTTCATCAGTGCATAAAGGTCATTGACATTAAAATAACTATACATTCCAATTTTCCTCTAAAGTACTGACTGTTCACCTGATGGAAACATCTGAACTTAACTCCCCGTATCACTCTGAATTCTTTTAGCCCTGCTTGATCACTGAGTTCTTCAAGACAAAAAAGTTGTTTTCTCAATGAATAGAGTTTAATGACTAATGGAAGAATACAATTCAATTTTCCTCAAAAGTGCCGACTGTTTACCTGATGGAAACATCTGAACTTAACTCCCCATATGATTCTGAGTTGTTTGAGAACTGTTTGATCACTGAGCTATTCAGGACAAAAAAGTGCATTTTTCTGTGCCTGCAGAGCATTGTGATTAAAAGAAGTATACATTTCTATTTTACTCAAAAGTACTGACTGCAAATCTGATGGAAACATCTGAACTTAACTCCCCGTATGATTCTGAGTTGTTTTTGACTTGTTTCATCACTGAAAACTTCAAGACGAAAATGCTGTTTACTCTGTGCATACAGGTCATTGACATTAAAAGAACTTTAAATTTCAATTTTCCTATAAAATACTGACTGTTTACCTGATGGAAACATCTGAACTTAACTCCCCATATCATTCTGCGTTGTTTTAGCCCTGCTTGATCACTGAGTTCTTCAAGACAAACAAAGTTGTTTTCTCAGTGAATAGAGTTTAATGTCTAATGGAAGTATACATTTCAATTTTACTAAAAAGTACTGAATGCAAGACAAAAAAGTTCTTCTCTCAGTGAATAGAGTTTAATGACTAATGGAAGTATACATTTCAATTTTACTGAAAAGTACTGAATGCAAACTTGATGGAAACATCTGAACTTAACTCCCCATATGATTCTAAGTTGTTTGAGAACTGTTTGATCACTGAATACTTCAAGACAAAAAAGTTGATTTCTCAGTGCCTACAGTGCATTGTGATTAAAAGAAGTATACATTTCTATTTTACTCAAAAGTACTGACTGCAAACATGATGGAAACACCTGAACTTAAATCCCCATATGATTCTGAGTTGTATGAGAACTGTTCTATCACCATGCTCTTCAAGATAAAAAAGCTCTTTTCTCAGTGCATGCAGTGCATTGACATTAAAAGAAGTATACATTTCAATATTCACAAAGGTACTGACTGCAAACCTGATGGAAACACCTGAACTTAAATCCCCATATGATTCTGAGTTGTTTGAGACTTGTTTCATCACTCAGATCTTTAAGACAAAAAAAGGTGTTTTCTCAGTGCGTACAGTGCATTGACATTAAAAGAAGTATACATTTCAATTTTCCTCTCAAGTACTGACTTTTTACCTCATGGAACCATCTGAGCTTAACTCCCCATATCATTCTGATTTGCTTGAGCCCTGTTTGATCACTGAGTTCTTCAAGAGAAAAAAGTTGTTTTCTCAGTGAATAGAGTTTAATGGAAGTATACATTTCTATTTTACTGAAATGTACTGACTGCAAACCTGATGGAAGCACCTGAACTTAAATCCCCATATGAATCTGAGTTGTATGAGAGCTGTTCTATCACCGAGCTCTTCAAGATAAAAAAGCTCGAAGATAATTTATGTAATGAATGTTGTGGGTTTGTTAAGTAGATCATCCGCAAAAATATTAATTTTATATTCCTCCTGATTAACTCTAAAACCCATAATATCTGGATCAATTCTGATTTGTTCTGCTAATGGCTCTATCGTCAGTACAAATAAAGCAGGTGACAATGGACAACCTTGTCTAGTTGACCTTTTTAACTGGAATGGTGTTGAAATTTGAGAGTTTGTGACTACTTTAGCCTTAGGATTAGAATTTAAAGTTTTAATCCAATTTATAAAAGATGTTCCTAACCCATATTTTTCTAATACTTTAAATAAAAAATCCCATTCTAATCTATCAAATGCTTTTTCTGCATCCAAGGCTACTACTATACTCTTCTCGTCTCTTTTTTGTGCCAAATGAATTATATTGAGTAGCCAGGTTACATTATCTGCCAATTGTCTATTTTTAATAAATCCTGTTTGATCCATATGTATTAATTTTGGTAAATATTTAGATAATCTATTCGATAAAATTTTTGCTATTATTTTATAATCCGTATTCAATAGAGAAATAGGCCTGTATGATGTTGGTTTCATAGGGTCTCTGTCTTTTTTTGGCAATACTATTACAATCGCTGTTGAAAAAGACTCTGGGAGTTTATGTGTTTTATCTTCTAAATCTTGTAAATTATCTTCTTGATTGGATGAATATGGGAAGGTATCAGGTTACAAAATAAATTGGGATAAAAGTGAAATTTTACCTCTTACTAAAGAAGACTATAGTCAATGTCGATTAGTAACCCAATTTAGATGACCGGTAAATGGTATAAAGTATTTAGGTATAAGACTTGATAATGATGTAAAGAATTTATATAAATTTAATTATTTACCACTATTGAAAAAAATTCAAGAAGATTTTGACAAATGGATGATACTACCAATAACATTAGTAGGTAGAGTCAATGTTGTAAAAATGAATATATTTCCTAGATTACAGTATTTGTTTCAAACATTACCAATACAACTGCCACAGAAATTTTTTCAAGAGTTAAATAAATGTGTGAGAAAATTTCTTTGGAAAGGTAAAATGTCAAGAATATCATTGGAAAAATTGACATGTAAATTTGGGTTAGGAGGGTTACAACTTCCAAACTTTAAAAATTATTATAAAGCAAATCAACTTAGATTTATTGCATCTTTCTTCGAGGATCGAAAACCAGCATGGATTAAAATAGAATTAGACAAGATAGGAGAAAATAGACCTGAAGATTTTATATATAAATGGGAATCTAAATGGATACGGGAAAAGAAAGAATCTCCTATATTAACACATTTGATTGATCTATGGAATAAGATAAATGTTGATAATGAAACACAGAAATCTCTATTAGCAAGGAGACCTTTGTTCCAAAACAGACTTATTCCTTTTACAATGGACAATCAACTTTATATAATTGGTACCAAAAAGGGATTAAATTTATAGGAGATTGTTATGAACGAAGTATATTGATGTCATTTGAACAATTAAAGGATAAATATAAAATATCAAATAATACTTTCTTTTGTTACCTTCAATTAAGGGCTTACTTAAAAGGTAAGCTGGGTCAAACAATGTTTTTGCCAAAACCTAATGAAATTGAAATTTTAATTCAAAAAGGGAAAATTAAAAAAAATATTTCTTGTGTGTATAATTTGATTCAAGAACAGACAATTAAACAAGGAATCCATAAGTCAAAGCAAAAATGGGAAACAGAATATTATTATTGATGAAACAAATTGGTCAAGACTTTGTCTTGACAGTATGACAAATACAATAAATGTTCGACTTAGATTAGTACAATATAATTTTTTACACCAATTATATATTACACCACAAAAAATAAATAGATTAAATTCAAATCTATCCGATAAATGCTTTCGGTGTAATCAAGAAATTGGTACTTTTTTACATTCTACTTGGTCTTGCTTTAAAATTCAACCCTTTTGGATAAATCTAAGAGTCTTATTGGAACAAATTACTGGAATTCAACTTCCACATAATCCTGTATTATTTCTATTAGGTGATATTGAAGGGATAAAGCCGAAACTTAAATTGAATAAATATCAGAAAGAATTTATAAAAATTTCATTGGCAGTACCTAAGAAGACTATAGCAGTTACTTGGAAATCTGATTCGTATTTAAGTATGGATCGTTGGAATAATGAAATGGCTAGTTCTATTCCACTCGAAAAAATTACTTATAATTTAAGAAATAAATATGTAACATTTTTGAACATTTGGTGCCCTTATTTACAAAAGATAGGATGGCATATTTAAGTGCTCCGAAAAAGATCTTGGTCCCTTGGGGAAAGTAACAAATAATTATACCAAATTTATTTTGAATCTCATGGAGCATGTGGAAGCCTTCCAATACCCAGGCGGCTCTTCTTCCTTTTAGGGAGGACTATATATGGGGGGGTAGGGTTGAGAGGAGGGGGGAGGGTAGATTTTATCTTTCTTGTATTCTTTTTGAAAAATCAATAAAAATTATATTATAAAAAAAAGATAAAAAAGCTCTTCTCTCAGTGCATGCAGTGCATTGACATTAAAAGAAGTATACATTTCAATTTTGCTCAAAGGTACTGACTGCAAACCTGATGGAAACATCTGAACTTCACTCCCCATATGATTCTGAGTTGTTTGAGACTTGCTTCGTCACTCAGCTCTTCAAGACAAGAAAAGGTGTTTTCTCAGTGCGTACAGTGCATTGACATTAAAAGAAGTATACATTTCAATTTTCCTCTGAAGTACTGACTGTTTAACTGATGGAAGCATCTGAACTTAACTCCCCATATCATTCTGATTTGCTTGAGCCCTGTTTGATCACTGAGTTCTTCAAGACATAAAAGTTGTTTTCTCAGTGAATAGATTTAATGACTAATGGAAGTATACATTTCAATTTTACTAAAATGTACTGACTGCAAACCCAATGGAAACATCTGAACTTAATTACCCATATGATTCTGAGTTGTTTGAGCCCTGTTTGACCACTGAGTTCTTCAAGACAAAAAAGTTAATTTCTCAGTGCCTACAGTGCATTGCGATTAAAAGAAGTATACATTTCTATTTTACTCAAAAGTACTGGCTGCAAAACTGATGGAAACACCTGCATTTAACTCCCCATATTCTTCTGAGTTGTATAAGACCTGTTCTCTCACCGAACTCCTCAAGATAAAAAAAACCTCCTTTCTCAGTGCATGCAGTGCATAGACATTAAAGGAAGTGTACATTTCAATTTTGCTCAAAGGTACTGACTTCAAACCTGATGGAAACATCTGAACTTCACTCCCCATATGATTCTGAGTTGTTTGAGACTTGTTTCATCACTGAGCTCTTCAAGGCAAAAATGGTGTTATCTCAGAGCGCACAGTGCATTTACATTAAAACAAGTATATGTTTCAATTTTGCTCTACAGTACTGACTGCTTACCGAATGGAAACATCTGAACTTAACTCCCCATATGATTCTGAGTTGTATAGGACCTGTTCTATCACCCTGCTCTTCAAGATAAAAAATCTCTTTTCTCAGTGCATGCAGTCTATTGACATTGACAGAAGTATAGATTTCAATTTTGCTCAAAAGTGCTGACTTCATACCTGATGGAAACATCTGAACTTAACTCCCCATATGATTCTGAGTTGTATGAGAACTGCTTCATTGCTGAGAAATTCAAGACAAAAAAGTTGTTTTCTCAGTGCCTACAGCGGATTGTGATTAAAAGAAGTATACATCTCTATTTTACTAAAAAGTACTGACTGCAAACCTGATGGAAACACCTGAACGTAACTCCTCATATGATTCTCAGTTGCATGAGACCTGTTCTATCACCGAGCTCCTCAACATAAAAAACCTCTTTTCTCACTGCGTGCAGTGCATTGACTTTGAAAGAAGTATACATTTCAATTTTCCTTAGAAGTACTGACTGCAAATCTGATGGAAACATCTGAACGTAACTCCTTATATGATTCTGAGTTCTTTCAGACTTGTTTCATCACTCTGCACTTCAAGACAAAAAAGTTGTTTATTCAGGGCGTAGAGTGCATTGACATCCAAAGAACTATACATTTAAATTTTCCTCAAAAGTACTGATTGTTTACCTGATGGAAACATCTGAACTTCTCTCCCCATGTTATTCTGTGTTGTTTGAGACTTGTTTCATCACTGATCTCTTCAAGACAAAAACGGTGTTTTCTCAGTCTGTAGAGTGCATTGACATTGAAAGAAGTATACATTTAAATTTTGGTCTACAGTACTGACTGCTTACCTGATGGAAACATCTGAACTTAACTCCTCATATGATTCTCAGCTGTATGAGACCTGTTCTATCACCGAGCTCTTCATGATAAAAAAGTTCTTCTCTCATTGCATTCAGTCCATTCACATTTGACAGAAGTATACATTTCAATTTTGCTCAAAAGTACTGACTGCAATCCTGAAGGAAACATCTGAACTTACTCCCCATATCATTCTGAGCTGTTTGAGAACAGTTTGATCACTGAACACTTCAAGACAAAAAAGTTGATTTCTCAGTGCCTACAGTGCATTGTGATTAAAAGAAGTATACATTTCTATTTTACTCAAAAGTACTGATTGCAAACCTGATGGAAACACCTGGACTTAAATCCCCATATTATTCTGAGTTGTATGAGAGCTGTTCTATCACAGAACTCTTCAAGATAAAAAAGCTCTTTTCTCAGTGCATGCAGTGCATTGACGTTAAAAGAAGTATACATTTCAATTTTGCTCAAAGGTACTCACTTGCAAACCTGATGGAAACATCTGAACTTCACTCCCCATATGATTCTGAGTTCTTTCAGACTTGTTTCATCACTCAGCTCTTCAAGACAAAAAAAGGTGTTTTCTCAGTGCGTATAGTGCAGTGACATTAAAAGAAGTATACATTTCCATTTTCTTCTAAAGTACTGACTGGTTACCTGATGGAAACATCTGAACTTAACTCCCCATATCATTCTGAGTTGTTTGAGCCCTGTTTGATCATTGACTTCTTCAAGACAAAGAAGTTGTTTTCTGAGAGAATAGAGATAAATGACGAATGGAAGTATACATTTCAATTTTATGAAAAAGTACTAACTGCAAACCTGATGGAAACACCTGAACTTAAATCCCCATATGATTCTGAGTTGTATGAGAGCTGTTCTATCACCGAGCTCTTCAAGATAAAAAAATCTCTTTTCTCAGTGCGTGCAGTGCATAGACATTAAAAGAAGTGTACATTTCAATTTTGCTCAAAGGTACTGTCTGCAAACCTGATGGAAACATCTGAACATCACTCCCCATATATTTCTGAGTTGTTTGAGACTTGTTTCATCACTTAGCCCTTCAAGGCAAAAATGTTGTTTTCTCAGTGCGTACAGTGCATTTACATTAAAAGTATACGTTTCAATTTTACTCTACCGTACTGACTGCTTACCGAGTGGAAACATCTGAACTTATCTCCCCATATGATTCTGAGTTGTATGAGACCTGTTCTATCACCCTGCTCTTCAAGATAAAAAAGCTCTTTTCTCAGTGCATGCAGTCCATTGACATTGACAGAAGTATACATTTCAATTTTGCTCAAAAGTACTGACTGCATACCTGATGGAAACATCTGAACTTAACTCCCTATATGATTCTGAGTTGTATAAGAACTGCTTCATTGCTGAGCCATTCAAGACAAAAAAGTTTTTTTCTCAGTGCCTACAGCAGATTGTGATTAAAAGAAGTATACATTTCTATTTTACTAAAAAAGTACTGACTGCAAACCTGACGGAAACACCTGAACGCAACTCCCCAAATGACTCTGACTTGTATGAGACCTGTTCTATCACCGAGCTGTTCAAGATAAAAAAGCTCTTTTCTCAGTGCATGCAGTGCATTGACTTTAAAAGAAGTATACATTTCAATTTTGCTCAAAGGTACTGACTGCAAACCTGATGGAAACATCTGAACTTAACTCCCCAAATGATTCTGAGTTGTTTCAGAACTGTTTGATCACTGAGCAATTCTAGACAAAAAATTTGTTTACTCAGTGCATACAGTTCATTGACATTAAAAGAACTATACGTTTCAATTTTCCTCTAAAGTACTCACTGTGTACATAATGGAAACATCTGAACTTAACTCCCGATATGATTCTGATTTCTTTGAGACTTGATTCATCGCTCTGCACTTCAAGACAAAAAAGTTGTTTACTCAGTGTGTACAGTACATTGACATTGAAATAACTATACATTTCAGTTTTCCTCTTAACTACTGACTGTTTATGTGATGGAAACATCTGAACTTAACTCCCTATATCATTCTGAGTTGTTTGAGCCCTATTTGATCACTGAGTTCTGCAAGACAAAAAAGTTCTTCTCTCAGTGAATAGAGTTTAATGAATAATGGAAGTATACATTTCAATTTTACTAAAAAGTACTGTCTGCAAGCCTGATGGACACACCTGAACTTAAATCCCCATATGATTCTGAGTTGTAGAGACCTGTTCTCTCACCGAGCTCCTCAAGATAAAAAATCTCTTTTCTCAGTGCATGCAGAGCATAGACATTAAAAGAAGTGTACATTTCAATTTTGCTCAAAGGTACTGACTGCAAACCTGATGGAAACATCTGAACTTCACTCCCCATATGATTCTGAGTTGTTTGAGAGTTGTTTCATCACTGAGCTCTTCAAGGCAAAAATGGTGATATCTCAGTGCGTACAGTGCATTGAAATTAAAAGAACTGTAGGTTTCAATTTGGCTCTACAGTACTGACAGCTTACCTAATGGAAATATCTCAACTTAACTCCCCATATGATTCTGAGTTGTATGAGACCTGTTCTATCATCCTGCTCTTCAAGATTAAAAGCTCTTTTCTCAGAGCATGCAGTCCATTGACATTGATAGAAGTATACATTTCAATTTTACTCAAAGGTACTGTCTGCAAACCTGATGGAAACATCTGAACATCACTCCCCATATATTTCTGAGTTGTTTGAGACTTGTTTCATCACTTAGCCCTTCAAGGCAAAAATGTTGTTTTCTCAGTGCGTACAGTGCATTTACATTAAAAGTATACGTTTCAATTTTACTCTACCGTACTGACTGCTTACCGAGTGGAAACATCTGAACTTATCTCCCCATATGATTCTGAGTTGTATGAGACCTGTTCTATCACCCTGCTCTTCAAGATAAAAAAGCTCTTTTCTCAGTGCATGCAGTCCATTGACATTGACAGAAGTATACATTTCAATTTTGCTCAAAAGTACTGACTGCATACCTGATGGAAACATCTGAACTTAACTCCCTATATGATTCTGAGTTGTATAAGAACTGCTTCATTGCTGAGCCATTCAAGACAAAAAAGTTTTTTTCTCAGTGCCTACAGCAGATTGTGATTAAAAGAAGTATACATTTCTATTTTACTAAAAAAGTACTGACTGCAAACCTGACGGAAACACCTGAACGCAACTCCCCAAATGACTCTGACTTGTATGAGACCTGTTCTATCACCGAGCTGTTCAAGATAAAAAAGCTCTTTTCTCAGTGCATGCAGTGCATTGACTTTAAAAGAAGTATACATTTCAATTTTGCTCAAAGGTACTGACTGCAAACCTGATGGAAACATCTGAACTTAACTCCCCAAATGATTCTGAGTTGTTTCAGAACTGTTTGATCACTGAGCAATTCTAGACAAAAAATTTGTTTACTCAGTGCATACAGTTCATTGACATTAAAAGAACTATACGTTTCAATTTTCCTCTAAAGTACTCACTGTGTACATAATGGAAACATCTGAACTTAACTCCCGATATGATTCTGATTTCTTTGAGACTTGATTCATCGCTCTGCACTTCAAGACAAAAAAGTTGTTTACTCAGTGTGTACAGTACATTGACATTGAAATAACTATACATTTCAGTTTTCCTCTTAACTACTGACTGTTTATGTGATGGAAACATCTGAACTTAACTCCCTATATCATTCTGAGTTGTTTGAGCCCTATTTGATCACTGAGTTCTGCAAGACAAAAAAGTTCTTCTCTCAGTGAATAGAGTTTAATGAATAATGGAAGTATACATTTCAATTTTACTAAAAAGTACTGTCTGCAAGCCTGATGGACACACCTGAACTTAAATCCCCATATGATTCTGAGTTGTAGAGACCTGTTCTCTCACCGAGCTCCTCAAGATAAAAAATCTCTTTTCTCAGTGCATGCAGAGCATAGACATTAAAAGAAGTGTACATTTCAATTTTGCTCAAAGGTACTGACTGCAAACCTGATGGAAACATCTGAACTTCACTCCCCATATGATTCTGAGTTGTTTGAGACTTGTTTCATCACTGAGCTCTTCAAGGCAAAAATGGTGATATCTCAGTGCGTACAGTGCATTGAAATTAAAAGAACTGTAGGTTTCAATTTGGCTCTACAGTACTGACAGCTTACCTAATGGAAATATCTCAACTTAACTCCCCATATGATTCTGAGTTGTATGAGACCTGTTCTATCATCCTGCTCTTCAAGATTAAAAGCTCTTTTCTCAGAGCATGCAGTCCATTGACATTGATAGAAGTATACATTTCAATTTTACTCAAAGGTACTGACTGCATACCTGATGGAAACATCTGAACTTAACTCTCCATATGATTCTGAGTTGTATGAGACCTGTTCTCTCACCGAGCTCCTCAAGATAGAAAACCTATTTTCTCAGTACATGCAGTGCATAGACATTAAAAGAAGTGTACATTTCAATTTTGGTCAAAGGTACTGACTGCAAACCTGATGGAAACATCTGAACTTCAGTCCCCAAATGATTCTGAGTTGTTTCAGACTTGTTTCATCACTCTGCTGTTCAAGACAAAAAAGTTGTTTTCTCACTGCGTACAGTGCATTGACATTAAAAGAACTATACATTTCAATTTTCCACTAAAGTACTGACTGTTTACCTGAGGGAAACATGTGAACTTAACTCCCCATATGATGCTGAGTTGTTTGAGCCCTGTTTGATCACTGAGTTCTTCAAGACAAAAAAATTGTTTTCTCAGTGAGTAGAGTTTAATGACTAATGGAAGTATACATTTCAATTTTACTAAAAAGTACTGACTGCAAACCTGATGGAAACATCTGAACTTAACTCCCCTTATGATTCTGAGTTGTATGAGAACTGCTTCATTGCTGAGCAATTCAAGACAAAAAAGTTGTTTTCTCAGGGCCTACAGCAGATTGTGATTAAAAGAAGTATACATTTCTATTTTACTCAAAAGTACTGACGGCATACCTGATGGAAACACCTGAACTTAACTCCCCATCTGATTCTGAGATGTATGAGACCTGTTCTGTCACCGAGCTCTTCAAGATAAAAAACGTCGTTTCTCACTGCATGCAGTGCATTGACATTAAAAGAAGTATACATTTCAATTTTCTTCCAAAGTACTGACAGTTTACCTGATGGAAACATCTGAACTTAACTCCCCATATGATTCTGAGTTCATTCCAACTTGTTTCATCACTCTGCACTTCAAGACAAAAAAGTTGTTTACTCAGGGCGTAGAGTGCATTGACATTGAAATAACTATACATTTCAATTTTCCTCTAAAGTACTCACTGTTTACCCATTGGAAACATTTGAACTTCAATCTCCATAGGATTCTGTGTTGTTTGAGACTTGTATCATCACTGATCTCTTCAAGAAAAATGAGGTGTTTTCACAGTGCTTACAATACATTGACATTAAAAGAAGTATACATTTCAATTTTTGTCTACACTACTGACTGATTGCCTGATGGAAACATCTGAACTAAACTCCCCATAAGATACTGAGCTGTATGAGACCTGTTCTATCATCGAGCTCTTCAAGATAAAAGAGCTCTTTTCTCACTGCATTCAGTCCATTGACATTGACAGAAGTAAATATTTCATTTTTGTTCAAAAGTACTGACTGCAATCCTGAAGGAAACATTTGAGCTTAACTCTCCATATGATTCTGAGTTTTTTGAGAACTGTTTGATCACTGAGCACTTCAAGACAAAAAAGTTGATTTCTCAGTGCCTACAGAGCTTTGTGATTGAAAGAAGGTTACATTTCTCTTTTACTCAACAGTACTGACTGCAAACCTGATGGATACACCTGAACTTAAATCCTCATATGAATCTGAGTTGTCTGAGAGCTGTTCTATCACTGAGCTCTTCAAGATAAAAAAGCTCCTTTTTCAGTGCATGCAGTGCATTTACATTAAAAGAAGTATACATTTCAATTTTGCACAAAGGTACTGACAGCACACCTGATGGAAACATCTGAACTTCACTCCCCGTATGATTCTAAGTTGTTTCAGACTTGTTTCATCACTGAGCTCATCAAGACAAAAAATATTACTCCCCACATGATCCTGAGATGTTTGACACCTGTTACATCACTCAGCTATGCAAGATAAAAAAAAGTTGATATCTCAGTGCATACAGGGCTTTGACATTAAATGGTCTATCTATTTCAATTTTCCTCAGTAGTACTGACAGCAAACCTAATGGAAACATGTTAACATAGCTCCCCACATGATCCTGAGATGTTTGACACTTGTTATATCACTCAGGTATTCAAGATAAAAAAGTTGATTTCTCAGTGCATACAGTGCTTCAGCTTTGAATGAAGTATACATTTCAATTTTATTCAAAGGTACTCACTGCAAACCTTATGGAAATATGTTAATATAACTCCCCACATGATTCTGAGATGTTTGACACCTGTTATATCACTCAGCTATTCAAGACAAAAAAGTTGTTTTCTCAGTGCATGCAGTGCTTTGGCACGAAAAGTATATATTTCAATTTTGCTACAAAGTACTGAACGCAATCCTTATGCAAACATCTTAATATAACTCCCCACCTGATTCTGAGATGTTTGACACCTGTTATATCACTCAGCTATGCAAGATAAAAAAGTTGATATCTCAGTGCATACAGTGCTTTGGCATGAAAAGGTGTATGTATTTCAATTTTACACAATAGTACTGACTGCAAACCTAATGGAAGCATCTTAACATAGCTCCCCACATGATCCTGAGATGTCTGAAACTTGTTATATCACTCAGCTATTCAAGATAAAAAAGGTGATTTCTCAGTGCATACAGTGCTTCAGCATTGGATGAAGTATACATATCAATTTTTTCAAAGCGACTGACAACAAACCTTATGGAAACAACTTAATATAACTCCCCACATGATCCTGAGATGTTTGACACCTGTTATATCACTCAGCTATTTAGACAAAAAAGTTGTTTTCTCAGTGCATGCAGTGCTTTCGCACTAAAATTATATATTTCAATTTTACTCTAAAGTACTGAATGCAAACCTTATGGAAACATCTTAATACAACACCCCACATGATTCTGAGATGTTTTACACCTGTTATATCATGCAGCTATTCAATACAAAAAAGTTGATATCTCAGTGCAAACAGTGCTTAGGCATTAAAAGCTGTATGTATTTCAATTTTACTCAATACTACTGACTGGAAACCTGATGGAAACATATTAATATAACTCCTGACATGATCTTGAGATGTTTGACACCTGTTATAACACTCAGCTATGCAAGATAAAAAAGTTGATATCTCAGTGCATACAGTGCTTTAGCATTGAATGAAGTATACATTTCAATTTTACTCAAAGGTACTGACTGCAAACCTGATGAAAACATCTTAATATAACTCCCCACATGATCCTGAGATGTTTGACACCTGTTATATCACTCAGCTATTCAATACAAAAAAGTTGATATCTCAGAGTATACAGTGCTTAGGCACTAAAAGTATATATCTGAATTTTACTCTAAAGTTCTGAATACAAATCTTATGAAAGCATCTTAATATAACACCCCACATGATTCTGAGATGTTTGACAACTGTTATATCACTCAGCTATACAAGATAAAAAAGTTGATTGCTCAGTGCATACAGAGCTTTAGCAATGAATGAAGTATACGTTTCAATTTTACTGAAAGGTACTGACTGTAAACCTTATGGAAACATCTTAACATTACTCACCACATGATCCTGAGATGTTTGACACCTGTTATATCACTCAGCTATTCAAGATAAAAAACTTGATTTCTCAGTGCTTAGAGTGCATTGGCATTGAATGAAGTATACATTTCAACTTTACTCAAAGGTATTGACTGTAAAACTTATGGAAACACCTTAATGTATCTCCCCACATTATCCTGAGATATTTGACACCTGTTGTATCACTCAGCTATTCAAGACAAAAAAGTTGTTTTCTCAGTGCATGCAGTGCTTTCGCACTAAAATTATATATTTCAATTTTACTCTAAAGTACTGAATGCAAACCTTATGGAAACATCTTAATATAACACCCCACATGATTCTGAGATATTTGACACCTGCTATATCACTCAGCTATTCAAGACAAAAAAGTTGTTTTCTCAGTGCATGTAGAGCTTTGGCAATAAAAGTATATATTTCAATTTTGCTCCAAAGTACTCAACGCAACTCTTATGCAAACATCTTAATATAACTCCACACATGATTCTGAGATGTTTGACGCATGTTATATCACTCAGCTATGCAAGATAAAAAAGTTGATATCTCAGTGCATACAGTGCTTTGGCATTCAAATATATTTGTATTTCAATTTTACACAATAGTACCGACTGAAAACCTAATGGAAACATCTTAACATAGCTCCCCACATGATCCTGAGATGTTTGACACCTGTTATATCACTCAGCTATTCAAGACAAAAAAGTTGATTTCTCAGTGCATGCAGTGTTTTATCACTGAAAGTATATATTTCAATTTTGCTCCAAAGTACTGAACGCAAACCTTCTGGAAACATCTTAATATATACTCCCCACATGATTCTGAGATGTTTCACACCTGTTATATCACTCAGGTATGCAAGATAAAAACGTTGATATCTCAGTGCATACAGCGCTTTGGCATTAAATGACGTATGTATTTCAATTTTACTCAGTAGTGCTGACTGCAAGCCTAATGGAAACATCTTAACATAGCTCCCCACATGATCCTGAGATGTTTGACAAAAGTTATATCACTCAGGTATTCAAGATAAAAAAGTTGATTTCTCAGTGCATACAGTGCTCCGCATTGAATTAAGTATACATTTCAATTTTACTCAAAGGTAGGGAATGCAAACCTTATGGAAACATCTTAATATAACTCTCCACATGATCCTGAGATGTAGGACAGGTGTTATATCACACAGCTACTCAGTATAAAAAAGTTGATTTCTCAGTACATGCAGTGCTTTGGCACTAAAAGTATATATTTCAATTTTACTCTAAAGTACTGAAGGCAAATCTTATGGAAACATGTTAATATAACACCCCACAGGATTCTGAGATGTTTGACACCTGTTATATCACCCAGCTATTCAAGATAATGAAGTTGATATGTCAGTGCATACAATGCTTTAGCATTCAATGAAGTATACATTTCATTTTTAATCAAAGGTACTGACTGCAAAGCATATGGAAACATCTTAATATAACTCCCCACATGACCCTGAGATGTTTGACACCTGTTATATCACGCAGCTATTCAATACAAAAAAGTTTATATCTCAGTGCATACAGTGCTTAGGCAATAAAAGTATATATCTGAATTTTACTCTAAAGTTCTGAATGCAAATCTTATGGAAGCATCTTAATATAACACCCCACATGATTCTGAGATGTTTGACACCTGTTATATCACTCAGCTATACAAGATAAAAAAGTTGTTATCTCAGTTCATACAGTGCTTTAACAATGAATGAAGTATACATTTCAATTTTACTCAAAGGTACTGACTGCAAACCTTATGGAAACATCTTAATATAACTCGCCTCATGATCCTGAGATGTTTGACACCTGTTATATCACTCAGCTCTACAAGATAAAACAGTTGATATCTCAGAGCATACAGTGCTTTGGCATTAAAAGGTGCATGTATTTCAATTTTGCTCAGTAGTACTGACTGCACACCTAATGGAAACATCTTAATATAACTCGCCACATGATCCTGAGATGTTTGACACTTGTTATATCGCTCAGCTATTCAAGACACAAAAAGTTAGTTTCTCAGTCCATGCAGTGCTTTGCCATTAAAAGTATATACTTTAATTTTACTCTAAAGTACTGAATGCAAACCTTATGGAAACATCTTAATATAATTCCCCACATGGTCCTGAGATGTTTGAGACCTGTTATATCACACAGCTATTCAAGACAATAAAGTTGTATTCTCAGTGCCTGCAGTGCTTTGGTACTACAAGTATATATTTCAATTTTGCTCCAAAGTACTGAATGCAAACCTTCTGGATTCATCTTAATATAGAAACATAGAAACATAGAAAATAGGTGCAGGAGTAGGCCATTCGGCCCTTCGAGCGTGCACCGCCATTTATTATGATCATGGCTGATCATCCAACTCCGAACCCAGCCTTCCCTCCATACCCCCCGACCCCTGTAGCCACAAGGGCCATATCTAAATCCCATATAACTCCCCACATGATTCTGAGATGTTTCACACCTGATATATCGCTCAGGTATCAAGATAAAAACGTTGATATCTCAGTACATACAGAGCTTTGGCATTAAATGGTGTATGTATTTCAATTTTACTCAGTGGTACTGACTGCAAACCTAATCGAAACATCTGAACATAGCTCCCCACATGATCCTCAGATGTTTGACACTAGTTATATCACTCAGGTATTCAAGATAAAAAAAACTTGATTTCTTATTGCATACAGTGCTTCAGCATTGAATGAAGAACACATTTCAATTTTACTCAAACGTACTGACTGCAATCCTTATGGAAACATCTTAAAATAACTCTCCACATGATCCTGAGATGTTGGACACCTGTTATATCACTCAGCTACTCAGTACAAAAAAGTTGATTTCTCAGTGCATGCAGTGCTTTGGCACTAAAAGTGTATATTTCAATTTTACTCTGAAGTACTGAAGGCAAATCTTATGGAAACATCTGAATATGACACCCCACAGGATTGTGAGATGTTTGACACCTGTTATATCACCCAGCTATTCAAGACAAAAAAGTTGATTTCTCAGTGCATACAGTGCTTTAGCATTGAATGAAGTACACATTTCAATTTTACTCAAAGGTACTGACTGCAAACCTTATGGAAACATCTTAATATAACTCCCCACATGATCCTGAGATGTTTGACACCTGTTATATCACTCAGGTATTCAAGAAAAAAAAGTTGATTTCTCAAAGAATACAGTGCTTCAGCATGGAATGAATAATACACTTCAATTTTACTCAAAGGTACTGACTGCAAACCTTATGGAAACATCCTAATATAACTCCCCACATGATACTGAGATGTTTGACACCTGTTATATCACTCAGGTATTCAAGACAGAAAAGTTGATTTCTCACTGCATAGAGTGCATTGGCATTGAATGAAGTATACATTTCAATTCTACTCAAAGGTACTGACTGCAAACATTATGGAAACATCTTAATATAACTCCCCACTTGACTCTGAGATGTTTGACACCTTTATATCACTCAGCTATTCAAGACAAAAAAGTTGATTTCTCAGTGAATGCAGTGCTTTGGCACTAAAAGTATATACTTCAATTTTACTCTAAAGTACTGAATGCAAACCTTATGCAAACATCCTAATATAACTCCCCACATGATCCTGAGATGTTTGACACCTGTTATATCACTCAGGTATTCAAGACAAAAAAGTTGATTTCTCAAAGCATACAGTGCTTTAGCATTGAATGAAGTATACATTTCCGTTTTACTCAAAGGTAGATACTGCAAACCTTACGGAAACATTCTAATATAACTCCCCACATGATACTGAGATGTTTGACACCTGTTATATCACTCAGGTATTCAAGACAAAAAAGTTGATTTCTCAGTGCATAGAGGGCATTGGCATTGAATGAAGTACACATCTCAATTTTACTCAAAGGTACTTAATGCAAACCTTATGCAAACATCTTAATATAACTCCCCACATGATCCTGAGATGTTTGACACCTGTTATATCACTCAGGTATTCAAGACAAAAAAGTTGATTTCTCAAAGCATGCAGTGCTTTAGCATTGAATGAAGTACACATTTCAATTTCACTCAAAGGTAGTGACTGCAAACCTTATGGAAACATCCTAATATAACTCCCCACATGATACTGAGATGTTTGACACCTGTTATATCACTCAGGTATTCAAGACAAAAAAGTTGATTTCTCAGTGCCCAGAGTGCATTGCCATTGAATGAAGTATACATTTTAATTTTACTCAAAGCTACTGACTGCAAACCTTATGGAAACATCTTAATATAACTCCCCACATGATCCTGAGATGTTTGACACCTGTTATATCACTCAGCTATTCAAGACAAAAAAGTTGATTTCTCACTGCATAGAGTGCATTGGCAGTAAAAGTATATACTTCAATTTTACTCTAAAGTACTGAATGCAAACCTTATGGAAACATCCTAATATAACTCCCCACATGATCCTGAGATGTCTGACACCTGTTATATCACTCAGCTATTGAAGACAAAAAAGTTGATTTCTCAAAGCATACATTGCATTGGCATTGAATGAAGCATACACTTCAATTTTACTCAAAGGTACTGACTGCAAACCTTATGGAAACATCCTAATATAACTCCCCACATGATACTGAGATGTTTGACACCTGTTATATTACTCAGGTATTCAAGACAAAAAAGTTGATTTCTCAGTGCATAGAGTGCTTTGGCATTGAATGAAGTATACATTTCAATTTTACTCAAAGGTACTGACTGCAAACCTTATGGAAACATCCTAATATAACTCCCCACATGATCCTGAGATGTTTGACACCTGTTATATCACTCAGCTATTCAAGACAAAAAAGTTGATTTCTCAGAGCCCAGATTGCATTGGCATTGAATGAAGCATACACTTCAATTTTACTCTAAAGTACTGCATGCAAACCTTATGGAAACATCCTAATATAACTCCCCACATGATCCTGAGATGTTTGACACCTGTTATATCACTCAGGTATTCAAGACAAAAGAGTTGATTTCTCAAAGCGTACAGTGCTTCAGCATTGAATGATGTATACACTTCAATTTTACTCAGAGGTACAGACTGCAAACCTTATGGAAACATCCTAATATAACTCCCCACATGATACTGAGATGTTTGACACCTGTTATATCACTCAGGTATTCAAGACAAAAAAGTTGATTTCTCAGTGCATAGTGTGCATTGGCATTGAATGAAGTATACATTTCAATTTTACTCAAAGGTACTGACGGCAAACCTTATGGAAACATCCTAATATAACTCCCCACATGATCCTGAGATGTTTGACACCTGTTATATCACTCAGGTATTCAAGACAAAAAAGTTGATTTCTCAGTGCATAGAGTGCTTTGGCATTGAATGAAGTATACATTTCAATTTTACTCTAAAGTACTGAATGCAAACCTTATGGAAACATCCTAATATAACTCCCCACATGATCCTGAGATGTTTGACACCTGTTATATCACTCAGCTATTCAAGACAAAAAAGTTGATTTCTCAGAGCCCAGATTGCATTGGCATTGAATGAAGCATACACTTCAATTTTACTCTAAAGTACTGCATGCAAACCTTATGCAAACATCTTAATATAACTCCCCACATGATCCTGAGATGTTTGACACCTGTTATATCACTCAGCTATTCAAGACAAAAAAGTTGATTTCTCAAAGCGTACAGAGCTTCAGCTTTGAATGAAGTATACATTTCAATTTTACTCAAAGGTAGTGACTGCAAACCTTATGGAAACATCCTAATATAACTCCCCACATGATACTGAGATGTTTGACACCTGTTATATCACTCAGGTATTCAAGACAAAAAAGTTGATTTCTCAGTAAATGCAGTGCTTCTGCAGTAAAAGCATATACTTCAATTTTACTCTAAAGTACTGATTGCAAACCTTATGCAAACATCTTAATATAACTCCCCACATGAGCCTGAGATGTTTGACACCTGTTATATCACTCAGGTATTCAAGACAAAAAAGTTGATTTCTCACTGCATAGAGTGCATTGGCAGTAAAAGTATATACTTCAATTTTACTCTAAAGTACTGAATGCAAACCTTATGGAAACATCCTAATATAACTCCCCACATGATCCTGAGATGTTTGACACCTGTTATATCACTCAGCTATTGAAGACAAAAAAGTTGATTTCTCAAAGCATACAGTGCTTTAGCATTGAATGAAGTATACATTTCAATTTTACTCAAAGGTACTGACTGCAAACCTTATGGAAACATCCTAATATAACTCCCCACATGATACTGAGATGTTTGACACCTGTTATATCACTCAGGTATTCAAGACAAAAAAGTTGATTTCTCAGTGCATAGAGTGCATTGGCATTGAATGAAGTACACATCTCAATTTTACTCAAAGGTACTTGACTGCAAACCTTATGGAAACATCTTAATATAACTCCCCACATGATCCTGAGATGTTTGACACCTGTTATATCACTCAGCTATTCAAGACAAAAAAGTTGATTTCTCAGTGAATGCAGTGCTTTGGCACTAAAAGTATATACTTCAATTTTACTGGAAAGTGCTGAAAGCAAACCTTATGCAAACATCTTAATATAACTCCCCACATGATCCTGAGATGTTTGACACCTGTTATATCACTCAGATATTCAAGACAAAAAAGTTGATTTCTCAAAGCATACAGTGCTTTGGCATTGAATGAAGAACACATTTCACTTTTACTCAAAGGTAGTGCCTGCAAACCTTATGGAAACATCCTAATATAACTCCCCACATGATACTGAGATGTTTGACACCTGTCATATCACTCAGGTATTCAAGACAAAAAAGTTGATTTCTCAGTAAATGCAGTGCTTTGGCATTAAAAGCATATACTTCAATTTTACTCTAAAGTACTAACTGCAAACCTTATGGAAACATCCTAATATAACTCCCCACATGATCCTGAGATGTTTGACACCTGTTATATCACTCAGCTATTGAAGACAAAAAAGTTGATTTCTCAAAGCATACAGTGCTTTAGCATTGAATGAAGTATACATTTCAATTTTACTCAAAGGTACTGACTGCAAACCTTATGGAAACATCCTAATATAACTCCCCACATGATACTGAGATGTTTGACACCTGGTATATCACTCAGGTATTCAAGACAAAAAAGTTGATTTCTCAGTGCATAGAGTGCATTGGCATTGAATGAAGTATACATCTCAATTTTACTCAAAGGTACTTAATGCAAACCTTATGGAAACATCTTAATATAACTCCCCACATGATCCTGAGATGTTTGACACCTGTTATATCACTCAGCTATTCAAGACAAAAAAGTTGATTTCTCAGTGAATGCAGTGCTTTGGCAGTAAAAGTATATACTTCAATTTTACTCTAAAGTACTGAATGCAAACCTTATGGAAACATCCTAATATAACTCCCCACATGATCCTGAGATGTTTGACACCTGTTATATCACTCAGCTATTCAAGACAAAAAAGTTGATTTCTCAAAGCATACAGTGCTTCAGCATTGAATGAAGTATACACTTCAATTTTACTCAGAGGTACAGACTGCAAACCTTATGGAAACATCCTAATATAACTCCCCACATGATACTGAGATGTTTGACACCTGTTATATCACTCAGGTATTCAAGACAAAAAAGTTGATTTCTCAGTGCATAGAGTGCATTGGCATTGAATGAAGTATACATTTCAATTTTACTCAAAGGTACTGACGGCAAACCTTATGGAAACATCCTAATATAACTCCCCACATAATCCTGAGATGTTTGACACCAGTTATATCACTCAGGTATTCAAGACAAAAAAGTTGATTTCTCAGTGCCATAGAGTGCTTTGGCATTGAATGAAGTATACATTTCAATTTTACTCTAAAGTACTGAATGCAAACCTTATGGAAACATCCTAATATAACTCCCCACATGATCCTGAGATGTTTGACACCTGTTATATCACTCAGGTATTCAAGACAAAAAAGTTGATTTCTCAAAGCATACAGTGCTTCAGCATTGAATGAAGTATACACTTCAATTTTACTCAGAGGTACAGACTGCAAACCTTATGGAAACATCCTAATATAACTCCCCACATGATACTGAGATGTTTGACACCTGTTATATCACTCAGGTATTCAAGACAAAAAAGTTGATTTCTCAGTGCATAGAGTGCTTTGGCATTGAATGAAGTATACATTTCAATTTTACTCAAAAGTACTGAATGCAAACCTTATCGTAACATCCTAATATAACTCCCCACATGATCCTGAGATGTTTGACACCTGTTATATCATTCAGCTATTCAAGACAAAAAAGTTGATTTCTCAGTAAATGCAGTGCTTTGGCAGTAAAAGCATATACTTCAATTTTACTCTAAAGTACTGATTGCAAACCTTATGCAAACATCTTAATATAACTCCCCACATGATCCTGAGATGTTTGACACCTGTTATATCACTCAGATATTCAAGACAAAAAAGTTCATTTCTCAAAGCATGCAGTGCTTTAGCATTGAATGAAGTACACATTTCAATTTCACTCAAAGGTAGTGACTGCAAACCTTATGGAAACATCCTAATATAACTCCCCACATGATACTGAGATGTTTGACACCTGTTATATCACTCAGGTATTCAAGACAAAAAAGTTGATTTCTCAAAGCATACAGTGCTTTGGCATTGAATGAAGAACACATTTCACTTTTACTCAAAGGTAGTGCCTGCAAACCTTATGGAAACATCCTAATATAACTCCCCACATGATACTGAGATGTTTGACACCTGTTATATCACTCAGGTATTCAAGACAAAAAAGTTGATTTCTCACTGCATAGAGTGCATTGGCATTGAATGAAGTATACATTTCAATTCTACTCTAAAGTACTGAATGCAAACCTTATGGAAACATCCTAATATAACTCCCCACATGATCCTGAGATGTCTGACACCTGTTATATCACTCAGCTATTGAAGACAAAAAAGTTGATTTCTCAAAGCATGCAGTGCTTTAGCATTGAATGAAGTACACATTTCAATTTTACTCAAAGGTAGTGACTGCAAACCTTATGGAAACATCCTAATATAACTCCCCACATGATACTGAGATGTTTGACACCTGTTATATCACTCAGGTATTCAAGACAAAAAAGTTGATTTCTCACTGCATAGAGTGCTTTGGCATTGAATGAAGTATACATTTCAATTCTACTCTAAAGTACTGAATGCAAACCTTATGGAAACATCCTAATATAACTCCCCACATGATCCTGAGATGTCTGACACCTGTTATATCACTCAGCTATTGAAGACAAAAAAGTTGATTTCTCAAAGCATGCAGTGCTTTGGCATTGAAAGTATATACTTCAATTTTACTCAAAAGTACTGAATGCAAACCTTATGGAAACATCCTAATATAACTCCCCACATGATCCTGAGATGTCTGACACCTGTTATATCACTCAGCTATTGAAGACAAAAAAGTTGATTTCTCAAAGCATACAGTGCTTTGGCATTGAATGAAGAACACATTTCACTTTTACTCAAAGGTAGTGCCTGCAAACCATATGGAAACATCCTAATATAACTCCCCACATGATACTGAGATGTTTGACACCTGTTATATCACTCAGGTATTCAAGACAAAAAGTTGATTTCTCACTGCATAGAGTGCATTGGCAGTAAAAGTATATACTTCAATTTTACTCTAAAGTACTGAATGCAAACCTTATGGAAACATCCTAATATAACTCCCCACATGATCCTGAGATGTTTGACACCTGTTATATTACTCAGGTATTCAAGACAAAAAAGTTGATTTCTCAGTGAATGCAGTGCTTTGGCAGTAAAAGTATATACTTCAATTTTGCTCTAAAGTACTGACTGCAAACCTTATGGAAACATCCTAATATAACTCCCCACATGATCCTGAGATGTTTGACACCTGTTATATCACTCAGCTATTGAAGACAAAAAAGTTGATTTCTCAAAGCATACAGTGCTTTAGCATTGAATGAAGTATACATTTCAATTCTACTCAAAGGTACTGACTGCAAACCTTATGGAAACATCCTAATATAACTCCCCACATGATACTGAGATGTTTGACACCTGTTATATCACTCAGGTATTCAAGACAGAAAAGTTGATTTCTCACTGCATAGAGTGCATTGGCATTGAATGAAGTATACATTTCAATTCTACTCAAAGGTACTGACTGCAAACCTTATGGAAACATCTTAATATAACTCCCCACATGATCCTGAGATGTTTGACACCTGTTATATCACTCAGGTATTCAAGACAAAAAAGTTGATTTCTCAGTGCATGCAGTGCTTTGGCATTAAAAGTATATACTTCAATTTTACTCTAAAGTACTGAATGCAAACCTTATGGAAACATCCTAATATAACTCCCCACATGATCCTGAGATGTCTGACACCTGTTATATCACTCAGCTATTGAAGACAAAAAAGTTTATTTCTCAAAGCATACAGTGCTTTGGCATTGAATGAAGAACACATTTCACTTTTACTCAAAGGTAGTGCCTGCAAACCTTATGGAAACATCCTAATATAACTCCCCACATGATTCTGAGATGTTTGACACCTGTTATATCACTCAGGTATTCAAGACAAAAAAGTTGATTTCTCAGTGCATACAGTGCTTTAGCATTGAATGAAGTATACATTTCAATTTTACTCAAAGGTACTGACTGCAAACCTTATGGAAACATCTTAATATAACTCCCCACATGATCCTGAGATGTTTGACACCTGTTATATCACTCAGGTATTCAAGACAAAAAAGTTGATTTCTCAGTGCCTAGAGTGCATTGCCATTGAATGAAGTATACATTTCAATTTTACTCTAAAGTACTGCATGCAAACCTTATGGAAACATCCTAATATAACTCCCCACATGATCCTGAGATGTCTGACACCTGTTATATCACTCAGCTATTGAAGACAAAAAAGTTGATTTCTCAAAGCATACAGTGCTTTATCATTGAATGAATTATACACTTCAATTTTACTCAGAGGTACAGACTGCAAACCTTATGGAAACATCCTAATATAACTCCCCACATGATACTGAGATGTTTGACACCTGTTATATCACTCAGGTATTCAAGACAAAAAAGTTGATTTCTCAGTGCATAGAGTGCTTTGGCATTGAATGAAGTATACATTTCAATTTTACTCAAAGGTACTTAATGCAAACCTTATGCAAACATCCTAATATAACTCCCCACATAATCCTGAGATGTTTGACACCTGTTATATCATTCAGCTATTCAAGACAAAAAAGTTGATTTCTCAGTAAATGCAGTGCTTTGGCAGTAGGAGTATATACTTCAATTTTACTCTAAAGTACTGAATGCAAACCTTATGGAAACATCCTAATATAACTCCCCACATGATCCTGAGATGTCTGACACCTGTTATATCACTCAGCTATTGAAGACAAAAAAGTTGATTTCTCAAAGCATACAGTGCTTTGGCATTGAATGAAGAACACATTTCACTTTTACTCAAAGGTACAGACTGCAAACCTTATGGAAACATCCTAATATAACTCCCCACATGATACTGAGATGTTTGACACCTGTTATATTACTCAGGTATTCAAGACAAAAAAGTTGATTTCTCAAAGCGTACAGAGCTTCAGCTTTG
Source organism: Mobula hypostoma (assembly GCF_963921235.1). Classification (NCBI taxonomy): domain Eukaryota; kingdom Metazoa; phylum Chordata; class Chondrichthyes; order Myliobatiformes; family Myliobatidae; genus Mobula; species Mobula hypostoma. The sequence goes on from NC_086113.1 coordinate 58,830,157, forward strand.
AATGAAGTATACATTTCAATTTTACTCAAAGGTAGTGACTGCAAACCATATGGAAACACCCTAATATAACTCCCCACATGATACTGAGATGTTTGACACCTGTTATATCACTCAGGTATTCAAGACAGAAAAGTTGATTTCTCACTGCATAGAGTGCATTGGCATTGAATGAAGTATACATTTCAATTCTACTCAAAGGTACTGACTGCAAACCTTATGGAAACATCTTAATATAACTCCCCACATGATCCTGAGATGTTTGACACCTGTTATATCACTCAGCTATTCAAGACAAAAAAGTTGATTTCTCAAAGCATACAGTGCTTTGGCATTGAATGAAGTACACATTTCAATTTTACTCTAAAGTACTGAATGCAAACCTTATGGAATCATCCTAATATAACTCCCCACATGATACTGAGATGTTTGACACCTGTTATATTACTCAGGTATTCAAGACAAAAAAGTTGATTTCTCAGTGAATGCAGTGCTTTGGCACTAAAAGTATATACTTCAATTTTACTCTAAAGTGCTGAAAGCAAACCTTATGGAAACATCCTAATATAACTCCCCACATGATCCTGAGATGTTTGACACCTGTTATATCACTCAGCTATTCAAGACAAAAAAGTTCATTTCTCAAAGCATGCAGTGCTTTAGCATTGAATGAAGTACACATTTCAATTTCACTCAAAGGTAGTGACTGCAAACCTTATGGAAACATCCTAATATAACTCCCCACATGATACTGAGATGTTTGACACCTGTTATATCACTCAGGTATTCAAGACAAAAAAGTTGATTTCTCAGTGAATGCAGTGCTTTGGCACGAAAAGTATATACTTCAATTTTACTGGAAAGTGCTGAAAGCAAACCTTATGCAAACATCCTAATATAACTCCCCACATGATACTGAGATGTTTGACACCTGTTATATCACTCAGGTATTCAAGACAAAAGAGTTGATTTCTCAAAGCATACAGTGCTTTAGCATTGAATGAAGCATACCTTCCAATTTTACTCAAAGGTACAGACTGCAAACCTTATGAAAATATCCTAATATATCTCCCCACATGATACTGAGATGTTTGATACCTGGTATATCACTCAGGTATTCAAGACAAAAAAGTTGATCTCTCACTGCAAAGAGTGCTTTGGCATTGAATGAAGTATACATTTCAATTTTACTCAAATGTACTGACTGCAAACCTTATGGAAACATCTTAATATAACTCCCCACATGATCCTGAGATGGTTGACACCTGTTATATCACTCAGCTATTCAAGACAAAAAAGTTGATTTCTCAGTGAATGCAGTGCTTTGGCAGTAAAAGTATATACTTCAATTTTACTCTAAAGTGCTGAATGCAAACCTCATGGAAACATCCTAATATAACTCCCCACATGATCCTGAGATGTTTGACACCTGTTATATCATTCAGCTATTCAAGACAAAAATGTTGATTTCTCAAAGCATACAGTACTTCAGCATTGAATGAAGTATACACTTCAATTTTACTCAGAGGTACTGACTGCAAACCTGATGGAAACATCTTAATATAACTCCCCACATGATCCTGAGATGTTTGACACATGTTATATCACTCAGCTATTCAAGACAAAAGAGTTAATTTCTCAAAGCGTACAGTGCTTCAGTATTGAATGATGTATACACTTCAATTTTAGTCAGAGGTACAGACTGCAAACCTTATGAAAACATCCTAATATAACTCCCCACATGATCCTGAGATGTTTGACACCTGTTATATCGCTCAGCTATTCAAGACAAAAAAGTTGATTTCTCAGTCAATGCAGTGCTTTGGCATTGAATGAAGTATATACTTCAATTTTACTCTAAAGTACTGAATGCAAACCTAATGGAAACATCGTAATATAACTCCCCACATAATCCTGAGATGTTAGACACCTGTTATATCATTCAGCTATTCAAGACAAAAAAGTTGATTTCCCAAAGCATACAGTGCATTATCATTGAATAAAATATACACTTCAATTTTACTCAGAGGTACAGACTGCAAACCTTATGGAAACATCCTAAAATAACTCCCCACATGATACTGAGATGTTTGACACCTGTTATATCACTCAGGTATTCAAGACAAAAAAGTTGATTTCTCAGTGAATGCAGTGCTTTGGCAGTAAAAGTATATACTTCAATTTTACTCTAAAGTACTGAATGCAAACCTTATGGAAACATCCTAATATAACTCCCCACATGATCCTGAGATGTCTGACACCTGTTATATCACTCAGCTATTGAAGACAAAAAAGTTGATTTCTCAAAGCATACAGTGCTTTGGCATTGAATGAAGAACACATTTCACTTTTACTCAAAGGTACAGACTGCAAACCTTATGGAAACATCCTAATATAACTCCCCACATGATACTGAGATGTTTGACACCTGGTATATCACTCAGGTATTCAAGACAAATCAGTTGATTTCTCAGTGCATAGACTGCTTTGGCATTCAATGAAGTATACATTTCAATTCTACTCAAAGGTACTGACTGCAAACCTTATGGAAACATCCTAATATAACTCCCCACATGATCCTGAGATGTTTGACACCTGTTATATCACTCAGCTATTCAAGACAAAAAAGTTGATTTCTCACTGAATGCAGTGCTTTGGCACGAAAAGTATATACTTCAATTTTACTGGAAAGTGCTGAAAGCAAACCTTATGCAAACATCTTAATATAACTCCCCACATGATACTGAGATGTTTGACACCTGTTATATCACTCAGGTATTCAAGACAAAAAAGTTGATTTCTCAAAGCGTACAGAGCTTCAGCTTTGAATGAAGTATACATTTCAATTTTACTCAAAGGTAGTGACTGCAAACCATATGGAAACATCCTAATATAACTCCCCACATGATACTGAGATGTTTGACACCTGTTATATCACTCAGGTATTCAAGACAAAAAAGTTGATTTCTCACTGCATAGAGTGCATTGGCATTGAATGAAGTATACATTTCAATTTTACTCAAATGTACTGACTGCAAACCTTATGGAAACATCTTAATATAACTTCCCAGATGATCCTGAGATGGTTGACACCTGTTATATCACTCAGCTATTCAAGACAAAAAAGTTGATTTCTCAGTGAATGCAGTGCTTTGGCAGTAAAAGTATATACTTCAATTTTACTCTAAAGTACTGAATGCAAACCTTATGGAAACATCCTAATATAACTCCCCACATGATCCTGAGATGTTTGACACCTGTTATATCACTCAGCTATTCAAGACAAAAAAGTTGATTTCTCAAAGCATACAGTGCTTTATCATTGAATGAAATATACACTTCAATTTTACTCAGAGGTACAGACTGCAAACCTTATGGAAACATCCTAAAATAACTCCCCACATGATACTGAGATGTTTGACACCTGTTATATCACTCAAGTATTCAAGACAAAAAAGTTGATTTCTCAGTAAATGCAGAGCTTTGGCAGTAAAAGTATATACTTCAATTTTACTCTAAAGTACTGAATGCAAACCTTATGCAAACATCTTAATATAACTCCCCACATGATCCTGAGATGTTTGACACCTGTTATATCACTCAGGTATTCAAGACAAAAAAGTTGATTTCTCAAAGCATACAGTGCTTTAGCATTGAATGAAGTATACATTTCAATTTTACTCAAAGGTACTGACTGCAAACATTATGGAAACATCCTAATATAACTCCCCACATGATACTGAGATGTTTGACACCTGTTATATCACTCAGGTATTCAAGACAAAAAAGTTGATTTCTCAGTGAATGCAGTGCTTAGCAGTAAAAGTATATACTTCAATTTTACTCTAAAGTACTGAATGCAAACCTTATGGAAACATCCTAATATAACTCCCCACATGATACTGAGATGTTTGACACCTGTTATATTACTCAGGTATTCAAGACAAAAAAGTTGATTTCTCAAAGCGTGCAGAGCTTCAGCTTTGAATGAAGTATACATTTCAATTTTACTCAAAGGTAGTGACTGCAAACCTTATGGAAACATCCTAATATAACTCCCCACATGATACTGAGATGTTTGACACCTGTTATATCACTCAGGTATTCAAGACAAAAAAGTTGATTTCTCACTGCATAGAGTGCATTGGCATTGAAAGAAGTATACATTTCAATTTTACTCAAAGGTACTGACTGCAAACCTTATGGAAACATCTTAATATAACTCCCCACATGATCCTGAGATGTTTGACACCTGTTATATCACTCAGCTATTCAAGACAAAAAAGTTGATTTCTCAGTGCATGCAGTGCTTTGGCATTGAATGAAGTATATACTTCAATTTTACTCTAAAGTACTGAATGCAAACCTTATGGAAACATCCTAATATAACTCCCCACATGATCCTGAGATGTCTGACACCTGTTATATCACTCAGCTATTCAAGACAAAAAAGTTGATTTCTCAAAGCATACAGTGCTTTATCATTGAATGAAATATACACTTCAATTTTACTCAGAGGTACAGACTGCAAACCTTATGGAAACATCCTAAAATAACTCCCCACATGATACTGAGATGTTTGACACCTGTTATATCACTCAGGTATTCAAGACAAAAAAGTTGATTTCTCAGTGAATGCAGTGCTTTGGCAGTGAATGAAGTATATACTTCAATTTTACTCTAAAGTACTGAATGCAAACCTTATGGAAACATCCTAATATAACTCCCCACATGATCCTGAGATGTTTGACACCTGTTATATCACTCAGGTATTCAAGACAAAAAAGTTGATTTCTCAAAGCATGCAGTGCTTTAGCATTGAATGAAGTACACATTTCAATTTTACTCAAAGGTAGTGACTGCAAACCTTATGGAAACATCCTAATATAACTCCCCACATGATACTGAGATGTTTGACACCTGTTATATCACTCAGGTATTCAAGACAAAAAAGTTGATTTCTCAGTGAATGCAGTGCTTTGCAGTAAAAGTATATACTTCAATTTTACTCTAAAGTACTGAATGCAAACCTTATGGAAACATCCTAATATAACTCCCCACATGATCCTGAGATGTTTGACACCTGTTATATCACTCAGCTATTGAAGACAAAAAAGTTGATTTCTCAAAGCATACAGTGCATTAGCATTGAATGAAGTATACATTTCAATTCTACTCAAAGGTACTGACTGCAAACATTATGGAAGCATCTTAATATAACTCCCCACTTGACTCTGAGATGTTTGACACCTTTTATATCACTCAGGTATTCAAGACAAAAAAGTTGATTTCTCAAAGCATACAGTGCTTTGGCATTGAATGAAGAACACATTTCACTTTTACTCAAAGGTAGTGCCTGCAAACCTTATGGAAACATCCTAATATAACTCCCCACATGATACTGAGATGTTTGACACCTGTTATATCACTCAGGTATTCAAGACAAAAAAGTTGATTTCTCAGTGAATGCAGTGCTTTGCAGTAAAAGTATAAACTTCAATTTTACTCTAAAGTACTGAATGCAAACCTTATGGAATCATCCTAATATAACTCCCCACATGATACTGAGATGTTTGACACCTGTTATATCACTCAGGTATTCAAGACAAAAAAGTTGATTTCTCAAAGCATGCAGTGCTTTAGCATTGAATGAAGTACACATTTCAATTTTACTCAAAGGTAGTGACTGCAAACCTTATGGAAACATCCTAATATAACTCCCCACATGATACTGAGATGTTTGACACCTGTTATATCACTCAGGTATTCAAGACAAAAAAGTTGATTTCTAACTGCATAGAGTGCTTTAGCATTGAATGAAGTATACATTTCAATTTTACTCAAAGGTAGTGCCTGCAAACCATATGGAAACATCCTAATATAACTCCCCACATGATCCTGAGATGTCTGACACCTGTTATATCACTCAGCTATTCAAGACAAAAAAAGTTGATTTCTCAGTGATTGCGGTGCTTTGGCAGTAAAAGTATATACTTCAATTTTACTCTAAAGTACTGAATGCAAACCTTATGGAAATATCCTAATATAACTCCCCACATGATCCTGAGATGTCTGACACCTGTTATATCACTCAGCTATTGAAGACAAAAAAGTTGATTTCTCAAAGCATACAGTGCTTTGGCATTGAATGAAGAACACATTTCACTTTTACTCAAAAGTAGTGCCTGCAAACCTTATGGAAACATCTTAATATAACTCCCCACATGATCCTGAGATGTTTGACACCTGTTATATCACTCAGGTATTCAAGACAAAAAAGTTGATTTCTCAAAGGATGCAGGTGCTTTAGCATCGAATGAAGTATACATTTCAATTTTACTCAAAAGTACTGAATGCAAACCTTATGGAAACATCCTAATATAACTCCCCACATGATCCTGAGATGTTTGACACCTGTTATATCACTCAGCTATTGAAGACAAAAAAGTTGATTTCTCAAAGCATACAGTGCATTAGCATTGAATGAAGTATACATTTCAATTCTACTCAAAGGTACTGACTGCAAACATTATGGAAACATCCTAATATAACTCCCCACATGATCCTGAGATGTCTGACACCTGTTATATCACTCAGCTATTGAAGACAAAAAAGTTGATTTCTCAAAGCATACAGTGCTTTGGCATTGAATGAAGAACACATTTCACTTTTACTCAAAAGTAGTGCCTGCAAACCTTATGGAAACATCCTAATATAACTCCCCACATAATCCTGAGATGTTTGACACCTGTTATATCACTCAGCTATTGAAGACAAAAAAGTTTATTTCTCAAAGCATACAGTGCTTTGGCATTGAATGAAGAACACATTTCACTTTTACTCAAAGGTAGTGCCTGCAAACCTTATGGAAACATCCTAATATAACTCCCCACATGATACTGAGATGTTTGACACCTGTTATATTACTCAGGTATTCAAGACAAAAAAGTTGATTTCTCAGTGAATGCAGTGCTTTGGCAGTAATGAAAGTATATACTTCAATTTTACTCTAAAGTACTGAATGCAAACCTTATGGAAACATCCTAATATAACTCCCCACATGATCCTGAGATGTTTGACACCTGTTATATCATTCAGCGATTCAAGACAAAAAAGTTGATTTCTCAGTAAATGCAGTGCTTTGGCAGTAAAAGCATATACTTCAATTTTACTCTAAAGTAGTGACTGCAAACCTTATGGAAACATCCTAATATAACTCCCCACATGATACTGAGATGTTTGACACCTGTTATATCACTCAGGTATTCAAGACAGAAATGTTGATTTCTCACTGCATAGAGTTCATTGGCACTAAAAGTATATACTTCAATTTTACTCTAAAGTACTGAATGCAAACCTTATGGAAACATCCTAATATAACTCCCCACATGATCCTGAGATGTTTGACACCTGTTATATCACTCAGCTATTGAAGACAAAAAAGTTGATTTCTCAAAGCATACAGTGCTTTAGCATTGAATGAAGTATACATTTCAATTCTACTCAAAGGTACTGACTGCAAACCTTATGGAAACATCCTAATATAACTCCCCACATGATACTGAGATGTTTGACACCTGTTATATTACTCAGGTATTCAAGACAAAAAAGTTGATTTCTCAGTGAATGCAGTGCTTTGGCACTAAAAGTATATACTTCAATTTTACTCTAAAGTACTGAATGCAAACCTTATGGAATCATCCTAATATAACTCCCCACATGATACTGAGATGTTTGACACCTGTTATATTACTCAGGTATTCAAGACAAAAAAGTTGATTTCTCAAAGCATGCAGAGCTTTAGCATTGAATGAAGTACACATTTCAATTTTACTCAAAGGTAGTGACTGCAAACCTTATGGAAACATCCTAATATAACTCCCCACATGATACTGAGATGTTTGACACCTGTTATATCACTCAGGTATTCAAGACAAAAAAGTTGATTTCTCACTGCATAGAGTGCTTTGGCATTGAATGAAGTATACATTTCAATTCTACTCAAAGGTACTGACTGCAAACCTTATGGAAACATCTTAATATAACTCCCCACATGATCCTGAGATGTTTGACACCTGTTATATCACTCAGGTATTCAAGACAAAAAAGTTGATTTCTCAGTGAATGCAGTGCTTTGGCACTAAAAGTATATACTTCAATTTTACTCTAAAGTACTGAATGCAAACCTTATGGAAACATCCTAATATAACTCCCCACATGATCCTGAGATGTTTGACACCTGTTATATCACTCAGCTATTGAAGACAAAAAAGTTGATTTCTCAAAGCATACAGTGCTTTAGCATTGAATGAAGTATACATTTCAATTTTACTCAAAGGTACTGACTGCAAACCTTATGGAAACATCTTAATATAACTCCCCACATGATCCTGAGATGTTTGACACCTGTTATATCACTCAGGTATTCAAGACAAAAAAGTTGATTTCTCAAAGCATACAGTGCTTTAGTATTGAATGCAGTATACATTTCAATTTTACTCAAAGGTACTGAGTGCAAACCTTATGGAAACATCCTAATATAACTCCCCACATGATACTGAGATGTTTGACACCTGGTATATCACTCAGGTATTCAAGACAAAAAAGTTGATTTCTCAGTGCATAGAGTGCTTTGGCATTGAATGAAGTATACATTTCAATTTTACTCAAAGGTACTGACTGCAAACCTTATGGAAACATCCTAATATAACTCCCCACATGATACTGAGATGTTTGACACCTGTTATATCACTCAGGTATTCAAGACAAAAAAGTTGATTTCTCAGTGAATGCAGTGCTTTGGCAGTAAAAGTATATACTTCAATTTTACTCTAAAGTACTGAATGCAAACCTTATGGAAACATCCTAATATAACTCCCCACATGATCCTGAGATGTTTGACACCTGTTATATCACTCAGGTATTCAAGACAAAAAAGTTGATTTCTCAAAGCATACAGTGCTTTAGCATTGAATGAAGTACACATTTCAATTTTACTCAAAGGTAGTGACTGCAAACCTTATGGAAACATCCTAATATAACTCCCCACATGATACTGAGATGTTTGACACCTGTTATATCACTCAGGTATTCAAGACAAAAAAGTTGATTTCTCAGTGCATAGACTGCTTTGGCATTCAATGAAGTATACATTTCAATTTTACTCAAAGGTACTGACTGCAAACCTTATGGAAACATCCTAATATAACTCCCCACATGATCCTGAGATGTTTGACACCTGTTATATCACTCAGCTATTCAAGACAAAAAAGTTGATTTCTCAGTGAATGCAGTGCTTTGGCACTAAAAGTATATACTTCAATTTTACTGGAAAGTGCTGAAAGCAAACCTTATGCAAACATCTTAATATAACTCCCCACATGATACTGAGATGTTTGACACCTGTTATATCACTCAGGTATTCAAGACAAAAAAGTTGATTTCTCAAAGCATACAGTGCTTTAGCATTGAATGAAGTACACATTTCAATTTTACTCAAAGGTAGTGACTGCAAACCTTATGGAAACATCCTAATATAACTCCCCACATGATACTGAGATGTTTGACACCTGTTATATCACTCAGGTATTCAAGACAAAAAAGTTGATTTCTCAAAGCATACAGTGCTTTGGCATTGAATGAAGAACACATTTCACTTTTACTCAAAGGTAGTGACTGCAAACCTTATGGAAACATCCTAATATAACTCCCCACATGATACTGAGATGTTTGACACCTGTTATATCACTCAGGTATTCAAGACAAAAAAGTTGATTTCTCACTGCATAGAGTGCATTGGCATTGAATGAAGTATACATTTCAATTTTACTCAAAGGTACTGACTGCAAACCTTATGGAAACATCCTAATATAACTCCCCACATGATCCTGAGATGTTTGACACCTGTTATATCACTCAGGTATTCAAGACAAAAAAGTTGATTTCTCAGTAAATGCAGTGCTTTGGCAGTAAAAGCATATACTTCAATTTTACTCTAAAGTACTGAATGCAAACCTTATGCAAACATCCTAATATAACTCCCCACATGATCCTGAGATGTTTGACACCTGTTATATCACTCAGGTATTCAAGACAAAAAAGTTGATTTCTCAAAGCATACAGTGCTTTAGCATTGAATGAAGTATACATTTCAATTTTACTCAAAGGTAGTGACTGCAAACCTTATGGAAACATCCTAATATAACTCCCCACATGATACTGAGATGTTTGACACCTGTTATATCACTCAGGTATTCAAGACAGAAAAGTTGATTTCTCACTGCATAGAGTGCATTGGCAGTAAAAGTATATACTTCAATTTTACTCTAAAGTACTGAATGCAAACCTTATGGAATCATCCTAATATAACTCCCCACATGATACTGAGATGTTTGACACCTGTTATATCACTCAGGTATTCAAGACAAAAAAGTTGATTTCTCAAAGCATACAGTGCTTTAGCATTGAATGAAGTATACATTTCAATTTTACTCAAAGGTAGTGACTGCAAACCTTATGGAAACATCCTAATATAACTCCCCACATGATACTGAGATGTTTGACACCTGTTATATCACTCAGGTATTCAAGACAGAAAAGTTGATTTCTCACTGCATAGAGTGCATTGGCATTGAATGAAGTATACATTTCAATTCTACTCAAAGGTACTGACTGCAAACCTTATGGAAACATCCTAATATAACTCCCCACATGATCCTGAGATGTTTGACACCTGTTATATCACTCAGCTATTCAAGACAAAAAAGTTGATTTCTCAGTGAATGCAGTGCTTTGGCATTGAAAGTATATACTTCAATTTTACTCTAAAGTACTGAATGCAAACCTTATGGAAACATCCTAATATAACTCCCCACATGATCCTGAGATGTTTGACACCTGTTATATCACTCAGCTATTGAAGACAAAAAAGTTGATTTCTCAAAGCATACAGTGCTTTAGCATTGAATGAAGTATACATTTCAATTTTACTCAGAGGTACAGACTGCAAACCTTATGGAAACATCCTAATATAACTCCCCACATGATACTGAGATGTTTGACACCTGTTATATCACTCAGGTATTCAAGACAAAAAAGTTGATTTCTCAGTAAATGCAGTGCTTTGGCAGTAAAAGCATATACTTCAATTTTACTCTAAAGTACTGATTGCAAACCTTATGCAAACATCTTAATATAACTCCCCACATGATCCTGAGATGTTTGACACCTGTTATATCACTCAGGTATTCAAGACAAAAAAGTTGATTTCTCAAAGCATACAGTGCTTTGCAGTAAAAGTATATACTTCAATTTTACTCTAAAGTACTGAATGCAAACCTTATGGAAACATCCTAATATAACTCCCCACATGATCCTGAGATGTTTGACACCTGTTATATCACTCAGCTATTCAAGACAAAAAAGTTGATTTCTCAGTGAATGCAGTGCTTTGCAGTGAATGAAGTATATACTTCAATTTTACTCTAAAGTACTGAATGCAAACCTTATCGTAACATCCTAATATAACTCCCCACATGATACTGAGATGTTTGACACCTGTTATATCACTCAGGTATTCAAGACAAAAGAGTTGATTTCTCAAAGCATACAGTGCTTTAGCATTGAATGAAGCATACCTTTCAATTTTACTCAAAGGTACAGACTGCAAACCTTATGAAAATATCCTAATATAACTCCCCACATGATACTGAGATGTTTGACACCTGTTATATCACTCAGGTATTCAAGACAAAAAAGTTGATCTCTCACTGCAAAGAGTGCTTTGGCATTGAATGAAGTATACATTTCAATTTTACTCAAAGGTACTGACTGCAAACCTTATGGAAACATCCTAATATAACTCCCCACATGATCCTGAGATGTTTGACACCTGTTATATCACTCAGCTATTCAAGACAAAAAAGTTGATTTCTCAGTGAATGCAGTGCTTTGGCAGTAAAAGTATATACTTCAATTTTACTCTAAAGTACTGAATGCAAACCTTATGGAAACATCCTAATATAACTCCCCACATGATCCTGAGATGTTTGACACCTGTTATATCACTCAGCTATTCAAGACAAAAAAGTTGATTTCTCAAAGCATACAGTGCTTCAGCATTGAATGAAGTATACATTTCAATTTTACTCAAAGGTACTGACTGCAAACCTTATGGAAACATCTTAATATAACTCCCCACATGATCCTGAGATGTTTGACACCTGTTATATCACTCAGGTATTCAAGACAAAAAAGTTGATTTCTCAAAGCATACAGTGCTTTGGCATTGAATGAAGAACACATTTCACTTTTACTCAAAGGTAGTGCCTGCAAACCTTATGGAAACATCCTAATATAACTCCCCACATGATCCTGAGATGTTTGACACCTGTTATATCACTCAGCTATTCAAGACAAAAAAGTTGATTTCTCAAAGCGTACAGTGCTTCAGTATTGAATGAAGTATACATTTCAATTTTACTCAAAGGTACTGACTGCAAACCTTATGGAAACATCCTAATATAACTCCCCACATGATCCTGAGATGTTTGACACCTGTTATATCACTCAGCTATTCAAGACAAAAAAGTTGATTTCTCAAAGCATACAGTGCTTCACTATTGAATGAAGTATACACTTCAATTTTAGTCAGAGGTACAGACTGCAAACCTTATGGAAACATCCTAAAATAACTCCCCACATGATACTGAGATGTTTGACAGCTGTTATATCACTCAGGTATTCAAGACAAAAAAGTTGATTTCTCAAAGCATACAGTGCTTCAGCATTGAATGAAGTATACATTTCAATTTTACTCAAAGGTAGTGACTGCAAACCTTATGGAAACATCCTAATATAACTCCCCACATGATACTGAGATGTTTGACACCTGTTATATCACTCAGGTATTCAAGACAAAAAAGTTGATTTCTCACTGCATAGAGTGCATTGGCATTGAAAGAAGTATACATTTCAATTTTACTCAAATGTACTGACTGCAAACCTTATGGAAACATCTTAATATAACTCCCCACATGATCCTGAGATGTTTGACACCTGTTATATCACTCAGGTATTCAAGACAAAAAAGTTGATTTCTCAAAGCATACAGTGCTTCAGCATTGAATGAAGTATACACTTCAATTTTACTCAGAGGTACAGACTGCAAACCTTATGGAAACATCCTAATATAACTCCCCACATGATACTGAGATGTTTGACACCTGTTATATCACTCAGGTATTCAAGACAAAAAAGTTGATTTCTCAGTGAATGCAGTGCTTTGGCAGTAAAAGTATATACTTCAATTTTACTCTAAAGTACTGAATGCAAACCTTATCGTAACATCCTAATATAACTCCCCACATGATCCTGAGATGTTTGACACCTGTTATATCACTCAGCTATTCAAGACAAAAAAGTTGATTTCTCAGTAAGCATGCAGTGCTTTGGCAGTAAAAGCATATACTTCAATTTTACTCTAAAGGACTGATTGCAAACCTTATGCAAACATCTTAATATAACTCCCCACATGAGCCTGAGATGTTTGACACCTGTCATATCACTGAGGTATTCAAGACAAAAAAGTTGATTTCTCACTACATAGAGTGCATTGGCAGTAAAAGTATATACTTCAATTTTACTCTAAAGTACTGACTGCAAATATTATGGAAACATCCTAATATAACTCCCCACATGATCCTGAGATGTTTGACACCTGTTATATCACTCAGCTATTAAAGACAAAAAAGTTCATTTCTCAAAGCATACAGTGCTTTAGCATTGAATGAATTATACACATCAATTTTGCTCAAAGGTACTGACTGCAAACCTTATGGAAACATACTAATATAACTCCCCACATGATACTGAAATGCTTTACACCTGGTATATCACTCAAGTATTCAAGACAAAAAAGTTGATTTCTCAGTGAATACAGTTCTTTGGCACGAAAAGTATATACTTCAATTTTACCGGAAAGTGCTGAAAGCAAAACTTATGCAAACACCTTAATATAACACCCCACATGATACTGAGATGTTTGACACCTGTTATATCACTCAGGTATTCAAGACAAAAGAGTTGATTTCTCAAAGCATACAGTGCTTTAGCATTGAATGAAGCATACCTTCCAATTTTACTCAAAGGTACAGACTGCAAACCTTATGAAAATATCCTAATATATCTACCCACATGATACTGAGATGTTTGACACCTGTTATATCACTCAGGTATTCAAGACAAAAAAGTTGATTTCTCAGTAAATGCAGAGCTTTGGCAGTTAGAGCATATACTTCAATTTTACTCTAAGGTACTGAATGCAAACCTTAAGCAAACATCCTAATATAACTCCCCACATGATCCTGAGATGTTTGACACCTGTTATATCACTCAGCTATACAAGACAAAAATGTTGATTTCTCAAAGCATACAGTACTTCAGTATTGAAAGAAGTATACACTTCAATTTTACTCAGAGGTACAGACTGCAAACCTGATGGAAACATCTTAATATAACGCCCCACATGATACTGAGTAGTTTAACACCTGGTATATCACTCAGGTATTCAAGACAAAAGAGTTGATTTCTCAAAGCATACAGTGCTTTAGCATTGACTGAAGCATACCTTCCAATTTTACTCAAAGGTACAGACTGCAAACCTTATGAAAATATCCTAATATATCTCCCCACATGATACTAAGATGTTTGACACCTGGTATATCACTCAGGTATTCAAGACAAAAAAGTTGATTTCTCACTGCATAGAGTGCATTGGCATTGAAAGAAGTATACATTTCAATTTTACTCAAATGTACTGACTGCAAACCTTATGGAAACATCTTAATATAACTCCCCACATGATCCTGAGATGTTTGACACCTGTTATATCACTCAGGTATTCAAGACAAAAAAGTTGATTTCTCAAAGCATACAGTGCTTCAGCATTGAATGAAGTATACACTTCAATTTTACTCAGAGGTACAGACTGCAAACCTTATGGATACATCCAAATACAACTCCCCACATGATACTGAGATGTTTGACACCTGTTATATCACTCAGGTATTCAAGACAAAAAAGTTGATTTCTCAGTGAATGCAGTGCTTTGCAGTAAAAGTATATACTTCAATTTTACTCTAAAGTACTGAATGCAAACCTTATCGAAACATCCTAATATAACTCCCCACATGATCCTGAGATGTTTGACACCT